>NC_087066.1:5230141-5899514 GCF_963678635.1 Symsagittifera roscoffensis
AAATACAGAAAAAGCCGAAGCGCTGCGCATAGGATTCACTTTTTGAAAATTTCAATCAATTCATTATTTTCAATTCAAGGATCTCTTTTAACATATCCCCCCTTTTTGCAAAAAGGGGGGAGAGATTCGTTACTAGGTACCCGAGGGGGGGATATAGTTGCATGTTAATTAAGATTTTCATTTGTTTTCAACCGCAATTGATATTTTCTCGCTGAATGCATTTTTTGCGAATAAATCATTTTCTTAACAAATTAGTGGTCGGTGAAATCAATTTGACAACTCCTTGAAAATTGTTAGTTTCTTCTTCTGCCAGGCTGACTTTATTAATGTGTATAATTGTAGTGACCTAGTGCTAGGATGGTCTGGATGACAGCTCCGAAGTTGGTGTTATCATATAGATCCACAGTCTGGAACATGTCCACAGTCTTCACCCCATACTTCTCACACGCAGTCAGGAACTGGCCTGGAAAGAGAAAGAGCAGAGAAGATGAAATAACAACTGAGGGAAAAATTTATCAACCATTAAACACATGCGCATTTAACAATTAGTACGTTTGATGGAAATGGTACCACAAAGGGTTCTAAGATGTCGCAGATATCCACACGTTTGTCTGAAAAACACCTAGCCCAGCTGCTCGAATTATGGGAAAAATTAGCGTAGTCTTGAAAGATACTTCCTTTGCAACGAGCTAGTTGCACTCATATTTCAAAATTAAGTTTTAGAATCAGTTTGGTTTTTCAGCACTCAAAATAATAAAATTTTAGTCTGGAGGTTTTGTCTCCCAGAAAATTTGTGTCTACAATTTAAAAAAAAAGAAACTTTCAAACGTAAATAAAGGACATTTGTAACGTTAAGACAGAAACAGTGGACAACGACTTATCACGACAAAAATATTCACGTGGCTTAAATGCTCATGACATGTCTATTGCATGTATGTCTACTCAGGAATGGATCTGGGATTGCCTGTGGTTAGGGAGTGTTTACCTATGTTCTCCATCTGCATGAAGGCGATCTTGCTCTTCTTGGGTTTGCAGCTGCCAGGCACAATTGCATTCATCAGATGGCACAGATACATTCCGTCCTTCAAGGCCGCCTGGAATGCCTCCGGACCCAACAACACGTCCTGTGGCATCTCTGGTCAAAGAAAAAAAATTTTAAAAAATGGCTTTTTATCTTTTAAACATTAGAACTAAATGTTTTTTGTATATTTTGATTCGTATATTTGTACCCGCTCTGAGGTTCCATGGATTATATTTGATTTTCACCGGTTGTTTTTTTGAAAGAAGTTGGAAGAATTATATATTTGATTGTATATTACACTTTAGGATCACTCAATCGATTGTGATCCATTATAATGCATTGCTTTTAAAACCATTAACAATTCATTATAATTGATTGAAATGTTTTATAATCTGTAATTATTTTTCCCAAATTTTCTTTAAAATTTGCAGCTTTTTTATTACATACAGCCTCCTTGTTATCTAAACCCATTTCACATTCCAACATTAATCCTCACACTTTTAACACCCTCTTCTCAACTTGAACGCCCAAAATGAACATCTTCATACGCCAAATGTATCCCCTTTTACCTTTCGCACACCTAGCGACTCCCCCACCCCACCCCACCCCATCACTTGCTGTCATACTTACCCCACTCCCCCAAACAGTTGACAGCGCCGTAAGTTTCCATCCAGGGGCTTAAAGTTGTGTATGGGGGTGGGGGAATATGTGAATGGGAGGGGGTGTTAATTTGTAAGGGGGTAAGTATGGGGGATGTGGTGATAAGTGTAGGAAGTAAGAATGGCAAGAACAGATCTAGGATTTTATCGAGGTGAGGGGAGCAAATTTTGTCGACCTTTCAAAAATTTTGTCAATCTTTTTAATTTTTTTTCTCATTTTATGTCGATAAAATTTATTTTCCGAGCTCATTCAAATCGCCAGTGAGACCTTATTATAAGTTTTGGGTGAAGTATAAAACAATAAAAATTACTAACTTTTTGTTTTAGCCAATTGAAAGCTTAAGTTTAACAGTTGCAATGTTTGTGTTTTGATTCTATAAAGAATTGTATGGAAACCCAGTCTTTTGCGGATAAATATATGATTTATTGAAACCATTGTAATCAAATGGAATGGATTAAAAACCATATTAATTCATGTAACTCATAAAAATCGATTACAAAAAATGCAATTTAATTCTAGTTTGTTTGATTTATAATCAATTACTTATCCTATATACATATTATTTCAAAATTTTGCGGAAGCAGACCATAAAAATTCCTTGTGATAGATTATTCTAGTGTAATCTCATTGCGGTTGATCATTAAATGTAAAGACAAGTTTAAGAAAAGTTTTTTTTTATTATTGTGGTCGGAAGTAACCCTTATCAGCAACCCTTATTCTTGTTTTCATGCTAGTTTCGGTTTTCCATAACTTCATGTAAATTTTTTTCATGTTTTCATGTTTTTTTGGTGGATTGATTTCAGAAGCAGTCTATTGTGCTGTTATACTCTGACCTCTGTGGGTGAGTGATATGACGTCATACCTGGCACTATGGGTTCCCCAGTGACCATCTCCATCCACACTCTCACCTGCTGCTCCACTTCTATGTCGTACTTGGAGTCCAGCTTCGCCTGTCTCTCCGCCAAGTCCCCGTGCCCCTGCTCCCTAGTCGCCATCCTGCACTCTATTTTTGAATAATTCATTCATATTTAATGAAACATTATGTAACTAACAATATATATAATCAGGGGCGGATTTAGGGGGGATGCTTTCTCTTCAGGGATTCTTCAGAGTCCCCCCCCCTTTGTACTATTTTCCAATATCCATTTTTGGTGATGAACCTTAAAATTTTTCTAAAGGCGTCTTCGGCGCCAATATATACTAATTTTGAGGGGGGGGGCATATAATATGATCTCAACTGCTGAAAGATTCACGACCCAGTAATATATCTCAGTTTGGAGAAAATTTAATTTATATCCTTCAAAAGTTGCTACTATTTTCCAAATCATACACCAAAACTTACATCCATCACGTCTGTTAGTGAAAAAACCCAATTTTTTGACCAGGCAAGCAATATTCTTTAGGCATGAAATGTTACTCACGATTTGTTGATTATTTGGTCCTGGATATTTTTGCAACACAAGCGACAACAGGCTTAGTTTTGATTATGAACTTATACTAAATTAGCTTAAACTATAATTCGTACCATAAAAACCGTTTGTACTGATTATTTACTTTTTCCTGACGGTAAATAACGAAAATTACCAAACTTGGTTCTATCAAATAGAAGAGAAAGTGATTGAATGCGTATTGTTCCATCTAACCACAATTGCTAGCTCAAAATTAATATTTGTGATGGAATTTAGCTGCCCACAAACGAACTCAATATAAAATCCATTGAATTTAGTAATTTTGTGTTACCGGGTCCAGGTCCTTGACCTTTTGTTGTCACCATCCCGACTTTAAATGGGTACATCGCGAAATTGCGCAAACAAAGAAATTCTGCGCGACCTAAGCGCAGCCAAACGAGATATGTCACGACTTTCCGCGACCAAGAACTCTGAATAAGTTGACCTCCAATGAAAGGCTTGAAATATGATTACGTACACCGCGTCATATCATACTTTCAGACATCAAAATCAACCGAAGAAAGCAAGATAAAATTTCATAAGAATCTTTTAATAATATCTCTTTTTTAACCCACTTAATAAATTCACCCTTAACCATGTCCTAGCCAGATAAAGATCAAAGAGTCATCGCAATAAACGTGGATTTCCTGTCAGGCTCCAAAAAGAACTCGGGAGAAACGCTTGTGTTCCTGAGTAGAAGAAATTAATGATGACTAATTAGTCGTTAGTCTGGGATGTTCTCTGAACTCTTAAATTCCGTGCCACACTCGTCAATTCTGGTTGCCACACTTTTCCAAAGGCTACCCTTTCGTGTAGCTTTACGAGATCCATTTTTGGCCGGCCGAAGTCAAAAAAATTTTCTAAAGCCAATAAAACTAAAATTGAGGGGAGAACGCACACAGAAAAAACGTCCTGTTTTTTGGAAAATACGCCTGCAGCGCACAAAATTTTTGCCAAAATAAGGTCCTTAGAACTTTTCGGAAAGCTTGGGAAATCAAATTGGTCGACCTAAAAAAAGGTCGACGAAATTTTTTCGAAAAAGCGCTCTTAGAAAAATTTCTGAGCACGCAATTGAGTGTAATGGAAAAGACAAAAAAGACACTAACAATTAACTGGTTCACCAATTGGTTCAAAAATTTAACTTTTGAGAACACCCGATCAGGAAGGTGTATAAATTTTTAAAGCAAACTTTAGCCGTTGCTTGAACCGTTGAGTAGAAAATCTGATAAGATACCAGCACAAAGAAGACAGTACAGCTCGAGCATCAAAAGCGTAAGGGGTAAAGCAAGTCCCGAGTTGACAAAGAAATACTAGCATTACAATATTCATTTATGGAAAAAATTCTAACTATACAAATCCATACTATTCCATAGAAGAAAAATGTTGTATGAAAAAAGCATGAACAGCATTTTTCATTTTTGGGATTCTTTGGCTAGCTTTTTTTTTCAGCAATTAAACTGAATAAATAACATTTTTTCACCCAATGAAATTGTAATACAAAACGTTTTTTACATTGAATGATTTAAAAATTTTTGTGTGTATTGTTTTATATATCTGTGTTTTGCCGTGAACACAAAAACAAAATAATTTTAGACGAGAGAACAAATAGGTTCAACGGTATAAAAATTGCAGTGTAAATTACGTATGCCAAGCCTTCAAAACTAATACAACTTCTGGTCATAAATGAACTCACCTATTCCTCTGTAGAAGTTGATATTCGGACATTCGGATACATTTCCGAAGTTTACATTTTCCATTTTCCAGTCGCCTGAAACTCAAATAAATGACAATCAATCACAGATTTTATACTTTGAATACCTTACTAAATGTCTCGACACGAGATTCATGTCTACTTTCAAGGCATACTGAAAACAGAACATCAGATTATTGCATGAATCTGTTTTGCTATTCAAAATCCATTCAATTCTCGAATCGATAACCGTCGCGCCAAATACTTTTAGACTTCAGTGTTATCTAGGAGTCATTCGAGTATCCGATTTGTGACTCTTGCGCCAAACACTTTAACTTTTTCCGATGAGAATTTCGCCGACTAAATAATAAGCACTGAGGCACAAGGGTCCTATTCTATGACTGCATCATGTTAAGGAACAACTGGACAAAATCACAACAGAAGGGACCTGAATCCCATCAGAGCAAGCTGAAAATCTTTCTTTGCCTCCTTTGCAATCAGACTAACAACAAATTGCTGCCTCCTTTGTACAAAAGAAGACAAAAAGGGCAGGCTACTGAATTTCACACACCAGTATAAGAAATATACACAAATTATTATATACGGCTATGAGGCCTGTATTCTCAAAAATAAAAGATTGAAAATCGCGCCCCGTTTTGCCGACTGATTCAAATTTATATATTGTTATCTAAAATCGAAAAACACTTATTCTGATATCTATGCTAAAAGTAAAAAATTATGGTTATTGTTTTCTACGTTATAAGCAAAAAATTGAAGTTTTGAAGGAGCAAAAATTTGAAGTTTTATAAGCGAAAAATTGAAGGAGCCCATTTTCAAGGAACTGAAGAGTGTATTTATTCTTGATATTAAAAAAGTGAGAAGTTTTCATTTAAATATTTATGGCAAAAGGAGAAAAAAGGATTGAATATTAAAGAGTGAGTTTATTTGTACTTATTCAGACAAAAACTCAAACTCAAAAAATTTCATTGTTTGCTACTTTCGATATGATGTGTATGTTCCATGGCAAAGCAAAAATTGGTTTAATTTTTCAAAAATTCAAACCAACTTATATAGTTTTTGAGAGGAAATTGTAGACAAATAGTATGAAGAAGTTCGATTGACATTGTCGTGTGCATTGAGACTTGGGGTGCATTTCAAGTGCACAGAAGATGGATGAGATGGAGACACTTTTCAAGATTGACATCAGGACGAAACCAGCAGGGATCAGAGTAGGCTTTACAGAACCGACACGAAACAAACAAGCAACCACTCCAATGCCTCCAATCCTGAACAGCATAGGACCCGATATCGTAAATCTAGTAACCGGGGCATACTTCTCAAGTAACAAAAGTCCCGAAAAACACCACTGTTCACCTGAGTATAGCACTGGATGGAACTTCATGGGCAAACACTTGGAAAATGATGAAAAGAACACTTGAAGCGTTTGCCACAAAAACTCAGAACCAAGCGAAAGAATAAACCGAGAAAAATCTTTAAAAAGCCAAAAAAATTCAAGGGCGACTCTGATGGTTGCATTGATATATATTGGTTCATGTAATGATACTGCATCTATAGCAGTACAACTTAAATGATTTGACCGTGTTTAGACTGAATCCAGTTTTACATTGTGTTTTGTTCAGACTGGTCATCATATTCAAATATGTTTGTTTCATTGAATAAAAAGTGATTAAACTTTCCACTTCAATTTTATTGTTTTTACTTAGAAAAACAAGATTCAACTGCAAAACGTCCAAATTTGTTCTTGGGAAATTATTGCTATAAAATGAACAATTTGGACAAAATTGAGTCAATATTTGCAATTTTTTTACACCGTTACCAGTCCAAACAATGTATTTTGCGATTTGTCTCCAGCTTCCGCAAGAGGCTAAAAATAGATTTATTGCAAAATCCATTACATTGCTATCTGTCTCTTTTTTGGCCGTTTTCGATTCCACGAAAAAATAGCTAAAACACTGTATCACTTATAAAGTCTTCAAAAATAGTCAACCCGGAACAGCTTGAGAAATCCACAAACAAATAAGAGTTCTATACATTATAGATTACACTTCTGAGGAAAACACTTGCATTTGCACTATCCATTTAAAAAAATTTGCAAGCTCTATTTGTTTCAATACAATTTACATAACAATTTTGCGGAACCTGTTTACATTTGTGGGATCCGCTTACATTTGCGGAATCTGGAACAACTAGCTATATTTGCTCGTTGCAAAAATTGTTATAGAACTGCAGATAAAATTCACGTTGAATCGACGGAAAATATTGTAGGTGATCTCACTTACATTTTGAAACATGATACAGACCTACATACACAAAATTTTATTCTATTCAGCGGACAATTTGGCCGGGCAATGAAATATATTAAACATTTTTTCAAATGATATTTAAAAGTGCCCCAGTGTTTTCGGAATACAAACCCTGCACAATATGTGGTTATTACTATGTAATTTTTGCTTTTTGTGGTTAATTTCAGTTGTTAATTCATATGCACCATAGTGGTTAATTCATGTGACGAAAGTTTTTATTTCATGGAAAATTTGTGCGAAAAAAAAATCGACAGTGAGAATGTATAGGCGCTTTTAAACAATGGAAACAAAACATCTTTCTGCTTTTTAATTTAATTAAAAGTTCATTTAGGAGATTTTGACTCTTTTGCAATTTCTTTGTTCTTATAAAAACGACTCTAAATGATTTTCGCATAATTTTTTGAGGCAAAATGCTTGTATATGTGTTGGAGAAATTTTTTCCCGTGTTCACAGTGGAACTTTTCATAGCAGATTAGAAGATCAGAAATCTTAAAAGATAAGACTTTTTAAATCAAAATATAGAAAAATGGAAAAAAATATAGAAACCTAAAAAAATAGAGCCGGCGAACGGATTTGGCAAAAAATCAACAGGGCACTGACAAACAATTCGATTGTCCCAGGTTATCAGTCGATTTTTTAAACTAAATATATCGATGGTAGGGAAATATTTATGGTATCTCTAATATTGATTTAAAATATTAGATGTATAAAAATAATCTTTAATATCGGTGCATCAATATATTGATGAAATATATTCTCTAACATCGATTTAAATTATTAAACAAGTTGATGTTAGAGAAACGATGTTAGAAAAACAATCGTTAGAGAGACAAGAACAAAAAAAGAGCCCATACGTTTTTGAATTTTTTTTGGCTTTTTCTCGATTCCCCAAATTTCAACGAAAATTGCGAAAACTTCATATTGATCTAACATAGCTGAGTTATCAATATTAACATTAAAAACGGAATTTTTGGTGGTTCTTGATTGTTTTTCATGAGGATTATTTCTTAAGCTATGGCTGCTTTATAAGTGGAATCGAATTAATTTATTATTTGGTCCTTTTTCCAAAAAATGCTCAAATGTCAAAATGTTTTTTAAACAGGGAGGGCTTGCGTTTGTTTTCATGCCTCTTGATAAAAAAAACTCACGTAAAGTGAAAATACCAGATAAAATAATGAATAGTTATTTGAACATCGAATACATAGATAAAGAAGACTGCTCATATCAGGGCGAAGCTTTGAACGTTCCGACTGCTTTTTTAGGGCCTATAGAGCAGAATAACCTGAAAAATTTAAACGTAAAAAAAAGAAAAAGTAAAAACATCCCCCCACACGCCATATTAAGTAGAAGGTGATACACTTTGCTCCTATTAACAAATCAATTATGGCATATAAACTTCTCTAAACCAAATTGGAACTATTTCTAAGACGTATTAAATCTTCGCTTACGCGTTAATAGCGCAAATTATAACGAGCGTTAATTGTCCCAAATTGGCTGAAATGGCCAAAATGGCAATCATTACACCCCAACAATTTTTGAAAAACAGTCACAGTTTAAATTATTTTTTCAAATTTAAGCTCAGTGCAACAAAAGCTTTCGAATGATATACAAAATTCAGTCAAAAATGGCTATTTAAAAGGCCGAAACTTGTTTGAAGAAATAAAACCCACCTCGAGCACAAATAATCCGTTACTTTCGTTACGACTTTCAGAGCAAAAATTTACCAGCTCCCCGCCCTCTTTGTTTTTTTTCCGATAAACAGTTTACAAAATGTGCAGGCCTCATCCAGTGAACAGATTCTTACATTATACCTCACATGCAAACTTTCGTTTGAACAGTATTAACAAAACTCAATATTCCGAATGAACGAATTTCAACAATTTTTTCGTTGAATTTTACGAAAAGATCAGATTTGAAAAGAGCACAGCGCGCTTCTCTAAAACTGTAAGTTTACCAATGAGTGATATTGTTCGAATGAGGTAGTAAATTGAGAATAACACACGTAAACATACGAACGAGGTAGTAAATTGAAAATAACACACGTAAACGTCGTCTGGAAGGAAAAAAAAAACAATTTTTACTTAAATACAAAGTAACTCAACTCAGTGCATCTTTTTTGGGTGCTTGAAATTCACATGTGGCAATTTGGCAACCTTACTGTTCAAAAAACTCCTCATTCAATTAAACTTTTCTTCAGACTCCGTCATTAGGGTGGGCATTGTCATTAAATGCATCAGTTGCATCTAATGACATTCCATACGAAATGAATGTAGTGGGTCGAAGTGTGGAATCTATCGAAGTATTGCTCAATGTGAATTGAATGTGTCAATTTTGATTTTAATAGACTCCTAGCCAAACAACTCATTTTTACCTAAATATTTTTACACAAGGCAATTCTTGGAGGTTTAAAAATTTTAAATTTCTGTTTCAAAACCGATACAATGCTTCAATACCGTTGATACGCCTGTCTTCCTTATTGGGTCCAACACTCAAAAAAAGATGTCAGCTTTTACAATTGGATATCATAGTATGGAAAAAATGCTTGTCATAAAATTTGATAGTATAGAAACAATGCTTATCATGCTATTTTAATACAATTTTGGGGATAAAAAGAATGATAAAAAAGCTTAAAATTTATTTGAAAAGTATGGAAAAAATGCTTGTTATAAACCTCATAGTATGGAAAAAATTCTTATTTTGATATTTTCATACATATACTCAGGCGCGGATTTAAGAATTTCTCGAGGGGGGCGGATTTTCAAAAAATTTTCGAAAATTTTGTCGACCTTTTTTTCGACCAATTTGATTTTCCAGCTCTCACCAAGCTCTGTTTTGTCCCTACTTTGACCAAATTTTTTGCGCCGCAGGCAAAATAACTTTGAAAAAACAGGCCAAAAATGGCGTTTTTAGTCACTTTTCGGAAAAACTTAACCAAAAAATTGCATTTTTTCGGCGCGCGCTCCCCCCTCAAGATTAGTATATATTGCGCGTTAAGAACATTTTTAGGGTCCATATCCAAAAACGGATATTGGAAAATAGTACAACGGGAGGTCCCTTTGGGTCGACAGGGGTTCGAATCCGTGAGGGGGACATCCGCCCTGCATCCCCCTAAATCCGCCCTGCATCAATCCATAATAAATCCAAGGCTCGACGTAATCATATAAGTATTGTTTTCAATACTGGATGGAAACAGGCTTATTTTGAGAAAAACTCATTTTAGCTGTTAGAAATGAGATATTGACTTGTACATGAAATCATTCTAGTTTCATCACATGAATACTTTCAAGTTTCTTTCGACACATACCGCCACAAAATGTATAATCTCAATATACAAGTAAAATAGATAACTTCAAATAAAAATTTTGCTATCCAAATTTCAGATATGAAATGGGTTACGAAAAGTTAAAACAAAGTTTGAATGATTGATATAGGGTATTTCAGATCTTCTTCTCATGTGAAGTCTTTTTTCCTCTTGCTTTTTCCAGATTTAAACTGGAGATCCCAGAAAAAACTTGAAACTCAAAATGTTGAAACTTGATATTTAAAATTTGAGAAAATTTTCGATTTAGGTAGCTTAGAAATAGTCTGAAAAAAGTATTTGCTTACCCGGGTTGACCTCCATACAAGAAGGTTACCTATCATAAATTTTCATATAAATGGCAACTATTTTTTCAAGGGAACTTTTTTTCGAAAATTATCTTACATTGGTTTAAAACACAATTTGATGGCAATTTTGGTTACATCAGAGCAACTTTGCCACCAAAAAAAAATTTCGAACAAAAAAGTGCTTATCATACAATTTCATATATAAAAATTGTATGACCTGCATGTTTTCTATTAAAAAAAACAATTTTTTGATTGCAAACTTACTTCTGTAAACAAATATTTTTACATTTTGTGTCTAATAACGTAGTCAAGATAGAGTTTTTTACAAGAAAAATCTAAAAAGCACAAGCAAGTGTTTCTAACTCAACTACTTTTTGGGTTTGCGTATGCTAAGAATATTGAATATGTTGAAAACAAGCCAATTTTCTCAGCCACCAAAGTTTTCAAAGTAACAGTTTTCTAGCCATACACAAAAAATTACGTTTGTTGTATAATTCTCTGTTTAAAGGGTAAAATTATCTTACTTGGCTTACTAACATCACCAAATGTAAACATCACCAGTAACTGCCAGTTACACTCGCATGGAACCCACAATTTCAAAACAAAACGTTTTGTGTCTTTTTTATGGACAAAATGCTTGCCATACAATTTTAGCATATGGAGAAAACGCTTATCATACAATTTCATAGTGCAAAAGGTTGCTTTTGCTATTTTTCTAGAACTTTGCGATAAACACTATGTCAAAAAGTTTGTTAATTATTTTCAGAATGAGGCAAAAAAACTTATAAAGTTGTATCGTATGGAAAAATAGCTGAATTTTTTTTTCATTCATTCCATAAAATTGTATGAAACTGTATGACAAAGCATTTTGTTTTTCTTGGTATGAAAATATATGATAGGCAATTTTTGTCAACCAGGGTAAAAATTCGGAAGTTCTAAGAACGAGTTTTATCAGAGCAAATTCAGATTAGAAATTTTGTTTCACAGGGTTATTTCAGTAAATCTACCGGCGACAAAATAAATTTTTGGATATCTGAAAATCTAATAAAGGAAATTAAATAATCTGTAAACAATCTCAAACCTAATGTAAACAGTTTACTCAGTACTGGTTGAACAGTTGAACAGTTGAACACGGGAACCGTACCCAGGCAATTTTTTGTGCAAGATCTGAAACTCTTTATTTCTAACATTAGTTGATTCTCAGATCTGAAATTCTTTATTTGTATCTTGATTAGAATTTGAAAAAATCAGATCTGATATTTGATCTGAGAAATCATTTGTTACAAAATAATTTATGCATTTTGAGCAAATAATTGAGTTTTTATTTTTTGATGTTTCTGCAATTTAGAATTATGTTTCGATTAAAGCGGTAAAAAAACTTCTGAATATTCCACAAACAGTTTTTTTAACAAAAGTTTTCGTTCAACTGTGATAAAAAAGCTTTTAAAAACTATTAGTGCACCTATCAATTTTTACATTTTCATGCGCTACTTATGCGTTTCCAATATTTATTTCATGCTTAGGGAAACAGCTTGGAGATTTTGCTGATTACCTGGCTAGCAGAAGCTATCAAATACGAAAGTATCAAAAATGGCAAAAGTTGTTTCAAAATTATTGATTTTTTAGACCTGACAAAACCAAGAGAAATAAACTTAAGATCTGAAATAACCACGAAAAACATAACTTCAGATCTAAAATTAGATCTGAAATAACCCATTCTTAAAGTATTCCAGCGTTATTTTAACGTTTCACGACCCATTTCTGATCTGAAACTTAGGTCTGAAAAAGATTAATTCAGATCTGAATTGGAACATTTACTAGGTCTGTGGATACTTTTGAATTTACCGGTTGTGCTGATTTCTCACTGAAATGAGAAAAAGACAGTTAGCTGATTCAAAATCCAAAATCAAACAACACTGCTGCGCCTTGATTTAGTGGATTGGAGTTTACAAATCTTGAAATACGTTTTGGTTTAAAATCATCCATTTCAAAAAACTGCTTTGTTTGTTAGTTTGCTAGGTTTTTTTGTGATTTGAATGTTCAGCCACACACACAGTGCTCATTACATAACGATAGTGATCTCACGAGAAACACGTAACATGAGTGCATTCATTTTGAAATGATTACTCGGGACTAGGTGTTCGATTTATGTTTCGACTGTCTCGACCTCAATTCCGTATGTCTCGACTTTATGGGCCAAATTTTGGTATGTATCAAGTTTCTCGACCAAATTTTTGGAATGTTTCGACTTTCTCGATCCAAAAAAAAGTGATTATTTTTCTTCGACCCAGTTCAGATGTGTTTCAACTTTTTCGACCAAAATTTGAAATGCTTCGACTTTCTAGACCGTCTCGACCGATATTTTTAAAAAAATGTTTGATCGACCTCGCATAGATATGTTTCGTCTTTCTCGACCAAAAATGTGTATGTTTCGACTGTATCGACTTTCTCGACCAAAAAAAATCTCTTCGAAAGCCAAAACAGCAAGGATCTTTGAGACAAAATTATAAGGTATGCATTCCAGTCGACGCGTCTCAGATTTTATTTGTTATTCTGGCCTTTTTTAGAACTTGAATGAAAACAGGAAACAGATTCGGCTCAATTCGAGAAAATCGGTAAACGACTATTTTTAGTAAGTAATATTGCACGGAAATAGCAACAACCTTAAAACTATCAAGCCATATATGGGCTTGTTCAAGCGCTGATTTGGTGATTTTATGTTTTTTGACAATGAATTCAATTTCGGCGGTGTTGTCTTTGCCGTAGTTTAGCGACATTATACATGCTAGTGAATATGGCCCCTAGGGCTAGTCGATTCAACCAACCGCACAAAATCTCCCATTTTCAAAGAATCTTCGGGAGAAGCATGCCACTTAACTCTCTTTTTGAGTGTCGGGACGAACTCACTTAACCATCGCTACCATTAAGTACGGGCATAGCGTTTAGAATGAGAATAGTTTTCACTAGACCTTAGAGACGAAAATGTTAGACTGTCCTGACCTGAAAGGAATTGATTTGGCGTCAAAGCCTTCGGAAAATCTGGCTCGTCAGAAATAGGAGTGAGCGGACGGGCGTTTATTGAACATTCAGCTAGGCACACGGTTGAGTTCAAAATCTCGTCAGTCAGTTTTCTTGACCCTAAAATTGCATAGAACACGCGCATACAACTGCGCAACCTTTGCTCCCATGCTTCACCTTGATGTGGTGCACTAGTGGATTACGTATGCCTTTGTGAACGAGTGACGCTGGAGCTTCTGAGTTCCATTTTTTGATGCACAGAAGAAGCTCTTTTTCGGCTCCTACAAAGTTCGTTCCATTGTCTGACCAAACAGACAATGGATGGAACCAATTCAATGTGAATTGCGCGAGTCGTTAAACAAGTAAATAGAAAACCCCAGCGTTTCTCGGAAGATCGTCGCATGGTTACTTGAAATTGTCCAAAATAATCGACGTGGCAGTTCGAGAACGGTGGCTCGCGGTGACCTACACGCCCCGCAGGAAAGTCAGACATCATTGGATTAACGGTTTTTGATTTTCGTTTCCTACAGCATGCGCACTGTGTTTCAATAACTCAGTGCAGATCTCAAGCGTAGTACAACAAACTGCTGATGAATAACGGAACGGAGGTAGTGGTTGCACTGATGTTCGTGCATAATGTGATAAAACGGAGAAACAATTGGAATAAGGGATTGCGGCAATCCAAAATTCTTGATTGGCGAGTTTCGAACGCGGCTGCGGAGAGACGTTGAATACGGCCGGTAGATCTAACCAAACAGTTTGGTCCGATAAAAAGCAAATACGATGTTATACGACTGGATGTTTTAACATGTTTTCCAGCTGCTAATTGCTTACATCAAGCTGGGAATGACTCTAACTGCGAAACTCGCGAAACTTTTCCCTCTGCAATGACAAGTTCTGTTGGATCAATTATTCCTTTATCTGGTGATCTGAAATGTCTATGCTTAGGTGAGAGTCTCAACATATTTGTGACCAGCCGCTTCATCTAGGAGAACGTGCTATACTCTTCCCCAAGGTAGGCAGAATCAGTCGAAACTGCAGTGCGGAAGTGAGCTGTAATACCCCTAGTTCCGGCGTCAGCGGGGTTGTCTCCACTCAAAACATGGAACCATTGGCAATTGGTGTTGAATCCAGAATCTTGGCTACTCGATTGGCTGTTTGCTTGTCGAGTTCAACCAATCCAGGATTGTAGTGCTGTCAGTCCACCTGAACACTTTGGAAATACTCAGTGTCAGAGCTTTCTTGATATCATGCTTCAAACGAGTAGCAAGAAGCGCAGCTTGAAGTTTCATTTAGGAATTGAAAGCACCTTCATTGGGGCTACTTTTGCTTCACCGAAGACAAACGCAAGTTGAAATTTGAAATAAGCATTTTTCTGAGCGCTAAGGAATGCTACAGAACAAAAAATGTCCAATGAGCTATCATCAAACGTGTGTAGTTAAAACTCGTCTACTCGAAAATCAAAAAAGCAACGAGGCAATGTGAGCTTCCCTAAAACTGGCAAACCGGAGTGCTATTCCGGGAATCTGCAATAAAATTCATTTGGCAGTGGGTCGTACCACAGTTGGTCGCTCAATATCCCGATTTTTTCAGTAACAAACGTGCGCGTACGGTATATGGGGCGACAAGACCTGGGGATCAATTACGGAGGATACAAAACTAAGAACCGATCGCTGTGTAACAGAATCTTTGAATTTGCGGTTAACTCTTCTGCTCACAACGTACGTATCGGTGACATGGTCGCATTTGAGACGAGAACATGCGATGCGGTTTCCGGATTAATCGCAGCGGCACGAACTTCTTTACTGTTGTCAGCGCTGATTTTAGGGGGATTGATACTCCGGGACAAATTGGCAATCTTGCTAATAAGTTTTGTGAGATCGAACCCACCCAACTTAAGCAGTTCAACTAAACTGCGACTTAACGTTCGAGCAGTTTCCAGAGTTTTGACAGTCCCAAGGTAGTCATCAATGTAAAAAATTATTTAGCACGGTGTAAGCAGCTTCGGGATAACGATCTTGGTTGTCAACGGCTGTTCAGCGAAGAGCAAACTTAGCACATGTCGGAGAATCTTATGTAGGTCCTCCGCCCAAAAAAAACGCAAGGAACGTTGATCGCCTTCTAGTAACGCAATCTGCATAAACATGCTTTCGATATCTGCAGAAACTGCGTATTTGTGTTCTCGGAAGCGCAGTAAAATGGTTAGCAGGTTCTGCAGTAGATCGGGACCGACGAGAAGGGAGTTACTGAGTGTTTTGCCAAGAAACTTAGAAGCACAGTTCGAAGTGCGCCGAACTTTGCCGGGTTTGTTCGGGTTTAAAACTGGGTGGTGAGGATCGTAACATTCTCAATCCGAACGGTTTTTGAGTCTTGAGGGCTAACCGGAACTGCGTAATCCTTCTCTACATCCCCTCGGATATCTGATACGAATTGAGTTTTCAGGTTTAAATTTTTTCTAGACGCTTTTCAAGAGGTTAAACTGGGTCAATCAAGCTTAAAAGTTATCGGCAACATGAATGTTGTCTTTAGCCCAGAGCATTTTGACAATATAATGGCTGCCATCATGAAGCGGGGTTAAATCGAGAATTTTCTGAGAATTTTTATCAGCTGCCGAACGGAGATCAGCTTGCTTGAACGTGCTATATGAGTCTAGTTCGTACCATTTCTTCACATGGTCGGCAAAGGCTACGTCTTCAACATTGCACTTGAGTAGTTGTGTACAATAGGTTTGATTGGCTGCAGAAGTGGATACCTGTCTTGCAGAATGGGAACGTAAATGATTTCGGAACCAACGCTCAAACTGTCTTTGACAAACGGCGTAATCCTAAACGAGTATTCATGATGGTCTAATTTGGCAAACATTTTCACTTCGACTTGTTGCGTGTGAACGGATTCCGTCAAATTGAAGCCGTTAACCAGAATATCTATCTTTCGCCTAGTTAAATTTAAACGCTAAGCAAGGCCTGCCGAGACCCATGAGTGGATAAAACAGGAATCGCAACTTTAGAAAAAGCAGTGATCACGTATTTGCCTCAAACTGTTTCCAATTGAAGCCCAAGAAGGAGTCCCGTGAAATCCTGGTATGACGGCGACCCAGCTACATTCGATGACGAAGTTTGGAGTTTACTTCGGTTCGGCGGGGCGGTTCGGTTGAATTTGAATGGCTTGTGTTTTTGCTAATGTTAACCTCGTTTTTTGCGAGCCTTACGCTGAAAACTTTCTCAGCACCATGCAACAAGAGTGTATGGGTGCTTTCACAACAAGGCTTAGTGAATTTGCGGGCTTTGGAGCATTTCTGGAACATGTGATCAGGTTGCAACCAAACAAAACTTAACCTGTTTTGAGTGGAGAATTGAGCTCGTTGAGTTGAGGTCTTTTCCTTAACTACAGAACAACTCCAGAGTGGTTACTTCCCTTACACTGGAGGCACGGAGCTAGAAATGGTTTTTCAATTTTTGAAGCAACGGCGAAAAACTATTGTGGGTCGTTTTTGGAAACCAGTCTTTAAAGTGAGTTGTGAAATATTCTGACTGACACGCATAATTTTATGTGCTTAAGCCTTATCGCGGTGCCAGTCATTAAAATCATAGGAGTGAAGAGACGAATAATTTTTCTTATTCGGAGGCACTTTTGAAACAACTTGATTCAAAACGGATGTACTCTTCAAGTCGTAATGATAACCTAACAATTTTAAAACAGCGATGAGACTGGGTATACATGAAGCAAAACTGATAATGTTTTGTGAATTGTGCTTTTTGAGAAAGGAGAATTTCGAAAGCTTTTCGAGATGAGCCGCCACAATCATTTTTTGACTGTCCGAAATTCCTCTTCAGAGTTTTCAAAGCGTCCTTGTATAAGGTTCCACTGTATGCGAATTCGGCAATTGCATTCATCGCTTTGCCTGAAACGAGAGTTTTGAGAAGTGTCACCTTGACATCATCACTCATAACAATTGCAAATAATTGCAGTTTCGAACTTACCAAACCATTCAGGCCACTGCAATGGATTTCCGTCGAAAGAAGACAACTACTACTCAGGCAAGGGACCTTTCTGGCTTAGTCTCAAGATTTCATTTAGATCTTGATTAGTGATTGGTTTACTGCCCGAAGACGTAATTGGCACAGATTGTTTACACTCGTTTGTATGAGGCGCCATCAGCGGTTTTGAATAGGTAGCAGCGTCTACAGCATTAGGATTACCCACATAAAAAATTATTCCTCCGCTAGTGAAATATTGAACTTTCGATGGTTGCTTGTTATAATATGGACTAGGGGGAGCGTGACTGTTGAAGGATTCAAAGGACCAACGTTAGTGGATAAAAATGGTTGGTACACAAAATTAGTAGGAGTACTTGGGAAAAAAATTGTTGAGCAATAGATATTGAGCTCGTCGGATATTGAACTTATGAAAACTACTCTGCATCAAAGGGTTGTAGCTGTATCAGTTGGGCAAAGACAGCTGTTCCTGTGGCTAACATGTACTATTTACAATTGGATTCGGCGAGCTGACACTTGTATTTGACGTATGTGGGACGTTAACACTCTGTGAGGTTACAAAAGTGTTTTCGACATAGTTAGAATTTGGATAAGAGTTATGAATCATTGTCAGAGCCCTGTTGAAAAGAAGTTAAATACTTGAAAAGTTTTGGACCGGCGCCACGTGCTCAACTTTTTACTGAGCTGTGGATAAAGTGTTCACACAACTTTTTGTCCTGTCTTCCTCCGTTTGGTTCTCCTGAACGGCCATTGCCAATTCCGACCAGCTTCGTTGAAGACCTTTGGCTTCAAAAACTTCTCCCAGATATTCAGCTTCTTCGATAGTTGCTTCGGCTTGCTTTTGACAATTTTCCTCTTCAACCACGTCAAGTTCAAGTTGACCTATCGTCGACTGAATCTGGATCTCATGCTTTTTCTAACAAACCTTAGCCTCTGCCTGCCGTTCAACTTTCTTGCGTCTAATTTTTGCAAGAGCTGATGCTCTTCGACGCTTACTCGAAGTCATCAATGCAACCTTAGAAGGCTGTGAAAAGGGTTTCTTGGAGCGAACGGATTCGCTTGGCGTCGGGGCTCGTGCAGTTGCTACCTGGTCCTCTTGAGTTTTATTTTGAAAGTAATTTTAGATAGCTCTACTATATTGTCATTTTTTGCAGTAATAGATCCTAAGTAAAATTCAAGTTGATTTTTGGTTTCAGCAGCAGTTTTGCTGAGCATACACAAAAGTTTAAAGTCATCTTTTTTCTCTATAGTTTTTTGTAAGCAATTGCTAGATTATCGAATGTACGTTTCAATTTTAGCTGGTCTATCATTGACACGTTTAAATTCTGTAATTTTTGCATGGTTTTTAAAAGAATTCATTTTCAGCTTTTTCATGGCCTGAGAAAGTTTGTTTATTTTCTGGCCGATGTCAAGCTCCATATTAAAATAATTGATTTTCATGCTTTTTTTAAATTAGAGCAAAAAACGAAGCGTCGATTGACGAAATCATATTAAAGTCAGTTCAAGTAGCCGCCCTTCAACGAATGAGAGGATCCTCGAAAGACCCCTACGACTCGCTACGCCTACGGAACAGAAGGGCAACAAACTACAAGACTGAACTTAACTTTTATAATGTGTAATAAACGTTAATTATTCTTCGAGTGTTGTCATTTGCGAAGTCTTATGCTTATCTGCTTTCCTTTTCCTCGCGCTTGATCGATGGTTTTTAACTTTATTTAAAAGCTCGGACAAATTTGGAACATTACGAGAATAGTTCTTAATTTTTTTATTTTTATAAATGCCGGAGGATGAAATAATTTAAGTATTCGAACTAATTCTTTGTCATTAGCTTTTCTTGTTAAATGTTTGCTCATTAGCTTTTCTTGTAAAATGTTTGTTAAATTAGGTTAAATGTTTGCTCAAATCAATGCTTAAAATTTCTGTTTCAACCAAACATCCATAAACATTGGGGGTCATTTGACGGTGTACATAGATAATTGCTGATATTTTGTTTTTAAATTCTTGTAAAATTTCAATTAGACTTTCTGGTGTAAAGGGTTTATCGTTGTTTGATCTATACTTGCACAAGGAATTACTTATAACATCATCCCAAATTATAATGTTTCTCTGTATTATACATTTTGAGGAATTTTTTAAGAGATATTGAACAGCCTTTTTTTGATTTTTAGCAATCAAATTAACTTAAAACTGGAACTGCGTTTACAATGTCGTCGAGGCGTTTTTGTAAAGTTATTGGTAATGTAATTATGGAGTGATGGAGAGATCTCGCAGCAATGATAAACACCATTGACAGTGATGAAGGATACGGTTGTTTTAATTGCAACAAACTTAAGGTATCGCTTGTTGTAAAGCCGTGACATGTTGGTGAAAAAAATAAAATTTAGGACGAAAATAAATTTAAGAATATTTAGCTGAGGTTTTCTGAGGTTCTTTTGAGGCTTCGGTTTGGTGCTATCTAAGTTAACGCGAATGGTTTATCGGTTACACTCATCGGAGTTACGGCATAACGGTGGTAGCAATTGTACCGGCGGTATGCGACCAAAAACGATGTGAGCCGAGCAAATTTTTGAAAATTATCCAACCACTGGAGGAAACCGAGGCTGGGACTCACTCAAAAAAAACTGCTCGACACGATTGACAGTTTTAACGGTAGAACGGGCGAAACGAAACGTTGTTTACCGGCCGTGCTCTAAAATTGGGCAAAATAAATTTTGTCAGTAAAAAATTTGGGAAAAATTTGGCGAAACTTTTTTTTCGGGAATTTTTTTTTAAATTTTTTTTTCGAAAATTTCATTTGGAAAGTTTTCTGAAATTTTTTGGTCGCAAATTTTTTGGGTTCGAGACTCTCTTGGGGTACTAGGGTAGTGGTTATGTACGAGTATTAGGGTATCTATTAGTGTCTTTATCGGTTTGTAATCAACAACATCCTAAATGATTTTATTGCACTTAACATCAAAAAACACTTTTTTTTGGTTAAAAAAAGCTAGCACATTTTAGAATCTAAGAGTTAGTTGAAAAAGACATGTTCGGTCTCAGGTTTTTTTGCAGGGAGTTCACCGGGCTTCGGACCAAAGGTCCACAAAGAATCCACAATAAAACACTTTCGGCCTTGTGCGATGTCGGCCTAGTTGACGGCTTTGTTTTGACTAGGGATGGTGCGCGGGGTCGATTCTTGATTCATCTTGAATTCGCACAAAATTAAGTAATCATTCGGTTTCAGTTCTTGGTTTTAAGGTCTCGCGAAATTATGCAGATTCCCGAGTCGCGGCACCAAATTATTCTGTCCTTTTTTATAACTTTTTTAAAAACAGGAAACAGAAAGGTCTTAATTCAAAAGAACCGGTAAACGGCAAATTTTTGGTAAATTATAAATTATATTGCACGGAATTAGCAACAACAAGTATCAAGCAAAAAATGGGCTTATTCATGCGTTGATTTGGTGCTTTTTGTGTTTCTTCACAATGAATTCACACTCAGTTCACGCAGTTGCCGTCAACAGAAACTCAATTGCAAACCAGTTTTGAACCGATTGAAATATAAGTATTTTATGCTCTATCGGGTTCGGCTCAAAGATAATTCTCAGATGAAACAACTTAGGTGAGAAACGAACAACTCCCCGGAACGCATTATGTAGACGCTGGGCTATATAGCTGGTATTGCCAAGCAACTATTCTGATCTTATAATATGCTTACAACTGAAGGCTATGTAGCATTAACATTTGATGATTCTTGGTTCGAAAAGAAACTATTAGAACCTGTGAAAGGCAAAACTCCTACATCGCAAACTTTTTTTCCAGTTTAACTTCCCAATTTTGCTTTTATTTTTTTACAAATGTGGTCTGAAACTGTTGCTGTGAAAACTGATGTTTGAGTAATTTTTGGTAGAACTCACTTTTTCATGCCGCAGGAATCACTAGATTTCCAAAAAGGAAAGGATTCCCTCTGAAACATTTGGAAGCGCGGTAAGCTAATTTTCTCAATTGATTGTTGCGATGCGAGTTGCAACTTTCTGACAGAGGTCTTTTTCGAGCAATTTTTTTTTGCTCAACTTTAATGTAAATTCATTTGAAGCTTTCAAAAAAATTGAAAAAAAAAACAGGTTGCGCTCGAGCTATGTTTCGACTTTCTTGACTAAAATCAGGTATGTTTCCACAGTGCTCGTCCTATATTTTTGACTTTCTCGACCAAAATCGGGTATGTTTCTACTATGTGCTTGACTTGAAATTGCTTCTCGACCGCGGAATTTCACAAAACTGCACTTTCTCGGCTTTCAAAATCTGGGTACTCGACCTTTGAAAACGTTGAATTTGCTGGTCGACTTCTGTTTGTATATAGGATTCTACAGCAGAGAGTCATCAAATCCGGCACAAGTATCAAAATGATGTTTACTTTCTAACAAAAAAAGTAGAAGTGAATCTCATTTTGCTTCGTCTTTGTTTCAAAGTTTATGAAAAATGTACATATTCTATGCGAAAAAGAGTTGGTTTTGTATTTTTTTACGCTATATTACAAAACTTCCACCGCTCGTCCTCCATATTCTCACTATTCTGAACCTCTGCGTAATTCATCTCCTGTGAATTTATCATGCATGCCCAAGCAAACATCAGTGCACACGTGAACACCAATCTGAATTCGTTAGTCTAAATTTCAAATTCTATTTCAGTAAAATAAGAGAGAGGGGAAGGGTGTTACCTAAATTGGCTCTTTTCCAGTCCCCCCCCCCCTTTCAAATTCAATTTTGAAAAGTCTATTTAACATTGTCATAATGCAATGAAATTTAGCGTGGTGAACAAATCGACAATTAAGAACAGATTTGTTCTTCATACTTTACAGCGTGCATCACGCATTTAGCAATAATAATACGTAAAACAAACATAAAACTCGGTACTTTTAAGGGGGGACTGGAAAAGAGCCGCTAAATTTTGTGAAATGGATTTCAAAATCAAAACAATTGAAAAATTAATTTTTCTCAGATTTATTTTTGCTAAAAAGAAAAGTACATACCAGATGAGCAACCTTTTCTAATTGAGAGCATGAGTGTATTTATTTAACTAACCGTTTCGCAGAGCTTCATCGGCCAAGTAAGTGAGATTAGACTAGTTGACAAGACAGACAGCGAAAACTGGATCTTGATTAAGTAATTGTGAATTCTCTGGAATTCATTTTAGATTTATTCAGAATCAAACCCGCGTTTTATTTTATTTTCATTTGATCAAGATACAGCTTAATTGAATTTTTTTTTAATTTTAGCATTCATCAAATGACATTTATTTTGAAAAGTTTGAAAGTAGTTAGATTTCAGATCTTTCGTTCAATAATTGGCTCTTTTTGCTGACCCCACCTGCGAACTTTCACAAGTAAACATTTGTTCGCAGTGCTTAATTTTTACAAAATTGTAAATGCAGACTAAGCAAACCATGGCGAACATACTTCGTCTTAGACCAAACATGTAAAAACAGTCGTTCAACCATATGTTTGTTGAACATGTATGGGAGTGTCCTATATTATAACCCGAGTTGACGATAAGGCTCCACTAGAAAAATTGACAAGAGCGGATGGTCACTGGGAAAGAACATGAGAGCAAGAGTGGCACTCATTGTAAGCACAGCTTTGGATTAAAGTAAAACTAAGGAGCAGATATATATTCAGCGGCAAAACAAATCATCACCAAAAATATGGTTAGAGTTAGGTCTAGGGTTTATTAGAAAGGACGGTGAAAATAAAAGAATGGTTCCCGATCACAATGAGCGTTTCTCCTAAGTTAGATCTGATGATCACAGTGAACAGGGCTGTGACCCGAGTCCCCTAGTTACTGATTTGTCCTCGACCCCGTTACAGAGGAAGAAGGGTAAGAACAAGTTTGGAGATATCACTCAAAGTAAAAAATAGCACGTAGTGAGTTATAATTTATTAATAAATTGTTTCCAAACGATATCTAGGTACAAAGTTAATTATATAAATACAAACTAGAATAGTTTGAGAGAACACCATTAAGCCAGCGCGGCCCGTATTCAGGTGTCTCATTAAGCGGAGAACAAAAAAAATAGTTGAATTCTTCGATCCAATGCAATGGACCTTCTACCGGTGAACATTTATTAAACGTTAACTTTATTTGCACCTTTGAGAGGAACATGCTCATATGATAGTATCTCTAGGTGGAAGACCGCGGAACACAGCTCTTTCGAGTAATCACACACTCTCCAATTCTTTCGACAAGCAAGAAGTATCAACGAACCGAATAGTGGATTTAGATCACATCAATAGTTATGATGCTCCTTTGAATGGGATTTTTTGAAACGCTTTGATTGTCATACAAAGTCTGTGCACATCAAAAATAAAATTTATGTCTGATTAGACTGGATGCTTTGAAAGACCGAAGGATTTTGAAAACGTTATAAGCGCAGTCTACTTTGTTTAATGCAGGAACTTTAATCTAGGACTTTCTCGAGAGGGGGTTGGGGCGGATATTCAAAAAATTGTCGGCAATTTTGTTGACCTTTTTTAGGTCGAGCGAATTGATTTTTCGAGCTCTCCCTAGCCATGGTTTAGTCCCTGTTTTGGACAATTTTTCTGCGCCGCAGGCAAAATTTTCAAAAAAGTCCAAAAAAGGCTCTTTTTAGGTACTTTTTGGAAAGTTTTGACCAAAAAATTGCGTTTTTTCGGCGCGCGCTCCCCCCTAAAAATTAGTATCTTTAGAAAAGGCACCTTTAGAAAAACTTTAGGGTCGATGGCACAAGAATGAATTTCTTAAGAAATACCAAAGGGGGGACCCTTTCAGTCGGCACGGGTCAGAATCCCTGAGAGGGGGGGCGTCCGCCCCCTCCTAAATCCGCTACTGGTTTAATGTCATGTCAATGCCGTATTTTGAGAGATATGTAATCATATCGAAAAAACCTGAATTGAAAAAAATCAGAGCGTTGCATTTAAGTTTACAAGAATATCTAGAATTTAAAATTAGCTCTTTTCCAACCCCCCGCACCAACAAAAATGTTTCCTTACATATTTCTATTATTTGACTTTTCAATTTTTTTCTACGTAGTTCAATGCGAATTTTTGTTTTTTATATGCAAGCAGGCTGCACTGGAAGGCATGGAAAACTATTTCGAACGAAAAATTCAGTAGGATTAACTTCCAAAATCGGGCGGATATGTGTTGCCAGTTAAGATATACGAAAAATTTTTCATCCAAATTCCTTTGATATGATTACAGTACTAAATGGAAAAACCTTTTTTCAATTTCAACAAGATAGCCTGTTGCTGTGGAAGTAGCACAAAACTTTCCGACTATAGTCTTCAAAAAACTACAAGAAAAAAGTATAATTTTTTATGCGTGGTGTGATAAAAGTATCTGACGGAAACTATAATTTAGGCATATTAGACAATCATAGTAAAATAGGCAAATAAATCAAGAATTTTGGATAGAAATGACAAGAAAAAAATTTCTATATGTATATATATATATATATATATATATATATATATATATATATATATATATATATATATCAAAAAAATTTTAAAATCAATTTTTTTTCAAGTTCACTTTTCAGAAACTTTTTTTTTGAATTCCGAGGTTTTAATTCCGGGTGTTTGAGGTTGATGAGGTTTTTAAATGTCCAAAAACTATTTTTAATCGAGTAAAAATCAAATTAATTATATACAGGCTTTTTAAAACGGCTTAAAGTAAGACAAAAATTAAAGGAAAAATCAAAATCGGTTTTTCTAAAACTAGAAAAGATTTTTAGGAATGTAGTTCAAACAACGATTAAAAGGAAATTATTATGATATACTTCTCAACCCAGTTCGATGAGTTTTTGGGGTACATGATTTTGCGTGGGAAATTAAAGCAACTGGCCCCGAATTTTCCGACCTCAGTCTTAGTACAAAATACAAAAAAAATAATTTTTTTTTTCAAATTGGTGTCTGTTTTTCTGCATACTGCGATAAAAAGATCTGAGTGATAAATATCATTGTCCACAAACCAGAAAAACAATTTGTGTAGAAATTGTGAAAAAAGTCTGGCAAAATAGTCGAATATAATTAAAATCTTTTGAAAATTTCACAAAAACAGTCGTTTATGAAACTTTAAAAACCTAATTTTGTTAAATATAACCAATTATAATTGTCCTGTGCACGGGATAGGCGCACAGTTTTGTGTCTGTATGTTCCTGGATTCCAGCGACAAATCTTTAAACAAGTTCGAAAATGTAAGTGGATTCCATTTACAAAAGTTTCATGGATTCCACGTACAAAAACATGTAACGTATTCGTCGGCACATTTGTTTTGTTACGGATTCCGCAATAAGCAAATATAGATAGTTGTTCCGCGCAACTGTAAGTGAATTCCGCAAAACGTAAGTGGAATCCGCAAAATGTAAGTGGAAACCGCAAATTTAAGTTGAATCCGCAAATGTAAGTGGAATCCGCAAACAAAATAAGGCTTTCACATACAATTTGCGGATTCAACTCACAATTTGCGGATTCCGCTTAAAGCTGCGGATTTCACAACAGCTCAATTTAACTATACACATGTCTTATTATTTCTTGTGGATTCCACAAACTGTTCTGTATCCCGCAAACTCGCCTGTTTTTTGAGCAATTTTGAGCGTAAAATGTGATAGGGATTTGTTTGTGGAATCCAAAACAGCAAAGAAGACCAAAAAAAGTGGCAATGTTGCGGATTCCGTGACACATTTGATTTTGGCCTGTTGCGGAATCCAATTACAATGCACAGAATGCACAGTTTTGCCTCGTAATGAAAGAAAAAATGACAAACTGGAGAGGCTGTTTTGTTTTGCTATTAGTACACCCATTTCAGTATATATAACTTTTTGTAATTTTCTTCTTAAATCTAAAAAGAAGCTGAGAAAAAAAGCCCTCATTTTAAATTTCGTATATTGCTCCACTTAATTCAAATTTTAGTTCAAAAAAGAGTGGTGGGCCTTAATTGAACCAATCAAACAACTACAGTTGAGCTTGTATGGATTTTATTATCTCGCCATCTACTATTTGCTTCATGTGTCAAATAGCTTTTTTTGAGCTTAACTTTTTTAGAATTTGGTGTGTTGAACATCGCAGCGATAAAAAAGTGAATCTTTTAGTTTCCGCTTAGTTAGTTTTACTTGTTATTTAAACGCATGAAGTATTTATAAAATATTATAAGTTCCATACAAATTTCAGTTGTACATTTGTGATCAAAATTTAAAAAATATATGTTTATCACCTGAGAAATATATATATATATATATATATATATATTTTCTTATAAAAAAAACGTATTTGCATGACTCGACAAATCCAAATTTGACGGATTTCTATGTCAGAATATCACGACACTGTGCAGATTTCGTTGAAGTCTGGAGGTGGAAGATGATCACCTGCCCTTTCCAACAGATCTTGTTTATCTGCATGACGTATCTTCTGTGCACTTGAAATACACACCCAAGCAAACGCCAATGCACACGTAAACGCCAATTGGATATCTCTGTTCTGAAAAACAGTAGTACAATTTTCATCACTATATAATCTGTTCACATTTATTTCACTCTCTAATTATAAAGCTGTTAGCGATCAGCAAAGCAAAAAATATATGCAAAGAAACGGCCCTGTACCACCTGAGAAATATAATTGTTTTTCGAATACAAATACACGTATTTCCATGATTCGAAAAAGTCCAAATTTGACTGCTTCGTTTCTGTCGGAAATTTGAAAGTAATCCGAATTAGTACTCACCATTCCTAAAAAAAAATATTCAGCTAGTAAAGTGTGATCCTTTTTTTCACGATAATTAACAAAGAAAGAAGTGAAGATGAGCAAGATTTGGTTCTACTTAAATAAGGATTTTTTTACCCGCGTTTTGCTTTGTTTTTAATGAATGAATTTCTGTGGAAAAAATTTGGCTCAAAAAATTTTGACCCAATTAAGATTTCGGCTCTTTTTCCTTTTCCCCCCACCTGCAAATTTTTCAATTTGAATTTACTGTTCACTTTGTCCGATTTTCATGAAAATTGATATGCAGACTGATTAGGCCATAACAAACATATTTGGTCTTCATAATTAACCTTGTAAAACTACTCGTTAGACTACAAAACTCATGTTTCTGTGAGGTGGGGTGGAAAGGAAAAAGAGCCAAGATTTCAATTAATCCCATTTCCCATCTCTAATTAGATAGCAAAAGTATTGTGCACGCAAACAGTGCAGGGTGAAAAATTTATCGCTTGGGGCAATGTCTAACACAACTTATTTTTCCCATCCCCTTATAAGCGTACAAAATGAAGTTGGAAGATGCTCTTCCGGCTCTTCCCCCCCCCCCCCCCCCAGCTGTAAATTTTGGCTATTTTTCCTTCCCCCCCCACCTCACACGAGCTTCAATTTATTAGTGTAACGAGTGGTTTTACGAGGTTGAATATGAAGACCAAATATGTTTGTCGTGGCCTTATTAGTCTGTATGTGAATTTTCATAACAATTGGACAATGTGGTTAACAAATTTACATGTAAAAATTTGCAGCTGGGGGGAAAAGGAAAAAGAGCCTAAATTTTTATAATTAAAATTACTGTTCACATTGTGTTGTTGCACATTTGTGTTTTTGCTGAAACTTTTTTTTAGCTCTTTTCAAGGTCCCCCACAATTGGTTTTGGAAATTTTCAAAGCTATGTTTTTGCATGTTATGATGGCAAAATAAGTGACGCTAAGATACACATGAGTTCTAATTCCTTCCCCAAACCTCACAAAAGCATCAATTTTATGATGTAACGAGAGGTTTACTCACAAGGTTAACTAAAAAGACCAAACATGTTGGTCAAGACATGTCAACTTTGTAACGAGCGAACATTGTGAACTAAAAAAATTTAGGTAAGAAAATGCAGGTGGTGGAAAAGGAAAAGAGGAAAAAGAGCCGATACATGAAATATGAAACAATCTGCTGAAATTAAATGATGGTTCACTCAGCAAAAGTTAATTGCAGTGTGACCACCCAGTACGTTATTGTTACGAATTTCGTACCAAAAGTAACAGAATACTTGTGCTCGGGGTGGGTTTTTTCTTCAGACACATTTCGATTTTTCAACTAGCCAGTTTTGACGGAATTTTAAAAAAAAATATTCGAAAACTATTGTTGTCTTGTACTCAAATTTGAAAAGATATTTTACCTGTGATCAGTTTTCGTAAAGTTATGAGGGTTTAAAGGTTGCCATTTTGGCCAATAAGGGACATTTAACATGCGATATGTTTTGCGATTTTACCGCGTAAGCGAAGATTTAATCCGTCTTAGAAATCGTTCCAAATTGGTTCAAGGAAGCTTATTTGCCATAATTGATTTGCTACTGAAGCAAAATCTATCACTTTCTACTTTATATGATGTGTGGGGGATGAATTTCGGAAACAATCTCAAATTTTGAAGAAAAAAAAACTAATTTTTTTATTACATTTATTTTTTTCATGTTATTACTGCTCCATAGAACTTAAGAGGCAGTCGGAACATTCAGGGCTTCGCCCTGATACAAGAAGTCTTGTTTGGTTTAGCAATTCTGCTTCAATCCATTTCATAAAATCGCAAAGCATAAATAAGACTGCTCGTATCAGGGCGAAGCCCTGAAAGTTCCGACTGCCTTTTAACGTTTATGGAGCAGTAATAACATAAACAACATAAAAAAATTCAATGAAATAAAATAAAACATTTGAAAATTTTTCTATGAAAATCAGGCTATTTTTCCTTTTCATACAACTGCAAAAATTTACAAATGTAAAGTTTGTTCCAATTATTCGATTGTTTTGAAAATTGTCATACGGACTAAAAAGGCCATGGCAAACATTTTGGTCTTCATAATTAACCTTGTAAAACCACTCGTTACACCGTAAAATTGATGTTCGTGTGAGCTGGAGGGGAAGGAAAAAGAGTCGAAAATCATCCCCCCACACGACATATAAAGTACAAAAAATTGATTTCGCTCCTTGTAACAAATCAATTATGGCAAATAATCTTCTTTCAATCAATTTGGAACGATTTCTAAGACGGATTAAATCTCCGCTTACGCGTTAATAGAGCGAAATATATCGCGCGTTAATAGTCCCAAATTGGTCAAAATGGCCAAAATGGCAAAAATTAAACTCTCATAACTTTAGGAAAAATGATCACAGGTGAAATATCTTTTCAAATTTAAGCTCAAGACAACAATAGCTTTTGAATGACATAAACAAAATCCGTCCAAAATGGTTAGTTGAAAGTCGAAATTTGTCTGAAGAAAAAAAACTCACTCCGAGCACAACTATTTCGTTACTTTCGTATCGAAAGTCGGAACAATAAATTTAATTTTCAACCCCCTTCTTTTTCCTTCCCTCACCAACACACAAACACAAACTATTGAATTTCCTTTTGAAAAACTACTCTAACATTGTCACAACGCAATGAAAATTTTCGGCTCTTTTCCACTCCCCTTCCCCTACGCGCATTTCAGAATATCAATTTCCATGGTTGCTTTACCTGTTATTATGCTTAAATGCGTGGTGTTACGATATAAAGTGTGCAAACTTATTTTTTCACAAAAAACGAATTTGTTCACCAAGCATAGTTTAAGACAAGGTTAACAGGTATTTCAAAGCCGAAATGGAAAAGAGCCAGATTTTCAACAAAATAACTTTGTGAGCACGTCTACTTTTCATATGATGAACCATGACATCAAGCAACATCTATAATAACTACGCTGGGCTCTTTTTCCTTCCCCCCCCCCACCTGCAAATTTTTATATTTGAAGTTACTGTTCACTTTAACCGATTGTCATGAAATTTGACATGCAGACTAATTAGGTTATGAGAAACGTATTTGGTCTTTTGTTGGCATGGTGAACAAATCGTCAACTGTAAACAGATTTGTTATTCATACATAACAGCGTAACATCACGCATTTAGCCGTAATAATACGTAAAACAGGCTCTTTTCCAGTTCCCCCCTTTCAAATTCAATACTGAAAAGTCTATTTAACCATGTCATAATGCAATGAAATTTGGCGTGGTGAACAAATCGACAATTCTGAACAGATTTGTTCTTCATACTTTACAGCGTAACATCACGCATTCCCGGGTTGACCAAAATGTGCAACAATACGTCGCACCATGAAAAATTGCCGACATATTTTTATGTTAAAATAACACATTTTCATGGCGCGACGTATGGTTGCACATTTTTTTTATCATGGGGACTTCAAATTAGACAATATTGATACTTTTACCAGAGCTGTTGATAGTTTATATGTCACCACGGATGCTTGCAATGTATGGTTACTATGGTATCATGCATGGCGCGACGTATGGTTACTATGGTATCATGCATGGCGCGACGTATGGTTACTATGGTATCATGCATGGCGCGACGTATGGATACCATGGAAACATATATCGCGCGACGTATGATCAACAAAGAATCATATTTGGCGCAACAAGCATATGTTTCTCCAAAGAGCCGGAAAAGCATATGTTTCTCCATACTTTTTATAGACCCCACAAGTGACTTTACCATTTTGGAGGTATGATTTGCTCGATGGGCTATAATGTGAAGGACTTCAAGGTACTACAGGTTGTGGTTTTTTCCACTCTCTCCACCCATTAACAAACTAACTTGTTTTAATTCTATTCACGTGTTTATGACTAAATCCGTGTATCTACTATGTAAATTATGAGCAACAAATTTGGTCACAGTTCTTATTTACTTAGCTTTTCAAATTTCAATGCACTTTGAAAAACTGAAATAATTTTTTAAAACTGAAATAAAAAAGTACGAAAAATGGAAAAGAGCCCACTTTTTCAGAAGAAAACTTTGGGATACACCCAATTTAATCATTTGAAAAGTTTTGCTCCTTGACGCCAAAAAAAATTGCCGCTTTTTTAGTATGAAGAGTATATCAGTTCATAATTGACAATTTGTTCATAACTGACAAAGTGAAAACAGTTTTTAAATGTAAAATGAAAATAAGGAGAAGTGGAAAAAAGCTCCCCTCTACATGTTTCACCTTCAAAATTGAAAAATTGTATGTCACTGTCATAATTTTTTCAACGTAAATAAAGGGTTGCAATTGAACTGAATTAAAGATTCAGTTTCGGCTCTTTTCCACTTTCCCCAACATTTCACATATTCAATTTTTCAAATTGACTTACGTGTTATTATAGCTGAGCGAGTGATCTTACGAATTAAGGTATGAAGAATAAACTTGTTCAAATAGCTAGTTTGTTCACGATACAAAATTTTATTCTTTTATGATCACGTATAATTAGTTTTCCAAAACTGAAATTCAAATGTTCTCTTTTTTCTTTCACTTTTTTATGATTAAAATAACACTTTTCATTGTCCAATTGTGATGGAAATCGACATGCGGTTAACTTTGGAATAAGAATGGTGAAGAGATAAGTTGTTTAGAAACTAACGAGCATTTTCATGATGCAATTTTTTTTGCAAATTTTCAAATGTTACAAATTTAAAATGGGTCAAATCGCTTGGTTCAAAATTACCGTGGCAAAGAGATTTAATTGTAGTTATTCTAACACAAATTGAGCCTATTTGCTACCGCTGTTTAGCTATTTTCAAATCAATTAGTTTTTTTTCTTTTTTTTGGAATAAAAATTGTTCATGATGCCAGCAAAATATGAGCATATTGTATTATTTTGATGATTATTTTGGCAATTATTTTTTTCATTTACCGCGGGAATCTTTCAGCTAATTTAAAGAAATCTCAATGAACTTTTTTCTGAAGAAGTTTCGTGTTCGGTGAAAAAAAGGTGACTAGATATCTCAAGCTTACATGTGAACGGCCGTCTTTTTTCCCTGGCTGATCGAGATAATCCACTACGAATTGCAGTTTTGAGGATTTTTGCGGAAATCGGTCTGCCCTGATCGAAGCACAATTTAGTAATAATCTGATGAGTTTTCTTACAATTTGATCAACATTTCTTGCATGACAACTCAACACAATTAAGTGTGTTCATTGTCATTAGTTGTCTGCTGTTTTCCACCGGGCAATTCACCTTTTTCAGTTACTTATTTATCAATTTTGCGATCAAAAATACAAAAAGCAGCAAAGAAGCTTTCATTCATTTTTTAAATTCCAGAGAGCTGCTAGAACTTTGATGTTTTCATTTCGACATTGATGAATATGCGTCAATTGGTTGATTGTTATGTCTTCTCATAGGTGTAAAACGCTCTTGATTGCGATGTTGAGTGGTATTCAGCGCTTAGTAAAAACGAAGTCTTTAAAAACTATTATACGAATTCGATTATAAATACTATTATACAAAGAAAAACTTACTTAAAAAATTTAATTCAAAGGTTATCTGTATTTGTAGCGGTACTAAAATTGTTGCAACAGTTAGTTTTGTGAAGTTTCGAAAATAAACTAATCTCTTGGAAAAAACTCATTATCAAGTATCTTGAAAAGTCATGGAAAAAACGTGAATTTTTGTTTCATTGTTTTTAAGCTTTGAAATAAAAATTAGGAATGTTAATCAATTCTCAACGATTTACAATTTCATCAAATGGACTTAGATCGTTATAAGCATCAAATTTTTGGATATCTTAATCTAGTTAACAACCATAATAGTTAAATATAGGTTTTCGACTCTCAAGCACATCAACATATATGCAACTGGTTCTAAATGAGCCCAAAAGAGGTTGTGTTGAGAATCTGATCCGACTCCATTAGTAAAACTGTCATAATCTGTAGTTTTGTTTCTCTTCAATTGAATTCCGGGTCCATTCGCCTTCCAATCAAAAAACTTCTGCAGCAGACCTGTAATAGTTAAAAGTTTTTTAAAAAGTTTTTTCAGTAAAATTTCATGCTTTTAGCTAAATAGTAATTGAATCATCAAAACTTGCGTCTCGATCAGTGATGGTAAGACCTTACCCTGTTGTAGTATTCACACAATTAACTTTGAAATCACAACGAAAAATTCATTTAAGCGCAAAATCAAATAATGATTGAATTTTTTAAACGAGGATGAAACTAGGAAAAAATTACACAACTTGAACTCAAATCCTTTATTTCTAGCGCAGTTTACAGGTGAATATAAAACATATCTCATATTAGTTTAGTGATAACTAAAGAAACCATAATACCATTGTTGTTTTTTGAGTCATTCTGTATCGGCATATTATGATCACCGGCGTTTGGGAATATGTCCTGTACACCTTCAGTGGTTCCTGGTTTGGATACCGGCCGACTTTTTCCTTTTGTAAAGCCCGGTTTCCCAGTTGTAGATGAATAACGTGCACCTGGTTTTTTGTCGGAGCTACTAGGATTATTTATGCCTGCATCTGGTCCTGGATTTGTGTCCGGTAGTAGGTCTGGTTTTGGATCCTTGTCATCGCAAAGTGGTAGCTGGTCATAATCAACTATTCCATTGATCGATGTTGTCGTGTACCCTTTAGTAAGTTTGTAAGCTTTTTCTCTCAGACATTTCCGCGGTACAATCATGTCTTCAATTCTATCTCTCAAAATTAATTAATTCTCAAAATATTAATTGGTTGCAACCTAATAAATCCTCATAGTCACACCGTGATGAATCAGCAGGAGTCGAGAAAAAACGGCTGACAAATTTTTTGGGTTATCACAGGAAACTTTTAGTTTCACTTTTTGTGTTTTTTTCTTGTTGCAGTAGCTCTGGAATATCAATTCAGAGAATAAATATATGTTATCTAAACTAACCAACAACGCAATGGCGTGCACAGAAAACTTTCCAGGGGAAGATACAGTTTTTCAAAAAAATTGTGAAATATTAGTCAACTATTTATTAGTATTTTCTCTCCGAAACTCCTATAAGGACCCTATTTTGTCAAAAATTGTCTGCGCCAAAAAAATACATTTTTAGGTATTTTTAGGTACTTTTAGGAAAATTTTCTGCGCACTCCCCTCGCAATTTTAGTTATTTTGGCGCCGACGGCGCCTTTAGAATTATCTTAAGGTTGGTCAATCAAAAATGGATGTAAGACTATACCAAAGGGGGACGGGACCCCTTGAAAAAAAATTGGTACCTTTAAACTAACTAAACAATTATTTTGCTGGATTAAAATGTACAATTTAAAAAAAATGATTTTGAAAATTGTCCTGTCCATCCTGTACTAGTAAGTAGTGCTGTCCAGGTCTAGACCAGAGTCGAGATTTTTAAAATTTATCCACATATTTGGAAGTCAGCTGTTTTGAAATCCCCAGAATCGCCATATTTGGCTTGCATTTCTGCATCAAACTTTTTAAAAAGTGCTTTTTGAACATTTTAGGTTTTTTTACTAATAAACACTTGCGGTTTATTGGGCTCAGTCTTTTTCAAGTTTAGTTTACGTTTGTGAGTTTTAGAATCTTTTAAAGGTTTCTCAACCAAAATTGGCTGTCGGTAATTAGTAGTCGAGTCCTTATCTCCCCCTCTTGGCACGCAAATAGTCTGCTCAAAACGGTTAATTTAAAGCCAGAATTGCACCAGAAATACAATCATAACGCGGATAAACAAATCAAACCAATACAGAAATTCCAATTCGAAAAAAAATTAAAAGCAAAAAAATGTGGTAGAAATTCAAATCGCAGTACATGAAAAAATTTAACTCGAACCAAAAGATATTTCAAAGTTAATTCGAAACTTACAATGAGTTGTTTCATCTTGCTTAACAAAAATTGCATAACGATTTCCGATTCAGGACTACTTTGTTAGAACCAAACACTTACGTTTTTGCATTGACTAGTCAAAATAAAAAAAAGTTTAAAAAAAAAACATCGTATCGCTAGTGAAAAGGTAATTTAGATATGCTGATTGTTATCAACTGCTTTAAGATAAACTGGAGACGGCTCGGGATAAATTGGGATTGAATTAGCGTCGCATAATTTGATAGCAACTTAGTCAAATCGATTTTAAAATTATTTGCTCTGAACAATTTTGACGACCTATCAATTTTAGCATGTACGAAAAAGTGAAACTTGTACGCATGTAAAAGAAATTGGTTCAGATCATTTTTTGTTGATGGCGGTTTTTGCTTACATTCAAACTGCAAGTAGTAATGTATGTATGTGGAATGTAATTATGTAGACTTGATGCCATATATACACTCTCCTTATGATGGTGACCTTGACTATGACGTCACTTAAGATATCTCAAAGAGCGTGTCATACTGCTACTGCAATAGCAGCAATTGAGTTATGTTATGTACTACCAACCTGCGGTGCTATAGTTATTAATTCTATGTGTACTCAAGGTCACAGTGTGTTGTGACATTGAAACTTAGTTGAGAGTTCAGAGTTTTCAATTCTGATCTATCTCTTAGGAACTAATCAAAGGACAGAAGAAAAGAAAAGAGAAAACAAAGTTCAATATATCAGAATACATTATTGAATTACAATTAGTTTTCACTCGATACCGCATCGGATATCACATGGCGCAGCCAGCAGGATTCGCAGCTCAAGACAATCGAACGGATATAGGAATACCCGTATTTTGGGCGTCAGCGAATTTAGATCCTCCGTGGCAATTTAAAATCTAGTTTGAACAATTTCTTATGGCAGTGACTGTTAAAGAAATTGTAAACCCAGAGGTTATATTAGAAGAACCAAAAGGCATATTAGAGGAACCACCTCCTCGACCAGAAACACCACGAGATGGAGAGAATGAAGATGCGAGGAATGCGAGGATTCTTAGAGACAATTTGGCAAGAGATAGAGTATTGTTGGAGAATGAAGAGAGAAGGACAAGAGGTCCACGAGTCGGACACAATGTTTTCTATAACGAAGTACAAAAGAAACTGGTGTCCAGATTGTTTTTGTCTCTGGGTACAGAGGGAAAGAAACGATTTCTACAAAAGAACCCGCATGTTGAAATATCGAAAATGTCGTTCAAGGAAATCACAGAACTTGCAGAAGTTTTGTTCCAAAAAGTAAAATGTGTAACATATGACAGATATAAATTGTTTAGACGAATGCAAGAATCCGGGGAATCTCTGGAAGCATTTCACACAGCGCTAACTGCGCAAGCAGCTCGATCTGAATTGGGAACACTAGAAAAAGAGATAGTCCGTGATTTATTCATTTCGAAAACGAAAAACATGACGTTGCAGGACACGTTGACATTTGAATTTCTAGATCCGGAAGAAGTTCTGAAAAGGGAAGATCCGAAAGAAGTTCTGCTCTAAAATTCGAACAAAGCAAGTTAACCACAATGGCTTTTTAAAAGACGAATGCTGCGGCTACAGGAGGAACAAGTAACAATCACACTTCGGGAGTGAGGATAAAACAAGAACCTGTAATAGCAGTTAGAAATTTGTCAGGGACGACAAAGAATCAAAACAGAAGGGAAACAAATAAAAGGCAAAAAAATCATAAAAAACCACAACATTAAAACGAAACTATGTAACAGATGTGGAAGGACGTTTGATCAGGGACATTTGAAAAATTGTTCAGCGATGGGGAAAACTTGTAAGAATTGTGGTAAACCCCATCACTTAGCAAAAATGTGTAGATCTCAGCAAGTGAGTGAAGTTGCGGAAGAATCGGAAGGATCTGTAGAGGAATGCGATCAGATAAGTGAAAACTTTGGGTCATGTAGTGATTTCGAAGTCATGTCGATACAAACATATCAATCGGAGAATGAAAGAGTTTCCAAGTATGTGAAGGATGGAATCAATGAAATGAAGAACAAATCAAATGGAGAAACGATACAAGTCCAGAAAATCGATTCAATTCGAGACCCAACGTTGAATCGAGTAAAATCACTAAAGCCATGGTACGAATTGATAATCAAATAATACAATTGACAGTGGACACGGGAAGTCCAGTTTCGTTTCTAAATTGGGCGACGGCGAAGTAAATAATGGACAAATCAAGCAAGGTAAGATTCACTCCGTCTGAAAAATTGAATTTGCATACCAATTTCGTTGATTATAACAAACAACCGATCAGTGTATTGGGACACTTGAAGACGAACCTTCGGTCGGCAGGCAGGGAGGTGAAAGGTGCTACATTCCTTGTGACGGAACGTAAGACCAGATGCATCATCGAATTAGATCTGCAAGGACAAGTGGGGTTAGTTACTACAAAAAAACCAGCGCCAAAGGAACTTACCAGTTTTGACGTGCTCATGTGCGAGCAGTCAGAAGGTTGGAAAGAAAAGTTTTTCATTAAGTTCAAAAATTTATTTGTAAGACTAGGATTTTCAAAGAATCACATTGTAAGTTCAAATATTAAACATCCCTTATGTCCAATTCAAGAAAAAGGGAGAAGAATCCCAATTCGCATTCAGGATAAAGTTGAAAAAGAAATCGAGAAATTGTTGACAGAAGGTCAAATCACAAAGCTTGATAAATGTACGAGTGATTGCTTTTTTGCTCCGATTGTGATAACAGTAACAAAAGACGATTCAATAAAATTGGCGTTGGCTGCGAAACCAATAAATAGACAATTGTTCAAAAATAAATTCCAAATGACTAACGTCGATGAGCTAATCGATGGAGTGAGCTAAATTGTTACTGAAAACAAAGGTGGTACTCTATACTTTATGGTGTTAGACTTGAAATATGCGTACAGTCAACTAAAGTTGGCTGCAGATACAGCTAAACAATGTAACTTTAATATTCTTGGCGGGAAAGCTACCGGGACATACAGATTTCTTAAGGGTTCTATGGATTAGCGGACATGCCAGCCGAATTCCACAAGGCCATGGACAGAACTATCAATCACGCTAAAAACGCGTTCTGTTTTCTGGACGAAAGTCTCATTGTGTCGAAGGGAAATGAAATGGATCATGGAACTCTGGTGGAAGCGGTACTTAGAAAATTGGATGCTGAAAATATGGCATTGAAATTATCAAAATATGAATTTTTCAACCAAGAAGTGAATTGGTTGAGTCATCACCTGTAAGAATCAGGGGTTAGTTCACCGAAATTGCTTAAGCAAATAAGGTCATTTCTTGGAAGTATAAATCACTTAGCTAAATTTTTACCTAACGAAGCAAGTCTAACTGAGAAATTGAGACCACTTCTTAAAGAAGAGAATAAAAAAAAAGGTGAAAAACATAAAATTACCGGTGAAAAAATTCGAGTGGGGGATGAGCACACTGTAGTGCTTGATGCTATAAAAGAAGCTGTAGCAAAAATTACAAAAGTACATTTCTACGATGCTAACCGAGAAACAAGAGTTAAGTGTGATGCAAGCCAAGATGGCTTAGGCGCTACATTGGAACAACAAATTGATGAAAGTTTGTGGGTTCCAATCTCATTCGCATCCCGGTAACTAAATTCACAACATAAAAATTATTCAACAAATGAATTTGCAGTTACTGGCAGTTGTTTGGGCAGTAGACAGATACAAACATTACCTTTTGGGAAAATCATTTACCATTGCAACAGATCACAAAGCGCTCACATCAGCGCTAGATGGTAACAAATCTAATAAGACCTATCAATCACGTTTGACCCGGTGGGTCGATCGGTTGTTGCCATATCACTTTAATATAGTTCACATTCCGGGGAGGGACATGGGTATAGTTGACTACTTATCGCGTGACCCTTTCAAGGATCCTTGGCCCGAATCAGAATTAGACGAAAAGTTTGTGATAGCGACAATAAACTCTTTTCATGAAGCATTAGACTGCATGAGCAGTAGGCTGAACGGCATTGGGTCGCTCAACCGGAACGAAAACGTTCTAGAATGTTTTAGAAGGAATGCAGAGAAACGGTCATCAAGTAATGGTTGCCATGGCAACCAAAACAGTCAACAACGAACAAGGCTCGACCGGAACGAGAGAAAACAGTTTTCACGACTGCCAAAACAACTAAACACAACAGTTCAAGATAAACAGATCACTTTTTCGTCAACTCAACTCAACAAACGGTCGTGCTTAAAAAAATTGAAATTCAGCGAGAAAACAATATCAAAAAATCAGAAGAAGATCGAAAAAACAGACTCAAGGAACGAGATTTCAGAAAATTTCAGTAGATCCAACGATTGGTAGTCGGATACACCACAGGACTGGCGCAATGATGATCAAGAAGAAAGCCTCCTGGATCCAAAGTGGAATCGTTCAATGTCAAATGCAAACGAACTTTCTGAAGAGAAGGAAATCTCAGAAACATTACAGCGCACGAGAAAAATAGTTCGTGAAGGCCGGAAAAATGAGATAGCTCGGACAGTGACACACGACTTTCATCACGAGTTAAACGGCAGCTCGAACCAGAACAACAAAGAGAAGTAGATCAGAGACTACTGTCGTTCTGGCAATTAACCGGAGGAGAAAGCAACATACCGGGAAGCATCAATAGAGAGTTGGTGGCAAACACAGATGAAACCAATGACAGCCCAGGAATTGGTCAGAGTTCAACTATCGTTCAACCAACTGCACCGGTGGAAAGAAAGTTAAGTGAGGTGCAAGTAATTGAGGTCGACTTGACGACCACAGAAGACATTGAGAGTGAACAAGAGGTGTGTGCAATTGAACCACCGAAGCCGTCGAGTAAATCGAAACTGCAGAAGCAGCAACAAGAGGAGGCCCTCGACATTTTATCAAAACTGTTTGATAAAAGTTTGCTAGCTGAGTTAACAACCGAAGACACCTGGATGGACCGCCTTATACGAGTAATAGAGAGGGGAGACAAACAAGGCTTCGAACTAATGGGACCATATACGAACCCATTGTGGTCAGAGATGGCGGAGCAGGACGACAGCAGTTTGGTGAACAATCGCCTAGCGGTTCCAGTTCAGCTGAGACAAGCCGTTCTAAAAAGGATCCACCGAGGACATCCAGGCCAAGAGGCTATGCTAGGAGTGTCATAAAAACCTGGGGTGGCCGCATATGAACAAGGACAGCGTGAATCTAGCGGAAGAGTGTCGTAGTTGCACCAGATATGGTAAGAATATAAAATATCTTATCCCAAAAAATTCGTCGAGGCCATTGCCACTGCTTACGCAGCCTGGTCAGGAAGTACAATTAGATTACGCGGGGCCTATAGAAAGCCAAAAAGGAAAAAAATCTACTTCCTAGTAGCTATAGATAGATTCTCAAATTTTTTTTGCATTGGTGAAAATTACGAAATCTACAAGTGGGAAGTGCACAGTAAAATTCTTGCGATCGTATCACACACATGGGATTCCGGAATCGATAAGCTCCGATCAATTTTCAGGATTTAAGGGGAAAACTCTAGAAAAGTTTTGTTCGGAACTTAACATCGAGCAGAAATTCTATCCGGTGGGGGATCATCGAGGCTGTGGTTTGGTAGAACAAACAATACAAACCATAAAGACAAGATAGGGGGTTGTGTTGCTCGAAGAAAATAATAAATCGATCAAATTATGTCTCAGTATCATAATGCGAGATCTACGGTGGAAAAAGCAGAAAACTTTACAAGTAACCCCATTTCAAGCACATTTTGGCAGACTACCGAAAACAGAAATTAAAATTGTAAGGGATAGGTTTCTAAACAATTCTGACTATTTAGACAAACAACATTTGGAACGATCAGCATTGACAGCATCGCAACTGAAACGCAGAATCGACCAATCAAGAGAGAACCTCAAGCTAGTACGCAAAGGATAACTCAGCAGGGAACACAACAAGCCCGCTGCATAAGCAACAAGTAAACTCAGACAGGGATCGACAGAGGGCTAAAGCCCTAAAAGAACTGCTGGAGGCTAATGCCCGCTGGAATCACGAGAGAAGAGATGCCGCAAAAAATGATGTCAGGCGGATTGGGGACGAGACCGGATTTTTAAATCCTGATCTACTGAAGGAGATGATATACTCCTGGGAGAAGGGATTCATCGAGGACAAAGAACCAGAACAAAGTAAATCGCCGCCGAAGACAATCTTAAGAAAGGATCCGTTACGGAAAAGTGGACAGGCACTGACGAAGCAACTGAAGGGTAAAATAGCAATCGAAACAGATTCAACTATTAAGACGACAACAGGCTCTATTTACCGGAAATCGGACATTGCTCAAACGAGGACGACTCTGTCACACGAGAAACAGCGGAGCGAAAGTAAGAGCCCATCGGCGAAGAAATTTCAAAGGATTAGTTCCCCTGAAGCACTCGAGGATATTGGGTCAGACGAGGAATTACAACGAGATATGGACATAGCTGACGCGGTGAACCCCATAGACCGATTTCAACAGAGCCAAACGGTCGTAACTTCCAAAGACACGAACGCAGGAGGGGGCCTCAACTTAGCTATTAAGAGAGCGAAACCGAATTTGGCGGGTCCAAGTTCAACGGCAGACGAGAGTGACAAGAAGAGGACAGACAAGAATGTCAAGGAAAAGAGAATTCAAAGTAAACAAAACAATCTTACAGGTCAAACTGCGATAGCAACTGATCAGGGGCAGGAACAATCAACATCAAAGTTGGGGACGTTGGGTCACAACACTCAGACGAGTTCTACGCCAAAAACAAAACAGCGGACCAAATTGAAATGTATTGATTCTCAAACACCTCCGGAGGACATATTAGATACATTTCAAAATCAAAATTTGTCACCAGCTGAATGAGAGAAGTTCGCAGACCAATTGCTAAAACGTGGGGTTCAAAGGGTCGCGGATGATATCAAGGAAATCCACAACCAATTTCGGAAAGAGATGCAGCATTTGAACCGCCGCAAGGATTTTCCGACGAGTCAAGTGCGGAGGAGTCGAATGTCAGGCGAAGCTCCAGACAAACAAAGAATAAAGAGCCGAAACGTTTGGGTGATCCAATAAAACACTCCATTAAAGAGATTTCGGAGAATCTGACAGGGGGAGCACTACTCAAGACGGCACTTCAAGAATACAGTAGAAGACTAAGGGATTTCAAGGAACGAAGTGATAGGCCTGCAGAATCGAAATTGAAAATGTTAGAACGACACTTATTCAGGCGGAAATTTGGGTATGCAACGCTGGATGAAGGAGTGGAATGGAATCCTAGCTGGAAAATATAACTGGAAGAAAACTGAAATAGAAGATCATGAACTAATCTTTCGAGAAACCAAAAGATTTTCTTGTGAACTGAGTGTATTAAACTCTTTTTAAGATAAATTATTCCATATATGTTGAATAATTTATTTTTACCGAGGGGGGTGTGTCATACTGCTACTGCAATAGCAGCAATTGAGTTATGTTATATACTACCAACCTGCGGTGCTATAGTTATTAATTTCATGTGTACTCAAGGTCACAGTGTGTTGTGACATCGAAACTTATTTGAGAGTTCAGAGTTTTCAATTCTGATCTATCTCTCAGGAACTAATCAAAAGACAAAAGAAAAGAAAAGAGAAAACAAAGTTCAATATATCAGAATACATTATTGAATTACAATTAGTTTTCACTCGATACCGCATCGGATATCACAGAGCGAAAGAAAAGATACTAAAAATTCCGTAAACTAACCAGTTGGGAGCAAGTGTGTTTTACCGTAAGAACTATCTTCAACATGGTAGCAGGAGATATACGACAAAAATGTGCGAGAAAGTTTAGTAAAACAGTCAATCAACCAAACAGAGGGAACAATCAAAGAGGAAGATGATGCTACAGGTCAGCTCGGGGAGAGCAGGGCAACAAGGAACAAGGAGGTGACTGATTTAGATGTAACTCATTGGATCATTAGTTAAGAGATTGTACAGCCACCAATTATGGTTCAAGGATAGAAAATGGGAGAAGAGGAGACTAAATGAATGAATGTTACTCAGGAAATGGCAGCAAATGTTGCCCAGATCTTCCAGACAACCCCTCAGTAGGAGGTTTTCAGGGGTACAATGAGATGCCTCATCAATCGAATTTCACAGAAAAGGGGAAAAATTAAACATCCCTTGTTACGCAATACCCTAAATAGTCCTTTGTGATAGCGCTTGTTTTGATTGTTAAAAAATTTGAAGTTCTCATTTGTGATGCTGAAACCGTAGCGCGAATTAGTATCCTGTACACAAAAAAGTCTCGAGCTAAAATCAGGTGTGCTTTGTTTTGGTTATTTTTTTTTATTTTTCGACTCAAGTTTTACCTCCTAATATTTGATATTCACAGTCTAAAATTTATAATTTTTTAAAAAATTTTTGTACTAGAAACTAATGGATACCGTAAAATGACGCCGGATTTTTCTGGTTTTGCCCTGATACAGCAGTCTTTGTTTTTATGCTTTACTTGTGCAGCGACCTGCTATTCTTAGTTTTATCGGCTAGTTTTGTTACATTTTCAACGGCTACTCTGGCTTGATAAGCCCGGAAACAGGCTCTTGTAGCCTAATTACGTCTTCTGAATCTCTGTGTCATCCGGCAAGGATTGATAAAACTTTATATATCTTTATAATATTTATGTTATTGTTCCGACTTTCGATACGAAAGTAACGGAATATTTGTGCTCGGGGTGGGTTTTTTTTCTTCAAACAAATTTCGACTTTTTAACTAGCCATTTTTGGCGGAATTTTTTTATATCATTCGAAAAGTATTGTTGTCTTGAACTCAAATTTGAAAAGATATTCCACCTGTGATCATTTTTCGTAAAGCTATGAGGGTTTAAAGATTGCCATTTTGGCCATTTCGACCAATTTGGGATAATTAACGCGTTTTAATCCGTCTTAGAAATCGTTCCAAATTGGTTGAGCGAATCTTATTTGCCATAATTGATTTGTTACAAGGAACGAAATCTATCCTTTTGTACTTTATATGGCGTGTGGGGATGATTTTTATAAATAAAAATTTCAACTTAAAAAAATTTCATTTTTTTTATTTCATTTAACTTTTTAATGTTATTACTGCTCCATAAACCTTAAAAGGCAGTCAGAACATTCAGGGCTTTGCCCTGATACGAGCAGTTTTTTTCACATTTATGCTAACCTTGATTTAAAAGCTGGTGGATTGAACTTGGTAGACGGTGACACGAATCGGGTTTGAACTATGGTTCAGAGGAGAATAAATGTTGTTAACCAACTAGTTGTTTTGAACCGCTACTTCTGAGATATATTGTTTATCAATCCATTCGGATTCGAGAAATAGTTATTGTTCCGACTTTCGATACGAAAGTAACGGAATATTTTTGCTCGGGTGGGTTTCTTCCTGAGCTTAAATTTGAAAAAATATCTCACCTGTGATCATTTTTCGTAAAGTTATGAGGGTTTAAAATTTGCTATTTTGACCATTTTGACCAATTTGGGACAATTAACGCGAGATATATTTCGCTCTATTAACGCGTAAGCGAAGTTTTAATCCGTCTTAGAAATCGTTCCAAACTGGTTGAGCGAATCTTATTTGCTATAATTGATTTGTTACAAGGAACGAAATCTAGGCTTTTGTACTTTATATGGCGTGTGGGGATGATTTTATAAATAAATGCAATAAAAAATGAATTTTTTTTTTAATTTGAAATTTTTAACTTTTTAATGTTATTACTGCTCCATAAACCTTAAAAGGCAGTCAGAACATTCAGGGCTTTGCCCTGATACGAGCAGTCTTTTTCACATTTATGTTAACCTTGATTTAAAAGCTGGTGGATTGACCTTGGTAAACGGTGACAGGAATCGTGTTTGAACTATGGTTCAGAGGAGAATAAATGTTGTTAACCAACTAGTTGTTTTGAACCGCTACTTCTGAGATATATTGTTGGGGGTTTAAGTTTGCTATTTTGACCATTTTGACCAATTTGGGACAATTAACGCGCGACGTAATTCGCGCTATTAACGCGTAAGCGGAGATTTACTCCGTCTTATAATTCGTTCCAATTTGGCTGAACGAAGCTTATTTGCCATAATTGGTTTGTTACCAGGAGCGAAATTTATACTTTTGTATTTTATATGGCGTGTGGGGGGATGATTTTCATAAAAAATTTCAAATTTTAGAAAAAAAATTGTCGTTTTATTTTATTTCATTTAATTTTTTTATTTTATTACTGCTGCTCCATAAACCTTAAAAGGCAGTCGTTACATTCAGGGCTTCGCCCTGATACAAGCAGTCTTGTTCATACATAAAGGTATGACACTACTTTAATGGATTATTTTGGAAAAATTTAAATCCATTATAATCGATTCTAATCCATTTTTGTTTTCAATATAATGGATTATTTTTTGTACATAAATTCCATAAAAATTTATTAAATTTTGTAATTAATGACTCTAATTTTTGCAACTTTCTGCCAAATTCGAACGAACACGTTCATCTAGGGGCGGCCAAAATGTATTGATTTTCCAAAAAGTGCCCAAAAACAGCATTTTTGACCAGCTCCTCACGTCAACCCCCCCCCCCCCCCACCCAACAACGTACCTCCCCCCAAACGTAATTCCAACGTATTCAGCCCCCCAACGTATTATAATTGATTATATTGGGATTTTATTGGTTAAAAAAATATTATTGTTATAATCCATTTTCACTCAATTATAATCGCTTATTTTTGTTATTTTGTAGAGACTCACAATGAAAATCCAATATAATCGATTATTACCCATGAAACTTCAGTGCGGGTAGATGGAAACAATTCATTATGATTATGATTACTTCTTTCATTTCAGAAGACATGATTTGGACGTATTTGTTAGAGACATCCCGGATTTTGATTTGCATTTGTGTCTGACGTTGTCTTTGTCATAATGCAGTTGGTATCTCTGCATCATACATAGAGCACACATTTGCTCATTTGCTATTATGTCACAGCTGAAAATGGGTATTTTTAATGATGCTTTGGGTTCTAATTTCAACAAATTCTAATTTCGAGATATTTTGACATTGCTTAAAACACAGGCTTGCGAAAGGCCAAGTGAAAAATAACCGTGTGTTAAGAAGAAGAACTTATATTGTTAGTTGGAGCGCTAGAATAATATCCATCAACGAAAAAAGATATCAAATTACCGTTAGTTTTAATTTCAAAAAGCCTCGAAACTCTTTAATGTAAAACTGTAACTCTATATATGTAAAACTAAAACAATAAAGTAGAGCCAAAGTCTCTAGATTAGCCAAATAATCATAGGTATTATGAAGAATTTCAGATTACGCGAGTCTTTAAAACGTTTTGCGTTATGCTCAGTTTGGCGTTCTAGAGTTCTGATCATAATTTAAACGTTAAGGCTTAGCAACCTTGATGACTCATTTGCAGCAACAAAAAGAGCAATAGCAAAAATTCGCTCGTTACCTGACAAAATCCTTGTCACACATCTGTGTTTATTATAGAATCCAAAAAGTTGGAACAGAAAAAACTACTTAAAAAGAGCAATCTGCCATTTTTGAGCAGTTTTTGCATGGAATTTAGATTTTTTTGATAAACGTGAGTACTTTCTGTCTGAAACATTAACTTTTGCTTGCAAAATTTCTCTGAAATAGGCCATTTGCTCTTTCTAAGGTTGTGTCTGTTCCATTTTCTTATAATAATCTAATTATCTGCAACAAATTGTAAGCCAGCACTTACAAAATTCTGATGCGAAAAATATATCAAACTTTGGTCGAGAAAATCGAACTGGGTCGAGCCAAGTCGACACTTTTTTCTTGGGTTGTGAAGGTCGCAACATACCAAATTTTGGTGGAGTCGGTCATACCAAACGGATTTTTCGTCGAGAAAATCGAACTCATAAACTGAGCACCTCGACGTGGGTAACTTCGAAAAATGAAATTTATTCAAAATCATTCCCTTACCTAGAACCGCCACTCCATCCCATAAATGTTGCATCCTGTGCTTTTATTTCTGAGCTGCAGTCGCTCAATTTGGCAGCTGTCTCTTTAAACTTGCAGAAGTATAAGTTCTTTACTTTTACTTTCTTCTCACCAAGTGCCCCATACTCGATTGCTTTTGGCATCTCACTTAGATAGAGGGAATCGACATGATCTACGAAGTTGAGAAGCTTCGCAGGAATGTACGGAGTCTGATCTAAAATGATAATGCTCTTTGTCCTTCCCCCACCTGCAAAATTTTTAGAGTAATTTTTTCTGTTTACATTGCCGGATTGTTATAAAAATTGGAATACGGATTAGACTAACTGGGCCATGACAAACGTATTTCGTTTTCATATTGAACTTGTAAAATCACTCGTTACACCATGAAAACGATGCGTATGTGAGGTGGGTGGGGGGGGGGGGGGGGGGTTTAAAGAGTCAATGATAAGAACTGTACTTAAAAAAAAATTGCCAGTGACAAAGTTGTCAGTTCTCGAGATAATTGAACACAATAACCACTGATCATCGCACCCAAAGCCAACACCCCCCCCCCCCCCCCCCTCACCTCTCCAACCCACACGGCGGCCGCCGATTTTCTCATTTAGCGTTCTTAACTTACCAGATATGACGAGCACCAAGGTCAGCTGACCCTCACTGGATCCATAGCTTTGAATGAGACACGGGAAGTCTTTTTCCATCGTCAAATCTACTAAATGATTGCCAGTACGTGCGAAGTCCAGCACAATATTCAAACTTTCCAGTCCAACAAAAGATCCATGGTGAAGTGTTAACATTTTATCCTATGAAGGCTCCTTTCAAGTTCAGTCATGCTATATATATATGAACCAAAACTGCTCGTGTCAGGTCAAAATCCTGAATATTCCAGCTCTCCTCTAACGTCGATCAGAAGCATTTTCATTTCAAAAAACACATAAAAATTTTCAAAAAAAAAGAAACAAGAACTTTGAAACACAAAGTTGATTTCTGAATTTCTTCCCCACACGCTATGCTATGATTAATAGATAGTGATTTTTTGCCTTTAGCAGCGTATTATTAAGATCAAATTGCTTTATTGGCCGCTTACTTTTTAGTAAATCGCGCGTTAGCTGCTTAAATTGAACTATATTCGTCCAAGCCATAGAGCACTGACAAGGCAAATCTTGCAAGATTTTTGAGATGGAAAACAAGTTTTGAGAAGGAAAAGAAAATACGAATCGGACCGCAAAATTTTGGTAGAATCTCGTTAGATATAATTAGCTAATATTTTTTGTTAGAAAAATTTACATAGTCTAAAAACATCAAAGAATAAACGGAAATCTCTGTAAATCTACAGAATTGGTTTTTCTCTTTGGTTCTTTTGAGAAGGCGAATCAGGATTTTAGTTGAATTTCAGATCTGAAATTTTCTATTACATATCATGATAAGAATTTGAAAATTTCAGATTTGAAATAACCAAGAAAAATTAATTTTTAGATCTGAAATAACCAGGAAAAACAAAATTAAAACTTATTTCTAAAGTATCCAAGCGTTACATTAACAGGTCACAACCCATTATTTCAGAAATTTATTATTTCAGATCTGAATTAGATCATTTACTAGATGAGGGAATAAATGAGTTTTGCTGGAGCAATTGAGTTTGTGACTTTGTTTATAAAAAGTTCTAGCTTCTCACACAAATAATCATTCACAAAAAATTTCTAATTTATTACTCTAATCAACAAATTCTGAACATAATTCTAAAATGTTTAATATAACCTCAAAAATCATTAGTTTGCATGCAAATTTTCTAAGAATTTTTTCCATAATGTATACATAATCCAGCAATCTCTGGAATCCCGTACCGAACTTCTCTCACAATTTCACGTCTGATCATACAATTGTCAGACTTTAGCTAATTTCGAGCTCTGTGCATATCTGTTTCATATGTGACCACTTCTACCGTTTGCAGACTATACCTGAGTCAGGCATAACTATACCTGGTCATACATGACTATACCTGGTCAGACTTGACTATACCTGGTCAGAAACGACTATATCTAGTCAGACATGACGTATTTGAGACTTTGCTATGTATCTGCTAGAGACTAACAAAAAAATGGACATGACATTACGAGGCCAAACTGTGCTCTGGATAGGCGCACAATTTTGTGTCTGTATGTTCCTGGATTCCAGAGACAAATCTTTATTTAAGTAATATTTTGTCGGAACACTCAAAGTAAATGAAAGAACAAAAGAAGAACAAAGGGAGCGTCCTTGTTGCGGAATCAGCTTACAATTCACAAAATGCTCAGTTTGACGTCGTAAAAGACAAGATCAGAAACAAAATTTATTCAAAAACACAATCTGCGGTCGAATAAAAAGTACTGCTTGTTTCTAGTAAAAGAAAAAACTTGCAAAAAGATTACAATTTTTCCAAAATTCTTGAAAAAAAAGCAAGTAAACGTAATTACGTTCAAAATTTTTGCAAGATTTATTAGAACACTGCTGAGTCGTTCCAAAATCAAACTATTTTCAGTAAGCGAACAACAATTATGAATGAAATATGGTTTTTTAGTCAACCAGCCCGGAGACCTAACCCGAAGGTTAATTATTGAAGTTAAACAGCGTCCATAATAAGCTGTGACCGACTTACAACAGCTCACCTAGCACATCGCAGAGCACGTGCGATTTGAACCAGCAATTATATGATTGCTGGGCACCATCACTACCGGAGCGCCAGAATGCCACATATTTTTGACTTTGAGCCCTGGATTTCAGCATCGGCTCTTTTTCCTGTTTCGCCCCCCTGCAAATTTTTTATTATCTACCAATTGTTCGCATATTCTTATTAATATAAAAACTGACATAAGGAGTAACTAAGCCATGACAAACATTTAGTCTTCATACTCAATCTTGTAAAATCACTCGTTATACCGCAAAATTGAAGCTCATATGAGGTGGGAGGGGGGTTCAACAGCTTAGGGTATCAAAACGATCAATAAAAAACTAATACAATGAAAAGCGCCTTCTTATTAGTTCCTGCACTCAAAATAATATCATTCGGAGCTTCAAACTTCACATTTGGCGAATATCCAACTCTAAGAACCTGAAATGTCTGTATTTGGTTCTCATAGTTGAGGTTGAAACTATACGGGTCTTTTGAGATCATACTGGGAATGCAGAAAATGTTAATAGTTCTCTTGTATTGTCGGTGAAGTGCCGATACATTGGACACAGTCGTCGTATCCGGATTGAAAACTGATAGCCCAAGTATTTTACTATTTTTGCTCCACTTGTTAAGCACTTGATGAAATTCACCCATGAGATCCCTGGTTCCCCGCTCATTTTTCTTCTCTTTGAATGGAAATGCCTTTTGATTACTTTATTTAACAAACAGAAAAAAAACTAATGCTCGCTTCAGCTTGTAATTTTTGGCAGAAGGATGAACCTTAATTGGTTATGATGAAGATAACCAAAAGATACTTTGGGTCATTTTCCTAAGCCGCCCAAAAATCATTATTTCAACACCTTGAACTGAAACTATTTTGTTTCAATCCGATTGGATAGAAATGGCCAATCAAATTTCAGCACCATCTCAAAATGCTCTGTTGATAATTTGAATTCGACTCATAAATGGGCATAAATAGCATAAAAGTATAGCATAAATAGCATGAAAGTATAGCATAAATAGCATTAGAGTTTTAAGCAGACCAAAAAAAAGCAGTAAAAAAACAGACCAAAAAAAAGACCACACCTTCATATCTGTTCAAAACTCGGTCTTGTTAGAAAGTGATCACGATTGTACTAACCGAGTGTATCAATGATTTGTTCGCTGGGTACATTTACTATTCAAAAAAATTGCAAATTGAGAACTTGCAAAAAATTGAGAACTTCTAAAAATACTCCAAAGCTGCGTTTTTTTTATTTCAAGCAAAATTAGTAGAGCATTTGATATTGTTCTTAGACTAAAACTATCGAACTATTCGAGAGCTATATCCTAAAATTTTATTGAAATTTCCTAAATGATGACTTGATGGACTGTAAGGAGAAAGTTTTTTCAATATGTATATGTTTTTGTTTTCAGAAACCTGGCTAGACTACCCGTAGAATAAGACTAAAGACAAAGCCAAAACTGAAAAAGCGAAATACATAAAAAGCTTTGAGGATCAAAATTAAAATGTGTTCCGCAAAACAAATTTTAGTTCCGTGCTTTATGAAAATTCATTGAGATAACCGGTTTGACAAAAAATGCTTCTAGTATAATTTTCATAAATGAAAAAAAAAATCCTTATCATACTCTTTCATGCAATTTCATAGTGCAAAAGTAAATGTATGAAAATAGCAAAATAAAATTTTTTTCCATTCTATGAAATTTTATAACAAGCATTTTTTCCATCCTCTGGAGTTAAAATTTAGTCTTTCTCTAGTCTTTTTATCCTCAAAATTGTTTAATATAGCATGGTAAGCGTTTTTCCATACTATGAAATTGTTCGACAAGCACTCTTTTTTTAAATGAAAATAGAAAAAAGTTTTGTCTTGAAATTTTGTGTTTCAAACAAAACACGAAGTAAGGATGTTTTGTGCTAAGAAAACCCAGAGTATAACTGGCAGTTACCACGCAGATAATATGCATATGATGATTTTAGCCAAAAAATTAAACAATTTTAATAATAAAAATAATATAAATTTATAATATAAATATAATAAATTTTAATAATATATTATAATAAAAATTTAACATTTTCACATGAAATTTTGTAACTTTTTAAATATCGCTAGATACGTTTTTGTTTGATAGCTTTTGTGGTTGAGAACAAAAGGCCTCTTTTTTCCAAATTTATTTTTGTCTTAGCAAATGAAACAAAACAAATTATATTTGTGTTTACAAGAAAAATTTTTTTACGTAATTTTTGGACTTTTTTGGGTGAAAAACTCATCCTGGACTATGTTAAAAACAGAAAAAGTCAAATTTTGCATGTAAGTATTTTTTTTTCGTAAAATTTATATTTCTGCACAAAAGCAAGTTTGATACCAAAACAAAGATTTAAAATTTATTACTTCAAGTTTGAGTTTTTGCTCTTGAAAAAATGCATATCATACAATTTTTTTACATGAAAACTGTATGATAAACTTTTTTTCCGACCGCTGCGAAATTTAAATTATGTTTTTCATTGTCAAAATGCCAACTTTCTTAGATATAACTATTTAAATCTGTTTAAAGTTAACCAGACAAGTTTTTTTGGTCATTTTCGAAAATTATATTTTTTCTATGACAAAATGATGATCTTACAATTTTCATACATGAAAACAGTGTGATAAGCATTTTTTTATCGAAAATTTTGAATTTTTTTCAATGACCAGAAAGCCTCAAAAGAGGCAAATAGACTAAAAATGTTCATTAAATCTTCTTAAAACACTTTTCAAATTTTGTATGAATTTTGTATGAAAAACATTTTTTTCCATAGACTTTATATATGAAACTGTATGATAAGCATTTTTCTTTTATGGACGTCAACCTGGGTATTCAATCAAGGATCATGATATCCGCGGTCTGTAATTTTCAGGCAAGGATGACACCGTTAAACATAGAGTGCGGTCTGTATTTAGACAACCGCGTATCCCTACTCGTCAGTAAACAGACAAATACTATATGAACCAATCAGAATCGAGATGGGAAAGCGAACTTTCTAAATAAATAATTCTTACTTTTTAATTTCTTCCTTGTCTCGATTCTGATTGGTTGATACAGTGTTTGTCTGCTTACTGACTGGTAGGAATACGCGATTGTCTAAATACTGCTAGGTAACCGTTAAACATGATGTTAAGTTTTGGTGTTTTGTTTTTGTGTAACGTAGAAATGAGGGCGCAATATAAGAAAAAGCTTTGGGATTTGAATGTTCATTCTGGTGATTTGAGGTCCCAATTTGGAGTGGTTTATTGGTTACTGCTGCATCCTAGCTTTTTTCTAGTTTCATTAGTTTAAGGGAGGCTTTAAAATCAATTTTTCTCACTTTAGTTAAATTTGAACAATTCATTCATGAAAAACTGTCGTGCCAATTTTTTTAAGAATAGGGTTCATTGTAAAAAAAAAAGAAGTTTTGGTGTTTTTTTCCTTTTTACTGTTTTTCTCCAACTTAATTTTTTTGTTGTTGTGCTTTAATCTTTATGCAATTGTTTAATGTGCTAGAGGTTCCATGGAATTCAAATGGGTTATATCACTGCTCTCGCTGAGTTGGTAAAAACACTGCTTAATTTTTCCGCTATATTTTGAAATGATGTAACAACGGAATTTAATTCTTCTTCTTCAAAACAAAATTTGGGCTCAATTGATTTTTTTTTAAACTAGCGATATCAACGATCATGCTCCTAAAATAAATGGCAAAGATACGTAGTAAGTTAGCGCAACAGACCCGCAAACTCTAGGTAAAGTGATTGAATTTCCTGCTAATATGATTTAGCGCGGGGACTGTTCACTTGGTGCAGAATGGTTAAGTGTAAAAAGTAAAATGAGCCTAGAGGAGCTTTCAGGGATGACGAAGCCTCGAAGTTGAATGACGAAACCATCTTTCAGATCGGACGTATCTGCACTCCATCTGAAGTTGAATTCTCCAGATATTAATTTCTCGGGCTCGTATTTTTCCAGGCGAAGTTCAGCAGGATAGTACAATTTTTCCAGAAAATCTCTAAATTGATTTTTTATAAATTTATTGGCTCGAAATTGCTTTTCTACCCTTTCCCCGCCACATGCACTGTTTTATTCATAACTAATAATTTTAAAAACATAAGAAGAGAAGTTTATAGGGCGAAAAAGTGTTTTTATTTGAGTGATGCAGCCTGATGCAAAATATATGACAATGGAGTACGCGGATAAGAGTTGAAACAAGAGTTTTTGTATCACGGCGAAGCGTTAGTGTTTCGACTGCCGTTTAAAAACAAGGAAAGTTTTTTTGTCAAAATTGATAAATTATTCGAAATTTTGAAAAAAAAACATCACCAAAAGACATTTGAAAGAGGACGGGGAAAAAACTTAATAAAAGGCTTTAAAAAAATATTTTCAATTTAACGAATATCGCTAATGTAAAACATGCAGTTAGAAAAGAGTGAAACTACGAAGGAATTAGAAAACAAAACACTGCCTCAAAAAATTGTAAAAATAGCCAAAAAAAACAGTCAAAAAAGAGTCAACGAAGGCAAGAGGACAATACTTTTGTTTTGAAAAATCTTCAACTTTCGAGCTTCAAAGTAAGATATCAGTAAGATTTTTCGAGCTTCAAAAACTATCATAAAATGTTTATGAGGGAGTTTTTTTAGAACATTGCAACATATTGCATGTTGCGGTGAAACGATAACTTCTGTTTCTTTTTGTATTTCTGTTTTTGTATTTTGATTTTGTATGCCTTAGATAGATTCAACAAGAGTCGATCTGATCAAATGAACAGACTTTTTTTCCGGTTTTCGAAAAAAAACTTATTCACTCAGTCATTTTTTGACTTTCAACTTATCCTTTTGACTGAATTTCTTGTAGGGTTTGAAGTTTGCTAATTTGGCCAATTTAGATTAATTAACGTCCGATTTATTGCGTTCTTGTAACGAAGGCCAGCGCCAGAACAAAGCTTTCAAAATTGAACTAGAGGCCCAGCAAAAGCTGAGAGTACCTATTTGATAAGCTTTGAACTTGTTGTACTAATACGGGTTGAAATTGCTCATTTCAATAATTTAAAAATTGGGCTTCATCCAATAACTAGTTATTGCTTTATTAAATTATGTGAGTTTTTTGTTTTACACTTTTATACAAAAGAGCTTTGCTCAACATTTTCTTTCAGATGAATCCAAAATCTCCGATTGGAATTTTAGTTGTCGAGACGGTCAAAAAAATCATAAACTGTTTTTCTGAGGGCGTATTTTTTGCTAATTTGGCCAATTTAGATTAATTAACGCCCGATTTATTGCGTTCTTGTAACGAAGACCAGCGCCAGAACAAAGCTTTCAAAATTGAACTAGAGACCCAGCAAAAGCTGAGGGACCTATTTGATACGTTTTGAACTTGTTGTACTAATACGGGTTGAAATTGCTCATTTCAATAATTTAAAAATTGGGCTTCATCCAATAACTAGTTTTTGTTTTATTAAATTATGTGAGTTTTTTGTTTTACACTTTTATACAAAAGAGCTTTGCTCAACATTTTCTTTCAGATGAATCCAAAATCTCCGATTGGAAATTTAGTTGTCGAGACGGTCAAAAAAATCATAAACTGTTTTTCTGAGGGCGTATTTTTTTAGAAAAAAAGTTCTGCGGAGTCACTCATGCATAAGATCTTCCCACATACCGTTATATCGATTGAAGTAGAAAAAATCAGACTTGAGAGAGTGTTTTTCTAGGAAAGTCAAAAAGTTTCAAAAAATGGCCTTACAACAAAAAAAAAATCCGAGTGTCTAATTTTTTGTGAAATGAGCCGTGAAAAATTATGGAAGAGATTTTTTCACTACCCGTTGTACTCGTTGAAGGCAAAACCAAAGATTTTGGAGGGCATTTTCCTAGAAAAATCAAAAAGCTTCAAAAACATTCGAAAAAATCAAAATTTTATTCCTCGAGGGCGTTTTTTTTTTCTTCAAAATTGTGCGAAGCCGCTATTGAGTAAGATGTTCCCGCAAACCATTCTATCAATGGAACTCAAAAACTTTTTCTGTGTAACATGTTTTATCTGTGAATGCTTAGGGAAGAGAGTTTTCCACAACCCGCTCTATCCATTGAAGGCAAACTAAAAACTTGGGAGGATAATTTTCCAGAAAGTTCAGAAGTTTTAGCAAACAATAAAAAAAACGAAATTTTTTTAATTCCGAGTATCTTTGTTTTGTGTGTAACCAGTTTCAGCCGTGAATACTGGTAGAAAGAACTTTTTACAACCCTTTTTAACTCATTGAAGTCAAAAACAAAAAATTGCGAGACTATTTTTTGAGAAAATCAAAAATTATTCAAAAAAAATCTTAGTTTTTTATTCCGAGGGTATATTTAAAAAAAAAAGTTGTGCAAAGCCGCTTATGCATAAAATTTTCTCATATACCATTCTATCGATTGAACTCATAATGTCTCATTTGGATTGGTATTTTTCTAGAAAAATCAAAAGGTTTCGAAAAACGGTAAAAAAAAAAGTTTTACTTTTCCGAGGGTCACAACTATTTATGTAATAAAAATTAGGCGTGAATAATTGTGGAAGGGAACATTTTTAACAACCCGTTCTGCCCATTGAAAGCAAGACCAAAAATTTGGGCGGTTTTTTTTCCATAAATGACAAAAGTTTCAAGGAACGTTCAAAAATATCATAATTTAAATTTCCGAGGGCGTTTTTTTCATTTTTGCGAAAACGCTCATGCATAAGATCTCCTCGCATAATTTTTGATCAGTTAAACTCATTGTGTCTTTGTGTGTAACAAATTTTAGGTGTGAAGGCTTATGGAAGCAAGCTTTTCACAACCCGCTTTACCCAGTAAAGGCAAAACCAAAGATTTGGGAGGGTAATTTTCAAGAGAAGTCAAAAAATTTTAACAAACGGTCAAAAAACATCATAAATTGTTTAGGAAGAAATTAAAAAACAAAACATTGCCTCAAAAACTGTCAAAATAGCCAAAAAACAGTTGAAAAAGCGTCAAAAATTATTCAAAAAAATCATAGTTTTATTTTCCGAGGGCATATTTTTTTTTAAAAAAAATTGTGCAAAGCCGCTTATGCATAATTTTTTTCCATATACCATTCTATCGATTGAACTCATAATGTCTCATTTGGATTGGTATTTTTCTAGAAAAATCAAAAGGTTTCGAAAAACGGTTAAAAAAAAGTTTTACTTTTCCGAGGGTCACAACTATTTATGTAATAAAAATTAGGCGTGAATAATTGTGGAAGGGAACATTTTTAACAACCCGTTCTGCCCATTGAAAGCAAGACCAAAAATTTGGGCGGTTTTTTTCCATAAATGACAAAAGTTCAAAAATATCATAACTTAAATTTCCGAGGGCGTTTTTTTTATTTTTGCGAAAACGCTCATGCATAAGATCTCCTCACATAATGTTTGATCAGTTGAGCTCAAGGTGTCTTGGTGTGTAACAACTTTTAGGTGTGAATGCTTATGGAAGTAAGCTTTTCACAACCCGCTTTACCCAGTAAAGGCAAAACCAAAGATTTGGGATGGTAATTTTCAAGAAAAGTCAAAAAATTTTAACAAACGGTCAAAAAACATCATAAATTCATAAATTGTTTAAGAAGGAATTAGAAAACAAAACGCTCTCTCAAAAAATTGTCAAAATAGCCAAAAAACAGTTGAAAAAGCGTCAACGAAGGCAAGGGAAATAAGACGAGGTCAAAGTAAGATATCAGTAAGATTTTTCGAGCTTCAAAATACATCATATAATGTTTATGAGGGAGTTTTTATAGTAAAAAATGTGCAAAGCCGCTCATCCGCAAGATCTTTTTGCATACCTGGCTATCACTTGATTCACTTGAACTAAAAATCTCAGATTTGGGAGGATATTTGCCTAGAAAAGTTAAAATTTTTCAACAAGCTATCAAAAAGTTGAAAACTTGACTTTTCTGAAGGCCATAACGTTTTGTGAAAAACGGGCAATGGCACCTATGCACCGGAGTTTCAAACAACCTCTTGTAGCCGTTGAAACCCATAACTCAGATTAAAGAGTGTAGTTTATAGAAAAAAGTCAAAAAATTTCAAAAAACAATCAAAATTTCGAAATTTTCAAACTTGTGAAAACAATATGATTTTTTGTAAGAATTTGGGCAAAACAGCTTTTGCAAGGGCGCCTTCCAGAGCTCAGTTTATCCAATAAAATCAAAATTTCATATTTGGGAGAATAATTTTTAGAAAAAAGTCAAAAACTGTCAAAACACGATCAAAATATCAAAAAATTGACTTTTTTGGGGGCCATACCTTTTGCGGAAAAAATTGTTTGTAGCCACTTACGCAGAGTCACTTGCCACAACGTGTTTCATCCATTGATTATAAAAATTTTGGTCAAAAAAACTCCCACCAAGCACTTTTTTGAAGGCTGCAGAAAGTGGGGTAAGGTCAAAAAAGCCTAGGGAAATACGCAAGCCGTTTTTGTGAATTTTTTTTTCTGAAAAGTGACATAAATTCCAAAGCGTCTAAGAAAAATTAGAAAAAAAACCGATCCCATTCGTTTTCATTATACCTAATTTTATCAAACAAGAATTGAAGCAACTCATTTACTTTTTTCTTAGAATATAAGACGCTAATAACATCACACGGGAGTTTACATTAGCTTGTTGGTTGATACATAAAAAAACATATATTTGAACAAAAAAAAATGTTTTTTATTCATTTATTCCGTCAATTTTTCACGCAACAAAATTTTTTATTTGGCCTTAAAATGCAGTCGAAAGAATGATTGATAAATGGCTTGATATACGAGCAGTCTTGTTCAATTTGTCTGCGCAAAAACATCTACGACATAAATGTTCTCATAGAAACAAGACTGAATGTTCCAACTGCTTCTCAATGTCAATGGAATTTTGTTCGCTTCAAAACACTTACAGCATTTTCAATTGTTTTTTTGGAAAACTACTCCCAACACGCTATATAAGTGTGTTCTTTTGAGCAAAGTAAAAAATACTTAAAGTAACGTGCGTTAGTTGAATTAACCGATGTGGAATGTTAATTCCAAATCGGCCAAATTGAAGTTTCAGACGCATGAATTTACAAAAAAAAGGTTAGAGCTTATATCTTTTTTATATCAAAATCTGTTTTCCAATTACAAAAACCTTTTCGGAAGATAAATGTCTCTCAAAAAATGCTCATTCGAAAGTCGGAACAAAAATTCATCCAGAATTGTGGTAGGAAGGTCTTGTAAAATTCTTATGCCATTTTTGCATCGAATTTTTAGACCATGCTAATAAAAGTAATGCGGTAAAAAACAGCAATTGGGGGAAAAGGTAGAAGACCTGTTAAAGTTCCTACTACGAAACTTTTCATTTATTGCGACAACTTTCAGTAAGTTTTTCGAAACTCAGCAGAATGAGAAGCCATGAAAAAAAATTTAAAAAAAACCTGGTTTATTTTTTTTACAAGTGTTCATAAACTAAAATCACACTTTTATCTCTATTTTCCTAATCCCGTATAATTAACACAAAAATGAGAATTTATCGACTCCCTTCCCGCACTCAGTAAAAAGAGAAAATAATCGATTATATTCCAATTATAACTGTACTTTTATCAAAATGATTATTAATTATAAGCGCCAAATTTAGATGTTGAAACAAAATATAATCAATCATAATGATAAAATTTTTCGCGACGTTGTAATAAATTATAATCAATTATAGTTCATTAGAATTTTTCCGAAAATCTTTTATAATCTCGTATAACCTCTTTTAATCTATTATAATAGATTATAATCCTTTATTCTGTCAACAATCTTAAAGAGTATGATGTCTTGTCACTCTTTGGTTCATCTGAACAGAAAATTTTTTCCACAAAACAAAAGTTTCATAGAGATTACTTCATATTAGTTGAAAGAGTCCAGCGGTAGGTGAAATATAACTCTTCTATATATATCATGAAACTAAAGCATTGTGCTGATGTTTTGGTGGTCAAAAAACTTAAAATGTATATCATGAAACAACTATAAGAAATCCTAAAAAATTAAAAACGTCGTCAATTTGGATTGATTTGAAAACTGTTTGAAAAATTTTCCCATTTTGCACATAAGCCAACGTCTTCAAAAAACATAAAATATAAGCAATTCATGTGCAAGGTCAAAGAGAAAATGGGCAAACAAAAAGGATTATATACACTTATAATAGACTATAGTGGATTTTTTCTGCAAAACAAATGAATTGGAAATTCGGATAAAAAATCGATTATAATGTATTATAATTGATTATTTTTGATTTTAAAAAGAGCGATTATAATCGATTACTAATTAATTAAAATCAATCTTTTTCTCAATTTTGTAAGACCAGTATTAAATCATAATATAATCGATTATTAACGCTTGAAACTGGATGCGGGTTTCCTTCATCCCATATGCATTTTTTATTTGGTAATCTTATTTTTTTTTAAAGCACGCCTTTTATTCAGACTGTTCTAATGATTTTTAATCTGCATTTTTAATTTTGTAAGACAGCTCGCGCGTTCTTACATAAAATTGTTGCTCATGCTAGATGAAGAGTCTCTGTATAAAGATTCGACAGGACATCATCTGCGCTCTTTTATCACTGTTTCGTCCAAGAGACATGAAGATCACTTTCTTACAGTGTTTTCAACTATTGAGAAAGTTTATATAATTCCACACGAAGTAAGCGTGTGATTAGAGACTAAGCTTTGCCCTACTGTACGAGTAGTCTTGTATTCTTCTGCGAGTTTTGTTTTCTTATTTTTTATTGACGTGATTGATTTTTTAGAATACAAATTGAAAGGCAAGTGTTTTCTCTAATCAGTCGCGCAGTTGTAGAATACGAGACAAAATGTACACTTCTTTGTAGTTTACAATAGCGTGTAAAGTGTTAAAGTGAAGAAAAAAGGTAACGAAAAATCATCTATCTTGCATTTTGATTATCGCGACAATTTTTCCATCATTGTTTTTAAAATTGGCACCAAAGTTCGGATATGCAAGTGACTTATACGTCAGAATTCTAAGGCCAATTAAAAACGTTTTGGAAAAAAATTGACAAAATATTCAAAAAAAAAGAAATTTTATTGTTTTTTCTTTAATTTATCCTCCCACACGCCACTGTAAACAAAAAAGCATGTATTTAGCGTATTGTATTTTATTGAAAAAAAAACAAGTATTTTGCCGCAAAAAAGTTTACAACGCTTTAATCTTCCGCTTACGCGTGTTATAGCTTGCATGCTACACTCAACTTAAAATAAACGATTAAATTTTAATAAATTAAAAAGCTGCTGCTGTGAGAAAAATTAAAAGAACCGTAACATTTTTACGGCGCAACAATTTTGGCTTTTTTGGCTCTTTTTTGGCTCTTTTTTCTTTCCCTCACCTGTAAATTTTTACTAGGAAACCTTTTGTTAATGATATCAAATTGTAATGAAGGTTGAAACACGGACAAATTGGGCCATGAAAATCATTTTTGTAATTCATACTTAACGTTGTAAAACCACTCAATTAGCCCTAAAACTGAAGCACATGTGAAGTGGGCAAGTGGGGAGGATAAAGAGCTGATTTTGTAAGCATTTATTGAGGCAAGATGCAACCCCCAAGACACTAAAAGTTCACGAATATAGATCACAGGTGATATTGTTTAATATTTGTTCTCCAGGCAACAATAATTTTCAGATAAGGTAAAATTTTTGTCAAAATTTTTTTTTTCGAAATCGAAGTTTGACTGAATGAAAACCACCACAAGCATAGGTGTTTCAAATTTTCTTTAAAAATCATAACAAAAGGGGAAAATAACCAGCTTCAAAAAGCTAGCCTAATTGATTTTTGACTTTAGTAACTATGTTTCACTGTGTCAGTGAGAAAAACTGAGCATTTGCCATTTTATGTTTTTAAGCATGTTTTTTGTTTGCTTTTTGGGTACAATTTTGTGGAGTGCGGAATGCCAAAAGTCAGTTTAAAAAATTTTTTGGATTAAACTGCTTGTATTTTTAGAAAGAAAACTTGCGATGAGTCCCCCAATTTTCAACATACCAACCGCAACAATTTTCACCTTCAAAATTCATTTTTGAGTTGGGTGTTTTTAAGGCTAAATATGACTTGTTCAAATTTAAGTTACAAGCTGTTTTTTGCTTCATCCTTCTTCGTTTTTTTAATAAATTGCACCCTATGGATACTTAACCTTGTAAACCCATTAACGGAAATGGAAACGAAGCAAAATACAGAAACAAACCTGTCCACAAGAGCTATTGTGGTCACCACACAAAATTTTTGAGCACTAAAATGTGACTACAGTATTTTTAAAAATTCGAGATCACTCGCGAGGGAAACGTGGAAAAAAGTCTACTTTTTTGCTCTCAGCCAAAATGAAACTAAAAAATCCAATAATTAGTTTTATTTTAATTAGGCATAAAAGTAGGCATAATTCAGCTATTTTAAAGTAGGCATAATTCAGCGGTTGAAAGCCTGATCGCTTGAGTTCTTCCTTCGAATTAAGACGAAAAATAAAAAGTTTCAAACCGGTTTTTCTCGACACTGGGACAAACTTTTGGAAATGAGGTTTGGACCACGACTGAAAGGACTTTAATATGATGTGTCCTTCAACCCAGTTCGATAATTTTTTGTGATACCTGATTTTGTGTAGAAAAAAAACTAAAAATACCGGAATACCAAATTCCGGCTCTTTCCCTTTTTCCCATCCCCCTCGTAAATCGGCAAAATTAGGCTGTTCAAAAATTGTTCACACGGTTTTTTGGCATGTAAGAAATGTTATCGATACTCGTTCACCTGTTCACGCTGACACGTTTCACTGCAAAATATAACATGCAAAAATTGTTTCAAATAGACTTTCGTTTTTTGAATATTAGGAAAAATCAAAGGGGGGAACTGGAAAGGAGCCAAAGTTCCTCCCCATTTTTCAAATGGTCGGAACAAAAAGTTCGAAAAAAAATGCAAAAACTTTCAACATTTTTCGAATTTTTGGTGATATATTACAATAGGTGGTAATTTAAAGTTAAATAGCTGGACCTCTTTTTGTTATATTCGCACAGTATTTATAATTTATTTCAAAAGCAAAAGAAATGCTAAATTTGAGTTTTTGAATAACACTTCATCTGGTAGAGTACTTTATTTACAAAAACTATCCTAGCAGCATGTACAAATGATTGAAAAATGAAATGACTATATTATGCATTATAGTTCTCAGTTTCAATACATGCACTATAATTAAAATTACCACCTATGGTAATATATCACCGAATTTTTTCCAGGTTTTTTTGCTCACCTATTAGCTTATAAAGTCCCAAAAGGTATACTTTACGTTTGATGAAGCCTTATTATGAGCAAATTGCATGCCTCCATTCAATCTGGGGGGATCTAATAGAACGAAACTAGATTTAATTATCCCGATCCGAGTTGGAGTTGCTATGAAATCAAACCATAATAACTTATCAAAAAATCGCAGCTGAAATTTTTTCTTTATTTCAGCTGGATACAACAAAATTTTTCTGATTGCATGAAAAAACACTTAGTTAAAATCTGGGGCTGATTTAGGGAGGGGGCGGACGCTTCCTTTCTTCACGATTCGACCCCCTGCCGGCCCAAAGAGTCCCCCTTTTGTACTATTTTGAGATATCTATTTTTGATGACGGACCGTAAAATTTTTCTAAAGGCGCCTTTGGCACCAAAATATAGTAATTTTAAGGGGGAGCGCGCGCCAAAAAAAAAGCGAATTTTTGGTCAACATTTTCCAAAAAGTGCCTAAAAACGCCTTTTTCGGCCAGTTTTTTCAAAGTTTTTTATATAACGATTCTCGGCTCATTTTCCTTTCATCCCACCTGCAAATTTTTAGAGTAAATTTTCTGTTCACATTGTTGTCAGATTGTTATCAAATTTGGCATACGGACTAAATATGCCACGAAAAACATATTTGGTCTTCATACTCAACCTTGTAAAACCACTCGTTACGCCATGAAATCGATACTTATGTGAGGTGGGGGGAAAGAGCCCGATTCTCATTCTCTTGCTTTAAAAAATATATGCTAATATCATAGCTGGGAAGAAAACAGGCTCTTTCTCCTTTTTTCCTCTCCCCCCCCTTCCGTCTCACATAAACCACCAACGTCATGGTGTAACGAGGGGTTTTACCAGGTCAAGTATGAAGGCCAAATATGTTTGTTATAGCATAATCAGTCAGTCGGCATGCCAATTTTTGTAACAATCGGACAATGCGAACCAAAAAATATATATAAGAGCCAGGAAACATAGCCTAGAATTGCACAAAAGTTGGATCATAAGAACAAACGCTATTTAGGTAAAAAGCGCATGCGACGGGCTAACGTTAGAATGGTGGCAAGCCGACCAGCCGAGGGCCAGCCAGCCAAAAATACAATTACCTTTCCAACATGCCAAAAAATTAATGTGGTTTTGCAGCATAACAGCAGATTAGCTCTGTTATTATGCAACTATTACGAAGTTTTTCGGCATCAACTTTTTCGGTTTCGGCATAACGGCAGATTAGCATTGTTATTATGCAACTGCTACGAAATGTTTCGGCTTGGAAATAATTTCGGCTTCAAATGTGGCGGTTCTTAAATATGGCAACTTTAGAGCATCGGCCGTTAGAAGAGCCTCAACTTCTGATTATTTACCTACTTCTGATTATATGCAAATCGTGTGCACCCGTCTTCTTTGTATTCTGGATTGTGAATCTCACAAACTGTGATTGCGTTTTTGGGTTCGTTGTAAGTACACGGGCACTCGGCTGTAGCCGGGTAACTTCTTCCAATTAATCGACAAACACTTTCAGCTGAGTAGGTTCGGCAAATAAGAATTGAACCAACAAACAAATAAAAGAAACCTGTTGACAATTCCATTTTGAGTTTGGCTATTTTTTGCGGGAGTTTTCCAAAAACTTACGTATAAATGAAGCTCTGAAAGTACGCTACGCGAATTGATTCAATTAAAACACGTGGACCAATTGAAAAAGCAGTATGTTACTAGCCAAACTTGACTGGTCTCTCCTCCCCCTGAATATCCAACCAGGTCAATGTTTACGTTTTTTTCTACATAAACAACACTTAAAGAACTTTGAAACTGTTAGAAAAATGGTATGTTCAGAAAATTATAGATCATTTTTATTAAAAATATTATGCAATATTAAAAATATAGCTGTTTCTCATTACACAGCCCAGCTCGAATTTAGCTTTCTGGTTTCAAATGCAACAAGAAGACTGCTCTTAATAGCGCAAAACCCCGAATTCCGACTGCTTTTTAAGGTCGACGAACATTTTTTTTTCAATACAAAAATTGATGAAGTACTCAAGCAAAAAAATGAACTTTGACCTTTTTTAACTTCTTATTTTGACTAAATCCCAAAAAGCTATGTAAAGTTGAGTATCCTAAATTGGCCACAGTTACAAAGAGCAACCTCCGTTAATTTACGAAAAAAATATCATCGCAGTTGAAATACACTTTTAATTTTGAGCTTTTTAGGAGTTTCTCGAGGGGGGTGTTATACCCTCAGCCGTTAGGTGAGGTATAATTAAGTGGTCAAGTCTATGCTAATCGCTGACTATGAAATGAGAAATAGAAAAGACTACGATGGTAACTTAAATTCATCGGTCTATGTTTAAGTCTGGACGACGCTGACCTCGAAGCATTTGAGATACAGCGTTTCATAATAACTATTACATATGTTGTTAGGTATAGATAGATACTTATTTAATTCCAGACTTCTATATGTATTATGTAATCATTTAGGTTTATAATATGTAAACATTACCAACTGGTAGTTTTAGCACCTGATTGTACATTGTTTGTATGGAATGTTTTACTATGATATCCGTATGGATAACACTTCCCTCCTTTTAAGAAATTGAGTTCTCAATTTAAGCTTGATTTAGATCGTCCTCCTGCGAATTATCTTTGGCTTGTCCTCGCGTTTCCTCCGATTGTTGTTTATCGGTTTTAGGTATGTCAGATGATCTCTGTTGTGGGGAAGTTTGTTTTTCGTCTTCTTTCTCTCTCTGGAACGTCATTGAATTTCCTCGAATAGGACTAATCGATTGTAAGAAATTCATTGCTTCTTCAAAATCTTTACTGAAAGAGTCTTCAGTGATCTGCGACTTGTCTAGAATATACCGCGAGCTTGTGGTTCTTGCAATTGTATTGGTCTTAGTCATATTTCGGGTGTTTTCGGGCGTATCGCTACTCATGTGGACTTCTGTACACACTATATCATCTGATGACGCCAACGATGCTGTTTGGTGTGTCGTGTCCTCATTGTATTTTGTGATTTGGTTTTCGTCATTTTTGTCATTCAGATTGGAGGTGCTAATTTTCGTCGGTGTAATATCCTCCGTATTTGTGTGTTCGATGGTTGCTACTGTGAGTGGGGCTTCAGTGTTTGTTGAGATGTTTCCAATTGGGATGGCATTTCCGAATTTTCCGGCCAGCGTGCTTTTTCGTGATCTGGTTGATCTCCGTATTTCCGGTGATTTGGTTTCTGGTGTGGCCTTTAAGTCAATTCGTTTTGCTGCAGGTTGTTTACTTGGAGATGGGGATTTATGGTCAAGCTCGTTATCCGATGAGAGTGAAATCGATGTATCACAGTCGAATTGGATGGTTGCAGGGTCGATTCTTGCTTTCTTCTTCGGGCTAACCGTTCTGTGAGGTACTGCCTTTGCCGGGAGGCGTTGCGTGATCGATTTGCTTCTGTCCCGGGCATTCCCTTGCTGTGTTGGTGTAAATGTAGCCAATAGTTTCTGTGGACCTAGGGCTCGTCGATTCAATGTCTGCTGAATTATCTCCTGTGTTGATTTTGGTGGTGGCTTTCTAGGGCTTTTCGCTGAATTTCCTGATGTTCCTCCTTGTGCCCCTGTGCTAGGTGTCTTTGTCTCTAAAATACGCGGTTTAGCTCTTGGTAGGTGTTTATACGCGACAAAATCCTTTAGTGCCGCTGGTCTACATTTTCCATAGACCCTTGGATCTGGTATGAATGCAAGACCGTCATGCCTAATTACCCTAGGTTGTTTCCCATCTTCCCGTATCCACGCAGTGTGTGGAGAGTAATTAATTATTGCGCCGTTTTCGATGATTTTGAACTGCGCCCCAAATGTTCCCGGATTTTTTGTTTTTCTGGCAATTGTCCCCGTTTTTCTAGCAATTTGTTCGAGGCGTAGTCCTGTTTTAGGATTAATGGTATGTGCTGGACCTTTAAAACGATCCTTTAGAAATATTAATGGGGCTCTTCGTAATTTTTCTTTTTCTTGTGATGTTAATAATCTTATGGGGTTACGAGTCCTTAGTTTATCAAAATCATTCGATTTTTCTTTTAGAAAGGTTTCCTGAAGTGATCTGGCTTCATAAGGCTTATTTGTCAAAGGTAGGTGCGCACCTATTGGGAATTTTTGAAGTAGCCTCCTGTCGAATTCCTCATCGCTGCTGTCTAATGTTACTGCCTCCGTGTGTGCGTCTGCGTCCGGCTGGTTCTGTGCTCTACGTTTTCCTGAGTGTGATTGTGTGTGTCGATTAGCTTCGGTAGCACTTTTATCCGCGACAGTTTGTGCTGGTGGGGCCGGGTTGAATGTTGGTTCTGGCACGTATTGGTGCTCGGGTGTGGGCTTCATTTTGTATTTCAGGTCTAGTTCATCCTCGCTGTTTAAATCCCTGTTCCACATTGATTCCGCCGACAACGCTGGTTTTGCGAGTACTTTTTCGTCTAAACATGATAATTTAGTATTTTCCCACGAAAGGTTTGACAATTTAGGCGATGTGCTGAGGTTACTTATGGGAGTATTAGCTTTTCTACCGTAGTGAGATTCAAACGGTGTAACTTTTGTAGAAGAGTTAGGTGTAATACGGAGGGTTTTTATTAATTCAGCTACGTCCGATGCTAACTTATATGGACGATTTGTTTTGTCAATTTTCATTATCGCTAGTCGTGATTTTAATGTTCGTATGAGTCTTTCGACCATGCCTATCGCTCTATGGTCGTCCACCGGTGCGAAAATCAGTTTTATATTGTGAGATTTACAATATATAAGGAACTTTTTGGCTCTGAAACCTTGTGCTTGGTCACATCTGATAGCACGGGGTACACCTTGGTTGACTATGTGATTTTGCATAAAACGGATGATTGTATCCGCTTTATTATTGGTAACAACTTTTGCGTACGGAAAGCGTGAGAAGCGATCGACACCCACCAATATATAAACATCCTTATCGTTTTCGTCCGGTAAGGGTCCTGCGAAATCTAATTGGATTTCCTCATTTGGTTCTACCACCGCGTCCAATGTTGTGAAGTGTTGTTTACCCGAGTTAACCTTAAAGTTCTTACCCTTTTCCCGACAGCTTTTACAGTTTTGTGCCGTTGAGACGATGTCTCTGTGAAGGAACGGATACCACACATGCTTCGCTGCTTCTAGCATTCCCCCTTGTCCTGGATGTGTGAGGTGTAAAGCATCCATCAGTGTAGGCCTCAGTTGTTTCGGTATGACGACGCGGTCGTCGTAGAGAAGAATGTTGTCCCTGACTGATAGGCGATGCCTTACATTGTAAAAATAAGGGCCGTAGCAGCTTTTGATCGAGTCCCACTTTTGTTGCTTAACCATTGTTAAGAGTGGTGATAAATTTCTATCTCGTTTGGTAGCGGCTGCTAGGAAGCTTACGTCCATCACCTTTCGTAAATTCTTTCGGAACATTGGGGTGTCTTCATCTTCTATGCTGGCAATAGTTTGGCTTTCCGTGTCCTGTTTTGATGACTGGTTGTTGTCGGTTTGGGTTTGATGGTCTGTGTCAGGGGATTGATCTATTTCCAGTGTCTGGCAAATGGCATCAGCTTTCTTGGATTCAATTCTGTTGAATGTGAAGCTGTTTGTAGAGGGTATGACCTGATGTGTCACGTCACTGAATGTAAGTTCTGGTGGTGGGGGTTTAGATAGAAGTGCATTAAACGATGCGTAATTGAGGGGAGAGAAGGTGAGTTGGGTTTGGGCTGCGGTATGTGCTTTCCTTGTTATGCGGCGAAAGGGTGGTAAAGTCATGCCTTGTTGTAATTGTCTACTCATGTTGTTTTGTTTTTCTAGGTTTGAACTGTTTGAAATTGAGTTAATTTGAAATCGACTTGATTTGAGCAATTGACTACGCAGAGTGAATGCAGTTTGTGTTTGAATCGAATTTGAACGTGCGAAGTTCTCGTTCCGGTCGAGCTTTTCGGTGCCTGGATAATTAGCCGTTTTGACGTTATTCCAAGCGGCGTTAATACTACTGCTATCTTGGAATTCTACGCATTTTACGAGGTCATCGATTAGTGCTACTACGAAATTTTCATCCCAGTACGCGGGGGGTTGAGGTTTTCCGACCGGGTGTCGTGAGATGTAGTCAATGAGACCCATTTTACTACCAGCTAGGTGGTGTATGTCAAAATCGAATGGAATGAGTCGATCAATCCATCTGGTTAACCTACTTTGATAGGTTTTATTGCCCCTATTACTTTTTAATGCACCAACTAATGCTTGATGGTCCGTTATTAAAGTAAAGCGTCTGCCGTATAGGTAGTACTTGAAGTGCTCAATGGCCCATACTGCGGCTAGAAGTTCGAGTTCGTTTACCGAGTATTTTTGTTCGCATGAATTTAGGAATCGTGATGCATACGCAATTGTGGCCCAACCATCCGGTGTGTTTTGTTCCAGGGCCGCGCCTATACCTTCGCGGCTGGCGTCACAGACAATTCGGGTGTCTCGGTCCGTTACAAAATGTCTGTTTTCTGTTATGTTCTTTACGGCATTTAATACATTTTTGAAAGCTTTCCCGTTTTCTTCATTCCACTGGAAATTAAATTTATTTGCTGTTGATAGCAGTGGTCCAAGGGGATTGCATAGCTGAGCTAAGTTTGGGATGAATTTGTTGAGGTGATGAACTGAACCCATGAAACTTTTCAATTGTTTGAATGTTTTTGGATGAGGTAGGTTTATAATTGCGTCCGTTTTCTTATGGATAGGTATGGTGCCGTGTTCGTTTATGGTAAATCCCAACCATTCTACTTCCCTACAACCAAATTTACACTTATCGATTGAAATAGCCATGTTTTCCGTATCTAGTTTGTTCAGAACTTTTGTTAATTTTTCAATATGCTTCTCTTTCGTGCCATGGGATATTATTAAAATATCATCTAGGAACGCGAAAGTGTCCTTCTCGTTGTTGAGTGTCAGATCAATGGCTTTCTGAAATTCTGCGGGCATATCAGTTAGCCCGTAGAAGCCGGTTTGGAACTGATATGTTCCCGTTGCTTTTCCTCCAATTATGCTGAAGTTACACTGCGTACGGGTTGTTTCGTCTAGTGGTAGTTGACTGTACGCGTATCGTAGATCTATTGTTGAGAAATACGTCGTTCCTGGCTTATTTGTACCCTCTTGTGCCGATTGTGCTATATTGTCTAACAGAACGTCAATATTTGGCATCTGGTACTTATTTTTGTGGATCGATTTGTTTATTTGTTTTGAGTCCATGGCTAATTTAATGGATCCATCCTTTTTAACAGTAATGACGATAGGGCTTGTGAATTGGTTGTCGTTACATTTTTCAAGTCGAGTGATGTGACCTTGATCGATTAATGATCTAATTTCGTGTTCCACCTTTTCTTGTATATGAATTGGAATTCAACGCCCCCGTTGTTGTAATGCTTTGAAATCCGATAAAAATTGTGTATGGACCATATGGTTTTTTGAACGTCCAATTCGTGTACACAATCCCGGATACGTACTTCTGACCCACGTTACAATTTGTGTGTCTGAATTTTCAATACTATTAACTTGACATACTGACTTACCAGCTGGTTTTCTTTCTTGGTGTAGCTGGATGCCAATTTGCGAGAGAAGATTCCGCCCCAAAATGTTCGCTCGCCTGTCGTCCACCACAATGAAGGACGCTGTGTGGATTGTCCAACCTCCTGATTCGATTGGGGCGGTTAGTCTGCCAAGAGATGGGATTTTGTAGCCATTGTAGCAGACCATTCTATTAGCTTCGTCATCCTCTCGCATTCTTGTTCTTACTGCTGATTTTACTGTTGTGGCCAGAAGGTTGGCTGTTTTTTCGTTTACGAACGATGTTGGTGATCCTGTGTCGGCAATAAAAACGATGTTGTTTTTCTCCGAGCGGACCCTTATCAGGTGTCCTTTGAGATCTGTGTCCAATAGTTCTTCTGCCCGTCTTGGTTCAAAATTTATCCAGTTTGTCGATGTATCGTCCGGATGGATTAACTCCCACCCTGGTATGACGTCACCCGCTTGTAGGTAATTTACGTATGCTGTCATATCAGTATCTTGAAGTTCTTGTTGTTCTTGGTTGTCTTCCTGGATTGCATTAACCTCACTTGATCTGCAAAGTCTAGCGAAATGGCCCCTTTTAGTGCACTTGTTGCAGATTTTGTCACGTGCCGGACATTGTGCTAAGTGATTTCCTGAAAATGCATTTCCGCATTTGAAACAGTCTTTCTTTTGTCCAGTTTTCTCGGGATAGTTTCTGGACGTTTGTCCTCCTCTACTGCGACCACCTCGCTGATGCGCTTTAAATCCGCCCCGCTTTTGAACGAAATTTACCGGTTCAGATTTAATATTTGACATTCCGGGATGATTATTTGTCGTTCCCTGTTTTCTAATATAGAGCTGGTTCTCGAGGCCTCTTTCGCGTTTTATTGCGTAGTCCAAAGCTTGTTCGGGAGTTTTTGTTTCGGCCAGAAGGTCTTTTTGAACTTCGTCGTTTGACATGTGTGCTATAAATAGGTCTCTGACGAACTCGGATTCAAGACTAACATCGTTGCATGCCGTGCATTTAAAGTTTCCTTTTACCACCAGTTCCGTAAGTCCGCAGTGGAATTCTTCCAGAGATTCCGTTTTTCCCTGTTTGCGTGTGAACGCTTCGTAACGATCGAAGGTTACGTTGCGTTCTTTAACAAATAGTTGCTTAAGGAGTTTCCAAAACTCTCTGGTTGAGGTATCCTGAATTCTGAGATTTGGATAAAATTGTGTTACTCGTCTTTGGCCCTCCGTCCCCAAACACAAGTATATGTAACTTCTGCATTTGATATCGGCTTCCTCCCATGGTATGCCGTCGACTGTGGGGCCAAGATTATCCAAGTGTTGGCATTGGTTCTCCCATGTTACACGTTTCTCTTGGTTTCGAAGGTTTCGATCGCGTATTTGTTTGTCTGTTTCTCCGTCTATGGGGAGCTCGTATCCTGGTTCCTGGGGTTTTCGAACAGCTGGGGGGTTATGTAGAAGCTTGTTCAAATTCATTCCATCTTTGGCGATGACGCCAAGAAACAGTTGCTGGTTCCATTTGTCCCACTCTATTGGTGGTTCCGCGGACGCTTTTTGCCAAAATGGTGTAATTCCCAATGGATTTTTTGTGACTGCTGGCTGCGCCATGTTATACCCTCAGCCGTTAGGTGAGGTATAATTAAGTGGTCAAGTCTATGCTAATCGCTGACTATGAAATGAGAAATAGAAAAGACTACGATGGTAACTTAAATTCATCGGTCTATGTTTAAGTCTGGACGACGCTGACCTCGAAGCATTTGAGATACAGCGTTTCATAATAACTATTACATATGTTGTTAGGTATAGATAGATACTTATTTAATTCCAGACTTCTATATGTATTATGTAATCATTTAGGTTTATAATATGTAAACATTACCAACTGGTAGTTTTAGCACCTGATTGTACATTGTTTGTATGGAATGTTTTACTATGATATCCGTATGGATAACAGGGGGATCAAAATTTCCAAAAAAAAATCAAAAATTTGGTCGATCTTTTTCAAGTTTGACCTAATTCAATGTCCCAGCTCACTCAGAACACCCTTACAGACTTTGACTTTGTTTCGAAGAAAAAATGGAAAAAAAACAGGTCAAAAAGCCGTTTTTTGCTATATTTATGAAATTTCGATCAAAAAGCAGGTGAAAATTTTGACCAAATTGCCCTTCAAAATTGGTATTCATTGACGCTGAAGGCTCGTGTAGAAAAATTTTTCGATTAGTGAGTGAGTCTATTACTTTAAGCCCGCCCTTGGATTACATGAAAACATCTCGAGGAAAATGACTTGTTACCTTACGAGGCCAAACTATACACTGGATAGGCGCACAATTTGGTGTGTAGGTCTCTGGAATCCAGAGACAAGTCTTTAAGAATAATAAAATCATGTCGGAACAATCAAACAAAGCGGAAAAAAAAACAAAACAAAAAAGAATAAAGAGAGCGTCTTTGTTACGAAATCGGTTTACAAGTCACAAAATACACAGTTTGGCCTGGTAATAAAAGAAATCGAATTTTTTCTGAATAAAAGAAACACGCGAGCCCAAATATTCACCAATTTGCTCAAAAGAAGAAAAGGAACGGATGAGAATTGTGCCTAAGGCACTTTGCATAAAAATTAATGATTTTTGATAGTTTTTTCACTAAAAAATTTCTAGTTGAATGTAAAACAAAGGTTACATTTATTTCTTTGTAATTCCGATTCCAGTAAATGCCATTTGCCGGCTACCAGAGATCATACATTTTTGTCAACTTTAACCCCAAGAAAACGAAAAACAACGTTTCAAAATTTATCAACAACCACTGGGTATAATGGGAAAGAAGCGTAAGTTCTTTACAAAGTTGTATCCAATGAGATGGCACTGATATACTATTTTACAGAATTATTTCAGATGATGTACACCTTCTGTTTGTCGCCCTATTTATTTGTGATGAGTTTCTGTATCTTCCTTGTCCAAAGATTTAGAAACAAAAAGCAGAAAACAATAAGTTCTTAAACGATCTGATCTTAAAATGGTCAATCCAGGGTTACCCAAAAAAGCTAATCATACAATTTTCTTATCTGAAAAAATGCTAATTATACACTTTTCATGCAAATCCGTAAGTACAGAAAATTGCATGTAAGGTCTATGATTAGTGATTTTTCATATGTGCAAATTCTGTGACTAGCATTTTCCCATAAACCAAAAATAGCAATTTCTTACACTTTATTTCTCGATTTTTTTTTGGTTGTGTTCGTAACCGAACACAAGTGAACAAAACAGTGGTTACTCAAATTTAGAGTAAGCAAAGTTTTGACCGTCTCGCATTAAAAATGCTTTGGATACAGCCTGAAATGTCTTCATTCTGTCTTACATAAATAATATAATGAAAGTATCAAACTTTTAAATTTTTAAATTATCAGATATTGATCAAGGCATTCATAAACATGCTATACAAAAAATAGGAGTTTCTAGCTTTTTTGAAAAACGTTACTAAGCGAAAAGGAAAATAATCCAATATAAGTGTATCCAGGACTACTTTATGCGCCCAAAAATATAGATTTTGTATGAAAAACAAAATCTTTGAAAAAGGTTGGCTTGTGTATAAAATTCGATTTGCGGTTGAAAAAAACTCAAAAAATTTTTTGGGGCACTTTCAAATTTATTTGGAAAAGTTTTTTTGTTGTCGCCATCAAAAAGTGCTGGTCATACAGTTTCCATATATAGAAAAATGTATGATTAACATTTTTTTTGGTAAAATTTTTTTCTTTTTTTTATTTAGTACGATACACCGAAATTTATGCCAAAACAACGAAAAAAAATTCGTCGAAAATACGATGACACCATTATAGCAAATTGTATGAAGTTTGTATGAGTAGTTTTTTTTCATAGACATAGACATATATTAGCCTTTCTGGTCTATGGAGGTCAACCCGGCAAATTTTCAATCAATATTTTAAATACTTATGAAACATGATTTAGTAGAACTGAATGCTTCAAAGTCATTTTTCATGGCGCCAGAAAGTAGAAACTAAAAAGATATAATAAAATACATCAGAACGGGTCGCACTCATCGGGGTTTATTGAAATTTTATGTTGTTTATACGTGAAACTTTTTCTAATGTGGTGAACGTATTTTACGTTTACATTATAATCATTTGTTGTTGCAATCTTCTGCAGAGGTGTACTATTTAGTGTTTTTAGGTCGTAGTTGATTTGCCTTAGTTGTTTAATGGGTAATGAATGCTTCACGCAGCCAGATGCGGTTTTGTACGATTTCCCTCGAAAGTTTATTGTAGAACACTGATCTGATGGTCCGCGAGGGAGTGTGCGGTTACGTAGAGAGCATTTGGTTGCACGAGGAGACTTGGACCACATTGGTTGTTTTCATTGGCGTTTGTACACAGGGCTTCACCAATATCGTGGCTTGTCATTCGGTGATTTGTCGCAATGTGTTCAGTGGAAGGATTCAATTTCAGTTCAACTCTTTTCTCTGTGAAATTTTATGGAAAACGTTCTTGGTAGCTCTCCCTTAGTTCTTTTTTAGTGTTAGGTTAGAGCTTTAGAAAAAATACTTTTTTGCAAAAACTTCCAATTAGTTACTTATTTATGAAGAATTGATCACGCTGGCAGCCCTCATAATAATAACTATATGGGTTGTTTTAGGCGTGATTCTTCCAGTCTCCTTTCAGAATACTCTTTCCCAGATTTCCAGAGGTGCTATCCAAAGGATCATTTGCAATTTTCTGGCTCCTCTGAATGCCAGATAGATGTTGCGAACTGGTTCAATGCAAGATAAACATCAAAACAAAGAAGAAGAAAAAGTTTGGGACCGGCAGGGAATGTGTATACACAAATCCACCGATAAAAAGTATAGTCGGACATTCACAAGTGTAGCTTAAATGCAACTGACAAGTACACTGAAGTATTGATTTTTTTCATGGCGCCTAATACCGATTGATTGATTGAAAAACTACCTAAGGTTTCAGTTTTTACTTTTTAGTTTTTTCTACTACCTAAGGTTTCAGTTTTCAGTTTTTAGTTTTTTCTTCAGAGCTGAGTGGCACATACTTAAATTTATTGAGTTATCACACACTAAAACAGTTGAGACACGTGTTGGCTATTTTCCAATGGTTGTTTTTGTCAGTAAAAGAATTCGGAACTGGGCCATCTTAATCAACGTTTACTAAATATAATTTTATTTAAGCAAAACAAATTGAAATTGTAATCAAGAGTTGAAATGTCGAAAAAGATCAACCAGAACAAAGCCAGAGTTGTACCAGAACAACCAGAGTTGTGAGTCCAAAACGGTCTTTTTTCTTCCACTTCCCACCTCACATAAACATAATTTGTAACGAGTGGTTTCACGAAGTAAAGAATGAGAAACTTTTGGGGGCGAGGTGCTCATTATATGTTTCGACCGTCTCGGCCAAAAATTGGTATGTTTTGACCGTACTCAAGCGAAACAAATGTGATCGACTGTGCTTGACCGAATTTGGGTATCTGTCGACTTTCAAACAGCATGAGTTATCCAAATTTGAACGTTATAATTTCTTATGATGCTTTTTGATCAGAACGAAATAATTAGAGCTATACGCAGATTCAATGCGCTGAAGAGATGATTTTGTTGAGCTATTTTTCCATCTTTTGAAATACTGGTTTGGAATTTGAGACGGAAAGTTAAAAATATGTTGACATTGGAAAGAATTTTTTTTTGACTACGAGTAACCGCGGGTCAATCGGTATTTTCCACACACGGCCGTGCTCGCGGAATATTTTGAACGTGCTCGAGGTATGTTTCGAGTTTGTGCTCGACTCGAACACCTGCCTGGACAATCCTTTTTCAGTCGAGAACTGAAATGTGCTCTACGGAGAAAGTCGAACCCTAAAATGAGCACCTGGACCCGGGTTACGTTTTCATGGCCTACTTAGTCTACTTATAAAAACCGGCAAATATTTAAAAAAAACTTGCAAAAAAAACAAGTGGGGAGAAAAACAAAAAAATTCCGACACGTAAACTTCAAAACCAAATCGGAAAACAGAAAAAAGAAAATGTTTTATTCTCGATATTTCTCCCAAAATGTCCTTAAAACAACTGTGTTTCAGTTTAAACTGGATCCTTTTAGCACTACAGTATGCACCCATACATAAGGTCATGAACAAGAAACCTCGTTTTGAGATTGAACTCTCGACTATTTCGATCAGACATCAAATAGATATCTTGTAAATTTACATATCAACGGTGAATATAAAAAACTTCCAAACAAAACAATCCAATACAAAAAAATCTAAAACGATTGGGAATATGAGCAAAAGCAGTCCGATACAAAACAGTGCATATGAACTTTAAACGGTCGTAGACAACTAGCCGGCTGTCGGCGACAACCGATTCTAAGTTCAGTAAATAGCCGTACCACTTGTTGACAAGTTCGCAACACGGTGACACGACTGCAGCGCCCGCAAAAAAGTTGTTTATAAGACTGTTTTAAACGCCTTTTTCACACTTTTCCGGGCTGTTTTGTAATGAACTATTTTGAATGTGACTGTTTGGACAGACAAGGGTTTGGCACTCTGGTAATTAAATCATTATACTATAGACGCCCTACTTAATTGAATTTATAGTACGTATTACTCGACTGTTTATGCGCTAAAACATTGTTGTTTTTTCTTGAAAAGTGTTGAGTTTGGTCTCCCCCGTATAACAGTACTTTTCTTTCGAAGAAGTTGACGAAACATTTGTAATGTGTTATTTTTTGCATTAGCCAAATTTGCATTAGCCTTAAATCAGCACTGTAAACTGGACAATATACAGTGCTGATTTAAATTATCTGGACACAATGAACAAAAGTTGAATTTTCATAAGCATTTTTTGCCAAGAATTTCATCAGGAATAATATGGTGCAATTTTGTCTCCAAAATTCTCAACCAAAGTATTAGCCCAAAAATGGGTCATTTTGGCTTTTTTTCAAATAATCAAGAATTACGCTGAAACTACTTTGTTAATTGATGAGAAATATATAATCACAAGAAACCTCTTACACAGCCCAACAAAGTTTTAGGAATGTTAAATCTCCAAAAACCTGTATAAGAGAAATTATTTTTGCTTGATAGTCAAGAAATGTGATTTACTCAAATTTTTGGGAGAATTGAAAATGCACCATATTAATGTTGAACAAAAAGACATAAGACAAAAAATTAATTTTAATTAACTTTTTGTCTAATCTTAACCCAAATTGAGAAAAACGCGTTGGAAAATTCAAGTTTTCTTCATTTTGTCAGCACTGCATATTCTATCTTCTGAAATCAATTTATGATTTGAGCTCGAAATAAAAACCAGACTTTACGGCAGTCAAAGTTTGTGAAATTACAAAGGTTTAAAAATTGCGAAGTTGGGGTTAACGCGCAATCATTTTTGTTCTATTTAAACGACAGCAGCGAATTTAATCATTACAAGCTGAATCGAGAAACGGATTTGATTTTTAGTTGTACTTTGTCTCAGGTAATTTATATTGTTTTGACCTAACATAGCGCGTAGAGGGCGTATCAAAACAATTAATCAACTTTTTAACATAGCTCCCATTGTTAGAACAATTAACAATCGAATAGTTTTCATAGTAACCTCAATGGGTAGATAGAACATTTAGAACTTCCCTCTTCGAGAAGTCTTTCGAGAAGTCTTTCTCAATATTGAAACTCTTTTTTTTCAATAATTTTTTACTCAATCTAAAAATTTAAAACAATGAGTATTTCAGACTAATCTTTATTGCATTTTCTCTCAAAAATTTTTCATTTTTGCGGAATCACATCTGTTTAGGGACTTAATTGTGATCTATCATCCGACTCTTTCTAAACACTCACTTGCAGTAGCGGAAACAAGGGGAAACCCAAACCCTCAGGGATTCGATCCCCTGACGACCTAAAGGATCCCCTTTTGGCGCTTTTTTCGACGTTTAGTTTTGTCTCAGCGATTCTAAAAATGTTTCTAATGGCACTAATATACACTCATTATGTACCCCATAGTTTCTCTTTAATCGCTTTGTGAAGTGGTTGCCACAATCAGATAAAAATAAATCTTTTTCAGGTGATAGATTTTTATTTCGAAACAAAATGTTTCGAAATAAAAACTTATTTTGTCAGAAGTTCGAACAAACCATCTTTAGTTTATGTCGGGTTACAAGCACTCGCTCGTTTCTTCTAGTGGATACAACAATCAATAATGAAATATGAAATCGCAGTTTCTGATTTCATTCATTTACCGAATGGGTTCGTTTAGCATATAAACGTTTACCATAGCCTTGTGCATCTTCAAAAACTGCAAAGACAAAACTGAACATTTTTTTATGTTTCATGAATGTTTCTGTCTTAAAAAGTTTTCGAATCATATCTTCATGATTGAAAGTTATAATGGACACCAACAATATTCTACGTACAAGTCATAAAACTACACGCACTACCAAAACAGTGTTATAGCTATCGTGTATAAGATTCTTATATTAGACGCAAAATTTTTAGTGATAGATATATAATATAAAATAGCTGTTTCTTAAATTTATTGCAGTTTATGGCTACAGATCGGGTTTCATACAGCAAATCAATTTTTATTGTATTCATAATCCTCGCTTTAAACGTTATTATCTCGGTGTACATACATCAATCATTCCGGCAAACTATTTTAATTGCTCCAAAAAGTGAAGAAGACAAAAAACTCCCGGAGGTTTTTAGTGCAGTAATATACAAATCTGGATACGAAAACGGTCCTCTTTTGCAGAAATGCGAGGAGTTCCAGAACTACGCCGATTATCATGGCTACAGTTCGTCAGTATGCCGTAGTGGCCTAGGAAACGAGTTAGGACTCCTGGCATTCGGCTTCGCTGTCCATCTGCAGTTTGGAATCAAACTTATGTTGAGCACTCGCCAGCAAGAAATTTTATCTCCAGTCTTCAATGTCAGTAGACTGTGCCGAAATAATGATGGATCCGCATTTTGCATGAGTCTGCCGAAAGGTACGCCGTTTGACCTTAGATAAGTTTGTTAGGTTTGTATTTTGCGATGTCGCCGACTTTCGAAAAAAAACTGGCTTTTTACCAAGCCCTTTCCAGTGAAGTTTGTTGTTACATCTGAAAGGCATCTGATATTTGATTAAAAATGTAATTTGAAGTCAAATCGGCAGTTTATGATTGGAATATAGCGCAAAGTTACGACAGTATTTCAGCTCGCCCCTTTTAAATTTTAAGAAAACGTTTCCTATAACGCTGTTTGTTCCGAATTTTGAAAAAAGAAAAAACAGATGTGCTCGGGTTTTTTGTCAGATAACACTCCGTGCCGTATGAATTTTTCATACCACATGAAATTTATTGATGCTGTATGCTCAATAAAGGATTTCAAAAAGTATTGGATCTACCCCCCCCCCCCCCCTATTGTACCTACTAAAGATCCCCCCCTTTCTTGAAAGGGGGAGATTGTTAAGTAGATCCAAAGTAAGTATTGGCGGTTGCACTGTTTTGTTTATGCAATAATCACGGAAAATTTGAAGCAATGACGGAAATAAGTAAATGTCTACGGTAATCTTTTAAATGACAATGATACAGTGAAACACACAACACTTGACTTCTCAAAATTTTTCAGATATTTGACCTTTGATTTTCGATGCAAAATTGAAGGACTTATTGATTAAAGGTTTGTGAAGAAAACCCAAGCCCCACATACCTAGGTGGGCGATCCCATATTTTTAATGTAGAAAATAAAACGTTTTCTTTAAAACCATTTCTTCGGGTTCCTCTGATTTCTGCAGGGTTAATTTTGGGGTCCCTTCTTTTTCTGATTTATTTTATGATCAGATCAAATTTTTGTGAACTGAAAAGTGACATTTTGTGCAGATGACGGTATCCTAGTTTTGGCTGAAAGACTGCAAAAAAATTGAATACTAACGACCGTGAGAAAAAATTTGGCTTGACCAGAGACAAAAAACACGTAGTCAACATAAAAAACATCAAAAAAACTCAATCAAAAAATGAGAGCCTGAGAAAATTAGGAGCGAAACTCGTCTTTGATATCTTGAGAAAATTTAACTTTGTTAACTTTGGGAAACGTTAAATTGCTGAAAAATTATAATGAGGCAGCACCCGTGCCTAATATAGCAATCAGCGCTTATGAACTAACATGTGTACTTTCAAATTGCAACAAAAGTCAAACTAAGAAAAACGGAAAAAATTTAAGAGCATAATGAGGAAAAACTCAAAAGCAGCAGTCTGATTCTGTAGAAAACAAATGGTGTACTCTTTTTTTTCTCTTATCAAATTTCCCACTCTCTAGAAGTTAAAAGTATTGAACTATTTCGTTGCAAGTTATATTTAGTTCAATTTTTGCTATTTTTCTTTTTTGAGTTTGTCTGATTCCATTTATTTCGGCAGAGTTTCCAATTTTGCAGTGAACAGCTCGGTTATATGTCAATTGATGCAATAGGACACGTTACAGCCGGCCTCAATTTGCAATTTCAAAATTTAATAAAGAAAAAAGGGGGTTGGTGTGGTTCCTAAATTTAAAAACTAGAAGCTCGGCTCGGCTGATATCGGTTAGAGCTGTCATAGAAATAAGTCGGCTATGCTGATTTCGTTCTGGGCTTCATATTATTGATGCTGGTTGTTGGCTGTTGTTGTTGAGTCTGCTGATCTTGCTAATGATTGTTGCTGGTGTAAGTTATTCATTTTGAAATGATTGAAAGTTAAGCTATTCATTCTTAATTTTTCCAATTTCGTCGAACTTTATCGACGCATTTTTCTACCTTGATTGACCTTGGTCGACTCATATATCGACCCTGCTCAACCTATGTATCTGCCCCGGTCGACTCAAATAACGAACCTGGTTGACTCATGCATCTACTCTGGTTGACTCATGTATCTACCCTGGCTGACTCATGTATCTACCCTGGTTGACTCATGTATCTACCCTGGTTGACTCATGTATCTACCCTGGTTGACTCATTTAACGACCCTGGTTGACTCATGTATCTACCCTGGTTGACTCATTTAACGACCCTGGTTGACTCATGTATCTACACTGGTTGACTCATTTAACGACCCTGGTTGACTCATGTATCTACCATGGTTGACTCATGTATCTACCCTGGTTGACTCATTTAACGACCCTGGTTGACTCATGTATCTACCCTGGTTGACTCATTTAACGACCCTGGTTGACTCATGTATCTACCCTGGTTGACTCATGTATCTACCCTGGTTGACTCATGTATCTACAATGGTTGACTCATGTATCTACCCTGGTTGACTCATGTATCTACCCTGGTTGACTCATTTAACGACCCTGGTTGACTCATGTATCTACCCTGGTTGACTCATTTAACGACCCTAGTTGACTCATGTATCTACCCTGGTTGACTCATTTAACGACCCTGGTTGACTCATGTATCTACACTGGTTGACTCATTTAACGACCCTGGTTGACTCATGTATCTACCATGGTTGACTCATGTATCTACCCTGGTTGACTCATGTATCTACACTGGTTGACTCATTTAACGACCCTGGTTGACTCATGTATCTACCCTGGTTGACTCATTTAACGACCCTGGTTGACTCATGTATCTACCCTGGTTGACTCATGTATCTACCCTGGTTGACTCATGTATCTACCATGGTTGACTCATGTATCTACCCTGGTTGACTCATGTATCTACCCTGGTTGACTCATTTAACGACCCTGGTTGACTCATGTATCTACCCTGGTTGACTCATTTAACGACCCTAGTTGACTCATGTATCTACCCTGGTTGACTCATTTAACGACCCTGGTTGACTCATGTATCTACCCTGGTTGACTCATTTAACGACCCTGGTTGACTCATGTGTCCACCCTGGTTGACTCAGTTAACGACCCTGGTTGACTCATGTATCGACTTGCCCTGATTAATTTGTGCATCAACTGTGTACGAGGTTAATTTTTTCTCAATTTTTTCTCGATGTGTCGATTCAATCATCAGACTTCGTTAGATCCATAAGGTCCATGCATAATTTGATCCTGTCAACCTGAGTAGCATGCTTTACTTGACTTTTGAGCGTAAGATATTAAGGACGAAAATGCGTCACTAATTTTAAGAGCGGCGAAATATGTTTATGCCATTTGGTTTTGCTTCAAAAAGGAACCCGTCTCTTGCCCAGTTCGGCGCTGCCTCCATTCTTCCCACTCGGGACATCGGGGTTTTATTTATTAATGGTTCTATAATTTACCAAATGCATATATTAAATTAGTCTGGGAGGATATTACACTGATCCAGTTTTTAGTAGACTGCTTTCTTCAAAAATCGGAATTCAAATGCTCTAAGCCACTTATTTTTAAGGTATCGTTTTTAGATTGCAATCTTGAGAAACCAACAGATCCAGGTCGGTATGTGGAACCATCGGTGAAAGAGATCTGGAAAAAAGGAGTCCAGGCCTACGGAGAAGTGCCAGATGACATGAAAGGAAAGCGGGCTCAACTTCCTCATTGGCCCACTTTTCTACCATTCTTCGTTAACGGTGAGATCTTAAACCGACCCTTTGATTCTACAAAAAAATACACAGAAAAAAGCTGAACTAAACCAGGTTCGAATCCCGAGGCAACAGGGAACACTTTTTTAACAGTCAAATCATCTAATTCAAATGTACCGAATACCACTTATTTATGCTAATATTGGGTATAAATAACGCAAAGGGAGCTATAGAAACGGATTTAAAAACTTCTCAACATGTGTGGTATTTAAAAAAGTGGAAAATTCAGTAGCAGTCGAACGTTTTAAGCTTTTTCGCCTGATGCGAGTATTTTTCATCCCACTGTTTATGTTGGAATAAATTTGCTCAGAGTTTTGTAAAATCTTCAATTTATATTGGTTGAAAATTTTAGCGAGGTTGAGGTTGTCGTTCGATGAAAGTGACACTCTATCTGTGTAGTTTTTTCACGCTCGTGTAGTTTTTTCACCACCCGGTTTGATGTCTGCAACTCAAGTCGCGACCGAATACCGTCCCATCGCGCGAAAGGGATTGCGCTTCTAAATTTCGCAGTCGCACAGAGGTTTTTGAGTCGCGAAGATTGCGCAAAGATCCGAATATTCCCTACTTGAGTCACGCAAAGTCTCGAATTGAAGCAGTAGAAAATGGATGGGTGACAGGAGCTTCAGCCGTTTTGAATTGCTTAAGCTTTGGAAAACTCAAAAAAGATGTTTTTAAAAAAAACGAGTCAGAAAAACAAAAATAGAAAGAAACGGAATTTTTTTCGGTCAAACAATTTAAACTAGTTGTCAGAGAATTTATAATTAATTTAGAGGACTTACGGCAATAACTCTATTTTTGGAATTTTACTTTTTTAATTAGAGAATTTTTAGTTTTGGCTTCCTGGAGTGTGAGTTCACATTCCCTTCCCGGGGTGAGATCCCCATCAATGAACTATCGATGTTCATTGCCACAATAGCAAATTTTATCATTTGAAAATCGCTTATTTGGCTATTTTTCAGTGATGAAACAGCGATAAAAATCATATCAAAACGAGCAAAATTAATGCTCTACTGGGATCCAATCCAGCACCCATCAGTTTAGTAGACATATCTGCTGCCCTTTGCGCCACGAATAGTTAGCTTTGAACAAACTGAAGGGCTTATAAACTCACACTCTTATTTGAAGGCTATTAAAATGCTGTAAAATTTCTTAAGTTTTAGCGCTGATTTTCTACGGAATCATTACTGAAAAAGCTCTGAAATATCCTAGGCTTAGCTATGCAAAATGCTTTGATATTTACATGAACCAGGGCTGGAACAAAGCGATTACCGGGATACTACAGAAAAAGCGCTAGTTAACGTTGGGACTTCAACCCGGGTTTATTCTATTTTATAGAGATTTTACAACTTTTGATTGGGGAAATTTTCACGAAATTTTGGCTTAAGCTTGCTTGAGTTTTTCGGATAGGGAAAACCAAATTTTGCGACAGGCCTGCTAGGAAAAAAGGAACTTTATCACGCTTTTTTCTAAATGTGAACCATGAGTTTGTTCAATAATTTTTCATAGAAAAAAGAGTTTTTTAGATAACTTATAAAAAAAATTTGTTTTCACCCATTCTGTAATTTGTCTTGGAGATGCATTTTGATCTTTTACAAATGGGAAGAAGAAAAACCAGAGTCAACAAGATTTATTTTAAAGTTATTTCAAAAATTTTCCTATGATTTTTTTTTTGGTTTCGGGAATTCAACACAAAAACTTGATGGAAAAGAAACATCCAACTAAATCAAATGAACCGAATACGCCCATGTTGAATATGAAATCTTCAGAAAAACTAACACACACTCAGTCAAAAAGATGCGCTAAAAAACTGAAGTTAAGAAAAATTGAAAGCTTTCAACTGCAGTTGAAATTTTTTAAAGTTTTTTTGCTTGAGCCGAGCATCCACCATCCAGCGAGAATCTATTTGGGAAAAATTTGCTCAGTATTTCGTAAAATACTCGATTTCGATTTGCTAAAACCCACCAGCTGAGGTTGAGGTTGTTGCTCCACTTTTTGAATAAAATCACAAAAAACATATTAAATTTTTTTATACTGTCCTAACGATGTCGATAAAATCAGCTCAATTTTTTTACCTAAAATACTGATGTACTTTCAGGCCAATTTGATAAAAATATGTTACATTGCTAGATTATGAGTTGCAACTTTATTTTTCTAATTTATCCCAAATTGGCCAAAATTTCAGTTTAAAAACCCCAACTTTACAGAAAAAACGCTGGTGAAACTAAAAGTGTTTCACGGGCGTTCAATTTTTGTAAAGTCGGGGTTTTGAAACTGGTAGCTTGGCCATTTTGGGATAATGAGGCAAAAAAGCTGTGCAACGCATCTAGCAATGCAACGCAGTTGTATCAAATTGGCCTGAGATTAGTTCAGCAATTTTTTTATGACGCATTTTGTATTGCGAAAATGTTCCCCAAAATGGGTAATTATTGGCTTGATTTAGTGAAAAAAAAGTCAATAAGTACTTTGTTAACTTTTGAACGAATTCTGTCTAGAGATACCGCCAATTAGGCCGCCTCACATGAAGAATATCCAATATTTTGCCCTAGATGCTTCAAAATAGTTTTCAAACAAATAGTTGCAAATTAAACTGCAAAATTTATGTCATTATATGATTATTAAATTTTGTCGGTCTAAAACAAAAACTCGTTTTTACATAATTTGTTTACCAAGTGGAGCCACTGCTTTAGAAAATCAAGGATAGAAAACTTAAATCTATCACGATAGTCCAAAAACTGTTAAAAGACTGAAAACAAAATCCAAGGCGTCCAAATAACTTAAATCAGCACTGATTTTTCGAGAAGAAAAAGAGATCGAATGACGAAAAACTCTCAATGAAACTTGAGATTCCGAATTGATACAAGATTTCTTTTGGGTGAGTACTTCATATGCAGAAAAGAGAAATCAGAATCGATGGCATCGGAATAATTTATGTCCACGCTGTTTTTTCACCATGAACGAGATACTTGAGGATGAAAAATTTAAACCAAACGTTTTCTGCATGCGCAGTGTTTATTTCTGAACCTGATTCTTTTCTAGATTCGCAAAAACATGGAAATGCGCTATTTCGAAAAAAAGTATTTGTGTTCGGTTTGAATCTTTTTGTGCTAAATACTAAAACAAACTCAAAATAAAATAATTTTGTTCTCAAAAAAAAAATGACATAAATAAGTTTTTTTTCTAAAACAACTGCAAACTATTGATCTTTTCAGCTTGAAACTTAGAAAATCTACCTGCGATCATTTTTTGTATTTCGGTTTGATTGGAGAAAAGGCGATTTAATCAAAACAATATAATAATCATGCTTTATATCAAATCGTATAAACGGTAATATAGACTAATCCAAAAAAAACAGGCAAGCAAATGGTGAGGAATAATCAGTTGACAATCCATTCAAATTTGACAAAAATATGCGGTTTTCAGCACCTCTGGTTTTATTGAGTAAGCCCCCAGAGAGCCATGGGCAGTCAAAACTAGAAAACGATTGAATTCTATCGCGAACTGTTGCTCGACAGCTCTCCGATTAAAATTTTGTAAAAAAAATTGTGTGATTTTTCTTTTTGTGTCATTAAGGCATTTTTTGGTTAGACTAGTTTTTATTAAGAAAAAAAAGTATAAAACAAGATAATTACAAAAACTTTACCAACTTGAAACAGATCCCACAACTTGCCAACTTTACCAACTTAAAACAGATGCCGCAAAATGATTTTGAGAAAAAACGATTTTTGCAACTGGTTAAATAAAACATGAAACGTTCTATGCAGACGTTAAACATGAAAAGATGAAACTAAAGTTTAACGCGTTTTGTCCGGTTAATTTAAATCAGCACTGGATAAAATTTTCGTTATCAATTTCCAAAACCATTTTATCTAATGAGTACCCGTTAAAGAGTTAACATAATTTTTGTGTACAACTAGGTTAAAAAATCACCATATCAAGTTTTTATTGAATTATCGTTTTTTAGTTATTTTCGTTGAAATATCTGCAAATTAAATGAACTAATAGGAGTTTGACAGAACAAATTGTACTTTATATTATCAAATGATGAACAACTGATGAAAATCTTGGAAGTCCGAAAGAAAACACAATAAAAGAAAAAATGAGCTATTTTCTTTCCCTTTGAGATTGATACTGTACCTCTCAACATTCTCACTTTTAGTATAAATTTCCAGTTAAGTGAGCATTTCAGGAAATATCTTCCAAAACAAATGGCGAAAACTCAAATAAAAGAATTAGAGAAATTGAACAACAACTTTTCATACACCTAGAAGCACTTCGCAAAAAAAACGGCCGCCTCATAAATCAAAAAAGGAAAGTTTCAACTAAGATGAGGATATGGGATACGAACTTTTTTTTACAACAAAACATTTATCAAGAGTGAAACATTTTGATGAAATAGCTGATTTTGAAAAAGTTCTCTGAATGAAATTTTGTTCAGTTCAGTGATAATTCCTCTAAGTAATTTTCGAAAAAATGAAACTTTGCCAGATAAAAGGTAAAACAATCAATTTTTCATGCGAATAACAATCAATATCAGGAAATTTTCTACGCAGATCAAAACATGGTTTAATCAAATTTTTCTAATTGGTTAGTACCTAAAACATAACTGATGAAGTGTATTAGACTATCCGTAATAATCTTAATTTTACTTGTTTTGTGTCTTTTCTATTTTTATTGGCAGAAAACAGTAAGATTTGTTTTTGCAATTTACCATATTGAAAATTGCTCCAACTGGAAAGGAAATAGTTTAAAGTTCCATTAAAACAGAGTTTCCTGAATTTCTCATATTGATCAAGATTTTGACAACAAGAACTTTTGCCCAACCATTCTATTAATTCCTAATTCACCAAGGACGGAGCTTTTCAAACTGTATGAGTCCAGTGAGCGAATCACCCAGAAAACCAACAGCAACGTAAGCGACACTAGATTTACCTTCTACTTCTTTCAAAACTTACGTTCTTTGCAAAAATATTCGACAGCTCGTCGATTGAGGAACTGTGAACAAAGATTGTGCGAATTTTTATTTGTGCAATTAAAAAATTTCATTTTAAATAAATCAAAATTTCGAGTCTGTTTGAAGCAAAAATGTACAAACAATCAAAACAATGGGAAAAAATCTCCCATTTTGCGTAGAAAAACGACATAAATTTTAACTTTGAAATTGAAATTGATTTTGATAATTTTGAAAATGATTTTGAAATCAAATTGAAATTGATTTTTGATAACTTTTTTAAAATTTAAATCTATATTTGTAAGTTATTTTTTAGAAATTGAACTATTTTCGATTTTTTTTTGAAACATTGACATTATTTTGCACACATGATGAGAAAATACTCCTCAATTTGCAGCATGTTAATCAAATTTACGCGTTTTTTGCACGTATGTTTAAGAGCTACAGAGTTACTGTTAACATATTTTTTTCGTTAACGATTCTAAAACTCTTTGATTTTTTCTGACAACAAGTTCAGAAATGATCAAAAGTTTCCAGTTTCGAGACATAATTAGGAATTTTTGCGTCATTCCACAAATATTTTTTTTTTGGATGGGTTCTGAATTATCTAGTTTTTTGAAAAAAAAAGTTGACATTATTCTTAGGCAAATTACAATGAAATATTTCAGTTTAATTTCATTGTTTTTCTAGCTTTGCGTTTTTGTTTTGACAATGTTGTCTTGTCGTTGTCGCTAGAAAATAAGTTATTTTTCACATTGGGACAAGGTGTAGGCCTTACCTTGGTGGTTCTGTATATGATCAAAAACATGCTGGTCTACCTAATTGAACGTTAAGAACATATAAATTTTTTAATGTTTAAATATATGTGTGTGTATATATATATTCTAATTTATTGTGCTATTTGCTTGTTGTTGCACTTGTTATGGCAAAAAACGGCGACTTTTGCCTTTATAAGCCCATTTTTCCTGAGTCAGTTCGACTGTGGTTCATCTATGTTTCGACTGTGCTCGACCTATATTTCGACTGTGCTCGACTTATATTTCGACTGTGCTCGACCTATGTTTCGACTGTGCTCGACCTATTTTTCGACTGTGCTCGACTTATGTTTCGACTGTGCTCGACCTATGTTTCGACTGTGCTCGACCTATGTTTCGACTGTGCTCGACCTATGTTTCGATGTGCTCGACCTATGTTTCGACTGTGCTCGACCTATGTTTCGACTGTGCTCGACCTATGTTTCGACTGTGCTCGACCTATGTTTCGACTGTGCTCGACCTATGTTTCGACTGTGCTCGACCTATGCTTCCAATTTGGATATGTTACGAATGTGCTCGGCTTCTTTTTTTGTCTTTCTCGACCGAAGTCAGTTAGAATTCGACTTTGTGCTCGACTTCAAAATGCTTCTTGATTGCGGATTTTCAGTCGTAAAAATGCACCTGCTCAGCTTTCACAGTCGAAGCATATTTCGGGCAACTAGACCCGGAAACTATGCTTAAGGCCTCTTACAATGTTTTTTACAGATCAAACGGGTTGTCTTCAATCCGCTCCCTCAGAAAATCATAGTTTTTGTTCACATGCTTTTGATTAAAACAACGGTCCTGAACCCAGTATTACAAAATCAAGCCAAAATCATTTCCGTGAACTGATTTAGGTGCATGATGTGAAATTGATCCGCAGAATGATGTGAAATTGATCCGATAATTCATTTTTTGGCCGATGTAACTTAGTAAAAACGGACCGAGTAAACATCTTCTCCCGAAATAGAAACAATTAAAATCTTCTAACCACTGTTCATCTAACTAGAACAGGATTTAAAATACAAGATTTTTGATTGGCTGGCATTTCCAACTTCTAACCATGTGGTGTTTTATTTATAACCATTATGATGTGTATCGCTGACATTTTAGCTCATTTTGCCGAATTCCGTTCTCGAATTTTCTTCAACGAAGACGTGTGGAATGATGCGAGATTGATCTTTAAGAAATTGAATGAAGTGAACAATTGTTCAATAGAGACCAATTGTTCCGTTGTGTATGTCCACATGCGAATGCAGGTCACTTGCGGGGTCACAAATGGGGACCCGAAGTCTTCTTTTCGACAAACTATATGCAGGAAGCCTTCAAGAATGTGTCCAACACGTACAACGCAAGTTGACTCTTTTTCTTCACTTTTTCTTCATCCAAACCTGAGAAAGTGAATCATTGCGCCATCCGAATCAAAGTTCCCTATTCAAATCAGATATGAATTTAAAAAAGCGTAGTTTATCATCACAAAATGACATAAAGGGTTTTCTTGCAAGACTTATGCGATTGTTAAAAGACAACACATTTCGAAATAAACTAAAGTCTTGCATGATTCTAATAAGATTTGGTAAGATATCGTATCTAAAGCAAAGTTAAAAGTAATCTAATTGCTCAAATCTTGATTAAAAACAGTTCAAGCTGCTTTGTCTATATTTTAGAACCCAGTGTTCTACGTTGTTGGCCACACAGACTCAGATGTAGCCAATTTCTTACGTTCGCACAAAAAGGACTTCGATTCTTACAAGGTTGTCGTTGTTGCCCCATTTGAGACAAAAATGCTGAAGAGAAAGACATATGAAGGTTTGTACGTTCTCTTTAAATATTGCGACTTTCGAGGAAAATGGACGAATATTTGTGCTAGTAGTATTGTATCGTGTCCCGGATTCTGAAGGGAGGTCCTTCCTAAAGGGGGGGGGGGTGTCTCACGTAAAGACAAAAACCTACGAAATTTGTCCTTGATTCTCGTAGGACGAAATGGGTCCTTCCTAAGGGTGAGGGTCTCATGTAAAGCAAAAACCAAAGAAATGGGTATTGATTCTCGTGAACAACACTGAACAAATTTGTCTTTTAAAGTTAATTCCCACATTGAATTTTGATTAATCAACAACTTGGGTAATTTCTTCTATAAAGTGTTTTGACCGATTCGAAACAATTTTTATCGATGAGTATCTTCAACTACGTATTAAGGTGAAATTTTTGTACAACTTTTTCAGAAAATTTCTGACAATAATTCTCCTAGATCAATTGTTTGATTAAAAAATCTTTTCCAATTCAAACTGAATGGGCTGTGAAAATATCCGTTCAATGCAGTCGGTTTTAGTTGGTTTCGAACAAACGTGCGAGTTGCGCCTTTTGAAGGCCCCATTTCCTGTATATTGATTTTATCATGTTCTAAAATCAAGTAAAGTTCGATAAAAAAATTTTTCTTGTAAAGTCATTTTTGGAAGCTTATGACGAGTTGGCTTTATGCGAGTTTTGCGACTCAAGAAACATTTTGCTGGAGTTATCTCAAAGATGTGATATAATTTTCTTTGCCCTGTTTTGTTATGATTTAATGGCAACCTATTGGCAGCTTGCAGTGTGGTGAAACAAAAAAAACAGCAAGTTTTATTCCAAGCACTTCATCAATTTTTCATGCTAATGAGTGTAATTTAGCCAGAGCAAACACTTTGGGTTTTTATGTGTCTTGAAGTAGAGTTTTCGTTTAAATTGATTTTTTAAGTGTCATTAGACGTAGTTCATTAGAAGAAAAAGTTTCGATTGGAAAGGTTTTACACAAGAGTTTCCAAAAATGTTTGTCTCTGAAAGGAACAAACAACATCAAAGAGTACTGTGCAATGAAACTCGCAGAAATGAGACTATAAGGCAACTCGCTGTAAAATTAGAATTTTTGATACGAAAAGCATATTCTCTAAATACTTACGATTATAAAAACCTGAAAATGACAAAAGTTCTCATTATAATTTTAACACCACAATTAAGAAAATAGCATTAGAAAAGAGAGCATGACATCAATCATCAAATCGCGAACCAGATATTGATTTCATCTCATAGACAAACCAGAACAAGCTGAAATCACAATGAAACTGGAAAAAAAACAGAAAATTTAAAGTTTTAACGAGTCAAAAAAGACAATTACGTCACACATAAACGACATTCAAGACACCGATAGTGAATTAGCAGAAAAAATCCTACATATTTCTGTTTGTGTAGATCATGCTTCTGTTGATCTTAACTGGTTCTATAAACTGCAAATTTTTATAAAACTTTTCAACCCTAAATTGTAAGAATTCATTTTCAATGTCTTCAGATCATCAAATGCCCTTCAATTTTAAGATTGTCAAATGCCCTCTTTTTCTTCAAAACTTGACAAACTTATCTTTAGCTGATATTTTGCCTAGAAATGGCAGCTGCTCTTGCAGACTGTTATTAATTTTCTGTAAAACTTAACACAAGTTGAGAAAATGGTTCACTGCTGCCAACAGTTAAGCTACGCCGCCACAATCGCCTCAAATTTTGATTATTTACCACAAAACTCCATTCCACATACAATTCTAAACCAGGTCAAACGTTCATTTGTCTGAACGATACAAACCAATCAATCTGATTAATGTAATTAACCAGGACACAAAAATGAGAAGCAAAAACTTCGAATTGGAAGAATTTATATATCGTGTCCCTTGTTTTTAAGTTAAGCTTATCAAAATTCTAAGTAGAGGGTCTTCTAATTTATGCGTGCAAGCTTACGTTCATTTACAAAATGCTAGAATAGGGTTCCTTCAAATATTAAGGACCCTTTTCTTAAGATTTTGCTTTACATGAGGGCCCCCCTGAGGAGGGATCCTCCTAAGGATCCGGGACACGATTCAAAACTACTTGTGCTCGAGGTGGGTTTTATTCTACAGACAATTTTTTTAAACTCAGTCGAAAGATATTAATGCCCATAATTCAGAATTGAAAAGATATTTTCACATTTGGGCTCATCTGTAATGTTATGGTGGTTTAGAGATTACCAATATTTCCAATCTGGGATAAAAATAGCGCGGTCTATTTTGCACTTTTTTATGCGTGAACATTTTTCATCAGTCTAAGAAATTCTTCCAAATTGGTAGAAGCAGGCTATTTGTCATAAATGCTAACATAAATAGTAGTGATATTTTTTAATTCGGTCCTAACTTAAGCGTGAGGGGGATGGTTCTCATGAAAGTCTAATATTTTGAAATGTTCTTTTTAAAAAAATTTCATCAATTTTGATTCAAAAAAACAGCACCCCATAGACCTTAAATGGCAGTCGGAATATTCAGGGCTTCAACCTGATATGAGCAGTCTTATTGTTCCAACGTTCCAAGACAGTGAGGAATATATATGCTTGGGGTGGTTTTTTTGTTCAAACCGATTTTACTAAAGTTGACATCATAAGGGTATCAATCTTTGGAGTTGCTATGAATTTTTTGTCAAAAACGCTACCTTAAGAGTAATTTTTTTGAGAAAAGAAACCAAACGAAAAACAGACTGCTTTTAAGCGTAGAAATGGCTTTAATAGCGATGTCAACAATGTTTTGGAAAAACGTTACGTCAAATTAGTTTTTATTTTGGAAAAAAAACCACACGAAAAGCAGACTCATTTAGAATCCAGAACTAGTATGATTGTTCCGGCTATTTTTGATAAAATAATTGTGCTCGGTTGGATTTTTTTCCAGGCATGTTTTGATTTTTACTATTTTGCCCAGAATTTTTAGTATATTTCAAAAGTTATTGTTTCCTGAGCTCAAAATTAAAAAGATATGCCACCTGTGATCATATTTTCGGACGTTAAGGGGGTTCAATTATAGCCAATTTGCGCAAATTAGTACAATTAACGGGCGATATATTTCATGCTATTAACACAGTGGAGAATAAATTGCTCTTAGAAATGGTTTTAAATGGAATTGAGGCGAGCTATTTTCAATTCAACTTCTCAATAAGCAAAATATATCCCTTTGTACTTTAAACAGTGTATGGGGCGATGATTTAAAAAAACTAATTTTTCTTTGTTTTTTTAAATGTCACTCAATTTCTGAAAACTTTCACTACTCCAAATACGTTAAAATGCAATGAGAACATTCAAAGCTTCACCCTAGAACGCGCAGTCTTATTCTATTTGTCAGCAATGTAAAGCAACTTTTATATTTAGGTGTAGAAATGGCTTTAATAGCAATGAGCGATGTAGTGATTTTATCCTACGGAACGTACGGAGATTTTGGAGCTCTACTGGGAAAAGACAAAAAACAAGTTCTGTACCCAAAATCACACAAAGCGCACGACGAAACAGGAGTCAATCAAGGCTTGCCTAGATTTATGCCCATATCATGGAAGAAAACAAAATGAGATAATGTTTTTTTTTCAAATCGTTTACAGCAATAATAGCCTAGCATACAATTATCCGGGTCAGGGTCTGCAAATTATGTCCGGATTTCTTAAGTTCATCCAAAACTTCAAATTATAGCTCAATTTTTAAGTATAGTCATCTTGATAAAATGTCCAAAACGTGATTCTGATGTTGTTTGCTATACCAACGTTTCAAAATTTTTAGGGACAGAAAAACTTTACAGGTTTCGCAAAAATTTTGAATCAGTTGTGAGTATCTGCATCTTATCGTGCCGGTCTCGAAATGTTTTTATTCGCAAAAATCACACTTTTCACCTATCTGAAAATTTTGGAAATAGTGTTTTGTTGCGATAGTTCGGATATAAAACTTGAGCCTTGACCCGAGTAAAGAAAATCATTTTTTAAAATCATTACAACAATCATAATAAAATATTTTCAAGCTTTTAAATATACAACAGGTGTTTTTACTCGTCTATCAGTTTAATATTGTTTTGGCTCTTGATTGTTTTCCTGCAAATGAATTTAAAATTTGATCTGATACTTTTATTGCGTGTTGATTTGATGCTTGTCTGATGATTGTCTGAGCGATCGTCAGTTAACCTCCAAAGTCGGCTGAAGTCATCTTTGGCTTAATTTCTGATTTATTTGTTCTTCCAGACTCAGAAAAAAAAACAAAGTAACCTCCATCCTCAACGTTCTTTTTAGAAACCAGTTGAAAAATGGAGCTAAATGGTACAAGCCCCGACGTTTTTCTTTTCAGAAAACCTACTGTGCAGACACTAATGAACTCTCCAAAAACACCACAACGACCTTATTTTGACAAGAATTTCACCGCTGCAGTCATTTTTTGGAATTAAAACAAGTCAAATGTTTGTGTCCCCTCTGAATCTTTTTCTTTTTCCTGATCCTTGAAACAAAACTTCGACCTTACAACTTCACAGCGTCAGAGACCTGCCGTAACATTTCCTCCTAGAAAATTGATCCCCCCCCTAGAAATAATAAAATCTTCAATTCATGTGCGAGTAAAACATTGTTGTAGAAAGGTTTTTATGTGAATTATATCTTTTATTATTTTTGATTTCCCTAATTACCCAAACTTTTTATAAAAAAAAACAAATTTACTTTACTCTCAAATATGACGTCTAAAGAATCCAAACTTTATACCCCTAATTAGATTAGGGGAGAAAGACTTCATTTATCTAACTAAGTCTAATATTAAACAAATTTAAATAATAAAAATAAGAATTATGTTAAAACACTTCGAATAAATGTTAATGTACTTTGAGTGATACAAAGCCAGGTACTAATTAGAGAGTCTAAACCTATCGGAAAATATGTCATCCATGTGAATATATAGCCAAATACCCACTTTTCCCTTCAAAGGGCGAATGTAACTAGATAGTGGTTCAGGTACCGGGTCAAACAAAAAGAAAAGACACAAAAAAATGAATTTAGATAAAATCATCCGAACGAAACGCTTATAATTATGTGCAGCGTAACGCTATAAAATTTTCATGGACATTCACACAACTGCAAAAATGTACACTAATTTAACCAACTAAGAAAACTCAGAAGAATAAACCTGTGCGTTTGTAGGGGTTTTTGTTGGCTCCTGTGGGCTTTTGGCTCCTAACCCTAATGACTCCTTTTGCCGGAATATCTGGGAATACTGGTGTCTGCCTGTGCTTCTAAATTAACCATTCGGAGCCTCTTGATGTTTGAAGAAGGGCTAATTGTCTGCCCATCTAGGAGCACCAGTGACGGCTGTTGAGTTTCTCTCAATGAAATTGTAACAATAGAGGATAAACTAGCGCTGTATGAATCGTCAGCGTGATCCACGCCCTGATTTCAAGTCGAAACATTTTTTCAACAAAAGGTTTCTGCTTTGTCGAAGGGTACATTTTCTGAAACAATGCCAGTACACATGTCATTTTTGAGATCGAGGTCTCTAGAATAACCTGTTTGATAGTGGAAGCGATACGTGGAATTTCTGTGATTTTCTTCGACTTATATATGGCCTCTTTGCGTATCGTGCATTCAATTGTCTGTTCTTATGGACTCATTTTTTTCACTTTTTTCACCTTCCAGTGTGACATTCGCTCTGAAATTACACAGTGACGGAGCATAGAAAAATTCCCTATTGACGACTGGCTGACGTCAGTTACCTTGATTCTACTCGTTTTAAACCCTATTGACCTAGCCAGATGATTTTCTGATCTGCTTAAGTGCTAACTATCGTGTTAGCATTTTTAAGCCCTCAGCCAAAAGACTTTAAATCAACTTTCGTTTAAATGCGAAAAATAAGCTCATAGCTGCGTCTAGGATTTCCAGACAACTTTAATAATACTGAAAACATGGCTGTAAACCACAATTAGAGATATTTTTAGTGACAGCTATATATTACATTCATTAGAGATTAATTGACTCTTTCCTCGCCCGTAACTGCTCTGAAATACTAAATCAAAATCGAGTTAAGCTAAGTGCGTTCTGGGCATTAAAGCAGCTAAAATGTTTCCTAAAAGAGTCTCTGGGCATCGGGCCTCCAATTTTAACCTTTCCCGGAGATAACGTCGTCCCGAATGTGCCACTGTACCTTGCGTTCACGCTCTCATCTACAAGTTAGCACCTTATCGTGTCGTCTTTTCACGATGAGAGTCTTCGTTTTTCTTTTACTTTTCTCTCTCTTGTTTCACCGTTTTTTGTCTCGAAATCGACTGTTGTGTAATTGACACATTGCTATTGTCAAATTAGCCGTTTCTCTTATTTCTTAAAAATATTTCAGTACATGTCAAAAATTTGACAAATTAACATTCTGGAGCAATCTGAGTCTCCTTATCACTTCATACTCGCTATTAAGGCCTTTCACATATATTTCGTCGTGCACTGATGGTTCGGCTGTACCATCCGGGGGTATGATTAATACACCCCGGACAACGTCATTAATGTCCCCATTGAAAACTTAACTCCGAATTATCAACAAATGATGTTCCAATGTTCTATCATGAACTTACAACCCACATCAGAAATTAAAGTTTATCTATGTTACCTCAACTCACCGCGTGTCGTTAATCGAATCATACGACATCTTAACTGCCTTCCAAAATATTCACAAAAACATGCACCAAGAAGCTTGTCCCGGATAACATGTCTTTTCTCACTACTTACGTTATTCAACTACAAAAATTTACTATCGCCCTGCTTCTTTAAAAAATTTGGGATGTGGAATGGCCGCGCAGCCGTTAAAATTAGCTAAGAGTTACTCACCAAACATAATTGTTTAAAAATGCCTAAATTTTAAAACTAAGAAACTCTAAGACTAGGAAAAGGTAATGAGGTACCCACCCTTCTCGAGCGAGCGTACCCAAACCCTACCAGGTCGCCACAAAAAGAATAATTGTCCTATGCTGGTTAAAAATTTTCAATCAGATTTAAGTAAGATAAAATACTCACTTACACGCCTGTATTAATAAATAGTCATCAACTAAAATTTGCGTTGATTTCTAACGTTTTAAATAGAAAATTATAACACTTTCGACATCTGATCTGACCAGGTTCTAAGCAAATGAAAAAGCTTAAAGTTTCAATAACCAAGCTTGGTTGGCTTGGTCATTTTTTCACAGCTTCTTTTTTCTCTTACCTTCCATCTTTACTGGTCTCCTCCATCCGTTCTTACTCCAGCGCCTCGTCTTCTTGTCCTTCACTTTCTCCCATCTCACTGTCCTCTAGCATCTTCTGCAGCATCTCGGCAGAGTTGCGAGCCATACCCAATTGTCATGATCCAACAATCTCTGCTTGTAACAGGTCAAGAGATCCACGTTCCTTTTCTGCTCCCCGTTCCTAGAGAAACTGTTGTGTTAGCACAAGCTAACGTTTCGCTCAAGTTCAGCTCGTAAGATCTCCTTCGTCTCGCTATCGTTCCTGCGAGAAATTCCAGCTACACGCTTCACAGCCGTCGTGACAGGGTTTCTATGAATCAAGAAAGCTCTTTTAAAGGCACCGGTCCTATATCTAATTGGAATGATTGGTAGGCTTTCCCCAGATCCCCACCTCTGCTTTCCCCAGATCATTTCAATTGCCTTGATATCTTCACAATTGTAACAATTGTTCGCTCACGTCAGAAATGAGATTTAGAAAAATAGGCTTTACAAAACTGTTGGCTCAAGGATCAGGACGTATTTAACTCACGAAGTATTGTCGTTAGGACCTTTAGGTCGCTTCACTGGTCGACCTGCCCAATCAAGGTGTTTTTCACTCCACTATTAACGCTCTCGCAAGAGTTCTCGGTGCTCTCTGTCATTAACAAGACATCTCTACTCAAATAGGTTGTTAATAGTTCAAATTGCGAATAGCAATTTGACGCTAGATCTGATTTCTGGTCCACTTTCCCGCAATTTTGAAATCGATTCTTCTGATTTTCTGAATTTTCAATCAGTCGCTGCGATAAAACTGAGCATGAAATGGCCAATTCGAATTTTTTAAAATCAATTTAAACGCAAAATCAAGATAAAGCTTCAAGATTTGACCGGCTGGCATATACTCCCCGGAATCAAGATGGATGGGCTAGTAGACTCCCCGGAATCAAGAAACAGTACCAATGGTCACTTACAGAAGTTTGCAGTCATGCAAAATTGTCATTATTTAGTTAAACAGTAATTAAAATTGGCATCTAACTGCACTTTGGATTTTAGCTTAAGAAACCGTTAAAAAGTTCTTTTTGATTTACTCAGTCAGAAAATTGTAAAGCAAAATTTGATATATGAAAAGATACATTATATTAGATAACAATAGTTCACAGGTTAAAATCTTGTTTTTGTTCCCTCAGAATTCATCTGAGTTCACCCTCAAGCCCAAGTCTTTTATCGCTGCTAAAGAGAGAAGAACTTTTCCCTGCGAATTTGACCTAAATCTTCCCATCTGCCTTCAAAGTATTGGCCCCAGCCGTACTTGGCTTCGTGACCTGCCTTGACAACCCCTCTTCACATCGGAGGTGATCACGATCTGTTCACATGCCTTCAATTGCTCTCTCTGCTCCTGCAGCCTCTCTAGATGGTTCAGCAGCTTTTTCATCTTGGACTCTCTATTCAAGCAAAAGGAGTTGCGAAGGCTCAAGCTCACGTTCTCCGCTAGATCCTCTTCTAGTATAGACTCTCTAACCCTCGTGTTCCCATTGCGATGGGTAATCAGCGGTTTCTTGAAAACCTTTTGCCCTATTTCTACCAGGAACAGACGATACTCCTTTTAATGCCTTTTCATGTGACCAAGTTGTACAACCAAGAGGTCTGTGTTGCCCTGAATCACAAAAAAAAAACTGTATTCCACTCCAGACGCGCTTCACTTCCATCGGAATGGCAATAACTTTGCAAGCAGTCTCAAACAACTCGGGTCTCATGTTTTAGTCCATAGCATGTATTACGTCCACTGTAGGCGCATTTGCCTCGGTACTTCGTCACATTTTCCTGGACCCATCGCAGTGCCAGCATTGAGCTCACTGCGAAGTCGGTTACCTTCTGTTAGTGGTCGGGTAAAACTATCGCATGAATTTCTTCCACATCCCATATTAAGCAGGTATTGCTCTTCTCAAAATACCACACAGTCTCTGCCACACAATGACATGGGTAATCTCCATGCACCATCCACCTTGGGTCCAGGCACTGTTCCCCATATCTTTCTATGCAACTGATGCGAGTGATGTGACATTCGTGCCAGCCGAACACAAAAAGGTATCTGAAAGTCCTCGTCGATCTTCACCCTCTACCCTCTGGCTGAACACTTCCACCAACGACATATTCAACGGATAGTGGCTCCCGCAAAAGTTCGCCATCACTGATCCCACTATAAGATTCGGTCACTGCAAATCCCATCACTGCTTCTAAGCCGACACAAGGATGAATCCTTGAGAGATCTGGACTTGAGGCAATCCAAGCCACTCACAGTCGATGTGGCACTCCCCGGCCAGTGCCAAGGCCTGTGGCCTGTGGTAGCCAAGGCAGTGCGGGAACTTCCCGTCTTAGGGATTTTCAACAGAGACTGCAAGCAAGGACACCCGAGTGCCCCGCGTCGGAGATGGAACCATCCACGTGGATGAATCTTTCATTACTTGACGTGTCTCCTCTTTTTCGTCTATCGATGGGAATTTGGTCGGTAATGCTCCACTTAGTTTCCTTCTCTGGATCTCACTTACATTACACTCACCCAATTTCATAAAGTTTTCACCCGATATGTTTATCAAATCGCTTTTGGATCTCTCCTGGATCGCCCGAATGATTTTCGTTAACAAATCGTACGAGTTTTCCGACATTCTGTCCAAACTCACACACTGAGAACACTTGACCGATCAACACTTGTTGTATCCTCGCATCTAGTACCACCATGTGTGTAGGGTATTTGCTAATGCATTACGGTGCGGAGCTTGGTCCCACTAAATACTTTGAGCCAGCAGGCCTATGATTCCCCTCACTATCTTTCAGATTCATCTCATCTTCGAAAAATTCTCGAATGCCTCCGATTTTTTCTTCCGTCTGAAACGCTCCAGGAAACAATTTCACTCATAACTATCTAGCCAACTCAATGGCACGCTCCAGGTTATCCAATGACTCAATCGGGCTGAACATCCCGAAGCGGTCATCAGGTTCACTTTCGTTATTTTATGACAACCCGCAATGAGCTCCAATTCCTTCCATACAATTTTGCTAGCTGGCGATGGTACTCACTCAGTGTACTTAAGCAGTTGCCAGTCCCACACACATTTTCTTCAATTTCACAACCGGAAGCCAGGCAAGTGCCTTTCTCCATCCAATCACTCGGGTCGGATTCATCCTGCTCGAATACTTTCAAGGCCAACAGATGATGGATCACGGCCGAATCACTTAAACTCTCGACATCATCCAGTTCTTACATCTGCGGTCACATCCCATATCAATCTTGCATTCGGATTAGGACACCGCGAAGTTACCATGCTCCCGTAATCAAACTGTTTTTCAAAGGACCCTCTTCCGACTTCTTTCACCCTATTGTCCCCAAAAAACGAGAACTATCGATTGCTCAAAGTCAAAATGCTTGTCCTAACTTCCTGCTCTACCAACGGGTTATACGCTATCCCTGGCACGCCTGCTGACACATGTTGAAACAATTTTAGCTCATCCAGCGTCACATGCTCCTTCGGATAAACATTCGAAAAGACTCTATCAGCTCTAACTCTTGTTCTTTCGATCTTGAATCGTTACTGGCTTCATACTCCGTCCTTCTGATTCCCTTTGAACACATTGCTAGTATCACTTGCAACTCTATCCTCACGCAAGGATTGGCCAGAGAGGCCGTTACTGCTGATGAAGTGTTCATGGACTTGTCAAAGTATCTTTGGAGGACGACCCTCCAAGAAATTTTCACCAGCTGCTCGGGCCCACCTCGCTTGTTTCAGACGACCTTACGGTGCCGTATTCCTTTCGTTTCAAATTAAAACCCTTCACTATTCAAGGCAATGGCTCCTGAATGGCTTTTGTCTCACTCCGTGCCATCAAGTTCCTTCTCGCTGATTTCCTTGTCTTAAGCATTTCCACATCGCCACCAGCAGGATCGCCCCTATGAATCGAATCGGGTATCGTGATCCCACTATACCCGACTACGTCAAGTTATCCTTCCAGTTTCGTTTTTGCTTATTAGTTTGCGATTGCTTGTAGTCAACCAGCCCACTAGATTCGCACAAGTTGATGGAATCCATTCCAAGCTTAGTATCTGTCAAAGTTTTTCGCTCCTCTTTGACTTGGAGGCCAGTGATATTAAACCAGCCAGCAGCATTGGTGGTATCAAGTTGTCTTTTTCTCCTCCATTCGCTATTAGATGATCCCCTTGTCCAATATCACCAGAACGGTATACTTTTGCCAGCAATGTCACCACTGCACACGCTTTGGACTTAATTACCTTGGGGTTCTCTGCTTTGTTGCCGAATTTGTTCTTGAGTTTTTTCAACCCTTTCTTGGCTCGTTTAACGGGTTCTTTTCCACTGATTGGGTCTTTATCGGCCCTATCATCCGTGACTGACTCGGTCAAGCCTTCATGGACTCAGTGGAACCCATCATTTTTTCCTAAAATTGAATCAAGATGGGTTGATTCAAGCCCCACCTTCAACACGGACTGCGCTCCGTACCTGCAACCACAACCCAAGTTGTTTCCATGAAAGCCGGGACAACACAATTCCCGTTTTTCGCTCGAATTCTCCTGGATACCTCTCCAATTCCTCCTCAGGCAACATGCTCAGAGAAGATACTCTCATGGCTTCATCAATCCTCCTCCTACGAGGAGATTCGTAGAGTAACTTTTGCACGTTCCCCCTTTGATAATCTAGAGCTAGGGAAACTGGTCGGGCTGGGAACAAAATGACCGGCGTTGCCTCATAGGAGACATAAATGATGTTGGCATCATCAACAGAAAAGCTCATCGAGCTCTCCATTTTCATCATACTCCAGCAAATCTCGTTCTAGCGTACCCAAATCAGTTCCTCTCGTCTTCACAACTTTTCGTTTCATGGGGTCGTCCTCCTTTTGATCTTTAGCGTTGTTGTTGTTGGTGTCATCTGGTCTTAGTCTAGATCCAGAGGGGCCCCGTTGCATGTCCATACCTGAGTCCAGACGAGCCGGATCTAGTCGGGTGACTCGCATGGTAGAATACTTCGTCACTAACGAGGAACTTTACTGACTCATCCCCAAAAAACGAGAACTATCGATTGCTCAAACTCAAAATGCTTGTCCTAATTTCCTGCTCTACGAACGGGTTATACGCTATCCCTGGCACGCCTGCTGACACATGTTGAAACAGTTTTAGCTCATCCAGCGTCACATGCTCCTTCGGATAAACATTCTTAGAGACTATATCAGCTCTAACTCTTGTTCTTTCGATCTTGAATCGTTACTGGCTTCATACTCCGTCCTTCTGATTCCCATTGAAAACATTGCTAGTATCACTTGCAACTCTATCCTCACGCACAGATTGGCCAGAGAGGCCATTACTGCTGATGAAGTGTTCATGGACTTGTCAAAGTATCTTTGCAGGACGACCCAGCAAGAAATCTTCACCAGCTGCTCAGGCCCACCTCGCTTGTTTCAGACGACATTACGGTGCCGTATTTCTTTCGTTTCAAATTAGAACCCTTCACTATTCATGGCAATGGCTCCTGAATGGCTTTTGTCTCACTCCGTGCCATCAAGTTCCTTCTCGCTGAGTTCCTTGTCTTAAGCATTTCCACATCACCACCAGCAGGATTGCCCCTATGGATCGAATCGGGTATCGTGATCCGACCATACTCGACTACGTCAAGTTATCCTTCCAGTTTCGTTTTTGCTTATTAGTTTGCGAGTGCTTGTAGTCAACCAGCCCACTAGATCCGCACAGGCTGATGGAATCCATTCCAAGCTTAGTATCTGTCAAAGTTTTTCGCTCCTCTTTGACTTGGAGGCCAGTGATATTAAACCAGCCAGCAGCATTGGTGGTATCAAGTTGTCTTTTTCTCCTCCATTCGCTATTAGATGATCCCCTTGTCCAATATCACCAGAACGGTATACTTTTGCCAGCAATGTCACCACTGCACACGCTTTGGACTTAATTACCTTGGGGTTCTCTGCTTTGTTGCCGAATTTGTTCTTGAGTTTTTTCAACCCTTTCTTGGCTCGTTTAACGGGTTCTTTTCCACTGATTGGGTCTTTATCGGCCCTATCATCCGTGACTGACTCGGTCAAGCCTTCATGGACTCAGTGGAACCCATCATTTTTTCCTAAAATTGAATCAAGATGGGTTGATTCAAGCCCCACCTTCAACACGGACTGCGCTCCGTACCTGCAACTACAACCCAAGTCGTTTCCATGAAAGCCGGGACAACACAGTTCCCGTGTTTCGCTCGAATTCTTTTATTCCTCCTCAGGCAACATGCTCAGAAAAGATCCTCTCATGGCTTCATCAATCCTCCTCCTACGAGGAGTTTCGTAGAGTAACTTTTGCACGTTCCCCCTTTGAGAATCCAGAGCTAGGGAAACTGGTCGGGCTGGAGACAAAATGACCGGCGTTGCCTCATAGGAGACATAAATGATGTTGGCATCATCAACAGACAAGCTCATCGAGCTCTCCATTTTCATCATACTCCAGCAGATCTCGTTCTAGCGCTCCCAAATCAGTTCCACTCGTCTTCCCTACTTTTCTATTCATGGGGTCGTCCTCCTTTTGATCTTTGTTGGTGTCATCTGGTTTTGGTCTAGATCCAGAGGGGCCCCGTTGCATATCCATACCTGAGTCCAGACGAGCCGGATCTACTCAGGTGACTCGCATGGTAGAATACTTCGTCACTAACGAGGAACTTTACTGACTCATCACCATACGGTACCAAATCATCAATCGGCATATGATTCCTTCCTCAATTCCAACACTACTTTTTTCTCTCGTCCCGGCCACTTCTATCTTGATTGATCATCGCCTGATGAAAATTTTTTATTTCAAACATCAGGGGAAACCTCGGGCTTTCTGGATGGTGGGACCTTGAAATTTTTCCGGCCCCATGCGTCAGGGAAACTTAGTCAAACGTGTTCAATTCTGCGACAATCCAGCTAATGAAGCGTGAGTTCATGCACTCACTACAACTTCGCATCCTTTCTTCGACGTTCCGAACCGCTCCGATAGGGGAAGCAAGGACAGGAGATGTGACTCTTAGCAGCATCTTGAGTATCGGTGGGTATTGAGGGCATTGGCTGGGCAATAGTCTCGAGCCAGCCAGCCAGCCACTTATGCTGGTTCTCCTTCACATGGGCATTTGCTTCCGGCCAGGCGGGAGCTCGTATCGCTTCTCAGGAATCCTTCACTGCTGGGCGTAAACTCTAGAACTTGAAGTTGAATTGGATGTTGACCAAGTCATCAACGCCAATCCTGCATTTGAATTGGTTGTTGAAATTCATCAACATCCAGCCTGGTTTGGCTACTCTTCCAAACAGCCGGTCACCACTGGCTAATCCCCAGAATTCTTGACCCAGTTCAACACCGAGCAATCGACCACTGAGACTAGGTTGACATACAGTACCGAACTTGTGTACGATAATTTTTGCACATCGTAGAACACATGCCACATCACCGGCCCATAAATTGCATTCAAAAACTCTCTTAGTCCAAAAAATAGAGACAGCAGATCAATCCGCATCATCACGGCTAAAGCCGTCAACAAGGGAATGTCATCACATTTCTTGCAGTCGTTCGCCTCTGCGATATTCGTGTCAGACTTTGTTGTAGGAGTTCTGAATCAGAACAATTACTAAGCCGATACTAAGCCGTCTCCAACTGCGCGTTGAAATCCCGGCTCGATCCCTGCAGCTGCTCCGGTAACGCATGAGCTCAAACAGGTGATGAGGACATAAGGTCCTTTCACAACAATTTCGAGGCCTAAAGTCTCATAGAGTGCATATACCATGCCAATCGACAGCTATCTGACGTCTCTCACAAAGCTTGCAATCAAGTTCCATGAGGCTCTCGGATAGCACGATGACAGGAATGATGGAGTCCATCCCACTCTAAATCCTGCTAGGATTACGTCGAATCTCTCATACTGCGCTCTCGTTGCCATTACAACCGCTTGAAACTTATCTAAAGACATTATGTTCACGTCCTGCATCAACTGCAATATCATGCCTCCAGCTTTGTCTATTTCAATAGGGCTTTCAAGTATATCTGAACTTCATTTGTCACTGCTGGCGCTTGTTAGAAAGCATCTCCTCCCAATGCGCACACCCTCAGTTACAGCCATGAATTTGAGTGAGGCTTCGTCCTCGAGGCCAGCGCCATGACGTCCTTTTCCGAAGATGTCAAATTACGTCTGACTATACCCTCATGTGCGTAACTATCGTGCTCTACCTGCCTGAACCATAGGTCGTTCGCCACCTGCTGCACCAGCATATAGTCATCAACCACTCCTGGGTTCATTTTGAGCAACCTGGCGAAGTTGGACGGTTCAAACCCACGGGCTTCATCTAGCTCTGATCGAAGGAAATCACTACATCGAAACGTTCTCCCGCAAGCAGGGCTACCATCCTGTATACGAACTGCAAGGGTTACGGCAATTAGGCATGCCCAGGCTATAGCAAAAAAAAATTCAAAACCTTCCTACTGGGAAAAAACCTATCCATGAGGTGGCCCAGTGGTCCCCGGCTCTGCAAAGGATCATTCAACTCAGCGATTATTATCACTACGAATCCATGCTTACTACCCTATGCGAGCTCATTGCCATTCGTACTGATTGTCGCCTATCGAGTTTGGGAGCTGTCAGGCAAATCACTTCCAGCCAAAACAAAAAACGAGGCGTGTACACATAGTCCGCACTGGCCACTATCAATTTTTTTGTGTTCTTGATATCTAGGTGGTCGCTTTTGCTGTATACAGTCCCTTGGACCACTTATCGTCCCCTTTCACTGAAATTGTAGGGGATAGTCTCTTGAATACTCACCAGGCGTCTGGCCCGGTAGCTTAGAGAGTTATCGGTACATCATGTGATGTTTGATTAGAAGTTTTATGTAAAGAAGTTGCACTTCTGAAGATGTGGCAATAATTCTCTGGCCCTTCGACGGACGTCCGTCAAGGATCGCGTAATCAGGGGTCCCATAATTTTTTCCTGATGTAATCCATCGAGATCTGCAAACTTTAGCGGTGTAGCGGAGCTTAACAGCTCTTGCTTCGCCAACAACATGTCAACGCCCAATATCCGATACATTCCCGACTCCGCTGGCTATTTCCATTCGTCATCCTCATTGCGTCGGATCGACATGCAAGCGTATTCATGTTCAACTTGGTTGACATGTCAGCCTATTATGGCCCCTAAGCACTGAGGTCCGATCGTTCCACAGTAAGACACTGTTCGAACCAGCCACTACGACTGGCGCAGGTTTAATTGATGAAATTACTGCAAAAGTTGAGACTCTTGCGGGTAGACTCATCACGCTCGTGAAGGCCTGGGATTTCGTCGAATCTGATTATTTGGTCTTACAAGCCTACTCTTCCATGAATTCCTTCGATCCACCGCCTTCCCTGCTGGGTAATGAAACGTATCCCGTCTCTGATGGGTGTGCGATGGTCACTCAAGCGCAACGTGCTCTCAATGACCATAAATCGAAACTCGCCTGGATGGCTCCTGACCAGGTTGAGGATCAACTCGTTCCATCGGCCACATTGTCGCTCATGAAATTTGCCACTGGTGTACCCACATCCGGACTCTGCGGGACCGTGCACAGATTCACAAGTCTTGGCTTATTCTTCTCTTTGAACTAATTCAGAAGGCAGACTAACAAAGGTTCCCATCTCGTCTCCGTCGTGACCGGAGTTCAAGAGATGTCGTTAGTGCCTATCAGTCTTATCAGGAACTCCATCATATTGACATCCTGGGCCACGGAGGCTCCCGCAAAGAAAATATGTGGTCTGACCACTAGCAATGATCTCAACTAGAACTCTCACCAAGTTTTCCCCTTTGCTCAAATGACGATTCTCGGAAGAAATCGCTTGATGAGTGGTGACAGGGTTCCAGATCATGCTATAAAGGAAGGCTCGGGGGATGGACAGCGGCCACCTGCATAAAAAATGCCGAGCTCCAAGGTTCTTCCTAATATCTACCACACGTGACCTTACGGTAACTTCGCTGCGTGTCCGTGTGTTAGGAGTGAACGACTCTACCCAGAGACCGTCCGCTGGTTCTGTTGATTTCAATCATCGTCGATCTGGCTATTTTCTCGAATGTCCCTTGAAACTGTGGAGCAAGATGCTTATTCGAGGAGTCAAGTATGGAGTTCGCAGAAATTGCTGCAGACGAAGATGACTGTGCAGGAGCCTCGAGGTACATAGGTTTACACAGCTCCTGTACCCTCATCCTGGGCTGCGCGTCCCGGGGCCCGTACGGGTTCATAGTCGCCAGGACTCCTGTTGGCATCTGGCCCAACCTCGCCATATATGGATCTTTCAGGTGTTTGACCTCTTCCTCCTCAAAAGCTATCAATAACACATCGTGCTTCTTCTTCCATTCGTCCCGTTCCTGGGCTCTCGCCTTGTATTCTTCCAACTTCGCGTGCAATTCCTGAAAACCTTTTTCTTCTTGTCCAGTGTTTTGATCTTTTCCGCAGTCTGGATCTCAATCTCGTTCATCTTCACTTTCTTAGAAGGAGGAGCAGCCTGTGGTAGAATCCACAGACCACGAAGGGCCCTGTCCGTGGCGTGATCGTTTTGATTCAAAGAGAGGCTGCGCAGAGGAGTTAGGGCGGACAGATAGAGGCATCTCCCCTAAACGACAATCCATTTGTTCACCTAAACCTGGCTCACGAGCCAGGTCTTGACCAGACATATCTCCACGTCGCTATCGTATGAGCCTGTTTTGGTCACTTTCAGAGGTACTGGACTCGCCGAAGGCCAACATCAACACTACCTCCGTGGGGCAGTCCCCACGGTCCTCTTTCCCATAGAATTCAAGATCAGTATCTTCCAGTCCAAAGTTGCGGTCTAGCACACGCTTGTAAATTTCGTTCAGAACCGTTCCTAGACTCGCGGAGATAAAATCCAACGGTCGCGGTGTCACTCATTTTCTCGTTTGTTCAGATTTGTTGCATAGTGTTCAAGTATAGTTAACAAGATTGACCAATCACGATCTAAGAGAAAAACAAGTCGCAACTCAGGAAAGATTATTCATTTTGCTTAATCTCCACGGTGAAACATCATTCGTATCTTTCAAAAACAGTCAAATGATTTTTTCTTCATTTGCTCCAAAAACTAGCACCCAGTTGGATCGTCCACCTCCATTTATGTTAATTTGATATGATTGAACGTTGTCACCTATGCATCTAGAATAATCCAGGAGACATACCAATATCGAACACAATCAAAAAATTAATACATGACCATGACTGTAGTGTATACTCAACACAACAACGTCACATTAACTTAATTCTGCCAAAAAAGAATAAAGCTTTATATTCAGCGCATATCCTAATGCCTAAATCTTTAATCCTAAAAGCTTTAACCCACAAGATAATTTACTAATCTTAATCGGGGAGCTAGCATTTGCGTAGATGGTACATCTTATGCAAGAAGACTTCTATGTCTGTTTCCGAAACAATCTTATGCACTAGAGCATAAAACCCTCTGGGATGTACTTTTCGCCTATTTGGATCAAATACTAGTGAGAGAGCGGGGTAATTCTCTCTCGACCAGAAAAGCGCTAAAATCTTGGGGCTCACGTTTTGTCTTTCAGTGGCCTTGGTTACCAAAAAACACAAAAACATTTCCAGGTCTTTGTGAAGCAACAGGGGGCAGCGCTATCATCCCTCCTACACCAGGCTTTTGTTTACCTAAAAACTTGATTTTCCTATACTTCCTTTTACTGTCGACGAAAAACGCCGGTTTTTAACCTAACGCCGCGGTTATAGCTATGAAGCACGATTGTTCCGTGAGTATAAAATCACTGTCGGTCTCAGCAATGTTCGTGTAGTGATTTGAAAGAACAAAATATGACTCAAAAATTTGTCCTAAAGCCGGTTTTTGAAATTTTTCTACCTCTATTTCCAGTTTTCCTGTTTCTCTTGCGGATTTTAACTTTGATCATCAGATTTTTGGTGTTCCCATCCCCACTTCCGGGACAAAATATATTAATTATCCCTCGACATCCCCAGAACTTCAGATCGAGGTCTCCAGATTACCTGTTTTATAGTCGAAATGATGCGCGGCGTTTCTGTGATTCCCTTTTTGTCTTACGGCCTAAATGTGTATCGTCCATTCAATGGTCTGTTTGTTGTGACCGTTTTTTTACCTTCCAGCTAAATCACTTCCGTTGCGTAGTCATAGACGAAAATTACCCTTAGTTTTGACTGTGAGTGTTTACTGTGTGACTCATGCATTCAATTTGTAAGCGCATTGTTTGATCTCTTATTAACCTTATTTCCATGAGGTTTGAAGAAAAGATTGTCCTTTTTTCTTGAAGTTTCATTTTTGGAGAATATTACTTTGGTGATCTAATCTATGTTGAATGAATGGAGTGCATTTTACTGAAGTGACGAAGTTACTGAAGTTACTAATTTCTCGCAGACATGGCTGTTTTTTTTTTTTTGATAATCTGAAGATAGAATGTTTCATAGTAACAGTGGCTACAGTAGGGAGTTCTTCATCACATTATCCAGTCAAAATCCCCGGAACTTTTTAGATATAGAAGTTCATCTATTTTCTTTTTTTTAAAAAACACGTCTCATTGAAAGAAAACAAAGAACCCCTTTAAATTCCAGATTCCTCCTGCGTTATGGAAAAATACTACTCATAGAAGTTAACTGCTCTTCTTTTTAGGAAGTTATCCACTTGAACAAAGTAGGATTATGGCAACCAAAAAGGTGGCTGAGTCAAGAAACTTACAAACTAATTCATAATCTAAAAACTTACAGCTTATGGACAATTTCCTGATCCTGGACAAAAACTAGAAATCCCTTTCGAACTAAAAAAAAAACCATCATTCATAGCTTACATGAATATCATCTTGGCTAAGTCATCATGAAAATCCTGGCTGAAGAAAGTTGGGACCACGTCTCCCTTTGTAGGCCAATTTTTTTTCGTTAGTATTATACAAAAAACGTAATTCTTTTAGTTTTGAACGAAGAGCTGAGATTAGTTTGTACAGTGGGCAATCATAAGTCTAACAGCTTGCATAACCCATCCTACCTGAGAGCCCTTACATGGCAGATGGGATATCCAATCCAATCCCCAGGAGAAAATCGGAGTCCAAGGACCTTCGGGAGTTCAACGGGACCCGCCAGCAGCAGTGTTTTTGGTGAAGCGCCCTGGTAACCCCGCATACCAGTGGCACATCATCTTGACTTCCGGAGACATCGAGACAAACGCCGACCCTACCAGGTGGCCTTGCGGGAAATGTGTACGATCCGCAAAGTTCGACTCGATCCGATGCGGTCATCTATCGCCCCCTGCGAAAGGAGGCTTGGACCTTAGAGACGTCCGCCCCCAGCTGCAAATCTGGCCGACAGACAAATGCAGCAAAACCTGCGCCGATGCCAACGCGCACGGATCTTGCGACCGCCCAGAAATCACGGACCACGCCAGAGAAGAAATCGACGACTGGGCCATCGACAAGAAGATGTACATCCTCAACCAAGGCGCTCCCACACGCATGAAGAGCGATGGCAGCTGCACAGCCCCGGACATTAAGATATTGCAGTCGTCCAGCTCTCAGGCCTTCTCTCGGAAGACTTTAGACAGCATCAGCTCCGATCACCTGCCGATACTGATCGACAGGCAAGGAAGATCAAAAAAAGGAGACAGAAGAAGGCGACAGCTGAACATCAGGAAAGCTGACATAAAAAATTCTAGGACATCCTGACGGGCACCCTCCTTCCAACAGCAGAAGCCTCGTTAGATCAGCAAAGGAAGCACTCCACTTCTTCCGTTCGTTGAGCCGCGCAGAAGAGTATCACTCTCACCAGAAAGAAACCCGGCAAACCCTGGTGAAACACTCAATGTGCGAACGCCAAAACGAACTTGAACAGAGCCCTCCACCGTATCCGTGCCAACCCTCAGGACAAAGATCTCTTCCGTAGATACAACGAAGCGAAGAGCTTGCTCGGAGAGACGATTGCCACACAGAAGAGGTCTTGCTGGCGAAAGTTGGTGGCTGATCTGGACCCCAAGACACCAACGACAAAGGTCTGGAACACTTTCAAGGCCATGGACAGAAGACAACGATCAGGACTCCCGGACACGACAATCAAGTATTGCGAAAAGTCAGCTGTGTCAGATAAACAGAGAGCCGACTTAGCCATCAAGGCGCACGCGAAAGTCAGACGGATCAGGATCCCTCGCAGGCTGGGCAACGGAACTGACCACGCTCTCCTGTCGGGGCTGAGATACAACATCCACTCTCACACAGATCCTGCGAACGACCTCATAATCCCCGAGCTGCAGACCTTTGTGCACAAACTGAAGAACAGCGCGAAAGGAGAAGACGTGAAAAACCCTCTCATGTTGAATAGTTTGCCTCACGAATGGAAATTTTCCCTGCTGGAGATTTTCAAAGGGAGTTGACAACTCGAGAAGGTGCTCAGCAGCTGGCATTCCATAGTGATCAACGGGATTCACAAGAAAAAGAAAGCGGCGGATACGATCCGCAGCTACAGGCTCTTGAGCCTCTTGTCTTGCGGCTCGATTGTCCTGGAATCCCTAATCAGAGACAGAATGAAAACCTGGGCTGAAACAGAGTCCTTCATTCCTCAGGAACAGTCAGGATTTCAAGCGAAGAGGTCAACCCTCAACGGAACAGCACACATCGCTCATTCCTGCTTCGACCCATCTATTAAAGATCTGTGCGTCGAAGACCGAGGCGTTAGTGATCCTCTTAGATCTGAGGGAGACAGCAGGGAATACTAAGCCTCCCCTCTATCTCGTCGGCGACACAGTGAAGTACAGCGCCGACCTTCAACGCACTGGTCCGGAAGTTCTCGGCATCACCTTCGATTCGCAGCTCCGGTTCAGCGAACAGACCCCGACCACCTGCAGCAACCTGAAGTCAAGACCGAAGATCATCCAGGCCTTAGCAGGAACTGACTGGGGCATGCAAGGCTCCGTACTCAGACACCTCTTCAACGCGTATGCATGAACTGGTGGCCTCTACGCGGCCGGTGTCAGTTACTCTTTCACCTCCCAAACCAACAGAGACAAACTGGAATCACTGTACTACCAAGTGGCAAGAACAATCATTGGAGCGCCCAAAGGATCGAACGCCGCAGCAACCTGCCGCAAAGCTCAGCTTCCACCAATCATTCATGTTGCCGAAGAGGAATCAACCAGACTCTTCAAAAAGACCGAATACCACTACCTCGCGCACATGACAACAGACGCCCCCAACTGAAAGGGCAGATAACAGGAGACTTTCGCCCCTGCTTCAGAACAACAGCAAAGAACCGACTTAACCACATCGACAGCACGGATGTGAAAAAAGCGCTCAAAGACGAAAGAGAACCGCGCTTCTTAGAACACTACCTGCAGAAAACCGATCCAGAGGCAAAACACAGAAGAGTTACAGGTGGACAGTTCCTGGAGTCAGTCGCACGCAGTTCGCGGACCGAAGCAACTACCTTACACCGACTCCTACTGGACCGCCACATACCACTGAGAGCAACGAAAGCAACAACGAAAGCAACACGAAACACCAATCGGTTTTGTCCACGACGGGACGTCGAGAAAAAGAACTGCCTCGGCGATCGACCAGACTGTAAACTGCTGCATACTGCTCCGAGAACGTGCTGAAGTTTGTTCAGAAGACTGGGCTTTTCTAGCCCCCCCCCCCTATTTCAAGATAAAAGCCCGTAACACACAACAACACAAGAACGGCTTGCTAAAGCAACTATTTTTTAATGCCAAATCGAAATTCGGTGTAATGGCGTCGAGACTTATTGGTAAACCATCTTCATCATTGCAATCGTGCATGAAAACAGCGTTGATTGCTGCCCTTTCAATATAAATTTCAACAGATCCCATAAAGGAAAACTTGTGCTACCACTCGTAATGCAGATCAAAGGAAATCCATATGAGAGATTGTGCTAACAATTGAAATGCGGACGATGCCACAAACGATAGACACCAGGACAAGGCCAGCGATTTAGAGACAGGATAAAATAGCGACTATTGTTGTGATGAACTTTTAAGTAGATGTGATTTGGCCTGATTGTTGTGATGGACTTATTGAATAGATGTGATATGTTTGGCATTGGTGCCTGTTTGTCGAGCGCCCTGTCAGGTAGGCCTCTGTTTTGGGAAAGAGCTCGTGGACTGGGGAGTCTTGGGGTGCGCCGCTGGACCTTCTGAGCTCGGGCGAGATTTTTCTTTTTCAGCGAGTTTTATAGATTTTACGTATATATATATATATATATTTTTTAATTAACTCCAACGCTGTTTTTATGGGTTAGTTCAGTCCCCTTGTTTCCCTTCAAATTCCCTTTTTTTACCCTAACGCCGCGCTACCAGGATAAGGAAACACAACAAGGAGTATACAAGTAATGAATGCTCTCGACTTATAAATTGGATAACAAATGATTATTGTTCTAAACAATTGTGTAAATATAACTCTTAGCAACAGTAAGAAAATCCAATGGTTTCAATTTTCTATGTGTGTTAATTTAAGATCTGTCAATAATGCTTCAATTGGTGACTTAGTGCTAGATAAGCATGTAAATGCAGCCATTTAAAAAACTATTCGGATAAAATGAATGATATTTTATACAATTTAGAAAAAAATTGCTTACTGGCTAGTTTTTTGACGTCATTCTCGCTTTTTCTTGAACAGTCAAAGAGATGTAAGAAGTGGTCGTAAGAAAAACGACAACTGTGAGCTCTGTAACAAACAAGAAAACACAGCCAATATTGTTTCACTGCCTAAGCCTCTTCTGCAAGGGTCAAGCCCGCCCAGGATGGATCCCGAGCAGAGAACAAAGCAAATTAGCAGCAAAATCGATGGGAGAAAAATGAAGAGAAGAATAAGGCTGGCTTCATCAGATGACAATATCGCACCTTTTTTGATTCCTAACTAAGAAAAGTTGGTATCTATACACCCAAAAAGAGCTGATATAATTGTCCCAAAAAAACGTCGATAGTTTTTTCGTTTTTTTTTTCCAAATGGTTCCGGAGCCGGTCCGGACGAGATTGTTACCCAAGTTTTCAAAGATCTTATTAGTAAATCAAACGGCAATGCGAGGCTCAATTTCTTGAAATCGTTTACCAAGCTCTTAAATGTTATAAGTGAAGGTAAAGTACCCGAATGGCAAAACCTTTTTTTTGGAGTGAAACTTATCGCCCTCGTAATAATAGACAAAGGTTTGCGACTAACTGCCTGAAGACGCAGGAAGCAAGGCTCTTGCAGAGCGACAAAATTTTTGTGGGAGTTCTCAAGTGTCATACTAAACGAGAATTGCACACATTTTAGAAATCTGATAGAGGCTGTTGACAACCCGAAATGCTCAATTTTACTTAAATTAGATTTTAGTATTGCATTTAATTCATATAATAGGGGAACTATGTTGAAGCACGTTTTTTTGGACCGCCCGGAGTTGTACAATTATACTCGTTACGCCTACAGTAAACCGAGTTATCCTTTTTACGGAAGCCTGGGGCACCTCGGTTACTATGATACTTTTGACCTTCTGATTACAAACTTAGTTGGAGAATGTAAAGAGATTAGGATCGTGTTTGTATGCCACACTTGGCCGTAAAATGATCTGCGAGAATGTATAGGATTGACAATTTTATTGGAAATATTATTAAAAGTGGAATTTTTTGGAAATTTCAATAGATATCCTTGTATCTCCGAACAATTGATTGATTTTTTGTTTCTTCTGTAATCAAAAGTGTTAAGCAAAATTAATTTTAACCCAGTCGTACCGATGGACTTTTATGTAACATTCACCCGGAAGTACATAACGACGGAAAATCAAAAGTGTTAATCAAAAGTGTTAAGCAAAATTAATTTTAACCCAGTCGTTCCCATGGACTTTTATGTAACATTCACCCGGAAGTATATATGGACGGAAAAAAAAGCTAGGTTCTAAAACGACTGGCTAGCGTCTAAACACAGCTCTTCACCGTCTTATCACTGTCTCTGCCAAAGGCTTTTCACCGTCTCTGCCAAAACCAGTTCTTTTGGTGGTCTTTCTAACATCGGGTCGTCAAAAACGTTACTATTTGCGGCTTCGATCAGAACGCTCTAATTAACTTAATTATATGCAAAAATAGTGAGCTCATGACTGGGTCTCAGTATCCCCAGACCACGAGGTCACTCCTAAAAACAGGGCTTATTTATCATATTACTATTGTTTTTGTTCAGTAGATAAAAATCATCTTATCCATCGAAGATGGATCAACACTTTCCTTTAACTCCTAGCTTTTCATAATCTGAAAACGAATTTAGATGTTATTATTTCAATTCGGGACATGACCAGAAGCTAAAATTTTATAAAATTGAGAGTTACAGTTTTCTCCCGAGACCCCTCGGATTCTAGAATCCGGGCAAATAACGCTCTTATTTCTTCTCGGAAGGCTGGACACGTCGTCCCAATACCCTTCCTGATTCGCAGGATTCGTGTTGATCTTCGTAAAGTTTGCTTCAATCTCGATCACTATTTCCGTTTACTACTTTTTTTCAAGAGATCTGTTGTTGTTCTCCCTGAGACTAACTGTTGTTGTGTTTTCGCCGTTTCAGTTGGTGCGATATTTCGACGTTGTCACGTGTCCTCCCTGTCGAATGAATTTTTAAAAATTAACTTGAAAGTTTAAATTAACCCTCTAGTGTTTTTCAAAATGAACGATTAAGACCTCTTATTCGTTAAAACAGTTAATCTTCCCACTCCGATGTCACAATAAAATTTCGAAATTCGAATTCGCGTTTTCTCACATTCTGGTCAAATGTCACATTTCCAAGGCAGCTCTCATCAGGGAATTCAATACCAATACAACAATACCAATACCAGGACCTCAATACCAATACCGAACTAAATCATCAATACCAATATCAAACCCAGTCAATACCTCAATAATTTGTTACAATACCTGAAAACGTTTGCATAAACTTTGAAAACTTGTGTTAGCAAAAATCACAAAACATTTTGGATTGAAATGCCTTGCAAGAATTCTCTATAATTTTCTGTTTTTTAACACAGGTACAACGAATGGAGGCAAATCAGTAAATTTTTTTGTTTAAGTAGTTTAATTTTCTTTTTTTTTTGTTTTTGTTAGATTGTTTTCAGCGAGCGTGGATCCTGGGCGTCTTTTTTCGCTATGCAGGTGTTCCAAAAACCACATGCAAAACAGAATGACTGTTGAGCATCATGCTCGCATTGTTTTCATCACAAAGAACGCTGAGTTTCTACCTATATTCTGAAAATTGATATTCTACATATTAGTTTAAGAGTTTTTCTACAAATATCTATTATATATATCAGTCGAATCCCCTTGAAAAATTAATCTTATAATAATTTTTGTGATTTTAGAGCAATCCAATAATCAAAATGTTCAAAATAGGTTACAACCGTTATGGCCCAAAAGCTGCAAACGATATGTTCGAATTGATAATTTTGGTACAAGGACAAATGACAAAAAAGTGATAACGAAGAAAGCCAACTTCGATTTGCGGAAAAACTTTTTTTTACCATTAGATCAGCAGCAGGTTGGAACATAGTACCAGGAGAAGTCATTGACTCGAAGACATTGAAAGCTTAAGAACAACCTGGAGATGCATTGGAAGAAACGCGGTAATAATAAATTTGGGAATAAATAATCGAAAAGGAGTACATCATGAGCTGATCGATAGAGGCGACAAAACGCTTAAAAGATCAAAAAAACAACTGAACTGAAGTGAACTGAACAGAAACAAAGAACGTGGTTTAGATCAAGGCCAATACCAGGGACCTGGTATTGATCAATACCAATACCAGGAACCTGTTATTGATCAATACCAATGTCAATACCTGATTCTGCCAATACCAACACCATTTTTTCACGGTAGTGAAATCCCTGGCCCCCATCTCAATACGAGGTTTGGCTGCTTTTCATTTTTCAAGAAACTCTGAATTTGTGGATTTCGGTTATCTCAAGGAATTTGTTTCTAGCTTCTCGAAAACCTTAGCCGGAGTTTATCTTACTAGTAAATTTCAGTTTTAGTAACAGTGCTTTAGATGGAGAACAAAGTTTTGGAAAACTTAAATCAAATCTTGTGTGAATTGGTTTTTCGAGCCAAAGAAGGATCCCATTTCTGAGATGATTTTGAAAATGGTAAGGTTTTTAATTGTACTCCTGTAGGTTTATAATTGTAAAAAATTTGTACTCCTGACGCTGATGTTTTGAAACCGAGTCATTCGATTTTGTTTTAGAAACAACTTTCGCATTTTACCGCCGTAATAATTATAAAAGATTCATATCAATGTCTTTGTAGTCTAAAAACACTAATTTGCAAGCCAATAAAATGTTTTCGGTAACACTTTCTGAGCCGAATGAGTTTTGAAGTTTAAATCATGATAGTTTGAAATTCGTTTGGCATCTCGACAAGTCCTTAAAGCCCCGTGAAAATAAAGAGTACCGCTAGCTTCGCCATCAACGATTTTAAAGTAAATAATTGCACTGATTTTTTTCCCGTAGGGTTAGTTGACTATAGAGGTTTCTGAGATATATTCAGCTAAACCTTATGTCACCATTAATTTTTGAACAGGTTTGACGTTGTCACTAAAAGTGTGAATATTTGGTAATTGATAATCGTTTCTAACCATCTGATCAAAAATGACTTTTGGAATCAAGGCTGGCTATCTTTCGTGTTTTTTTTTGTCGTTTAAAAATTAATTTCAATTCTATGATTATGATTATTTAGTACTTTGAAATCAAAATGTCGGTTTTTGTTTTGTCGTTCGTTTCCTGGTTTCGTTTTATGAGTCGGGTTATAATGACTGAGCTTATAGCATTTTTTTAAAACATTTTTTGGTACTTCATTAATTCAGTTCGATTCCAATCATTCAAGCTTCTCATTTGCACCTTTTAAAAACCAAAATGAAAGTTACACATGATGTTAAGAAAAATTGGCTCTATAACAATTGGTTTATAGGTCAGATGCACTATTTCTTTTGTTTTTTAATCTCAACTAATCGCAGCCGGTTCGCTTAAGACATGGAAATTTTGAATTGTTACAGTTTAAACTGTTACAGCTTAAACTTATTAAATAGTGTGTTTCATGTGAATTGTATAAAATGTTGTGTGGAAGGCCTCCAATGGAGGGATTTTAGAGACAAGATGTCAATGAGATATCAACTGTTTAAAACATCCCCAAAGAAAGCTCTCCTGATTGCAGACTCCCAAGCCAGGTACCAACATTTGGGAATATCAACATCCTATCGCTACCAGGAGCAACTGTAAACAACGTATATCAATTTGTCCCTCCACAAGGTAAAAATGAAATCATTGTTTTATTTGTCGGCGGAAACGACATATACAGTGGATACCATCCCTCTGTGGCTACTCCACAGGAAGTATTTGAGCGAATCGAAAGCCTTGCAAACACATTGATAACTGTTGCGAAAAAGTTGTAAGTAATCGGTATACCCCCCGATTCCCACCCGAAACAAAAATCGAAAATTTTGAAGACCACGAGTTGATTCGCCATCTAGCAGTAAACCAGAGACTAGCAAACGCATCAAAATAAGCTCGTTGGAACTTCCGAGGGCTGGCCGAACACGTGTATTCAGAAACGCATGCTAGTGATTGCAAGTGCGGATCATTCATCGGCAGTCGATAAAGTAAGTACATACTCCCCTGAAGTAAATCAGAAAACAAAGGGCTCCTTTCGAGGAATCAACTGGTGTTTTTTTTGCTGCAGTTCAGAAGTAGAATGTACTAAACCAAAGGGCTTCTAGCGAGGAGCCACCTGGTTGAGTGTATTCTATCATTCCCCTAGTTCAGACAGTACAATTAAATTGAAGTAACAGTCAGAAAGCGAGTCGGAATGCCTATTCAAATCAATCTTCTATCCTTCAATGTGAGAAGCATTCTGAAGCTCCAAAGACGAATGGTCTTCTCTAACTCTATATCTAAAACTAACTATGACATAACTTGTCTATCAGAAACATGGCTCACCTCCGAAATTCCTAACAGCGCTCTCTTTCTTCCAACCTACACAATATACCGGAAAGATCGTGTATGTGAAAACTTCCAATCAAAACACGGAGGAGTCCTCATAGCGATAAAAAATCAAATCTCTCATGAAGAAGTAGTTCTTCACAACTGTAAAAACGAATTAATGGTACTAAGACTTTGTACAACCCCGAAGACCACACTAGTGTGTGCAATATACAACCCACCGACAAATAGCCTTTACCAATGGTCTTTCCAAGACTTTGTGCAGTTTTTTTATAGCCTCGAAATTCATACCAGTGAAATAAGTTACGATCAAATCATTATAGCTGGGGTTATCAGTTTTTCGAAGACAAATTTGAGCCACATGAGCTCAAATGACGAATACGAAAACGGTATATTAGAAATTTTTATTGAACATAACTTTTCCAATATATCAGAATCTCAGTTAGATGTCATCCTGACGAACAACCTCGACCCAATTACAGACTGCAAAAAGTACCTAGACGTCCTAAGCAATTTTTTTAGCATCAATAACAAACCTTGCTTTGACCACAAGCCAATAAACGCAAGCTTTTTTGCTAGTAAAAATTCTATCGTAATTCAATCCATAACAAAATATGCCTTTAAGAAAGCAATTTGGGATGAAATTAACAATGTTATCTTTTATTATCCTTTTGACCCCTACTGTTATAGCAATGTCGACTGACTAGTCAAAAAATGGTATAACTGGATAGAAGACATAATAAACAACAAACTACCCAAAGTCACGAAACATCGATCGTCACATCTACCATGAATCTCAAAACAATATTCTTTTCTAATAAAAAAAATAGCAACGAAAAGCGTCAATGGCCAAACCCAAACATACAAAGATCTATAAAAATCAAACGATTGGAAAAACAGTTAAGCTCCTTAATCGATTCTGATCTATGTTGTTTTGAGGCTGATGTATTCCAAACACGACGTTTTAGCAACATACAGAAACATCTGTCGTCAATAAGAAAAAATCCATCAATACCCCCATTATTAAAGCTCAACGAAACAATTGCGGAGTCAAGCGAAGACAGAGCAAGTTTTTTTAACTCATTTTTTTAAAGTGTTTTTACAAAAACAATCAATAATGCAGTTTAGAAGTAGAATGTACTAAACCAAAGGGCTTCTAGCGAGGAGCCACCTTTTTGAGTGTATTCTATCATTCCCCTAGTTAAGACAGTACAATTAAATTGAAGTAACAATCTGATTCAACCAAATTCTGTAAAGCATAATCAGAATGGCTAATCGAGGAAACAAGTGTTACACTTGTCAAGAAAAAATCAAGAAAAACAAATTTGTGTGTTATTTTTGTCAAAAAATTTTTCACATGACACCGGAATGCACTGATTTTGATCAAAATATACTAGACGTATTCATCAAGTGTAGAGCAAACATCCTCAATATTTGCAACCAATGTGTAAACAAAAAAGAGCAAGACCCAAAAACTGACCAAAAAAACGATTTGAATAAAATCTATACCCAAATACTTGAAATCAAAGACCAAATGAAGACACTAAAAGAGAACATTACCAAATCAAATGCCCTGATTGAAACTGTGAAACTAGAATTCAATGAAGTGAAAAAACGAAGCCGCATTACTCGGTGCAGTGAAGATGGGCAAAAAGATTGATACGCCATCACCAGTTCGATCTTCAAGAAACCTTGGAGTTCGCATAAGAGGTGTACCCGAAAACACCACGGGGACTCCCGACGAGCGATTCCAAGCTGAAATCAAAGCACTTGAAAAAATACTTGTTTTCCTTAATATTGACGACAAAAAATTGAGTAAAATCCAGCGCATAGGCAGAAATGATCCAGACCGGACAACCCCTCGCACGCTTATTGTAAACATGGAAAACATGCTCAGCAAAGAACTCGTGATAAAATCTGCCTTCCGGCTAAAAGATTATGAACAAGCTGTGTTCATTAGTCGAGAACTGTCAACATCAGACACCAAACTTGAAAACGATTTCCTACGCAAAAGGCGATTCTTAATCGAAGATAAACAGATAGACCGAAAAAATATCAGAATACGTAACTTGAAACTGGAAACCAAATACGATGATAAATGGGTCGAGTATAGTGAAAATACGGACACAGCTACAGAAAGCGAGTCCGAATGACTAATTCAAATCAATCTTCTATCCTTCAATGTGAGAAGCATTCTGAATCTCCAAAGACGAATGGTCTTCTCTAACTCTATATCTAAAACTAACTATGACATAGCTTGTCTATCAGAAACATGGCTCACCTCCGAAATTCCTAACAGCGCTCTCTTTCTTCCAACCTACACAATATACCGGAAAGATCGTGTATGTGGAAACTTCCGATCAAAACACGGAGGAGTCCTCATAGCGATAAAAAATCAAATCCCTCATGAAGAAGTAGTTCTTCACAACTGTAAAAACGAATTAATGGTACTAAGACTTTGTACAACCCCGAAGACCACACTAGTGTGTGCAATATACAACCCACCGACAAATAGATTTTACCAATGGTCTTTCCAAGACTTTGTGCAGTTTTTTTATAGCCTAGAAAGTCATACCAGTGAAATAAGTTACGATCAAATCATCATAGCTGGGGTTATCAGTTTTTCGAAAACAAATTTGAGCCACATGAGCTCAAATGAAGAATACGAAAACGGTATATTAGAAATTCTAATTGAACATAACTTTTCCAATATATCAGAATCTCAGTTAGATGTCATCCTGACGAACAACCTCGACCCAATTACAGACTGCAAAAAGTACCTAGACGTCCTAAGCAAATTTAGCATCAATAACAAACCTTGCTTTGACCAGAAGCCAATAAACGCAAGCTTTATTGCTAGTAAAAATTCTATCACAATTCAATCCTTAACAAAATATGCCTTTAAGAAAGCAAATTGGGATGAAATTAACAATGTTATCTTTAATTATCCTTTTGACCCCTACTGTTATAGCAATGTCGACTTACTAGTCAAACAATGGTATAACTGGATAGAAGACATAATAAACAACAATCTACCCAAAGTCACGAAACATCGATCGTCATATCCACCATGAATCTCAAAACAATATTCTTTTCTAATAAAGAAAATAGCAACGAAAAAGCGTCAATGGCCAAACCCAAACATACAAAGATCTATAAGAATCAAACGATTGGAAAAACAGTTAAGCTCCTTAATCAATTCTGATCTATGTTGTTTTGAGGCTGATGTATTCCAAACACGACGTTTTAGCAACATACAGAAACATCTGTCGTCAATAAGAAAAAATCCATCAATACCCCCAATATTAAAGCTCAACGAAACAATTGCGGAGTCAAGCGAAGACAGAGCAAATTTTTTTAACTCATTTTCTTTAAAGTGTTTTTACAAAAAAAAACAATCAATAATGCCAGATCAGATCAAAAGAGAAGTTAACGATATAAAAATTACTGAAAAGAAAATCGAAACCGTGCTTGAAAGTTTACTGCTGAACAAGTCAACAGGACCCGATAATATTGGTAACATCGTCCTCGAAAAATGTTGTAAACCCCTGCCGAAGTCACTCCTTCTGCTTTATAAAACAGTAATGAATAAAAGTGTATATCCGAGTTACTGCAAGATAAGCCAGGTATCGCCTGTATTCAAGGAATAAAACAAAGCAGATATTAGCTGTTATCACCGATAATCCTATTGTGTTGTATTTCAAAAGTGTTCGAAAAAATTCTTTTTGATCAATTGTCGCCACAAACTGCATGAAAACCAATTTCAGCCGGAAGGCAGATTTCATCACGAGTTCTATGCTGAGCATGTTTTCCATGTTTACAATAAGCATGCGAGGGGTTGTCCGGTCTGGATCATTTCTGCCTATGCGCTGGATTTTACTCAGTTTTTTGTCATCAATAATTAGGAAAACAAATATTTTTTCAACTGCTTTGTTGTCAGCATGGAATCGCTCGTCGTACACCTCTTATTCAGGTACACCTCTTATGCGAACTCCAAGGTTTGCTTGAAGATCGAACTGGTGGTGGCGTATCGATCTTTTTGCCCATTGCACTGATTTTTTTCCCGTAGGGGTAGTTGACTATAGAGGTTTCTGAGATAAATATAGCTAAACCTTATGTCATCATTAATTTTTGAATAAGTTTGGAAGGCTACGTTGTCACTAAATGTGTGAATTTTTGGTAATTGATAATTGCTTCTAACTATCTGATCAAAAATGACTTTTGGAATCAAAGGCTGGCTCTGTTTCGTGTTTTTTTGTTGTTTAAAAACTAATTTCTTTTATATAATTATGATTATTTAGTACTATGAAATCAAAGGGTCGGTTTTTGTTCCGTCGTTCGTTTCCTGGTTTCGTTTTATGAGTCGGGTTATCATGACTGAGCTTATAGCATTTTTTTAAAACATTTTTTAGTACTTCCTTAATTCAGTTCGATTCCAATCATTCAAGCTTCTCATTTACACCTTTTAAAAACCGAAAAGAAAGTTACACATGATGTTAAGAAAAATTGGCTCTATAACAATTGGTTTATAGGTCAGATGCACTATTTCTTGTGTTTTTTTAATCTCAACCAATCGCAGCCAGTTCGCGGTTCGCTTAAGACATGGAATTTTTGAATTGTTACAGCTTAAACTGTTACAGCTTAAACTTATTAAAAAGTGTGTTTCATGTGAAATGTATAAAATGTTGTGTGGAAGGCCTTCAATGGGGGGATTTTAGAGACAAGATGTCAATGAGATATCACCTGTTTAAAAAATCCCCAAAGAAAGCTCTCCTGATTGCAGACTCCCAAGCCAGGTACCTGACATTTGGGAATATCAACATCTCATCGCTACCAGGAGCAACTGTAGACAACGTATATCAATTTGTCCCTCCACAAGGTAAAAACGAAATCATTGTTTTATTTGTCGGCGGAAACGACATATACAGTGGATACCATCCCTTCTGTGGCTACTCCACAGGAAGTATTCGAGCGAATCGAAAGCCTTGCAAACACATTGATAACTGTTGCGAAAAAGTTGTACGTAATCGGTATACCCCCCCCCCCCCCGAATCCCACCCGAAACTGAAATCGAAAATTTTGAAGACCACGAGTTGATTCGCCATCTAGCAGTAAACCAGAGACTAGCAAACGCATCAAAAGAAGCTCGTTGGAACTTCGAGGGCTGGCCGAACCGAGGGCTGGCCGAACACGTGTATTCAGAAACGCATATTTCCGATCGTGACTGCGTGCACTTTAGCGAGAAGGGAATGAGTCAAATTCGAGTGATACTAAAAACTAAAGTTTTTTTACGAACATTGCTCGATCGAACTCGAACAGCAAGGACACCCAAACGTGTACGAGTGCTCCTCAGCTAGTGATTGCAAGTGCGGATCATTCATTGGCAGTCGTTAAAGTAAGCACAATCTCCCCTTGTAGTCAATCAGAAAACAGGGGCTCCTTTCGAGGAATCAACTGGTTTTTATTTTTGCTGCAGTTTAAAAATAGAATGTACTAAACCAAAGGGCTTCTAGCGAGGAGCCACCTAGTTGAGTGTATTCTATCATTCCCCTAGTTAAGACACTACAAATAAGTTGAAGTAACAATCTGATTCAATCAAATTATGTAAAGCAAAATCAGAATGGCGAATCGAGGAAACAAGTGTTACACTTGTCAAGAAAAAATCAAGAAAAAAAATTGTGTGTTATTTATTGTCTAAAAGTTTTACACATGACACCGGAATTCCCTGATTTTGATCAAAATAGCTTAGACGTTTTCATCAAGTGTAAAGCAAACATCCTCAATGTTTGCAATTAATGTGTAAACAAAAAAAGACCAAGACCCAAAAACTGACCAAAAAAACAATTTGACTAAAATCTATACCCAAATAATTGAAATCAAAGACCAAATGAAGACACTAACAGTGAACATTATCAAATCAAATGCCCTGATTGAAACTGTGAAACTAGAACTCAATGAGGTGAAAAGAACGAAGCCGCAGAACTTCGCCGCATCACTCGGTGGAGTGAAAATGGGCAAAAAGATCGATACGCCACCACCAGTTCGATCTTCAAGCAACCTTGGAATTCGCATAAGAGGTGCACCCGAAAACACCACGGGGACTCCCGACGAGCGATTGCAAGCTGACATCAAAGCACTTGAAAAAATACTTCTTTTCCTCAATATTGATGACAAAAAACTGAGTAAAATCCAGCGCATAGGCAGAAATGATCCAGACCGGACAACCCTTCGCACGCTTATTGTAAACTTAGAAATCATGCTCAGCAAAGAAAACGTGATGAAATCTGCCTTTCGGCTAAAAAATTATGACCACGCTGTGTTGATTAGTCGAGAACTGTCAAAATCAGACACCAAACTTGAAAACGATTGTCTACGCAAAAGTCGATTCTTAATCGAAGATAAACAGAAAGGCCGAAAATATCAAAATCCGTAACTTGAAACTGGAAATCAAATACGATGATAAATGGGTCGAGTATTGTGAAAACACGGACACAGCTACAGAAAGCGAGTCCGAATGACTAAGTCAAATCAACCTTCTATCCTTCAATGTGAGAAGCATTCTGAATCTCCAAAGACGAATGGTCTTCTCTAACTCTATATCTAAAACTAACTATGACTTAATTTGTCTATCAGAAACATGGCTCACCTCTTACATTCCTAACAGCGCTCTCTTTCTTCCGGCCTACACAATATATCGGAAATATCGTGTATGTGAAAACTTCCAATCAAAACACGGAGGAGTCCTCATAGCGATAAAAAATCAAATCCCTCATGAAGAAGTAGTTCTTCACAACTGTAAAAGTGATTTAATGGTACTAAGACTTTGTACAACCCCGAAGACCACACTAGTGTGTGCAATATACAACCCACCGACAAATAGCCCTTACCAATGGTCTTTCCAAGACTTTGTGCAGTTTTTTAATGGGCTCGAAAATCATACCAGTGAAATAAGTTACGATCAAATCATCATAGCTGGGAATATCCACTTTTCGAAAACAAATTTGAGCCAGATGAGCTCAAATGACAAATACGAAAACGGTATATTAGAAAATCTAATTGAACATTATTTTTCCAATATATCAGAATCTTAGTTAGATGTCATCCTGACGAACAACCTCGACCCAATTACAGACTGCAAAAAGAACCTAGACGTCCTAAGCAATTTTAGCATCAAAAACAAACCTTGCTCTGACCACAAGCCAATAAAAACAAGCTTTATTGCTTAAAAAAATTCTATCATAGTTCCATCCATATCAAAATATGCCTTTAAGAAAGCAAATTGGGATGAAATTAACAATGTTATCTTTAATTTTCCTTTTGACTACTGTTATAGCAATGTCGACTTTCTAGTCAAACAATCGTATAACTGGATAGAAGACATAATAAACAACAACATACCCAAAGTCACGAAACATCGATCGTCACATCCAACATTGATCTCAAAACAAGCTTCTTTTCTAATAAAGAAAATAGCAACGAAAAAGCGTCAATGGCCAAGCCCAAACATACAAAGATCTATAAAACTCAAACGATTGGAAAAACAGTTAAGCTCCTTAATCGATTCTGATCTATGTTGTTTTGAGGCTGATGTATTCCAAACGCGACGTCAATAATCTGTCGTCAATAAGAAAAAATTGGTCTGGATCATTTCTGCCTGGATTTTACTCAGTTTTTTGTCATCAATATTGAGGAAAACAAGTATTTTTTCAACTGCTTTGTTGTCAGCTTGGAATCGCTCGTCGGGAGTTCCCGTGGTGTTTTTGGGTACAAATCTTATGCGAACTCCCAGGTTGCTTGAAGATCAAACTGGTGGTGGCGTATCAATCTTTTTCCCCACTGCACTTATTTTTTTCACGTAGGGGTAGTTGACTATAGAGGTTTCTGAGATAAATTTAGCTAAACCTTATGTCATCATTAATTTTTGAATAAGTTTGGAAAGCTACGTTGTCACTAAATGTGTGAATTTTTGGTAAAACTATAAATGTTTCTAACTATCTGATCAAAAATGACTTTTGGAATCAAAGGCTGGCTTTGTTTCGTGTTTTTTTTGTCGTTTAAAAACTAATTTCAATTATATGATTATGATTATTTAGTACTTTGAAATCAAAGGGTCGGTTTTTGTTTCGTCGTTCGTTTCCTGGTTTCATTTTTTGAGTCGGGTTATAATGACTGAGCTTATAGCATTTTTTTAAAACATTTTTTGGTACTTCCTTAATTCAGTTCGATTCCAATCATTCAAACTTCTCATTTACACCTTTACAAAAACTTCTCATTTACAAAAACCGAAAAGAAAGTTACACATGATGTTCAGAAAAATTGGCTCTATAACAATTGGTTTATAGGTCAGATGCACTATTTCTTGTGTTTTTTTAATCTCAACCAATCGCAGCCAGTTCGCGGTTCGCTTAAGACATGGAACTTTTGAATTGTTACAGCTTAAACTGTTACAGCTTAAACTTATTAAAAAGTGTGTTTCATGTGAAATGTATAAAATGTTGTGTGGAAGGCCTCCAATGAGGGGATTTTAGAGACAAGATGTCAATGAGATATCACCTGTTTAAAACATCCCCAAAGAAAGCTCTCCTGATTGCAGACTCCCAAGCCAGGTACCTGACATTTGGGAATATCAACATCCTATCGCTACCAGGAGCAACTGTAAGCAACGTATATCAATTTGTCCCTCCACAAGGTAAATACGAAATCATTGTTTTATTTGTCGGCGGAAACCATCAATATATCCATCAATACCCCCAATAAGAAAGCTCAACGAAACGATTGCGGAGTCAAGCAAAGACAGAGCAAATCTTTTTAACTCATTTTTCAAAATGTTTTTACAAAAAAAAACAATCAATAATGCCAGATCATATCAAAAGAGAAGTTAACGATATACAAATTACGGAAAAGAAAATCGAAACCGTGCTTGAAAGTTTACTGCTGAACAAGTCAACAGGACCCAATAATATTGGTAATATCGTCCTCAAAAATTGTTTAAACCCCTGCCGAAATCACTCTTTCTGCTTTATAAAACAGTAATGAATAAAAGTGTATATCCGAGTTACTGGAAGATAAGCCAGGTGTCTCCTGTATTCAAGGAAGAAAACAAAGCAGATGTTAGCTGTTATCGTCCGATAAGCCTATTGTGTTGTATTTCAAAAGTGTTCGAAAAAATTCTTTTTGATCAATTGTATGAACATAGTCGCCACAAACTGCATGAAAACCATTTTGGTTTTCGCAGACAAAGGTCAGCTGTAGTCCATCTTTTGCTCTTTTTAGACTCTGTATACAAAAATTTCGACGACAAAAACATAAAAGAATTGGCAGTCATTTATCTAGACATTGCAAAAGCATTTGACAAAGTGGCGCATCATTTGCTTATCGATAAACTTAAAATATTTGAAGTGGGCGGAAAACTACTTAAAATCATAATTTCATATCTCGATAAACGCAAACAATTCGTTAAAATTGAAAACGCATTGTCTAATCTAATACAAGTCAGCAGTGGAGTACCCTAAGGCTCTATCCTAGGTCCGTTACTCTTCTTAATATTCGTCAATGATCTACCCAGCGCAAGCCCTCAACTTGAAAGTTATGGTTTTGCTGATGATTTTAAATTAATTGCTCTGAATGAAATCGACCTAGGGAATGGCGCTCGAGGACTTGAAAACTGGTGTTATGAAAACCTAATGACGACAAATACGAGTAAATGTAAATTACTAAATTTAAGAGGAAATCTATCCGTTAAACTGAACGACACCGAACTGCATCCAACGAATGTTCAAAAGGATTTGGGCCTCTTAATAACCCCAAATCTTTCATGGAACAAAATCTGTGAAATACGTGCCCAAAAGGCAACATGGGCCTTTTTCCAAATAAAACGAAACATATCCGCTACGTTCTCATGGGTTAACAAACTCCACTCGTATACTGGCTACATCGTCTGGATTAAAACTTACTGTTCACAAGCTTGGTCACCAAGTAGAGCCAACTTAGTAAGTTTCGAACGAGTACAAGTAATGGCCGCAAAGTGGATTTTTAGTCAAACTTAAACTACTGCCATTATGCCTCTACGTTGAAATGCACGATCTTCTCATGTATTTATCCTTAGTAAATTCCAAATATGACATATCAATTGCTGTTGAATACTCTAAGGAAAAAAAAACTCGCCAACACATCAGAGGAGAACATGCAGCATGCAGTCAACAAAAACATACTGAACAAATCAGACAAAATTTTTTTCACAGAACGAAACTCTTACACAACATCGTCATCAAACACTAAGAAAAATATGGGAACCAACTTGACAAAAAATCAATAAGCAAACTTTATTGGGATTACTTTGTCAGAAAAATCTATTATCTAAACAGTTGCACTTGGAGAATTATCTGCAAATGCATTCACTGTAACAACTGGAAAAAACTCGACACTCAAACTTAACTTGATGAAAACATGTAAATGACGGGACCCATAAACCCTTGGGAAGCGTGACTTCCCAGAAGCCTCAACTACTACTACTACTAATAGGGTTTATCCAAAATAAACCTTTTAGATAGAAATAAGTACCCCCCGCTTCTATATATATAGGTCTCTAAATATCTAAAACATACGAACGCCAATAAAAAAGGGCTGGGACATCAAGCAATTACTAATTCCTTTGTGAAAAATTCTTTTTGATCAATTGTATGAACATAGTCGCCACAAACTGCATGAAAACCATTTTGGTTTTCGCAGACAAAGGTCAGCTGTAGTCCATCTTTTGCTCTTTTTAGACTCTGTATACAAAAATTTCGACGACAAAAACATAAAAGAATTGGCAGTCATTTATCTAGACATTGCAAAAGCATTTGACAAAGTGGCGCATCATTTGCTTATCGATAAACTTAAAATATTTGAAGTGGGCGGAAAACTACTTAAAATCATAATTTCATATCTCGATAAACGCAAACAATTCGTTAAAATTGAAAACGCATTGTCTAATCTAATACAAGTCAGCAGTGGAGTACCCTAAGGCTCTATCCTAGGTCCGTTACTCTTCTTAATATTCGTCAATGATCTACCCAGCGCAAGCCCTCAACTTGAAAGTTATGGTTTTGCTGATGATTTTAAATTAATTGCTCTGAATGAAATCGACCTAGAGAATGGCGCTCGAGGACTTGAAAACTGGTGTTATGAAAACCTAATGACGACAAATACGAGTAAATGTAAATTACTAAATTTAAGAGGAAATCTATCCGTTAAACTGAACGACACCGAACTGCATCCAACGAATGTTCAAAAGGATTTGGGCCTCTTAATAACCCCAAATCTTTCATGGAACAAAATCTGTGAAATACGTGCCCAAAAGGCAACATGGGCCTTTTTCCAAATAAAACGAAACATATCCGCTACGTTCTCATGGGTTAACAAACTCCACTCGTATACTGGCTACATCGTCTGGATTAAAACTTACTGTTCACAAGCTTGGTCACCAAGTAGAGCCAACTTAGTAAGTTTCGAACGAGTACAAGTAATGGCCGCAAAGTGGATTTTTAGTCAAACTTAAACTACTGCCATTATGCCTCTACGTTGAAATGCACGATCTTCTCATGTATTTATCCTTAGTAAATTCCAAATATGACATATCAATTGCTGTTGAATACTCTAAGGAAGAAAAAACTCGCCAACACATCAGAGGAGAACATGCAGCATGCAGTCAACAAAAACATACTGAACAAATCAGACAAAATTTTTTTCACAGAACGAAACTCTTACACAACATCGTCATCAAACACTAAGAAAAATATGGGAACCAACTTGACAAAAAATCAATAAGCAAACTTTATTGGGATTACTTTGTCAGAAAAATCTATTATCTAAACAGTTGCACTTGGAGAATTATCTGCAAATGCATTCACTGTAACAACTGGAAAAAACTCGACACTCAAACTTAACTTGATGAAAACATGTAAATGACGGGACCCATAAACCCTTGGGAAGCGTGACTTCCCAGAAGCCTCAACTACTACTACTACTAATAGGGTTTATCCAAAATAAACCTTTTAGATAGAAATAAGTACCCCCCGCTTCTATATATATAGGTCTCTAAATATCTAAAACATACGAACGCCAATAAAAAAGGGCTGGGACATCAAGCAATTACTAATTCCTTTGTGAAAAATTCTTTTTGATCAATTGTATGAACATAGTCGCCACAAACTGCATGAAAACCATTAAAACCAATGGTTAACCCTGTGGTAGCGATGGTGTTTTATATAAAACATTAAAGAATATTAAATTGTAATTTCAAACGTCTTAGCACAATTAGTGCGTCATCAGTATTAAAATATTTTACAATATTTACAGTACGATCAAAGATCTGGAAAAAATTACGAAAATGTCTCAAAAACACTCTAAAAGTTTCTGGCCAATCAAATTTAAACAACTGTAATTATCTAATAAATTGCGCAATCATTTATATCAATTTCCTGTAAATTTATTGAGATTTTTTAGTTTTTTGTTTAATTGTTTAACATTTCGTTTTGGGACTATTTTTGTTTCTGACATGTCAGTTTTTCGAGTGTTAGCTATATTTTACAAGGACTACAATTATAGTTTTATTTCCCGGCTCATAATTTCATCGCGCGTGCTGATGTTCGGCCTTTCCCTTCTAATATTCAAAGCCTCTTGTGCGAGTAGCTTTTGAGTGTTGCCTGTTTGGTCTATAATCTCAGCTCAGCACTACCGCATACCTCTTTGCTGCATTCTAGCAAATACTGTCCTACTCGGGGTTCCTTTTTGCAGTGTTGATCAACCCTCGTGGCTAAATGTCGCAATATCTGGCTGACATAAGTGGAATTACATCCACTGCATGTAAGTTTATACACCATTTTGGATCTGGGTTTACGCGCAAAGAAAGTTTTGAGGGTTGGCAAGCATGTTTTTCACTTTTGGTTGTAAAATAAGTTTGTTTACAAATTTACCGCCGGATTTTTGCCCGAATATTTGCCGCCCCTTTGCAGCTAACAGTTGCGATTTATTTCCTCGATTTTGCATCGTCAAAAGAAGGGGGTGAGTCTTTCAACCATTTATCATTTCTTTGTTTTGATTCCGCAACCTCTAAATTTTTCGGTCCCTTAATGATCATGTTAAGAAGTTCAAGTACTACTCTGCCGACAATTTTTCCGGATTTTCAATCCATTGCTTCTGATTTTTCTCCAATGCTCAGTCAAAGTTTACGCATGACGAGGTACTTATGAAAACCCAATGGACTGTCCCTTCAAAATTGTTTATTTTGTACTTCAAAGGTGCACAGCTTTTAAAATTAAAATGTTTCGGTGTCTGTGGGTTTTTTTGAGCCACCCATATGCCTGTTTTTGTGAGTCGAAGGTAACATTTGGATCCAAAAATGACAAATTACCGTTACTATCAAGTTCTTCTGTAGTAAACTGCTAGTTTGGATGCAACCTATAGACAGCCTCGAGGACTACCCCAGGATCGCCCCTCACAGTTTTAACTATGTCATTCACATATCTTAAAAAAACCAGACTGTTTCAGTTATGTTTGGGTGCTCGGATTATGATACGTTAGCACAATCTTAGCGGAAACAATTCTTCGCATCTACCCCTTTAGTTCGATAAGTCACCTTTTTCTGACAACCAGGGCAGACTCCGTTGTAATCCTCATTTAGCAAAGTCAATATTGCTGGTTCTTTCATTAATGGAGGATCGTATTCATTAATGCAGGTTCAAATTGGCCAGTATAACTGCTAGAGAGGCGCACCTTGCTGAACCGTCTTTTTGTACATACCACAAACCATTGTAAAAAAAGTGTACCTTATTCAAAGTAATTTTTTCAGTAGTTTTTTCATTAGTAGCTTTTTCAAGGTTTTGCGAGACAATTCCGGAGGATCGGTTTGCTCATACAATCTCCTCATGGCTATTTCAACAGCTCCCTTGGGGCATTACATCAAGGGAATTTGTACTATCATCAGAGTCCAATTGAGTTTTCTCCAAAATCTCCCGGCACATTTGAATGTTCGTTTCTATGTTGGGCCACTTAATTTGATCAAAGTACTTTGCCAATGTGTTATTTAGATGGTCATATGAGCTACCAGGTAAAGAAAGGATGGGACGAAGTGGTGTAACTTGTGCACTTTTGCTTAATCTTTAGGCCTAGCTGGTTGCGCCCCCGTTGATCTTGACCTAGTATACAGCGCCTAGTATACAGCGCCTCGGCTTAACTCAGATCTCAAGTGTCTTAATTGAAAGCTGTGCACCACTTAAACCGAAAAACAGCGTTATAACAAAACCACCGTGTTGTTATTTAGCTCAATTTACCCATGGCATGATCTTTGACCTAGGATTACTCAGTTTCAATTCGAAATTGGATTTGTCGTAAAACCAACAGGGTTGGTTGAACCTACAGGTATGGTCACATGAACAGTTGAAACTTCTCTCAAGCCAATTTTTGACAGTTCTAGGGTATTCGAACGTCTTAACCCAATTTATCGTCATTGTTCATTAAACCATATTCACTCCAGGCGTTGAAAACTCCGCATAGAGGTCTTTTTTGTTGGATAATCAGCAGTTTGTTTAAATCTCTCTGGTCTGCAGAATGGCCTTCATATTTTTAAACAAATTTTATGTTAATTTCCCTGGCTGATCATGCAATCAGATTTTTTCTATTGAATAGTTTTCCACAGTTCATGCAGCCATTGGTTTCTTAGATGTTCAATCTATATTCCTTCTCGATATGACTATGAATAAATTTGAGTAATTTTTCGCAATAACTGGGATTTTTGTCCATAACTGTGAGTTTTGAATGTTTAGCGTCAACTCGTAAAGGAGTCTGTGAAGACTCCGAGGGTATTAGAGTTGCAGAAAGGAGTTTTCTTTGGACCTCACATTTTTTTGGACAAGAGGAATCTCTTATACACACTAAGTCTTCCTGCTCCGGGAATATGCTGCTTCTAGCAAGGTCAAATAAGGCATCCCAAACTAATATAATTTTTCTCTATACCTGTGTTAAATGTGACGATATATGCTAAACATACGGCAGTGTGGGGAAAAGTGACCACTGACTGCACAGTTGAGTGGGGAGATAATAGATGAGTCAAACAACGCATTGTAACGAATTAGAAAACTCAGCCCAGGGACCAATACGCAATATGAGTTCAGGAGAAGGGGGCTAGCACTTGGATTTTAGTCCAAAATAGTTTTGGCTTGGAAAATAGAATAAAAAACTACCATGTCTAGTTTAAATCTCCCAAAATTGATATGTTAGATTAAGAAAACACTAAGTATGATAAAGAAATCTGAGAAATTCAAGAAAAGTAAATATCATGAAATTCTTACGTAATACTGCTTGAATTTGATTGGTGCATAGATTTCATTGTCTGTTCAGTTTTTTTTTGGTAATCAGAAGGTCGGAAGTATCATAGAAACCAAGGTTACAGTCAGGAGTCTCCATCGCATAGTCCAGAGTCAAATTTCTAGGAATTTAATTGTCTTTATGATATTTTCACGCCTGTAAGTCATTTTATAACAATTAAATTAACCTGACTATCTCTGCAATGCCTTGGCAATGACCACCAGACGCCTCTGTAACAGCTACGTTAATCCTGCGTCAATCTCGTGTCTGCTGGCTAATCGTTTACTGGTGCTGGATAAAAGCCGTGGAATATGTCCAATCGGGATAGGAGAATGGATATGAGTCATCTGAAAAACAGTGACTCGTAAGTTCAGAAATCATTTGACGGAAGCTGCTGGTCCCCTGCAGTTAGCTGCTGGTAATCTTTCTGGATCCGAGTCTGCGGTTCATGAAGCACGTTCTCTCCTGGAAGACATTGACTCTGATTCCATTTTGTTAGTGGATGCAGAGAATGCTTTAAACAAGTTAAACCGTAAAGTTGCACTGCATAATCTACAAGTCTCGTTTCCCGTTGTTTTCAAGTTCGCCCTAAACCTCTATAGGTCACCGAATTTTCTTTTTCTTGGCAAAGAACTCTCTGGCCAAGAGGGTGTAATTCATGGAGATCCGTTTGCCATGATTTTCTACGGGCTGGCTTTTCTACCACTGACTTGCTTCCATGGCACGAAATGTAAAACGGTACGGTTTGCGGATGACTCCCGCGGAGGTGGGAAACTGTCCGATGTCAAAGTGTGTTGAAACTTTCGAAGTACAGAGGGTCTTTTGTACGGCTATCATCCAAATGCCGAAAAAGTTTTCTGATTGTCAAAGAAGGACTGAAATCTGCAGCTGCCTTTTTGTTTAGTAACACAGGTATTAAGATTACAACTGACAGCCACAATTACCTGGGCTGTCCGCTTGGCAGCAAGGAGTTCACTGACGAGTTTTGTGAGAACTTGGTTTCCAAGTTTTGTCACATGGCCAATGTTCTCTGTGATATTCTCTGTGATATGACCAATCTGAATTCTTCGGCATTCATCAGAAATGCTCGTGAAAGTGTATCCTCAGAAGCTGGTAGCTCGAGGGTTACGAAGCGAAAAGGCTCCAAAGATAGAAATGACCGCAGACCAAAGAAACCACTAATTACGGGAGAAGTGGTAACAAAAGCACTCAAAGGTGTAGAGAAGCCACCACCACGACGCCATCTCTATGTTGGAAGAATAAAACAGACAAATGATGAAAGTGATATAGTCGCATGGTGTCAAAGTAAAGGATTTCCTCTGAATCATATCAGGGAAATAACAAAGGAAAATTCTCGCCACAAAAGTTTCCACTGTGTATTTGACGGCGAACATGCAACAATCATTGATCAACCTAATTCTTGGCCGGAAAATGTTGTAATAAACAGGTACTATCTTGATGCAGAAGCCAGAACCTGGCTCAGAACTTTGAGAAGCGACTGACTAAAATCAAATAAAAAATCCGAGTCTCAATCGAATGCTATGAAAGTTGGTGTAATTGATATACGTTCTCTAGCGAAAAAAGTAAATCAAATACAGAGCATATTGGCTATAGAACAAGTTGATATCTTGATCATAACTGAAACCTGGCTTAAGCCGGATACGGAATATATTCTAAATCAGTGTGTAGACTCTTCAAATGAATATCGATACCATCATGTTTCACGAACGGCTAAAATAGGTGGAGGTGTTGCCATAATTTCTCGCGAAGAACTACAGGGTGAAAGAATTTTCAGCCATCTCTCGGACGATGGTGAATTCTTGGTAATTACGGTCGTGACTAGAAAAGTCAAAATAACAATTGCAGCAATATATAGACCGCCGAGTGGAAATTATAACGAGTTTTTTAATGAATTGACTGAAAATATTCTTGCCTCATCAATTGAAACCCAAATTCTCCTCCTGGGTGATTTTAATTTGGATCTAGAAAACAGACGTTGTGCCAAATCCAATACATTTTGTTCGATTCTACTGGAATATAACCTAGAACAGATTGTTAAGAAAGCAACTCACGAATACGGGAGTATTCTAGACCTCATAATTTGTTCAAACCCGGAATTGTGCTCACCCGTTAGAAATGAGCACGTTGAATACTCTGATCACCATCTATTGACGTTCACTTATCAAATCGCAATTCAACGGAAGGATAAAACCAGATTGACTATTTATGTTTGGAACAATACAGACTGGAAACATTTAGAGACGGAAATAGATCAGAATTTAATCTTGAATCTGAACACCAGTGACCCGAACGAGATGACAGAGAATTTAATCGAAATTTTGCAGCGGCTGAAAACTGATTATGTGCCAACTAAGACCAAAGTTGTCAAAAACCGATTTTGTAATTTTTACGATAAAGAGTTAGCAGACGTAAAACGAAAACGTAGAAAATTAGAACGCGTATTGCGTGTAAATCCTGGATTAGAAAACGAAACAGCTTTCAAGGAGTATTTAAAGAAATGTAAAGATCTGTTTAGAGAGAAGAAATTGATTTATTTTTCCAGGCGCTTTGAGCTTTCAAATAGCCATTCGCTCAAATTTCGTGAATTGAAACGCCTTGCTGGAGAAAAACAACAAAACGTTCTCCCACTGATATACTCTAGTGATTATGAATTAGCTGAAAACTTCAACCAATTTTTCATTCAGAAGGTTAGAAATTTAGTGGCAAATGTAAAAGTAATGGCATCTCGCCGCCACTCTTTGCTTTCACTGCAGTTTCTTCTTTCCAATTCCAATATGTGACTATAGATGAACTAGAAGAAGCAGTAAGAATGGTTTCAAACGCGAACTCACGAGTAGATATACTGAAAACGATAGATATGAAAAGAATAGCACACTCGTGGAAAGATTATTTCATCATTATGATAAACAATTGCATCGATCAGTCCAAATTTCCAAAGTTTCTCAAGAGAGCGGTGATAACTCCTCTCTTTAAGGACCACAAACCTGACCAAAACGTTTTAAATTTTTATAGACCAATAGCGAATCTGATGTTTATCAGTAAAGTTTTTGAAAGAATTTTATAAAAACAGCTCGATCAATACCTTAGCTCCTATAATCTTCTAGATGAACACCAATCTGCTTTCAGGAAGCATTTTTCAACTGAAACGGCTCTGCTAAAAACTACAGATGATCTACTGACTAGTCTCGACAACAAGAGACAGGTCCTTTTGATAGCCCTTGACCTTTCAGCTGCATTTGATACCATTGATCATAAAACATTGAGAAAGATCATGAAAAATCGGATTGGAATGACGAATGATGCAGTGGATCTAATTCTTTCCTATCTAGAGAATCGGACTCAAATTGTTGCTATCAATGATGTTTTATCGAATTCTCAAGAACTCGAATTTGGAGTGCCTCAAGGTTCTCTTCTGGGACCCCTCCTGTTCTCAATCTACCTGACACCATTGAACGATATTATTGGCTCAACTAAATTTTCATACCAAGTGTATGCCGATGATACTACTTCATACTGTGAAATTAAAAATGAGAGTGAATTAGCAGAAATAGAAAGATCTCTGGTTGTTATTTCGAACTGGTTTTCGTCCATGGGGCTTATGTTAAATGAATCAAAAAGCCAAGTAATTAACCTAGCCACTAGTAAGTCAAAAGGTCTAACAAACTGTTCAATACTCATTGGAAATTCAACGGTTAAGCTGATGAACTCAACAGAAAACTCTGTGAAGTCTTTAGGTTGCCTCATTGACCGATCCTTGTCAATGAAAAAACAGATCGATTCCGTGTGTGGCGCCAGTTACCACAGTCTCCGGAAACTATACAGCATACGTTTCTACCTTGATTTTGAAAATAGAAATATGTTGGCAAGAATGCTAGTCTTAAGTCGATTAGACTACTGCAATAGCTTGTACTCGAGCTTACCAAATTATCTGCTCTACAAGTTGCAAAAAGTCCAAAATAGTGCCTGCAGATTTGTTTTCGGTTTGAAGAAGTCAACGAGTATTACTCCTTACCTACATGATCTACATTGGTTGCCCATAAAATCTCGAGTGATTTTTTAAAGTCTTGACAATCGTACACAAATGCATTTTCAATCCTCAAATCGTTCCGTCTTATCTGAGTAAATATTTTTCACTACAAAAAAGTTCCTCCCGTTTAGTGAAAGGACCATGGTCATTAAGAAACCACTGGCTCACACGAACTATGGAAAAGGACGTTTAGATTTGCTGCCGCACACCATTGGAATAGTTTATCATGTAACCTTAAACTACCAAATGAAACTGAATTTCGTAAACAGTTGAAAACGTATTTGTTTAACCAGGTTTACTATGAGACTTGTTTCAGTTAAAGGTTGCTAAAATGACTGAAACTAGAAAGGTTGGAATTCAAAAGCTAAACGAAACCTTGCGTCTAAGAAATGTTCATGTTGAAACCAGGTTTCTCCCCAAAAGACGGCTAATATTGAGCTCTGATAAGATCAAGAGAGTGACATATGCTGTTTTGGAATCATCGCTAGTTTATGGGATTTTTCTGCCAGATTCCGTGACAGTTTCGTGCCCTGGTGGAACTTTCTCAACCCTTTGTAGCGATCAGGTTCTCAATGATATGAAAAACTTGGATGTACAAACAGTGCTCATAATGGGAGGAACAAACAACCTGTTTGACCGTTCAGGGCGCCAGTCATTGGGAGGGACTGAAGTAGCCGAGGAGATGGAGAGTGCTATTTTTAGACTCCTTGACTGCAATTTCGAATTTGGCGTTATGTCACTTATTAGCCGGGAAGGTGAACGCTCTCTTATCAGGAGAGTGAATAAATGCTACAGAAATCAAACGGCATGGTATAAAATCCCGCTCTTTAAAACTGTAAAGCTCAGCTATCGGAGGCATGTTTGCGCAGATGGACTTCACCCCACAGCAAATGGCTTGCGCGAACTTGCTAAGGACTTTTATGACGCCTTCAGAAGCATAGAAAATCCAATGGCTGTGAAACGAAGGCAAAGAGGGCGACGACGATGAAACGCCCAGCTCATTTTAGAGCGGCTCCGATTTTTAACCATCTTCAAAGAACATTTTCTGTTTAAATCCCAGCTCATTTTAGAGTGGGTACGGCTATCGACAGAAACGAACTCATCTTTAGCGGAGCGACTGATTATTTTTACGACAAAACTGGTTTTTAATTAAACTCAAACACCTTTGAATAATTCAAGAAATGGTGTCGAAATAACATATGTGATGATGATGATGATATTGCTAAGTCTTACCCGCACGAAGCGTATAGTGGTTACAAGTGTGGGATGCGTGACAAGTGAAGCTACTTTTGTCGGTCCGTGCCTGAAATGAAGTCTGCCGTGGAAAGCCTAGACTTATTACTGAAAGAAAAGTTAATACCGATTTTTATCGGTATCCCCGTGAGTGAGGAACTGAGGAAAATTGTTTCTCTACCCATCAGATTTGTAGTCTTGGTGTTCAGGCTGTTCGTGAGATGTGTTCTCGGCCACGTATCTTATGTACAGGCCACCAAACCGCTAGTGGACGCTATCATACTGCAAGAGCGTGAATCACCTCCACAAATGCGACACCAGCAGATTTCCGTGCTGCCCTTTGAAGATGAAAAGAAGTCCCTCTGCAAGCTCGAGTTTTGCGACGCTATTGATATTGTCTGTGAGCAATTTACTTAGGGTGTGTGTCTGGAGTTCCGTTTACAATTGATCACGCGATGGCATGTAAAACTGGTGGTTATGTTGCCTTCCGGCATGACAGCGTCCGCAATTTGTTAGCCACAAGGCTGCAAAAGGTTTGCCAGGATGTGCGCATTGAAACACATCTCAAGCCGGTGACTCGCGAACTTTTGGATGCAGCCTCCGCCAATAGGTTAGATGCCGCGAGACTAAGACATCAACGCTCGGCACTACTGGTCGTGGTGTACCATGACATTTTTCGACCTCCGTGTTTTTTTTTCATGCCAGCTGCAAGACCTATATCGGCACTCCGGTCAATAGGATATATGCAAATCACGAGGCTGAGAAACACTGGAGCTACAATGAACGGATCCTTCAAGTAGAGAGAGGTACTCTCACGCCTCTAGTCTTCAGTTAGGCTGGGGGTTGTGGGAATGAAGCTTATAATTTCATCAAGCGTTTGGCGTTCCTTGAGTCTGCGAAAACTGGCGAGGAGTACTCTTCTGTAATAAGAGAGATCTGTGAAGAGAAATAAGCTTCTCCTTGCCTCGTTCCGTCACGACCGCCCTGAGAGGATCCAGGAATGTCAGAGGTGTCCTCTAAGTTGTCCGCATGCAGCCGTTGTCGGCCGTCTTTTGCTCATGTCTCTATCAATTTGGATGTATATTTTTCTCTGTAGTTATGTTTGCTGTGGTGTTGTAAGCTTTTTTGTTAGTTTCTCTACAATTTCTGTGAGTTTACAATTTTTCGACTCCATTAACCTGAAGATGGACATAGTTATGAAAACGTTCAAATCCCTATTTCACTTTTTTTTCTTAACAAATTTTCGGCTTTTGAAGCACAAAAAATTTCGGTCCACTGTACTGGGAATGAATTTTTTTTCGGCTATCCGGGAAGGAATGTATTTTTTGACTATCCGGTCATTGGGATCTGTGACGTGCCACCGCTAGGAGACAAAAAGCCAGAAATTGTTTTTTAAGTTGACAATTAAGAGCAGCCGTCAGGGGGCATCTTTTTGTTACTTTTTTCCAGTAGTCTGTTGACTCTGTTCCAGAATTGATGGATTACAATTCAGAGTTTGACAGTGATGCCGAGGAAAGAAATCGTAAAAGAAGAAAGGTTATACAAAATGAAAAGAAACCAGTTGTTACTGATCATATTCCGTCACATTTTGTTTCTCGATCCGCTGGACATTCGAAAGCCCACCATAGCTCATCATATCTGGCATTTGACAAAGAGGAAGCTTCCAGGCATCGACAACAGTTTATCTCATTAAATGCTTTTGATCGACATAACAAGCTGGTGAATGATTATTTGAAGTTTTATGGCGGCAGAAAAGACGATCTAAAAAGAGACAATCGTTTCGACAAAACGGACTTAGACGTTATACGCGAGAATGTTAAGTTTGTGTACGATGAAGAAGATGAAGAGTCAGAGCTTACAGATTGGAATCAACGGGTTGCAAAAAGGTACTGGGACAAACTGTACAAAGAATATGCTATTGGTGATTTGACCTATTTTAAAACAGGTCAAATTGGTATGCGATGGAGAACCGAGAAGGAAGTCGTCTCGGGTAAAGGCCAATTCGTCTGTGGTAATAAATTTTGCCAAGAGAGTGAAGGACTGTGTTCTTGGGAGATCAATTTTTCTTACAGAGAAGGCGATGAAAAGAAAAATACATTGGTGAAAATAAGGCTCTGTCCCGATTGCTCTTTCAAACTAAACTACAAGAAACAACATAAACCATCGAAGAAGCGGAAATTAGATAAAGTAAATTTTCCCGAAGAGTTTAAGAATAAAAAGCAAAAAGATAAGAAGAAGAAAAAACAAAAAGTATGCTCGGAGCAGAACCGAGAAGCTAGTAGCAAAACACCTGAGTCTGATCTGGGCTCCCCAGAAAATAATGTCTTTGAAAAAGAACCAGTTGAACCAAACATCTGGGTTAAAAAAGCAGAAGAGAAAAAATCTCTAGACGAAGAAGGAAATAACATAGATGACGATATCGATAGCTATTTTTTGGACATACTTTCGTAGCAACGTGTTTTTGTCGAACAGAGCTGTAAGTTGAATTTATGAGAAGGGCACTAACTTTCGGAAGCTAGCCATTGCAGAGTTAAATGTGTGGTTACTTCACACGAAAAGGTCAACAGAGAAGATGGAAGTTCCTGGAGTAGAAAATCTGAATGACTAATTGAAATTCATGGACGATTGCATTGAACATTTTTAGCTTAGCAAGCTGAAGTTTGTGAGTCGTCTGTATCCAAAAGTTTATAATGAAATAAATTTCAAAATCTTCCATCTATCTATCTATACATCTATCTATCTATAGATTATTTAAAAGGCGTTTGACTTGACACATTCAAGAATTCCCTTGGTGACAAGTTACATGTTTAAACGGTGCCAAAATATTGCAACGTTTAATATGTTTCATTGATTTCAACGTTTTGAGTTCAACGTTTAAGATCATCTACTATTTTAACTATACACCTGTTGAAGCGTGAATGATTCAACTATACATTTTTTTCATTATTTCATAATGCAAGATTTTAAAGCTTTTCGTTTCAGTCTTTAGTTGACAAAATGGAAATTCGCAACCCTGTGGGGGTGTGATATCATGGTACAACTAGGGTTTGGAAGTCTGGCCTTCAAATATTAATGCTCAAATCTTCTTAGTTTCCGAGATATGGCGTTTTTTATCATTTTTTCCCCCCAAAAAATAACTAACTAAATTTAAAAATGTCAACACTATATTTGGTTGATGTCTGAGTATTCCGGTTTTGCGAATCTGGCTTGGCCTCAAAATATTAGTGCTCAAAACCTTATGGGTTTCCGAGATCTGGCGTTTTTTACGATTATTTCATTTTTTTTTTCAAATCTTCGAAAACTTTCACTTCAGATAGAAAAAACCGGATAAAATTTGAAATTCTTAACCCTAGGGTGGAAAGCTATCAGGGTATTTTCAAGAATTGCAAATCTGATCTACAAATATTACTGCTCAAATCCATGTGGTTTTCGAGATTTTATATTTTTTTCTCATTTTTCCAAAATTTATGAAATAAAACGAGCAGAACTTTGAATTCAAAAAATTAGATTACCATCAGAATAAATTCACGGGTTACACTTCTGCCCTCAGAGTACGACTTCTCAATTCCTTTTGCTTTGCAAGATATGACGTTTTTATAATGTTTCAAAAACTTTGATTTGAATACAAGCTACTGAATTTGAACTCAACACTATGGTGGGGTGCTCTCAGGGTGCACCATTGGTTTGCAAATCTGGCCTGCGTTCATAACTGCTCAAGTCTTTTTGTTTTTCGACATATGGTGTTTCTGATTATTTTTTCAGTTTTTTCATAAAAGTTAGATATGAAATTTAACTGAAAGTTAAAATGGTAGTTAAAATGAAAGTTAAAATGGTATAAAACATTCAAAAAATTACTTCGTAAACTTTTCACGCATATTTAGTAGTGTCGTATTGGAACTCCTAGACATTTCAAATTTGGGTTTAATCTGAACTTTTCAGTTTGAGATAGTACTTTTTTCAAATTACAGAAAGTGCACTTGAATGCTCTCGGCTTTTACGGGTCCTTTTTAGTTAATTTTTTTTTCGTACCTGGTGAAGCTCATTACTTTGGAGATTTGACCATTTTGGTTTAAAAAATATCCTAAAAGTTGGTTTTATATACCTTTTAATTAATGCATTAGAAAACCTTGATAGTTGAGCCCAATTTATTAATATGTGAATTCGATTTCCACCTGGTATTTCAAAACCTGAAAAATATCTTTCATCTTTTTTACTTTCCGTGTTTTTTGCTCAATTTTTTGCCTCGGTATTTGCAATGCGTCAATATTAAGGTTTCTGCTGTAGAAGTTTTGTCCATTGTTTCTATAATTCAGCTTTTGATTCAGACACCATTTGATTCAGAAAATCTGAATGACTAATTGAACTTCATGAACGATTGCCTTGAACATTTTTAGCTTAGCAAGCTGAAGTTTGTGAGTCGTCTGTATCCAAAAGTTTATAATGAAATAAATTTCAAAATCTTCCATCTATCTATCTATACATCTATCTTTCTATAGATTATTTAAAAGGCGTTTGACTTGACACATTCAAGAATTCCCTTGGTGACAAGTTACATGTTTAAACGGTGCCAAAATATTGCAACGCTTAATATGTTTCATTGATTTCAACGTTTAAGATCATCTACTATTTTAACTAAACACCTGTTGAAGCGTGAATGATTCAACTATACATTTTTTTCATTATTTCATAATGCAAGGTTTTCAAGCTTTTCGTTTCAGTCTTTAGTTGACAAAATGGAAATTCGCAACCCTGTGGGGGTGTGCTATCATGGTACAACTAGGGTTTGCAAGTCTGGCCTTCAAATATTAATGCTCAAATCTTTTTAGTTTCCGAGATATGGCGTTTTTTATCATTTTTTCCCCCCAAAAAATAACTAACTAAATTTAAAAATGTCAACACTATATTTGGTTGATGTCTGAGTATTCCGGTTTTGCGAATCTGGCTTGGCCTCAAAATATTAGTGCTCAAAACCTTATGGGTTTCCGAGATCTGGCGTTTTTTACGATTATTTCATTTTTTTTTTCAAATCTTCGAAAACTTTCACTTCAGATAGAAAAAACCGGATAAAATTTGAAATTCTTAACCCTAGGGTGGAAAGCTATCAGGGTATTTTCAAGAATTGCAAATCTGATCTACAAATATTACTGCTCAAATCCATGTGGTTTTCGAGATTTTATATTTTTTTCTCATTTTTCCAAAATTTATGAAATAAAACGAGCAGAACTTTGAATTCAAAAAATTAGATTACCATCAGAATAAATTCACGGGTTACACTTCTGCCCTCAGAGTACGACTTCTCAATTCCTTTTGCTTTGCAAGATATGACGTTTTTATAATGTTTCAAAAACTTTGATTTGAATACAAGCTACTGAATTTGAACTCAACACTATGGTGGGGTGCTCTCAGGGTGCACCATTGGTTTGCAAATCTGGCCTGCGTTCATAACTGCTCAAGTCTTTTTGTTTTTCGACATATGGTGTTTCTGATTATTTTTTCAGTTTTTTCATAAAAGTTAGATATGAAATTTAACTGAAAGTTAAAATGGTATATTTTACCATTTTTTCTTCAAAAAAACATTCAAAAAATTACTTCGTAAACTTTTCACGCATATTTAGTAGTGTCGTATTGGAACTCCTAGACATTTCAAATTTGGGTTTAATCTGAACTTTTCAGTTTGAGATAGTACTTTTTTCAAATTACAGAAAGTGCACTTGAATGCTCTCGGCTTTTACGGGTCCTTTTTAGTTAATTTTTTTTTCGTACCTGGTGAAGCTCATTACTTTGGAGATTTGACCATTTTGGTTTAAAAAATATCCTAAAAGTTGGTTTTATATACCTTTTAATTAATGCATTAGAAAACCTTGATAGTTGAGCCCAATTTATTAATATGTGAATTCGATTTCCACCTGGTATTTCAAAACCTGAAAAATATCTTTCATCTTTTTTACTTTCCGTGTTTTTTGCTCAATTTTTTGCCTCGGTATTTGCAATGCGTCAATATTGAGGTTTCTGCTGTAGAAGTTTTGTCCATTGTTTCTATAATTCAGCTTTTGATTCAGACACCATTTGATTCAGAAAATCTGAATGACTAATTGAACTTCATGAACGATTGCCTTGAACATTTTTAGCTTAGCAAGCTGAAGTTTGTGAGTCGTCTGTATCCAAAAGTTTATAATGAAATAAATTTCAAAATCTTCCATCTATCTATCTATACATCTATCTTTCTATAGATTATTTAAAAGGCGTTTGACTTGACACATTCAAGAATTCCCTTGGTGACAAGTTACATGTTTAAACGGTGCCAAAATATTGCAACGCTTAATATGTTTCATTGATTTCAACGTTTAAGATCATCTACTATTTTAACTAAACACCTGTTGAAGCGTGAATGATTCAACTATACATTTTTTTCATTATTTCATAATGCAAGGTTTTCAAGCTTTTCGTTTCAGTCTTTAGTTGACAAAATGGAAATTCGCAACCCTGTGGGGGTGTGCTATCATGGTACAACTAGGGTTTGCAAGTCTGGCCTCCAAATATTAATGCTCAAATCTTTTTAGTTTCCGAGATATGGCGTTTTTTATCATTTTTTCCCCAAAAAATAACTAACTAAATTTAAAAATGTCAACACTATATTTGGTTGATGTCTGAGTATTCCGGTTTTGCGAATCTGGCTTGGCCTCAAAATATTAGTGCTCAAAACCTTATGGGTTTCCGAGATCTGGCGTTTTTTACGATTGTTTCATTTTTTTTTCAAATCTTCGAAAAGTTTCAACTCAGATAGAAAAAACCGGATAAAATTTGAAATTCTTAACCCCAGGGTGGAAAGCTATCAGGGTATTTTCAAGAATTGCAAATCTGATCTACAAAAATTACTGCTCAAATCCATGTGGTTTTCGAGATTTTTTATTTTTTTCTCATTTTTTGCAAAATTTATGAAATAAAGCGAGCAGAACTTTGAATTCAAAAAATCAGATTACCATCAGAATAAATTCACGGATTACACTTCTGCCCTCAGAGTACGACTTCTCAATTCCTTTTGCTTTGCAAGATATGACGTTTCTTATAATGTTTCAAAAACTTTGATTTGAATACAAGCAACTGAATTTGAACTCAACACTATGGTGGGGTGCTCTCAGGGTGCACCATTGGTTTGCAAGTCTGGCCTGCGTTCATAACTGCTCAAGTCTTTTTGTTTTTCGACATATGGTGTTTATGAGTGTTTATGATTATTTTTTCAGTTTTTTCATAAAAGTTAGATATGAAATTTAACTGAAAGTTAAAATGGTATATTTTACCATTTTTTCTTCAAAAAAACATTCAAAAAATTACTTCGTAAACTTTTCAGGCATATTTAGTAGTGTCGTATTGGAACTCCTAGACATTTCAAATTTGGGTTTAATCTGAACTTTTCAGTTTGAGATAGTACTTTTTTCAAATTATAGAAAGTGCACTAAAAGTTGATTTTATATACCTTTTAATTAATTCATTAGAAAACTTTGATAGTTGAGCCCAATTTATTAATGTGTGAATTCAATTTCCACCTGGTATTTCAAAACCTGAAAAATATCTTTCATCTTTTTTACTTTCCGTGTTTTTTGCTCAAATTTTTTGCCTCGGTATTTGCAATGCGTCAATATTAAGGTTTCTGCTGTAGAAGTTTTGTCTATGTTTCTATAATTCAGCTTTTGATTCAGACACCATTTGATTCAGAAAATCTGAATGACTAATTGAACTTCATGAACGATTGCATTTAACATTTGTAGCTTAGCAAGCTGAAGTTTGCGATTAACCTGTATGCAAAAATTTATTATGTTATAAATTTTACAGTCTTCTATCTTTCTATCTATACATCCATTTATCTATCTTCTATCTCTATAGATCATTTAAAAGGCGTTTCACTTAACACATAATCAAGAATTCCCTTGGTGACATATTACATGTTTAAACGGTGCCAAAATATTGCAACATTTAATGTTTCTTTAATTCGAACGTTTTGAGTCCAACGTTTAAGATCATCTACTATTTTAACTGTACATCTGTTGAAGCGTCAAAGCTTCAACTACACATTTTTTTCATTATTTCACAATGCAAGATTTCAAAGCTTTTCGTTTCAGTCTTTAGTTGACAAAATGGAAATTCGCAACCCTGTGGGGGTGTGCTATCATGGTACACTCAGGGTTTGCAAGGTTGGTCTCCAAATATTACTGCTCAAATCTTTTTAGGTTCCGAGATTGGCGTTTTTTTATAATTTTTTCCCAAAAACTTTGATTTAGAAAAAAAAACTAACTAAATTTAAATGCAAGCTTTTAAAGCTTTTCGTTTCGGTCTTTATTTGACAAATTAGAAATTCGCAACCATGTGGGGATGTGCTAACATGGTACAACCAGGATTTGCAAGTCTGGCCTTCAAATTTTACTGCTCAAATCTTTTTAGTTTCCGAGATATGGCGTTTTTTGTCATTTTTTGCCAAAAACTTTGATTTAGAAAAAAAACCAACTAAATTTAAATGCAAGCTTTTGAAGCTTTTCGTTTCGGTCTTTATTTGACAAATTAGAAATTCGCAACCATGTGGGGGTGTGCTAACATGGTACAACCAGGATTTGCAAGTCTGGCCTCCAAATTTTACTGCTCAAATCTTTTTAGTTTCCGAGATATGGCGTTTTTTGTCATTTTTTCCCAAAAACTTTGGTTTAGAAAAAAAAATAACTAACTAACTTTAAAAATGTTAACCCTGTAATTGGTTCATGTCTGAGTATTCAGGTTTTGCGAATCTGGCTTGGCCTCGAAAAATAAGTTCTCAAAACCTTATTGGTTTCCGAGATCTGGCGTTTTTTATGATTTTTTCATTTTTTTTTCAAATCTTCGAAAACTCAGATCGAAAAAACCGGATAAAATTTGAATTTCTTAACCCTAAAGTGGAGAGCTATCAGGGTACACCCAAGAATTGCAAATGTGATTTACAAATATTACTGCTCAAATTCATGTAGTTCTCGATATTTTTTGAAAAAAATTTTCATTTCGAAAATTTTTGAATTAAAACCTAGAAGAACTTTGAATTCTCATCCCTATGCTAGGATGCTTTCATAGAACATATATGGGGTTGTACAGACTATTGGGTTGCTCTCCTCCAAATAACTGCTCAAATCCTTTTGGATTTCGATATACAGCGGTTTTTTGACGTTTTTTTCAAATATCAAAAAATCAGATTACTATCAGAATAAATTCACGGGTTACAATTCTGCCCTCAGAGTTCGACTGCTCAATTCCTTCTGGTTTGCAAGATATGACGTTTTTTATAATACTTCAAAAACTTTGATTTGAATATAATCAACTGAATTTGAACTGAACACTATGGTGGGTGCTCTCAGGGTGCACCATTGGGTTTTAAATCTGGCCTGCGTTCATTGCTGCTCAAATCTTTATTTTTCGACATGGCGTTTATGATTATTTTCTCAGTTTTTTCATAAAAACTAGATGTGAAATTTAACTGAAAGTTAAAATGGTATATTTTATCATTTTTGTTCAAAAAAACATTAAAAAAATTACTTCTCAAACTTTTCATGCATATTTATAGTGTTGTATTGGAACTAGAGGTTGCAAATTTGAGATAGATTTTTTTTTCAAATTATAGAAAGTGCACTTGAATGCTTTCGGCTTTTACGGGTCCTTTTTAGTTATTTTTTTTTCGTACCTGGTAAAGCTCATTACTTTGGAGATTTGACCATTTTGGTAAAAAATAACCTAAAAGTTGATTTTATAAACCTTTTCAGATTTCAGGGGCGCGTGAAAACGGGCTGCATAGTTCCACGACGTTCTCGCAATGAGATTTCGTTTGGTTGTAATTGTAGTAACTTTTACAATGAAGGGAATCTAATTTGCAAACAATTTATTATTTTAGTGTTAATGTGTTAATTTGTTATCTTTCGAAACCTGGTATTTCAAAACCTGAAAAATATCTTTCATCTTTTTTACTTTCCGTGTTTTTTTTGCTAAGATTTTTTGCCTCGGTATTTGCAATGCGTCATTATTTAGGTTTCTGGTTTGGAAATTTTGTCCGACGTTTCCATAATTTAACAGTTTTTACTCAGAATTTTTAATATAACAAAAGCGTAACAAATATTAAGAGTAAAAACTGTTAAATTATGGAAACGTCGGACAAAATTTCCAAACCAGAAACCTAAATAATGACGCATTGCAAATACCGAGGCAAAAAATCTTAGCAAAAAAACACGGAAAGTAAAAAAGATGAAAGATATTTTTCAGGTTTTGAAATACCAGGTGGAAATCGAATTCACACATTAATAAATTGGGCTCAACTATCAAAGTTTTCTAATGAATTAATTAAAAGGTATATAAAATCAACTTTTAGTGCACTTTCTATAATTTGAAAAAAGTACTATCTCAAACTGAAAAGTTCAGATTAAACCCAAATTTGAAATGTCTAGGAGTTCCAATACGACACTACTAAATATGCGTGAAAAGTTTACGAAGTAATTTTTTGAATGTTTTTTTGAAGAAAAAATGGTAAAATATACCATTTTAACTTTCAGTTAAATTTCATATCTAACTTTTATGAAAAAACTGAAAAATAATCATAAACACTCATAAACACCATATGTCGAAAAACAAAAAGACTTGAGCAGTTATGAACGCAGGCCAGACTTGCAAACCAATGGTGCACCCTGAGAGCACCCCACCATAGTGTTGAGTTCAAATTCAGTTGCTTGTATTCAAATCAAAGTTTTTGAAACATTATAAGAAACGTCATATCTTGCAAAGCAAAAGGAATTGAGAAGTCGTACTCTGAGGGCAGAAGTGTAACCCGTGAATTTATTCTGATGGTAATCTGATTTTTTGAATTCAAAGTTCTGCTCGTTTTATTTCATAAATTTTGGAAAAATGAGAAAAAAAAAATCTCGAAAACCACATGGATTTGAGCAGTAATATTTGTAGATCAGATTTGCAATTCTTGAAAATACCCTGATAGCTTTCCACCCTAGGGTTAAGAATTTCAAATTTTATCCGGTTTTTTCTATTTGAGTTGAATGTTATCTTTTGTTATCGCTTTTGTTATATTAAAAATTCTGTTTCGCTAACTAGGGCGTACTTTTGCGTGATTTTTATTTCAGTATATGCATATAAGATAGCGTTCTTCTAAAATTGATCCCAATGATATTTAATAATGAGTGTTTTAGTTTTTGTTCCAGCTTTCGAAGAAAGTGGCGGAATATATGCGCTAGGTCTGGTTTTTTCCTTTCCTTCGGACAAATGACACATTGGGAAGATAAATTAAAGCTATTGCACTTACATCTCTCTCTCTCTCTCTCTCTCTCTCTCTCTCTCTCTGAAAAATTGAAAATTTTTCTCACACACTGCAATGATTTTGTAAAAAATGGGTGTTTGAAAATTAGCAATTTGGAATAAAGGAAGTGCTGGGTGTTTCGTTCTATAAGGGCGAGATAACTTTGCTCAGAAATCATTCCAAATTCAATTGACGCTAGCTTTTTGTCTTATCATTGCGTTGCTAGACGATATGAATTTGTTTTTGATCTAATGTTTGGTGGAATTTTAATCAAAATTTTTAATGAATTTTTTTGGATATTTTCTGTCAATATTTAGTACTTTGTGAAAATACACGAAAACTGTAGCTTCACTGGGTATTCTAGCTTCATCGGTGATACTTTCGCCTGTGTATTTTTATATGTATTGGAAGTGCAGCTTCTGCTCATTGTATTGATGGTGCGCAAGTGGCCGGAAACTCTGTTCCGGCTGTTTGCTACCTTACCCTACCCAAGGTTGAAGTTGGATATATCTTTGGTTCACATCCTAATCATTTGATTTTCAGATGAGTACGGGTTGAACAATTTTTGATTTGTGACGTTGCCATGGATTGTGATCAAACTCAACCCTGCTCGAGCAAAAGCGAGTCTTCAACAAACTGCGATGTTTGCACTATGCCTATTGAATGCGTGAAACTGAAATACAAGTGTTCGACTTGTGAACTGAAGTCGGATTCGTCAGAAGGTGTGAGCTCTTTTTTGTGTGAAATGTGTATCACATCTCATACAAGAAGAAAACACGAAGTTTTGGACTATAAACAAATGAAAGTTGTCGTGTGTGAACAACATTTTGTATGCTGCAATTCGTTTTGCAAAGATTGCGATCGGCTTATTTGCAGCATGTGTTTGCCTCAACATGCTATCGAAAAGCACACCGTTATGTTATTGGAACAGCGAGCAAATGAGATAAAACGAGACATTCACGACGCTATCAGTAAAGTTGATAAAGAATACAAAACAACTGTGAAAAATTCAGATGATGCTAGACTGGTTTGGGAACAAATGACAAAACTTCGTTCGGATCTGTCAGGTGAGCATGCTATCAAAGAGCAGGTGCTTCAAGTTTGTCGCGAAACTCTAGACGAGCTTGACCTAGAAATCAATAAAGCCTCAGAGTCTGCTATGACTGCCGAAACCAAGGCTTCCGAAGTCTTCAAAAATGTTGAAGGTATCCGAGATTCAATGGAGTCAAAGCAAAGCATAATGAGAGATTTATTGAGTCTTTCGGATGGATGTTTGGTGAAACAGTTCACTAAAGGTTGTCTCGACGTTGAAAAGCATCATGAGTTATGCCTGCTTCCCGGTTTTTCAGATGATGCCAGTAGCATGTTTACTACTCCTAAGCAAAATCTGAAGAAGTTAATTCGAGTAGCTCTTAATCATTTCATAACAGAAGTTTTTGGAACTATTGAGTCATTCCATAGCGAAGTTCCCGATTCCTGCAGCTTATTTGCATCATATAGAAACCAAAAAATATCGTTAGCGGCTTCTGATTCGCATTTATGCATTGCGCACTACATGGACGGTGATAGCGGGATTGAATTTGAGCTTTCTGATAAACAAGGCCGCAACACTTCTAAATGGGTTCCAAAAGTTGATAAGCAATGGTTTCGAGTGTTTTCCTGTTTTGGTGGGATTGTGTTTCAAATTGATCAAAAGGGATTTCGTGCTCTCAAGACTGTGATTGCATTTGTCGGAGTAACAGATCGATGGGAAATAAACGTTCAGAATTTACTGGGTTTCTTTTATCACAAAGGGAAGTTTCAGCACCATTGCTACACATTGGCGGCTTCAAATGATTGGATATGGAAATTTTCTGACTGCGCATATGGAGAATGCCATCTACGCAAACCATCAAATTTTTTTGTTTATTCTACGACGTTGAATTTGCTGTCTTGGGCCTGGTCTTCAGGGTCGAGCACGTTCTGTATTTACTTAAAAGGCAAAAAATTCGAAGGTGGCGATTTACAGCTGGGCAATTTTGATGCATCGAAAATTCAAATTCTGACGAATATTCGTGTTACTTTTGAGTCGTTACACGACAAAATTGTTGTCATAGCCTATTCTATAATGGAAAATGAATGTGAATTTGTATATCAGGCATACAACACAGAAGCGCGATATAAGCAAGTTGGACAAACCCACTTCAAATCAGTTGCCATAAAAGGAGTTGATAGTATCCAGTTCTTCAACTCTGATTGCTATTTCGCCACAAAAGAAGGATTAATACTGCGCCTTGGCAGCTTCTTTAGTGAATTGTAGTTCCAATGCTGGAGCAGTTAACAAGTATTTTTTATTTGCATACATACCTTTTTTTGACTGTAAAAAATTCTGTAAAAATTTCGAAAACCACCTGCAAGTTTTGAGTAAATTGCATAACGTTTGAAATCTCCTTAGCTAATTTGCTATTAGTGCTGGCAACTTAGTTTCAAGAGTTATTGTAAAAATCTATCTATCTATCTATCTATTATTTAATTGGCCTTCACGTGACACATGTTTAAGAAGTCCCTATGTTGACGTGTTTAAGAAGTCCCTATTTTTGCATGTTTAAATTTTCAGCGTATTATTTTTTGCATATTTAACGAAAATTTTTTTGCACATTTAAGCTATACCATAGGTTAAAATGCTTAAGAAATTTCATTTGGCTCATGTTTAAGTCTGTTGGTCTGTTAATAGGCCAAAAAATTGCAAGATTTGAAAATTTTTTATATACATACGTTCTATATATTCCTATATAGTGGGGTGCTGTTAAGTACATTTAGGGGCTGCAAATCTGGCGTTCAAGTATGACTGCTCAATCCTTATATTGTTCGAGATATGGCGCTTTTATGAATTTTTAATTTTTTTTTTCAAAAAAACCTTGAAAAAAACCCAACCGAACTTGAATTTTGAACCCTATAGTGGGGTGCTATCAGGGTATAATCAGGGGTTGCAAATCTGGCGTCCAAGTATGACTGCTCAAATCCTTTTATTTTTCGAGATATGGCGTTTTTATGTTTTTTTTAGTTTTTTTTTTTCAAAAAATTTAGATATTAAAAAACTAACCGAACTTCAATTTCTCAACCCTTTAGTGAGGTGCTGTCAGGGTACATTCAGAGGTTGCAAATCTGGCGTCCAAGTGTGACTGCTCAAATCTTTCTGGTTTTCGAGAAATTGCCTTTTTTTATGATTTTTTCTTTTTTTTTGAAAAAACTTAGATATAAAAGAAATTAATCGAACTTCAATTTCTCAACCCTATAGTGGGGTGCTGTCAGGGTAGATTCAGAAGTTGCAAATCTGAAGTCCAAATATGACTGCTCAAATCTTCTTGGTTTTCGAGGTATGGCGTTTTTTATGATTTTTTCATGTTTTTTTTTTCAAAAAAATTTAGATATAAAAAATTAGATACAAAAAACTAACCGAGCTTGTTTTTCTCAACCCTATCGTGGGGTGCTCTCAGGGTTTATTCAGGAGTTGCAAATCTGGCGTCTAAGTGTGACTGCTCAAATTCTTTTGGTTTTCGAGAAATTGCGTTTTTTGTGATTTTTTCATTTCTTTCTCAAAAATCTTAGATATAAAAAAAATTAATCGAACATCAATTTCTCAACCCTATAGTGGGGTGCTGTCAGGGTTCATTTAGAAGTTGCAAATCTGGAGTCCAAATATGACTGCTCAATTCCTTTTGGTTTTCGGGATATGGCGTTTTTTATGATTTTTTCATGTTTTTTTTTTCAAAAATGTTAGATATAAATTTTTTTTAGCGAACATCAATTTCTCAACCGTATAGTGGCGTGCTGTCAGGGTACATTCAGGGGTTGCAAATCTGGAGTCTAAGTATAACTGCTCAAATCCTTTTGGTTCTCGAGAAATGGTGTCTTTATGATTTTTTTATTTTTTTTTTCAAAAATCTTAGATATAAAAAAAATTAACCGAACTTCAATTTCTCTATTTTATCGTGGGTTGCTGTCAGGGTACATTCAGGGGTTGAAAATCTGGAGTCTAAGTATAACTGCTCAAATCCTTTTGGTTCTCGAGAAATGGTGTTTTTATGATTTTTTTTAATTTTTTTTTTCAAAAATCTTAGATATAAAAAGAATTAACCGAACTTAAATTTCTCAACTTTATCGTGGGGTGCTGTCAGGGTACATTCAGGGGTTGCAAATCTGGAGCCCAAGTATGACTGCTCATATCCTTTTATTTCTCTAGAATTTTGGTTTGTCTGTTTTCTGAAGACTTGATTTTGTAGCACCGGAGGTGCGATTGACGCGCTAGTTATCATGTAAATGCATCGATTTAGAATTGAATTAGAATTGTAATTTAGTTACGTTCGAGTTTAGTAGTTTAGTAATGCTCATCTTCATATCGGCGAAGGTTTTGTGCAAATTGATGAAGGTAGCGTCTAAAGAATTGCCCCAGTGGAGTAGAAATTTGCATTGAGTTGAATCAACTGCTGCTATGCTGCTGGCATGCTCAATCAATTTCATGAAACTTCAAATTTAACTTCTGGGATCAATGTTTGTATTGGAAACTTAATTAAACTGAGTTTTTTGTCGGCTTCATAATTTTCGTCCTAACTTTTGTCGGCTTCCTTGCCGGATGTATTAAATTTGTAAATAATCTATCTATCTATCTATCTATCTTTTAATAGGCGTTTCATGTGGCACATGTTTAAGAAGTCCCTATTTTGACATGTTTGAGAGAACTCTATCTCAACCTTATAGTGGGGTGCTGTCAGGGTTTATTCAGGAGTTCCAAATCTGGCGTTCAAGTGTGACTGCTCAGATTCTTTTGGTTTTCGAGAAGTTGCGTTTTTTGTGATTTTTTCATTTTTTTCAAAAATCTTAGATATAAAAAAAAATTTAACGAACATCAATTTCTCAACCCTATAGTGGGGTGCTGTCAAGGTAATATCAAGGGTGGCAAATCTGGAGTCACCGTATGACTGCTCAAATCCTTTTGGTTTTCGAGAAATTGCGTTTTCTATGATTTTTTTTGTTTTTTTGATCAAAAAACAGATATACAAAAATAATTTATCGTGGGTTGCTGTCAGGGTACATTCAGGGGTTGCAAATCTTGAGTCTAAGTATAACTGCTCAAATCCTTTTAGTTCTCGAGAAATGGTGTCTTTATGATTTTTTTTTTTTTTTCAAAAATCTTAGATATAAAAAGATTTAACCGAACTTCAATTTCTCAACTTTATCGTGGGGTGCTGTCAGGGTACAATCAGGGGTTGCAAATCTGGAGTCCAAGTATGACTGCTCAAATCCTTTTATTTCTCTAGAATTTTGGTTTGTCTGTTTTCTGAAGACTTGATTTTGTAGCACCGGAGGTGCGATTGACGCGCTAGTTATCATTTAAATGCATCGATTTAGAATTGAATTAGAATTGTAATTTAGTTACGTTCGAGTTTAGTAGTTTAGTAATGCTCATCTTCATATCGGCGAAGGTTTTGTGCAAATTGATGAAGGTAGCGTCTAAAGAATTGCCCCAGTGGAGTAGAAATTTGCATTGAGTTGAATCAATTGCTGCTATGCTGCTGGCATGCTCAATCAATTTCATGAAACTTCAAATTTAACTTCTGGGATCAATGTTTGTATTGGAAACTGAATTAAACTGAGTTTTTTGTCGGCTTCATAAATTTCGTCCTAACTTTTGTCGGCTTCCTTGCCGGATGTATTAAATTTGTAAATAATCTATCTATCTATCTATCTATCTATCTTTTAATAGGCGTTTCATGTGGCACATGTTTAAGAAGTCCCTATTTTGACATGTTTGAGAGAACTCTATCTCAACCTTATAGTGGGTGCTGTCAGGGTTTATTCAGGAGTTCCAAATCTGGCGTTCAAGTGTGACTGCTCAAATTCTTTTGGTTTTCGAGAAGTTGCGTTTTTTGTGATTTTTTCATTTTTTTCAAAAATCTTAGATATAAAAAAAAATTTAACGAACATCAATTTCTCAACCCTATAGTGGGGTGCTGTCAAGGTAATATCAAGGGTGGCAAATCTGGAGTCACCGTATGACTGCTCAAATCCTTTTGGTTTTCGAGAAATTGCGTTTTCTATGATTTATTTTTGTTTTTTTTTGATCAAAAAACAGATATAAAAAAATAATTTTATCGTGGGTTGCTGTCAGGGTACATTCAGGGGTTGCAAATCTTGAGTCTAAGTATAACTGCTCAAATCCTTTTAGTTCTCGAGAAATGGTGTCTTTATGATTTTTTTTATTTTTTTTTTTTTTCAAAAATCTTAGATATAAAAAGAATTAACCGAACTTCAATTTCTCAACTTTATCGTGGGGTGCTGTCAGGGTACAATCAGGGGTTGCAAATCTGGAGTCCAAGTATGACTGCTCAAATCCTTTTATTTCTCTAGAATTTTGGTTTGTCTGTTTTCTGAAGACTTGATTTTGTAGCACCGGAGGTGCGATTGACGCGCTAGTTATCATTTAAATGCATCGATTTAGAATTGAATTAGAATTGTAATTTAGTTACGTTCGAGTTTAGTAGTTTAGTAATGCTCATCTTCATATCGGCGAAGGTTTTGTGCAAATTGATGAAGGTAGCGTCTAAAGAATTGCCCCAGTGGAGTAGAAATTTGCATTGAGTTGAATCAATTGCTGCTATGCTGCTGGCATGCTCAATCAATTTCATGAAACTTCAAATTTAACTTCTGGGATCAATGTTTGTATTGGAAACTGAATTAAACTGAGTTTTTTGTCGGCTTCATAAATTTCGTCCTAACTTTTGTCGGCTTCCTTGCCGGATGTATTAAATTTGTAAATAATCTATCTATCTATCTATCTATCTTTTAATAGGCGTTTCATGTGGCACATGTTTAAGAAGTCCCTATTTTGACATGTTTGAGAGAACTCTATCTCAACCTTATAGTGGGTGCTGTCAGGGTTTATTCAGGAGTTCCAAATCTGGCGTTCAAGTGTGACTGCTCAAATTCTTTTGGTTTTCGAGAAGTTGCGTTTTTTGTGATTTTTTCATTTTTTTCAAAAATCTTAGATATAAAAAAAAATTCAACGAACATCAATTTCTCAACCCTATAGTGGGGTGCTGTCAAGGTAATATCAAGGGTGGCAAATCTGGAGTCACCGTATGACTGCTCAAATCCTTTCGGTTTTCGAGAAATTGCGTTTTCTATGATTTATTTTTGTTTTTTTTTTATCAAAAAGCAGATATAAAAAATTAACTTTATCGTGGGTTGCTGTCAGGGTACATTCAGGGGTTGCAAATCTGGAGTCTAAGTATAACTGCTCAAATCCTTTTAGTTCTCGAGAAATGGTGTCTTTATGATTTTTTTTTATTTTTTATTTCAAAAATCGTAGATAAAAAAAAATTAAACGAACTTCAATTTCTCAACACTTTACTGGAGTGCTGTCAAGGTACAATTAGAGGTTGCAAATCTGAAGTCCGAGTTTGACCGCTCAAATCCTTTTGGTTTTCGAGATATGGCGTTTCTTATGATTTTTTCATGTTTTTTTTTTCAAAAAAATTTAGATATAAAAAATTAGATAATAAAACTAACCGTGTTAAATTTTCTCAACCCTATAGTGGGGTGCTGTCAGGGTACATTCAGAAGTTGCAAATCTGGCGTTTAAGTGTGACTGCTCAAATCCTTTTGGTTTTCGAGAAATTGCGTTTTCTATGATTTTGTTTTGTTTTTTTTTAATCAAAAAACAGATATAAAAAAATAACTTTATCGTGGGTTGCTGTCAGGGTACATTCAGGGGTTGCAAATCTGGAGTCCAAGTATAACTGCTCAAATCCTTTTGGTTCTCGAGAAATGGTGTTTTTATTATTTTTTTTTCAAAAATCGCAGTTATAAAAAAAATAAACAAACTTCAATTTCTCAACACTGTAGTGGAGTGCTGTCGAGGTACAATTAGAGGTTGCAAATCTGAAGTCCGAGTATGATTGCTCAAATCCTTTTGGTTTTCGAGATATGGCGTTTTTTATAATTTTTTCATGTTTTTTTAAAAAAATTTATATATAAAAAAACTTAGATACAAAAAACTATAACTTCAATTTCTCAATTTATAGTGGGATGCTGTCAGGGTATAATCAGAAGTTGCAAATTTGGCGTTCAATGGTGACTGCTCAAACTCTTTTGGTTTTCGTTTTGCGTTTTTTGTGATTTTTTAGTTTTTTTTCCAAAAAGTTTAGATATTAAAAAACTAACCGAACTTGAATTTACTGTCAGGGTACATTCAAAAGTTGCAAATCTGGATTCCAACTATGACTGCTCGAATCCTTTTGGTTTTCGAGATATGACGTTTTCTATGACTTTTTCTTGTTTTTTTTTCAAAAAAATTTAGATATAAAAAAATTAGATACAAAAAACTAACCGAGGTTGAGTTTCTCAACCCTATAGTGGGGTGCTGTCAAGGTGTATTCAGGAGTTGTAAATCTGGCGTTCAAGAGTGACTGCTCAAATTTTTTTGGTTTTCGAGAGGTTGCGTTTTTTGTAATTTTTTCATTTTTTTTCAAAAATCTTAGATATAAAAAAAATTAAACGAACATCAATTTCTGAACCCTATCATGGCGTGCTGTCAGGGTAAATTAAGGTGTTGCAAATCTGGAGTCTAAGTATAACTGCTCAAATCCTTTTGGTTCTCGAAAAATGGTGTCTTTAAGATTTTTTTTATTATTTTTTTCAAAAACCTTGATATAAAAAAAATTAACCGAACTTCAATTTCTCAATTTTATTGTGGGGTGCTGTCAGGGTTTATTCAGGGGTTGCAAATCTGGAGTCTAAGTATAACTGCTCAAATCCTTTTGGTTCTCGAGAAATGGTGTTTTTATGATTTTTTTTATTATTATTTTTTCGAAAATCGTAGATATAAAAAAATTAAACGAACTTCAATTTCTCAACCCTATAGTGGGATGCTGTCAAAGTATAATCAGAAGTTGCAAATTTGGCGTTCAAATGTGACTGCTCATTTTCGTTTGGTTTTCGAGAAATTGCGTTTTTTGTGATTTTTTAGTTTTTTTTTCCGAAAAATTTAGATATTAAAAAACTAACCGAACTTGAATTTCCCCACCCTGTAGTGGGGTGCTGTCAGGGTACATTCAGAAGTTGCAAAACTGGAGCTTAACTATGACCGCTCAAATCTTTTTGGTTTTCGAGAAATTGCGTTTTCTATGATTTTTTTTTGTTTTTTTGATCAAAAAACAGATATAAAAAAATAACTTTATCGTGGGTTGCTGTCAGGGTGCATTCAGGGGTTGCAAATCTTGAGTCTAAGCTTAACTGCTCAAATCCTTTTAGTTCTCGAGAAATGGTGTCTTTATGATTTTTTTTTTTTTTTTCAAAAATCTTAGATATAAAAAGAATTAACCGAACTTCAATTTCTCAACTTTATCGTGGGGTGCTGTCAGGGTACAATCAGGGGTTGCAAATCTGGAGTCCAAGTATGACTGCTCAAATCCTTTTATTTCTCTAGAATTTTGGTTTGTCTGTTTTCTGAAGACTTGATTTTGTAGCACCGGAGGTGCGATTGACGCGCTAGTTATCATTTAAATGCATCGATTTAGAATTGAATTAGAATTGTAATTTAGTTACGTTCGAGTTTAGTAGTTTAGTAATGCTCATCTTCATATCGGCGAAGGTTTTGTGCAAATTGATGAAGGTAGCGTCTAAAGAATTGCCCCAGTGGAGTAGAAATTTGCATTGAGTTGAATCAATTGCTGCTATGCTGCTGGCATGCTCAATCAATTTCATGAAACTTCAAATTTAACTTCTGGGATCAATGTTTGTATTGGAAACTGAATTAAACTGAGTTTTTTGTCGGCTTCATAAATTTCGTCCTAACTTTTGTCGGCTTCCTTGCCGGATGTATTAAATTTGTAAATAATCTATCTATCTATCTATCTTTTAATAGGCGTTTCATGTGGCACATGTTTAAGAAGTCCCTATTTTGACATGTTTGAGACAACTCTATCTTTGCTTGTTTTAACTTTTTCAACGTTTTGTTTTTGCATGTTTAACGAACGTGTTTTTTCACGTTGAAGCTATATCGTGTCCAAGTATGACTGCTCAAATCTTAATGGTTTTCGAGATAAGGCGTTTTTATATGATTTTTCATTTTGTTTTCAAAAAACTTAGATATAAAAAAAAACTAATCGGACTTGAATTTCTCAACCCTATATTGGGGTCCTGTCAGGGTACACTCAAGGGTTGCAAATCTAGCGTCGAAGTGTGACTGCTCAAATCTTTAAGGTTTTCGAGATATGGCGTTTTTTTTTTTTAATTTTTCATTTTTTTCAAAAAACTTTGGTATAAAAAACCTAACCGAGTGTGAACTGCTCAACCCTATAATGGGTAAGTATCAGGGTACACTCAAGGGTTGCAAATCTAGCGTACAAGTGTGACTGCTCAAATCCTTATGGTTTTTTTCTGATTTTTTTTTTTTCAAAAAACTTAGATATAAAAAAAACTAATCGAACTTGAATTTCTTCACCCTATACTGAAGTGCTATCAGGGTACAATCAGGGGTTGCAAATCTAGCGACCAAGTGGGACTGCTCAAATCCTTATGGTGCTCGAAATATGGCGTTTTTTATGATTTTATTTTCAAAAAAACTTAGATATAGAAAAAACTAATCGAACTTGAATTTCTCAACCCTATAGTGGTGTGCTATCAGAGTACATTCAGAGGTTTCATCTCTTCCCTACAAATGTGACTGCTCAAATTCTTTCGGTTTCCGAGATGTGGCATTACACATTCGGCGTTGCACTGATAGGTGCGAGTTATGCGCTAGTTTTTCTAAAATGCTTGATTTATAATAAATTCAAATGTAAGGTTAGGTTTTCGGTTCAATCGAATTAATCTGATGTGGGAAACACCCCTGCAACTAGACCCAATGTGTTATAATTTGCCCAATGAAACTTTTTCGAGAGTTATTTTTATAGAAGCGGTGTCTCCCTAATATTTTGTAAGAAAAATGTTAGATTTATAATAAATTCAAATGTAAGATAAGGTTTTCGGTTCAATCGAATTAATCTGATGTGGGAAACACCCCTGCAACTAGACCCAATGTGTTATAATTTGCCCAATGAAACTTTTTCGAGAGTTATTTTTATAGAAGCGGTGTCTCCCTAATATTTTGTAAGAAAAATGTTAGGTCTTTGGGAAGATTTCAATTTATAATAAGTTTTCACCTTTCTCTTTTATTTTAGTAGAGAAACAACGAAGGTTTTGGCAAAGTCCATCTTTTGAATGTCCTTTTTCATCACACATCAGTTTCGACAAACGAAAATTGAAGTTCTTGTTTTTTTTCAACATTTTTGATTTTTTTGTTTTGTTTTTGTATTGTATTGTTTATTTTGTTTATTTTTTGTTTTGTTTTTGTATGGAATCGCAAGTGGTGCGAAGCTCCGCTTCGCTTCTGTATATGAATTTAAGCCGTATTTCAGGTGACAATGGATCTCTAATTTTATGATAGATACTCTCGGAGGTTTTTTTGTCAAAATATGGCAAGTTTCCCGACTTCTGCGCTACAATTCAGCGCAGAGTAGCCAATTAATATTGCTGGTGGCGCGAGGCTTGTGTTTGTGCATTGCGCAATTCATAGATTTTGATGACATAGATATTATTTTTCAGCTCAGTGATCAACTAGGCCAAGATTGTACAGCGTGTTTTCAAGACTTCTTTAAACCTCTCTCATTTACAAATATTTGGGTAATTGAAGTTATTCATTAGTTGGATATTTTTTGTTCATTAGTTGGATCACGCATGCTTTCGCGGTTGATCAAATTGTCACTGCAATTTGTGCTCACCAAGCCATTAAAGTGTTGATTTACTACAACCCGATAAAATAAAACAAACGGAATTTTTTAACTTTTTTCTCAAATTTGGTAGTATTTGGCCAAAAAATGAAGAAGAGAAAAATAGTTTGGATTTTCAGCAGGTTGTTTATGGAGCGCGACTAATTAATCAAAGTTTCGTAGCGCTCAGATAATCATTCCAAATTGAATTGAGGCAAGCTTATTGGTCTTATTAATTTCTGTACCAAACTCAAATTTGGTATAGTTAATTAAACTCGGACTTGAAATGCACATATCTGCTGTTCCCTACTTCAGTTCTTGGTGTTCCGACCGGTCTCGATTCAAACCTCGAGAAACTATGCATTAGGGTCGGTTTTCTATTTTTATCTTCTATCTATCTAATATATCTTAATTAGTTGGCGGTTCAGTTGACACAGTTTAAGATGACTGATAGTGTTCCCCAAATTTTCGCTATCCGATTCGCTTAGTTTCAAAGTTCCATAGCTGGAATAGCTTGGATAGAGAAACTTAAATTTTTCGCGAACCGGTTTAGACAGAAATAATTCAAAAAGTTTCGCAGCTTCATAGCTTGCTTAAGAATAACTTGATTTTGCGCTGACTCAATGCAAATAAGCTTGTCGCTCAATGAAATAAGGTGAAACCTGACAAAGTTTTTTTGCTTAATAACTAGCATATTTTTTTTTGCAAAACTGTTCGATCTATGAAATTTTTCAAATGAATTGCTCCAATAGAAAAAAATTTCGCTATTCGATTCTTTTCATCACTGGAATATTTCAAAACTTGAATGACTCCAAAATAAAAACTCACTATCCGCTATCCGATTCCCTTCATGAAATAACTTTACGATATGACTTAACTAGAAATTGATCGAAGTTTCATTGCTTGATCACATTAACAACTATTTTTTTTGAGATCCGATTGATTATTGGAGAAGGGCTTGCTAGGTTAATAATCATTAGCCGATATTTCTTCTTCGATGAAACTTTTGTTCTGAAATACTTCGCAATGTTTTGTGACAAAATTTCAAGCGAAAATTTCTGTTTCACTATGTTTTTTTCTTCAGAAATTTGTTTTGTTATGTTCAAGCGAGTGAACACTGATTTCATAGCCACTCCTGTGGATGAAATTTCCGATGAGTGTCGCTTCTGGAACCAATATCGCCATCCACTCAATTTGAAGCTCCTCTCCAGAGTACAGTCAATTAAGTTTAAAAATCTGACCTCACATTCGTTTCTCTGCGCAAATTCAAACAAACTCGAGTATTTCGAGTCTCGAAATGGACAAACAACAGCGTTCGGGTTCCAAGAAAAAGTGATTTGCTGTGATATTCGCAAAGATGACGCCATGTTTTCGGGAGGCGACGACAAAGGTTTCATTCGTGTTTTCGGAGCCAATCAAAAGAAACCATTACGAAAAATCAAAGCACACGACCTGGTTGTAAACGATATGAAGTTCACACAAAATAAAATTTCGTTAATTTCGTGTTCGACAGATTTGAAAGCGAAAGTTTTTGACATTGCAACAGGTGCTGTTACTTTTACATATGAGGGATTTAAAGATAAAGCGACGTGCTTAGATGTGAAACGAAACTCGATAGACTATACTTCTTTTATTTGCGGCTCTTATGAGAAAAGTGTTCGTATATTTGATACACGAGCTGATAATCCGGTGGTCGCTACTATAGACCACAAAGACGCTGTAGATACCGTGAAAACATTCGCCAATGGAACCCTTTTTGCGTCCGGCGGGGGAAGAGTTGTGAGCATCTGGGACATGAGAAAGAGTTCAGAACCTCTCAAAGTTTTAGCTGAGCATCATAAACATGTGATGGATCTGGCACTGAATTCAGACGAAACCAGACTTTTAAGTGCAGGCATTGACAGGCTGATCAAAATCTACGATACAGAATCGTTCCAATGTGTGCATACTTTAACATATCCGGCTCCGATCTTGGCTTTCGACCTCTCAAATGATGATAAGTTTTTGGCTGTTGGAATGTCGGATGAAAGCATTTCGGTCAAATTTAAAGTGGAACAAAAGTCCAAAGATTCTCATGAAAAAGTCAGTCATAGCCAGAGAAAAAGAAAAATAATGGATTCTTTAGCATCAGAATCTGAAGATGTGAGACTTGCAGTGCCTCACATTCAGCATGAGAAAAGACCTCATTTGACAAAAACTGAGAAGTTACTTAAAAGTTTTGATCATACTGGAGCTCTGAAAAAAGCACTGGAAACAGAATGCAGCCAAAACAACGAAACTCTATTTTCGATTTTGTTTGAGTTTGAACGTAGATGTGTTTTGGACACTGTCTTGAAAGGACTTGACCTACGAGATACGGTCAAGTTGATGCGATACATTCACGAGTCTTTATGCAACCCTCCAATGCTGCAGCTTTTGACTTCCACATATGGAAAGATGTTGGTGCTTCATGGAAACAACAAGGACTTTGTGACTCACCCTGAGATTAATAAGTACTTGAAGGGAAGTCTGCAAAAGGTGAAAAACAGACTAAAAGCATCAGATGAGATGATCAGTTTTGCATCTCAGTTTGAAATGCTGGAAAGTGCTATGTGCAATCACTACAAAGACTATGCTCCGAAGTGTTTGTTTTCTGAAAATAACAAAATTGAAAATTGATCTAAAAGTTTTTCGCGGCATATGAGATATCGTTTGGTAACAAAACAGTCTATTTTTTAAGAGCAAGCGCATTTTTCCTGACATCGAAGGCAGAGAACAACTGTTCCTGCAAATCAAGGTGCCAAAATGAGTCACGTGTAGTCAAATGATTTGAAAAGATCCGGAAATTATATGTGGCGAGAAACAACTACATTTTCTGGCCAACTTAAAACCGAATGATATAAAGAGTTTTTATAATTAACATTTTTTTGTTTGACTGTGTGTATGGTAAGTTTCAGTCTGCCTGTAAAGTAGATTATTTGTTGTATTAATTTACGATATTTTTTGTTCCTGCAGCAAAAATGAAACACACTTTGTGTTCTGGTACGTTTTAATTGACTATTTTTTTCACAGCAAAATCAGGTGCCTCAATTAAACGTCACAGGGGTTAGAATGATATATCTCACTGAAGGACTCAATCGATTACTAGATAAACTGTGACAAATAAGTTATTAGTCGTGAATTATTTTTTCGTTTTGATTTTTGACAGCTTTTGAACGTTCAAAACATCTAAAAAGGAGTCTTTTTGGTTTTTTAAAATCACATTTCCAAATATAAGTAGGTTGCCGCACTCGAGCAGCACAAAATATTTGTAGTTGGGTAGGGGTCCCTTTCGTATAAGTATTTCAGTCTTTTCTTTTTTGAAGACAGCTCTTCGTTACCAGCAATGGTCGGAACATACTGTGCTACTTGCACAGTAACCAGTTAGTTTTGTTATTTTATGTGGCCCCATAGATTTCGATTCAATTGTCTTGTGGATTGCTCTTGATCATGAGCTGTTTCTACAGAGTTTTTGCTTATGTATTCAGATCTATATTCAGCATGTGTGCAAAGATGATGGATTTTTTCCAGCTTATTGACAATCGGCTTAGTATTCATCGGCTTATATAGTGACATTTTTTACTTTGAAAGTTGAAAGTTTGTGCACGAAGCTTTTAACAAAAGTGATGTGGTTTTCTATTATCATCGGTTTCCTCAAGGTGGCAATGGCTACTTGGGCTAAAAGATGTGCCTCGGCAAAAAATTGTTTTTTTTTAGGCTAACAAATTGTCTAACAGAATCACTGAATCCAAGTTTCACTTCTCCGCACTTGGCGTAGATGCAAAGTCACGCCCAGAGAATGCAAAAGTCCTAGGAGCGAATCCGGCCAGGAACTGGTCTAGTTTTTCAAGCTGAAATTTTCCAGTTAAAATATTTTCTCGGCCTGCTGATTTTTGTCAGCTGTTGCTACCGCATGGACTTTTTTTAAGCAATTTAGGAACATTTCAATATTTTTTTTACGTTTGATATTAGCAAGCGTTATCAAATCGGAAAACAGACTTTTTTCGGGTTAACAACTTGTTTAACGAAATCGCTCGAATCACTAGGCTACATTCACGCCCAATCCATATTCAATCCATTTAGGGGGGCGGGAGAAATTATAGTTTTTTTCAGGAACTATGTTTTAGTATACGTTACATTTACAGAAAATTAAGTTTATTTAGAGAAAATTGATTTAAAAAAATAGGACAAATATAATCCCACATAAAAATTGTGACAACTAATTTTAGGTGCGCGTTTGTTCGAAATGCATACGTCATACTTAATTTCTTTTCAAGTTTAATACGCGGCTTTGGGGGAATTGTGCGGTTGGTCACTTAGGGGGGAGATTTTAATGAACTTTTTCGTATACTAGTCAAAATGCGTCCGCTCTATAAAATGAGGCATGTAAGTTGGTAAGTTTCTTTTTCTTTCAAATTGACTGGTACTGCAAATATGTCATAATTGGCTTGCGTCACTTAGCAATTATGTAGACTCGTAATTGGCGTGCGTCACTTTGTAGACTCAAAGTTTGTAGAAATTTTGTAGACTCAAAGTTTTTTCATTGAGTTTTTCCCAGTAGCGTTATCGGCCATATTTTTGCTTGTGTATGCGAAGTGCAACTTCGCCTCTGTTCATAATTAGTTGTGTTGAACTACATTTTTTCTACATATTTAGGCAAGGTTGGAAGCTGTTATCAAAGCAAATCAGGTATTTTTGGTCATTTCTAAAAAACTTAAGGACGCAATCACCAGGATCAACAATCTGTTTGATGCAATTTGGGCGAGTTACGGGCTAGTTATGTTATTATTCAACAATCAGACTACTTTTTTTTTGGCTCTCACAGTTGTTTTAGATTGTTTTTGTTCCCAGCTTCTTTAAGTCAATTTTTAATTTTCGTTAATTTATTGTTCCGACCATTGAAATTGGGGAGGAACTTTGTATTCGGGTGTGTTTTAGTTTTTTTCTTTTTGTTTTCCACCTATAACCAAAAAATAATCATCGGACTGGATGGAGTGATTTATCATATGAAATCTCTTACAGCCGTGATTCGAGCCACATGAAAAAATTTCAAAAACGTATTCACAGTCATTGAAAAACTGGGTTGAAATTTTTGATTTTTCGTCATATTTCGAGCGAATAAAGCGAGCGAGCAGTCTTATTTTAATTGCTCAAAAGCTTGCAATAGCTGTATTTAAAACGTCAAAATTTAGTTTTACTTGAGTAAAATTGAAAGTTTTTAATTTTTCGTCTTACTTGGAGCGAATATAAAACGAGCGAGCAGTCTTACTTTAATTGCTTAAAAGCTTGCAATAGCTTTATTTAAAACGTTAAAACTTAGTTTTACTTGAGTAATGTTAGTTTACTCTGAGTACATTAGTGCCTTTTTGGAATCAAATTTGTTTTTCAATTTGCTTATTTTACTATGACTGTTGAATATACATAATCCCCAGTTTTTTGTTCAGCTCCTTTTATCACAGCACGCCGAAAAAAAACGACAATATGGTGGGAACATTCTGTGCTATTTGCACAGTAACCGGATATTCTTTTTAATTGTTGTGTAATTGGATCTCTATCAACTTTTGGCTTAACGTGCGATAAACTTGGCCGTTTTCGGATCTTCTTGGTTTCCAGTAGAGCTCAGAAAATAAATAGGATGAAGTTAATATTCTCTTCATTGATGTCGTAAAGTCATTCACCCATTTTTGTACCCACCTTGGTTTACATTTTCACCGGATAGGGCAACCGGATAAAAGTTGACTGGTTATTCGACGATGCGAATAATTATATAAAAATCCGAAAAAGGTTGTTTCGTCTTTTATTTATGACAAATAGAACTGTTTTTTACGCTAGCAATTTTTTTATATCCTAAATTACTGCAAAGTTGGTTATTTTAAACCGCAATGAAATTAACTAAATATGAAGGTTGTTTAACCTATTTAAAATACTCGTAAGTTCCAAAGTGGTACAAAGTTCATCCGGTTTGATTTATTATCTAATCAGTTAACTATTCACAGCCCTCTTTTTGATGCTTTGATAGGGGATAGGGTTCAGTTTCGGTTAAGATAGCGAGGCAATTTGAGATCTAAATAACTTTCAGGTAAGTCATGGCTAAAACTGCCAAATCCTTGTTCCATACGCTGCCTCACTGTTTTCTAAGATCTCAACTTTTTAAACCAAACTGTCGTAATTTATCCTCACATGTTAAATACTCTATTGAAGTAAATAACCAAAAAGACTTTTTACGCGTCTCGCTGAAATCTCGGGTTCTAAATCTCTCATTTGAATACTTACTAGATAATAATGTACACTCATTTGACCCTATTTCGTCACAGCGAATGGAAAACATTGTTGATGTTAACCAAAATGTAGATCTTATTGATTGGCGACTAAATGATGACAATAAATTGGAGCTTTTCTGGGGTGATAAGCGAACTACTTTTTTCGATCTTTCGTTATTGGAAGAGAGTTCGAAGCTTAAGCAAGTCTTTTGGGACTCAAGCAGTTTCAATAAACTTATATGGTCGCGAGCCATAGATGTAAATGGACTTAATGGATCTGAGTGTGAAAAAAGTATGGACCAGTTCTATGGATTATTTGCGAGGTATGGAGTTGTATTTGTGAAGAATGTCGAAGCAAATGAGGTAAGCGAAATCTTTTCATTGTCAAATTTAGATCGATAAAACCTTAGTCATGAAAGATACTACATATAGTTCGCGTTCCAGGGTTAAATTAGGAGTTGAGAAAGTTGTCAAGAAATGAGACGGATTTTTGATTGCCTTAATTTGTATCGAGCATAAATTCGACATGAAGATTGGTCCCTTTTGTGTTGCTAGGAATACTATCTAGAACAAGAGTGGATCTCACAAAAGTATCATTTGTTGCCTCTTATTGCGTGTCATTTGTTGGTAAAAACACTTTTTCATGTTGAGGGACATGAAAGCTTCAATTTTCACTAGTTTTAATGCTTAGTTTCCCAAGACATCATTTTTCTGTTTTTTTTTTCAAAAAAAATTGTGGACGGAGGTTTTATGCAACTTGCAAAGCAACTGGCTGCTCTAGTTATTTTTGCTTTGTAGTTATTTTTCTTGCCGAGTGAAATTTCGCTCTGTTTTATTTTATTTGAGCTCCTGATTGTACGTTCAGAGTGCAACGAAGAAGTTATGTGAGAAGATGGGAATCATCAGCAGGACTTACTACGGGGCTGACATGTGGACTGTAGCTGCAGATGGCAAACATGCAGACACCTTCGCCACAAACTTGGCAATCCGAACTCACACAGACAACACTTATTTCGACGCCCCCCTCGGAGTCCAGGTCAGCATTCTTCCTTAGTGGTCCTTTGTTTTTGGGTGCGTTTGTGTGAAGGAAAAAGTTGTTTATTTTTTTCAAGTGCCATACTGGGATTATTCGTTGCTACTTGCCTAGGAAACAGTTCTTCTCGCGGTTATGATTTTGGTGCAAAATTTCATAGCGAAATTGAACTTAAAAGCAATTCTGTCTTCTAAAAGAAATATTGGAATATAGACACAAAAAAGCGTTAAAATAGCGCTGTAATCTATCGACTGTGTTTCAGACGTTTAAGTTCAGTTTTCTTGAAAATTGCTGAAAGAATGCTATCTGCTGTCTTCCTGATGAGCTACTAAAAATGTATTTGCCTTACCGTAGTGAAGATTCAATTGCAAACAGACGAGTCATTTCTAAATTGTAGGCGGATGTGTACTTTCTGGATCAGTACTTCGTGTTCGTATTCTCATGATAACTGTTCTGACCATTTGAAAACTTTGCGTTCGGGTGTGCTTTTGTTTTCCACGCCAAATCGTGATTCGAACGACATTTCAAAAAAATATTCCTGGTGTCGAAAAAAATCGGTGTGAATTTTTTGCTTTTTCGACTAATTTCGAGTGAGCGAGCATAGCAGGCTTACAATTGTTTAATATAAGCGGTAAAAATTTAGTTTCACTCGGCTAAAGTTAGTTTTCTAAAAACAAAAATTCAAAAAACTGCAAAAAAAAAATAAAAAATTTTGATTGTTTTTGTTTAGTCATTTTTCTACGAAAATTGTTTTCGAATATGGGTAATTTACTATTACTGTCGAATATGTCCAAGCATTACTTTTTCGTTCAGATCCTTTAATCGCACCACAGTAAAAACGACTTTAATTTGAAAAAACATTGTTTTTTTAGACCATTGTCGGAACACTGTGTGCTACTTGCACAGCAACCGGCTATCATTGTTTTGATACCTTTTTGGCCCATCAAAACTATCAACATCTATGTAGTGAGAGCATTCTATGCAACTTGCACTGTAACTGGATCTCCTTTTTAGAATGGAAGTAATGGAATTAAGATCATTTGTCTGGCGGTTCACTTTCATACTGGATCGTCTCCTGGTTAAGTTCGTTCACAGAGTTTCAGTGAATTGGTAGCCATCAATAAAGTTTTTGAACACTTGTAGTTATGAAATACTAAAAGTTATGAATGTTACTTCTCCGTATGTGCGTAAATACAACATTTTGAACGAAGAATCGATCGAATAATTTTTGATTCACGGACCATTTTGTAATTCCGTAGTATTTCTGTATAATTGGATTTAGAGCTTAGTGCTAATATTTGTGGAGGTGACAGGCCAACAAAAGGGTGACGAAGATTCAACAAACTGAAAGTAAGATTACCATTCTAACCACCCGATAATTAATATTGATATGCAACATAACAACAGATTGTCACTGTTGTTATGCAATTGTTAGGTAATTCTGATGCAATTTACGTTATTTTTTGTTGTAATTTCGGCTTCAAGATATGGCAGTTTGTTGAACACTCGCCATTTTTGGATCTTTTTTGTTTTATAAAAACAGATATTTCCATTCGCCAAAATGATTCAGGTGTTCCATTGTCTGAGTCATGATGGTTCTGGAGGAGAAACATTACTAGTGGACGGGTTAAACATCTCGAGGCTTCTCCGCCAAAAAGACCAAAAGTCATACAACACATTGACACGGGTTCCCATCCGCTATAGATACTTGGATCCTGGAAAAGCTATGTTTAAAGCTAGTGGACCTATGATCACTGAAGAATGCGAGGGATTTCCTAGTTTGAAGCAGTTCCGATACAACGATTACGATCGAGATATTGACCAATCACATTTGAGTTTAGAAGATCAGAGAGCGTTTTTCAAAGCGTTGCGAAAAGCAGCGATTTTGATCCAGAGTCCGGAAAACGAAGTGACTCTAAAATTGAGCCCTGGCTTGGTTGTTTTTATTGACAACTGGAGAGTACTGCATGGTAGAAATAGCTTCACTGGAAATAGAGTGTTGTGCGGGTGTTACATGGAGAGGCACGATTGGAGAAGCAAGGCGGCTCTGGCTCAGTTTTGAATTAGATCTCAGCAATTTGTTATCCTGCAATCGACTCTAGTTTAACTGAAGAACAGTATTATAAACTATTCGCTTTATGCATGACATACTTACAAATGGTGCTTCAATTTTCTTTTTTTTTATCAAATATTATTATTTTTTTTAAATATTCGCTGTTTAAGAGCAACAAAGTATGAATTGTTAATTTGTTCAATAAAACAGTTTTCAGCGAAAAGAAGATATTATCTAAGTGACGAATGTCTACATAGGATGGTTCTATTTCACCTCAAGAACTCGATCTTCATTTAACAAAGGCGTTATCAACCATCCAGCCAAATTAACGCAATCCTAGGTGTTCATTTGCTAGCGAAAGTAGCATATGAATAGTTATGCAGAAGTTTTCTTAATATAGTCGACCAAAGCCATTTGGTTGATTATTGTAGACACCAAATAAAAGAGATTTTTTAATGGTCGTCAATCGAAGAATAATTTATTAGAGCTTCTCGAAGCGTGCACGTTTAAATTATCAACAATTTACTGTAAACATAAGACCAAGAAATTAAAGTTAACAATGAATACAGTAAGTCCAAATTTATACAATAATAGTGCGTTTGTGGGGGTGAAATCTCAGAGCAACGAAGTGTTTTATGAGCTCCAGTGTTCCCATTTTATCCCAAAGACACAGACTACTTGTTATTGTGGACTGGAGTATAAGGAACACACGACAGGTAATTTTTGTTCATGTTGGAGAATTTTGTTCATTTTTCGTAATTTGATCAGTTTTGGTAATTTTGATCAGTTTTGGTAATTTTGTTCAGTTTAGGCAATTTTGTGATTATGGGTATTTTTTTATTTTGGGTATTAACTTTTTATTTTTGTTAATTTTGTTCATTTTTGGTAATTTTGTTTACTAAAAATGAACTAAATTTTGTTTAATAGTTTTTTTAGTTTGAGTAACTTTGTTCATTAGTGGTAATTTTATTCATTTTGGGAAATTTCGTTCATTTTGGAAGCAACGACATCGCCCCATTCCGAAAAAGAAATCAGGAATGTGGGTTATCGGAAAGCTACTACAGTGCTGATTTAAATTATCCGGACAAAACGAACAAAACTTGAATTTTCAAACGCGTTTTTCTCAAATTGGGTTAAGATTAGACAAAAAGTGAAGAAAACAAAAGTCGCTTAGAATTTCACCAGAATTAATATGGTGCCATTTTTTCTCCGAAATTCTCAACAAAAAATTTACCCCAAAAATGGGTCATTTTGGCTTTTTTCAATTAATCAAGAATTACGCTGAAACTACGTTGTTAATTGATAAGAAAATTATATCACAGGAAGCCTCTTACGCAGCTCAACAAAGTTTAAGAAGGGTTAAATCTTCAAAATTTGCGCAAAAATGTTTAAAATAGATTTTTAAGCAATAATTCTGGCTTTTATATAGTAAAAATCACATTTAATGACTATCAAGTGAAAAAAGTTTCTCTTAAACTGGTTTTTGGAAATTTAACCCTTCTTAAACTTTGTTGAGCTGCGTAAGAGGCTTCCTGTGATTTAATTTTCTTATCAATTAACAAAGTAGTTTCAGCGTAATTCTTGATTAATTGAAAAAAGCCAAAATGACCCATTTTTGTGGTAAATTTTTTGTTGAGAATTTCGGAGAAAAAATGGCACCATATTAGTTCTGGTGAAATTCTAAGCAACTTTTGTTCTCTTCACTTTTTGTCTAATCTTAACCCAATTTGAGAAAAACGCGTTTGAAAATTCAAGTTTTGTTCGTTTTGTCCGGATAATTTAAATCAGCACTGTATTATAGCTAGGTTATTTTTTGGTCATATTTGGTCAAAGTTGATTAAGTAGCGTTCATAATATTCAGAGTGCGAGACAAATTTGGACGCAAACTCAGGCAGCCCAGACCCGAGTATGAGCTATCAGTAGTCCTTAATAGACCAGACATGTCTGCCGATTCTCCATTTTTTATTGCTCCATTTGTTTGTTCAGCCCCATGCGAGACAGTAATTTTGCTGATAGAAGCATTTTTTGCGACTTAAAGCCATTTTTTTGACGTCTAGATTTTTAAATTGGTACCCCTATTGCAGCCGAAAGCGGTCAGGCTATGGTAGACTTGAAGCTTTAAGTCAAACGAGAACTTATCCTCACACTATCATTGCCATGAGATTGAACACTCTCGATTGACGTTTGCTAAGTGAACTCCTTTCCACTGCTAAGGGACTATTGCTGAATCTGCGGAGTTGCAAAATGATTGTTTAGCTAATGATTGAGCTGTTTCTTGTTTTTCAGAAGCCATTGGTGTTTACTCAACCAGCTCCAATCAGAACATTAACTGGAATTCCGAAGAATGCACTTCCAAAAGAGAGTCCAGATGTCGAGGAGTCCTCCTAACGTACCGACATGGAATCATAAACCAGTCGCTCTATCTCCGTCTGGCTTACAACTCTGAAGCGATCAGTGTGTCAAACTATCTCAAGACATGTTGGCGCAACCGGACCAGAAATTGGAGCGGACCCTCGCTGGTTTTAAATCTCTGCGCTGGAAACAAAACGCAGTTCGGGCCATCGCAGAAACGAAGAATACTTGAAGTTCTGTCAGATATTCTCACAATTGGGAATGTTTTGGTCATAACTTCTGCAATTCATACTGGATTCACGGAGCTTCTTGGAAAATGCGTGGATCAACGCTGGACTAAAACTGGCGAAAACACAAGGGTTCTGGGAATATGTAACTGGGGAATTGTGATGGAAAACGAGGACTTAGTTCGTCAGCATCATTCAGGATCCAAGAGTGTGCTCTCGAACTATCACATTGATAGTAAACCGGACAATGGTAGGTTCTGGCTGCACAGCAATGTCACTGATTTCCTACTAGTCGACGATGGTACGTGCCTGGATTCGGATGACGTAATCGTTTCGTTCACGTCTCGGCTTTTAGAACAGTTTGAACTAGAAGTCCCGGTTGCGAATTTGGTTTTCGATGATTCGGAATTTGCAATGAAAATTTGCGGAAAAGCACTTGAAACAAACCAGAATATTTACGTTATAGAACGAGGGGGTTCTAAAACTAACGTTTTAAGCGGGTTAATTGATGCTTTGAAGTCTGATACAGGATCTGAATTCAGCATAGAAGAAGTAAAGTCTCATGCGTTGCTGGGGCCTGATCAACAAGAGACAATTCAAGATTCAATTTTGAGCAAAATTAATTCCAAGGAGTCGTTAATTTCTCAAATTTTCAAGATTCCTCTCACCCAAAATGCCGACTTAGCTGTGAACTTTGTTCTAAACAGATGTCTGGAATCCATATCCGATCCGTTCAAAAAACTCCAGAAAACGTATCTGTGGAACCGAGCGTCTGTTTGCGAAGATGTCTGCGTAAGCAATAATCTGGACTCAAATCAAGAGATCGACGCTTTGGTTGAGGCCTCGAGATGTTTGGTGGACGGAAATGCTCAGTTTTGTCGGATTTACGTTAGCTTCAATCTGCTAGATTTCGACTATTTCGGCCATGAAGATAGGCTCTGCAAATTATACAAGGAAGTTTTCCAATCGAATGAAAGTCTGATTTTGAGCAAGATTTTTATGAATTTTCTGCCGGCTGGAAAGTTTCCCTTCTCGTTTGATAAACCATTGGACTCCAAGGACGTTGATCAGTTGAAGCTCTTCCTCAAACAAGTGTCCAGCAAATTAAATTTGGACGTCAAAATCCACTTCGAAGGTGATCTTGAGGAACGAAGGGTTAAAAACTCGATGCGAGAATTGTTCATTTTCAGTCTTTTAACAGAAAAGTACGAATTAGCCGAAGAATTGTGGATATACTTACCAAATAAAATCACGACTTGTCTCTTCGCAGCAGCGGTTTTGACTCAAATTGGAAGTCGCTTCCATAAAAGGAAGTTGGATTTGCAGAAAAATTTCGAAGAGGTAGAAAAAGCAGGGCGGCATTTCGAAGCGAAGGCTTCAGAGATGATTGAGTTTTGCCACAGAAGGGATCCGGACAGAACTGGCGCTTGTATGAAGATCAAGTATCCGGACTGGTCTGATATGGATATGGCTGGCTTCGCGCAGAGCTGTGGAAGCTCAAGGTAACGCAATGCATCACTATTTTGTGTCTGCACGGTCACAAAAGTTGTGTTCTGAACTTTGATACACTGACATATTTCAATTTTTAAACAATCAGGTTGAAATTTCTTTAGCTTTATAGTCAGTTTTACCTCTCCATAAAAGTGATAGAAAATTAGATATTAATAAGTACCGACCGATATCTCTTTTAAGCAGCTGTAGTAAAGTAATAGAAAAATTATGCAGTTTCGTTTGTACAATTATTGCCAAAAAATTCAACTTGCTCTATGATGGTCAGTATGGATTTCGCGAAAAAAAAATAGACAATCGATGTGCTAGCGGAATTAACTGAGCGAGCGCCTTCGCTTAGGGACTAACAGAAAAATCGACGCTAGCGGAATACGTGGGAACTGTTATAAATGGCTTGAAATTTATTTGTCTAATAGGTATCAGTGCGTTCAGGTCAATAATCAAACTTTTGGCTGGTTGCCCATAGATACAAGGGTACCGCAGGGCTCCGTTTTTTACCATCTTCTTCTTATTTTCATGAATGACCTGCATCTCTCTTCGACTGATTCAAATGTTTTTCTTTTTGCTGATGATACAAATGTGGCATGTAAAAGTTCGTGCTTTGATATATTTCAAAAAGATTCAACGAATGTTTCTAAATGGTTATGAGCAAAATAAATTAACACTCGACTCAGATAAAGTAACTCTATTAACTTTTAGTAAAAATGGAACTGCTTCTCATTTCAAACTCATCTGGCTGGAATTATGTATGAGCCGAAGCCATCCTGTGAATATCTGGGTGTTGTACTGGATTACAAATTATTTGTTTCATATTCAAAAAATTAAAACGAAACTAGGGCGTCATTGTGGCATTGTTTCAAAAGTGCGTCAATATGTTCCAACGTCAATTTTACTCAAATACTACCCATCGAATATCAAACCAATAATACAATACGGTTTGCTTGTGTATGGGGGAACCGTTTTTTATCTTTTGAACCAATTTTTTATGTTAGAGCGAAAAATTGTTCGAATTATTTTTCAAGAGAAAGTATGATAGTATAACACAATTTTTTTATAACACAAAATCCTAACGGTACATGAACTTTAATTATACGATTAATTGAAGTTTTGCCTCCGATCTTTAAATCATAGACACCAAATTTTTTTCTTACATTTAATATTTTCCCCGAAAAAATTTGCGTATAGAAGCAAAAGTTCCAAAAAACAATTATTTGTTCCTGTTTTGTAAAAATCAATCAAAATCATGCTCTCTAACCAATAGAGGTCCAAAATTGCTTAATATAATGAGGAATAACAATCTGTTGCCTGAAAAAATTGGTAAAATGACCAAAATTGAAGATTCAAATTTCGTATACAAGTTCAAAAATAATTTTATACTAGGAAAAATTGATTTAATACATTCCCTTTTAAAATTTAATATATTTTTTTGAACATATTATATTGGCTTAATGCTATCAAAGCACCTCTTTTTTTTCAAATTTTTTTTTTGATTTCCTTATTAAGGGTTTTGAATTATATCGCATTAGTAATCCGGCGAAATCAGTGAAAACTAAACAGTATTGGCTCGTTTGTGAATTAATTTGTTATAATTATTTTAAAAGTATATTTTTTGTTCCGTTTTTTTTCTCTTTTTTTATCTAAATTTATCACCAAGTTATTCGAGAGACTAAAGTGAGGGAAGAGGCTTGCAATAGCTTGTCTTCATGGCTTACAAGCTTCAATGGTCTAATTTATAACGTAAAAACTTAGTTTTTCTCTAGTAACCAAAAACCCAAAAAAAAATCCAAAAAAATTGAAAATTTTTTTTAAAAGTTTTTTTTTGGTTTTTCAAATCAATTTTCTACAAAAATTGTTTTTCAAATTGTGCTCCTTTTATCACACCACGCCGAAAAAAAAACGACTTTAACTTGAAAAATTTTGTATTTATTGTTAAGATTATGGGTGGAAGGAACATCCTGTGCTACTTTCACAGTTACTGAATATCCTTGCTTTCATTTTTGGCTTCCTTTTTTTTGAGTTTTGTCAAAAAATTTTGCCTTTTAGAGCATATGTTCTTGGCATATATAGATGAAACTCTTGATATGAGCGAGCTGATCTTTTCAAACACAGTCTAACTGTTCTTAATACTGTAAACTTCAGAATTTAAAAACGTTGCTTTATTCCAGAGAGTTCCTCTCGACGGAAGCATGCACCCATTTCACCCAGCAAAGATGGTACCACTTCATTCACCCGGGAGAACACATGGCTAAAATAGGACTCTGTGCCGTCTTTCCCTTCCTGTGTGTACTGCTGTTGCTGGATGTGGATGACAACCACGAGGACAAACTGACCAAGAGGCTAAAGAGCGGACATAATGCATGGAAGAGAACGAAACGATTCTACAGGTGGATGAATATTGCTTTTGATTGGTGCTGTAATTTTGTGGATCTTTTTTTTTGCTTGAGCCTTTTTTACGTTAATAGAGCTCAAAAGTGTGACAACTGTAAATTAAGCTCGTCTGTCTCTTGATTGTTAAACACCCCGTATGATGTAATATCACACAAATTCGAGTCGGGTTTTTGTAATATAAATGAAACATGCAATTCCGTTGACATGTGAAAAAAGAAAGACGTTTTATTTTAGGTGCCCGGTAACAATCTTCATGCTGAACCAGCTGTACAACCTCATCTTTGTCGTCCTTTTTGGAGTGATGATTTGTCAAGAGCAAGATTCGGATTTCATGGCTCTCGAAATAGCCATCCTTTCCTACGCTGGCATCCAAGTGCTGGAGAAAATGCGCTATGTCGTCCTGTTTCGTGTAACTGGATCAAAAAACTGGACCAGGATTCCTTTGATTATAAGTCTGTCTGCTTACATTTTACTTCTGGCTGCTTTTGTAGGTCGGTTAATTCCTGGGAGCGATCAAGACAATGTGGCTCAGTGTCTATACATTCTCAGTTTTTGCATGTTTGCATGCAAAAGCATGCAGATGTCATTTTTGAGCAAAAGCGTTGGACGAAAAATGATTATTTTGCAGCAAATGCTCCCAGACTTGATGCATTACGCTCTAATTATGCTGCTCTTCAGTATTCTCTACGGCGTGGCTTCCTTGGCGCTCATTAGGAACCAGTTTGGGGAGCTGGATGATTTCATGTACTGGTGGATGATAGTGTTCAGACCAGTTCTGCAGTTGTTCGGGGATCTCTATCTCGAGGACTTGCAAATCGCGACATCCTCGGGATCCGAGAAGAGTCTGCCCTCGGGGTTCGAAGGCGAAGTTAGTGTGGCACTGGTTCTGATGTGTGTATACCTTTTGATTGTGGGAGTATTGTTGTTAACGTGGTTGATAGCTGTGTTTGTGAACAAGTATAGACAGCTGGAGATTGATGCGCACAAATTGTTGCTGATCCAACAGTACTACCTTGGTAAGTTTCACTCATTCAATGTCACGTTCATTTTTAACTGCTTCTGGATCTTCATTTTGAAAACTGAATTGAATTGAATTTAATATGGGTTCGTCCTGGACCAGAAAACTATAAAAAAGTTTTCGTGCTCATGAGCGAATTTGGTTTAATCGAGTTAATCTCATCAATTGCTTCATAAACCAGGTGTAAAAAGCATGTTTGGTATATGTTTTTTTTTCACCTGGTTTATGGAGCATTTGGATGAGATGAAACCAATTAAACCAAATTCGCTCGCCTGATTCTGGCAATGATTAGACCTAAAGTTTTTTTCACTATTTGGCTCGGCCGTATTTTGCTAGATTAGTTTTATGGTTAATCGTAGAGATGGTTGCATTAGGTTTTTCAATTAGCCGATTACGATTTATGTGATAATACTTAGCGGTGATCAGAAAAATGTCAATCCCACCATTGAAAGCCGGATGATGATGATGATGATGGTGGTGGTGACATCAAACTCCTGAAGCTGATGATGATGATAAATGATTAGTTTCTACTTTTCTGTTTTGGTGTTTTTCAGTGCACGAGTACTTCGAGCGGTCAGCAGTTCCCCCTCCCTTCGTCATCATTCCGTTCTCAGTGTTCTGGTTGAAAGCCATCTACAAACAGAAGCTCCCAGATGGAAGTGACTTCACTCGGGGATACAAGAATAATGTGAGAGAGATACCCCAGTTGATCCAGTGGGAGAGTGGCCAGATATCTGATCTGTTGAGGATGAAGAAAACGGCCAAGAGTGAGCACTTGTTCCAGATGGAAGCAACGTCTGCCGACTCTAGAATTGACAGTGGTAGGCTGCATTCCAAATATATGTTCCTATAAGTAATTCTCAAACACTTAAAACACGCGGAAAACTTGTAAATGCATATTTTTGAAAGCACCTGATGCATATGCAATGCGTTTTTTTAAGTAGGTTGCAAACTTCTCTGTTTCTTTCTAATACTCTTTTATTGATGCTCAAATGATTTTTTAAGTGCCTCAGCGCAGAGCTTATTCATCCAAAACAAGAAAAACACATGGGAAGTAATAGGTGTTAGCGTACTTGAACATATACAGTGAATAAGCTCTTTGAACCTAGAATGTTTTGAGGTTTGAGCTGTCATTTTGATTGTGATACTTTCTAGGCGACTTCAAAAGCGAAAATACAGCAAGACCCACCCTCAAGCCAGCCAATGAATCGGGCGAAGCGAAAAGCTTCGAAATGTTTCAAGACATTCTATCTCAGCAAACGAAGAAGTTGGAGACTATAGGAGAGCAAATAGCTCTCACCCAATATTCTATCCAGTCTCTGAAAGAACGAAAGTCCAGAAGGAAGTCAAGAGTACGCGATGAGGACCAGAGACAGGAGTCCAGTCTCGTGTCAAGGTCTTCGTCAGCAAAGAAGTGACTATTGTAGTAGCTGAAGTATTAATGATTTCAATTCAATTTACATAAAATTTTGAATTTCTAATGCAAATTCAATTTGGCATTCGCAATTACATGAATTAGACGATAACTGACTTTTCTTAAATTTTTGTGCCAAACAAAAATCTCAAAACAGCAATGGATATTGAGGGTTCCTTGGTTCCTAGTTTCACACGGTTGCGATTGACAAGCGCTATCAAATCAGAACATAATTTTTTTATTAGGGTAATAACTGGTCTAGCAGAATCAATTTGTCGTTTGGTAGTTTTGTATATAATTCATTCAAATTCAATGCTGGTTCTGAGCTTTTTTGACGCAAAGTGAACTCACATGCTCGGGACCACAAAGGACGTGAGTTAGAAACCTACCTATAATTTCGGACTATTGTGTATCTGCTTTTTCGTCGACTCAGTTTCAAGAATTTTTTTTTAAATTCAGCCTATTCTCTGTTCTACAATGTTTATTTCATTATTTTCAAAATGCAGATTATAGACATCAGATTTTTTAAATTTTAAAATTTGTTAGGGCTGAAATTTTTTTTTTTCGTGATTTGACTTAAGATTTTTTTTCAAGTTCAGTTCATTTTTCTTTGTTAAAAGGAGGGCAAACTCCACTATCCAAGAGCGAAAGTGTAAAGGTCACGAAAAACGTAATCTTCTTCTAGTTTCACAAGCGGAATTTATTTTTCAGGTTTCTCAGCGAATTAAAAAAGAATAATTATTGATTCAATTTTCTCAAATTGGGTTAATTTTCTGTCAAAAAATGTTCAACCATAAATTCAGCTTAAAATTTAAAGAGCCTTCATTACATATTTTTTGCTTTAAAATTTGAAAGTTGAAGTTGTTTTCAAAAATAAGTCAGTTTAGTTTATTGTTTCCTTGCGTTCCTGGACTTCTTCTTACTGTCTGTTTGCTATGTTTTCATTGCAACTCTAGCAAAAAATAAATGCTTTTCTCATTTTTTTTATTGTTATTGTCAGTTTTTCAAAAAAATGGGCACATGGAAAACCCACAATAAATATATATTTTTTGTACTGCTAGTGGTGCGAAACTTATTTGATGGGTTCCTTGCCACACAACATTCTGAACCCCGTTGCTCGCTCTTTTCAACCATCGAATGACCCTGTGCCTTGTTTTTGGTATCATTATCATTCAACTGTGCTGGATCTCGCAATTATTTCTTCTGGCTTTTCACATCATCTCGTTTGTGTTCTGTTGATGTTTTGATTGAGGACAACCACGGATCATCTCTCATCTCTATTGTCCAGTCTAGTGCGTCTCGATCGTTCTAGGAATTGCGTCAGCAGGAGCAATACGAAATTGATCTGAAGATGTCACTTCTCATCAATGATATCTTTTTTAAACTGATATCTTTTTTAAACTCATGGTCAGTACCAAGCATGGCGTTAGCGGGAGAATCGTGAAGCGGAGATGGTGATGCCATTGTGATGATATAATCGCCAAATATGGCTATTCAGAAACTCCTGTAAATTTTGTCTCATCAAAAATCAACAGTCCTTGAAATGAGCATATCAAACTGATCCAAGCCAGACAGTAGAACTACAATTAAAATACTTAATACCAACTAGAGACATTCAAGTGCATTCTAAAGCAAAAACACCAGATGTAACAACATCAGATTTTGAGTTGCCGAAAGGAAATGTTATAGCTAGTGAAGGACATCAAATTAATCCAGAACTAGTCACAGCTTCAAGATTCTATTCAACTCTTCACTCAGAAGTACAATGGGTCTTAACGTACAAGAAGTAGGAGCGTCACCGAAAATATTTTTTTTTCAGACTCATGAAACTATTCCAAGTAAGCTCTGTACAGTGCAGTGATCCAAGGAATAACTTACTTAGTTATAAGTTATAAAGACGATATGTTACCTGTAAATCTAGAACAAGAACAGAGAAAAGATGTAGATATCAAGAAAGTTGTTGAATGGATTACCAAATGAAATAATGATGATTTATTGTGATGTACATTTTTCAAAGTTGACCGGATTTTGATGGCAGAAATTGGCATCGATACTTACTGGCTCGTAAACCTCACCGTGAAAAGAAGAGCAATGAGGCATGACACACCTCTTGCGTTTGATTGAATTATTATCGATTATAATCAATTAAAAGTAGGTTATTTATTACCCAATAAAATTTTTGTAAATAATTCGAAAAATACTTTGTAATTGTTTAAAAGAGTTAGTATTGCTGAGAAAAACAATAGTTTATCGATCGCTTTTAACGATTATTGATTTTCATGTAGACTGACAACGATTCATTTTTACCCATAAAACGCCTGTGTGGGGTAGGTTTTTTCTGGCATTATTTTGATCGCCGTATAATATTTCTTGCAAAGTGATAATTTATGCTGGTTAGTTCTTAATTATTAGGTGGGAACTTTTATAATTGTATGATTTGGAAAAGTTTTTGTGTACATCCTCTTGTGATTATTTTTCTGTTTGAGATAATCCTGGTATATTTTATTTTGTAAGTGATGCGAATCACCGCTTCGCCTGATTGTTTTAAGCCTTTTTCTCAAAGGTTCTTTTTCTGAAGATGTTTTAGTTACTGCCACTTTGAAACCATGCATTTAAGCAATATTGAGGCTTCAATGTCTACTCAATACCTTACCTCTGACGCCGAATTTAAATATTTTTGGACCGAAGATGTCCTTTTGAAGGAGTCTGTAAGTAATGCAGCAGTCTCCTTAGCTAGAGCCTTCCTGGCCGCATTTGCATCTTATTAGCATAACAAGGGAGACATGGGCAGGGCCAAAACGGAAGTTATTAGTTCATATTCAGTTGCGTGTCTGAAGCATTTTACGATTATGTCTGATGCAGTTGACAGAAAGCTTCTTGACAGAAATCTACAGAACTTCAATTTATTGCAAATGCGCTACTAATTAGGAGAGACTGATATTTAGAAAGGAAGTTTGTGCAAGTAAAAATAGCAAATAAAAGCATTTAAAAAATTGGCATTTTTTTCATAAGTCTTTATTTATAAAGGATAGAATAAATGAATTTTTCTAAAAAGGTGCTAATGACTAGGAGCGCGTTCAACAGTGTCGAAGTACAACAGTGCCGAAATTGAAAATGTGTTCAGCAGTGCCAAAAATTGATCATATTTGAAAATTATGCATGTGGTTTTGGAGCGAAACCGAGAGGAAAGTTTGACAATTTTGTGAGTTAATTGCTTGTTTAAAAAGATTTTTGACGCCGCCAAGGGCATGCGCAGAAATAATTTTCTGGAAGAAGGAGGCGGTTTTTCGAAAAATTCTGAAGATTTTGTTCAGGGGCGGATCTAGAATTTTTTCGAGGGGGGGGGGGTTTCAAAAAAAATTTAAAAATTGTGTCGGCTTTTTTAGGTCGACCAAATTGATTTTCCGAGCTCTCAGAAAGGACTAAAAAGACCATGTTTCTGCAAAAAAAAGGGTTTGGCCATGTTTTGGCGTTTAAGGCATTTTTTTGAAAAGTTTTGACCAAAACATTGAAATTAGCTCCCCCCTCAAAATTAGTATTCATTGGCGCCAAAGAAGCTTTTAGAATTTTACGGGTCCGTCACCAAAAATGATAGTACAAAGGGGGGACCGACCGAAGGCGATTTTAGAAATCTTTTCAGGTTGGTCAGCCTAAACTGGATGTCAAAAAGTTATACCAAAGTTATAGCAAATTTATGCCCTTTGGTATACTTTTAAGACATCCAGTTTAGGCTGACCATCCTCAAAAATGTTCTTAAAGCGCCTTCGGTCGGTCCCCCCCTTTGTACTATTTTGAGAAATCCATTTTTTGGCTAAAATTTGGCTACCAGAATTGAGTGGGAGGAGTGGTTGGCGGTCGCCCCCCTCGGCACGCTGCTGGACGCCTCGTTTGGTGAATTTTTGTTTGTTTAACAGGCGGCATCAATTAAAATGGACGATTTTGTCTTTTCAACGTCTGTCAATTTGAAATACTTGTTTTTGAGTTGGGATGAGTAAAAACATGTTTAGTATACATGGTCAGCATCAGACAAAAAGTAGACGCGATTCAACGGGAATTTAAGTCAAAATGAACTCGATTTAGTGATGCTAGCTAGTGATTACTCTATTTTTAAATAATTTAGCATTTTTAAAGAAGATAAGATTGATGGGAAAACGAGTTGCGTCAAAGATACATCATAATATCAGTTAAAAGCTAAGTTTGTGTAATTTTACTGATGAAATAGACATAACCTTTTTCGATCGATTTTTCTCTCGATTCGCCACGCGGCTATTTCTACTTGTTCATGCCTTTGAACTGCGAGGAACTGTTATAAGGAGGCAGTTTTCCCCTTTCTACTGCCATAAAATCTCTGACCAAAATAGCACGACAAAACTGCATGTATTACCACTGAAGGTATAGGCTGATTAGTTTGAAAAGTAACTGAAATGGATGGAGTTGCTCGTGGCAGAAGGAACGAATAGCAGAAATTATTCATTCAGACCATTTGTTCTCAAGGGAAAATACCAATATACGAGCTTTTCTGGAGTTTACAGAGAACCGCTTTTCTTGCCTTGCCTAGGAACCACATCCAGTTTGATAATGATTTTTTAGTTAAAGTTATTTTTTAAGTATGAAAAAGTGCGAAATAATTTAAAAATATTAGTTGGGTCCCTCGAAGGGAAACAATTTTTAATGAAAGTTCACAGAAATTATCAATTACATTGTTTCTGTTCCGAAACTTCAGGGTTTTTCTTTTTCTGCGCAAGCAAAAATATTTTCTAAACCCAACTATCTATTTTCAACTCATGAAAATTCAGACTGAGCTAAAGATTTTTAAGGTTTGGAGTGGTTGTAGAACGTTTTCTGCCATTCTGGCTTTCTGTTTTGAGAATAGCCGTCACTTCAGGCAACAGCGTATACTTGGCGTTTCCCTCTTTCTTCATTTGTATTTTTCACTCTCTTCTCCATTTTTAATTACTAAAACCCAACTAGTAGTGATGTAATTTCACACAGCTGATCAACTTGGTAATTTTATTCTTGTTTGAAGTTAAAACAGGTTACTTCGCCTAGGTCTTTTTTTGCATTTGACCGCGAATAGGCTCTTTTTTGAATTTCATTGTCGTCAGTTTTAATGACGAGGCAACTTACCGAATATAATTACAACATCACATTGTAGTCATTTTTATTTCTAATTATGAGTTTTCGTCAATTTATTTGAACTTGGAACTAGTTCAACTTGTGAATTGTTGTCAATTTAATGCTTTGGAATTGATTTAAATGTCAGATGTTACTTAATTCAATTGTTTGTTTCTTAATTCAAAAACAGCCATTTGAAGTCTTGCTGCCATTTTACTATGCCGATAGAACTGTAAAGCAAAGCTGAAATAAAAATAATTATGAACATTTCAATTTAGTTTCTTAGAAATTTTTTTGGAACGATCGCTTATCGCTAGTCTGAGTTATTAAATAAACCAGGAACCCTTGTTATCTTTTCGGATAGTAGCCTTCAGTGAAATTTGTTTGAACTGCTTATCAGATTAATTGTATTAGGTTGCCATGAAGCTGGACACATCGAGCCCAGGGGTTAGTTTTTTCTTCTTTCTTTCGGGGCCCGCTTCCTATTCTTTCCTCTTTGAGAAAAAATCATGTTTGCTGAAGAATCAGATTTTTGTTTTGAAACATGGTTTCCCAAACACTCGAAGCTTCCAAGAAACTAAATGGGCCCCTAATGTAAATAGAGTGAGGTGAAATTGTTCACTTTCGTGCTTTGATGATTTCAATTTAAGTATCGAATAAAATTTCTCGAATGAGGCAGATTAATTACGTTTGAAAAAAAGGTTGAAAACGACCGACCGGCCCATTTTGAGTTAGTTCGTTGCGGTATTTACCTAATATTAAAGAAATTTTGGACCCCTCTCTCACACATGGTTTTTACCGGGACTCTTCTATCACACTTGTACCGATATATGAAATACCGAGGGCAACTAAGTTTCTTGTGATTTTTTAGAAAGTTTTCGTAAAACTCAAATTAAAAAAAAAAGTACTCTGAAATTGAAGCTCGCAACCCTGTAGGCAGGGATCGCAAATCTTGCCCCAAAATTTGACGGCTCAAATCCATTTAGTTTGCGAGATATGACTTTTTTATATGAATTTTCTCAAACATTTTCAAAGGACTAAATTTGACAAAAAATGAAGTTCTTATTTCCATGAAATCACATGCTGTCAGGGTACGTTCAGGCGTTGCAGACGGTGCATTTAATTATGACTGCTCAATTTTTTCAAGTTTCGGAGATATGACGTTTTTATGATAGAAAAAATTTCAAGAAATTATATATCAAAACTTGACAAAAGTTGAGCTTGTCAAACCTGTAATTGAGTGCTGTCAGGGTACTCTCTGCGGTTGCAAATTTTGCCTCAAAGTTTGACTACCTAATTATTTTAAATTTTTGAGCTATGACAGTTTATAGGATTCTGCAAAAATTTTCAACTAACTCATTTGCAAACTTAACAAAAGTTGAATTTCCCAACTCTAAAGTGTGAAATGCTGTCAGGCTTTAGAATGCTTGCATCCAAATATGACTGCTCAAGTATTTTTTCTTGTTCCGAGATTCTACATTGATATAATTTTTAGAAATTTTACATTTGAAAAATTTCACAACGTTTGGAGGTTTCGTATTTTAAAACAATTACGCTGGATTTTGAATCCTATTTATGAATTTGATGATTTTGCAATTGGAATTGGTTCAATTTTTTTAAATATGGAAAGTGCAGTTGTATGATGTCGGCCATTTAAGTGTATTTTTGTTTACGAATATCTGAAACCCAGTAACTGCGGAGATTTGACCATTTTAGTTTTAAAAACCTTCACGTCAAAATTGTTTTCATCGTGCAAATTATGTAATCAAAAGCGTTGTTGGATTCGCGCGTCTGTTTTTTGGTTGCATTCATTTCGCTGTTTTCTTTATACGTTTTATTTATAAGCCTCTTTCATGTTCACTAATCTGTTTGAAGCACCGGATGTGCGATACACTCAAGTACTATTGCATTATGTGAGTTTTTCTGCATCTCTGCAACTGTGAGCTTTTAAAAGCACCTGATATAAACCTCGCCTGAGCGTTGATGGAATCTACAGCAGCTTGCATTTTGATACTGCGACTTCAGAAATTATAAAAGAGACAGAAAATTCCTACTGTTTTTATGGGAAGAAGAATGAGTTTACTAAAGCTCATAATAAATCACGTTTTTTATATAAAACAATTTAACTATATTTTGAACTTCATAAGTATTACAGTGACGAGACCAGCTGACCTGAAATTATCTCCCCACCTGGTTGCTTAATTTATTGTCTTTTCTGTTTTTGTAAGTCGTCAGAAATCATCAACAAAACCTTAATAGAAGTTAATTCCTTCATGTTTTTGACATAGCGAGATCACTTAATAGTTTTTAATGGTTCACGTTGCGGGTAAAATGTAGGGAGTTGAATTGAATTGTGGATATGTGATGTAGGAAGATGTGTGTTTTAGATGGACATGGATGACAATGATGAGGAGTATGACTACCTGTTCAAAGTTGTCCTCATAGGAGACACAGGTAGGAGACTCATTACATCTGAAAACAGACTTCAAGTCTAATAGCGTGCTCAATCTATTGTCAGCCAATAACTTTGCTTGTTTTTCTTTCATAAAATACCATTAGATTAGATTCGAAACAATTTATTTTAATTATAATGATCATTCAGTTATTATTTCATAAATTGTGTTTGGTTAAGTTATCATCACGGAGGGGAAGAAAGTACATTTTTGTCATAAAAAGTACGTTTTTTTTTGTTTTTTGGCGGCCAAAAAAATTTAAAACAGTAAATCAAAATTCTTCGATTTTGTCTTATAAATGCCTATAGAAACACTATCGCGCATTTTCCATCTGTATTTTCTGACATTCACGAAGTTCTTGCTTCGAATACCAGGATGTTATCCGGGAATCTTAGAATTTGACAGGATGTTCATCGCAAACTCCCCTCTATGTGTCTGGAAAATCGTTTTTGTTTTTTAGGGCAAGTTAAGTTAAAATTCTATATTTTGCTCTTTTTTAAGTTTTTTTTTTCAAAGCGAAAAACGTAATAAAGTCAACAAAAAAACATTTACATTTTGTTCCTTCTTGTTTGTCACGTCGCAGTCACGAGGCAGAGAAATTCTAACTTTCAGTTTCCAACCGATGAATTGAACGAATATTTTCTTCACGCTTTGTCGTTTTCTCTATCAGTATTCTTGAAAAAATACGATCATGTTTTGATTGAAAATTTTCAATTTCAATGCTTGATTTGTTTTCTCGGGTAGAAGGTAATTAAGACGACAGGCCATTAAGACGACAAGACATTTAGATGGCAAAAAAGCGTTATTACATGTAAAATGAGCAGCTCGAATTCATGCGGTTTAAATTTCTCAGAAATACCATTTGGAGAATTGCGTGTAGCGTCGTCTTACAGTCCCACCAAAAACGGTAGTTGTCTTAACGGCTGTTGTCTTATTTTCCGGTCATCTTTTTCTCGTGGGAAGAACCAAGGAGATGAAATGTAAGTTAAGGAAATAGAAAACAATAATTGAATTAGAGTCTGTGAAATTGGAAACAGATTGATATTCGGTTCTTCATACTCGATACTTTTCTGATTTTCGAGTATCCCTTACTTTTTGAGCATCCCTGATTCTCGGAAATACAATTTGGAGAATTGCGTGTAGTGTCGGCTTGCAGTTTTAAAATTTCGGGTTCAGTTTGAATTCGCTGTCGGTTAATGTGAAGTCAGTCAGCTATAGATTCAAATTTATAGTTATAGTCGAAAAAAATCACAACAAAATACAAAGACTTGTGGTTTTGAAAGAAAAGTTAATTTTCGAGAGTAGGTGTCTTGTAATCGGAAACTAGCCTTTTCCCCCTAAAACAACTTTTCTTACAAAAAAATGAACTTGCGTTACTATTGAACCTTATAAACTTCCAGGTTACTTCCCACTCGGCCTGGAGGTAACGTGGTTGCTTTTGAACTCAAGGTTATGGGGCTTGAGTCCCGGTAGGACCTTATTTTTTCAGTATGTATATAATTAAACATTTTGGGTAAAAATTGAATTGTCTGCTCAAGTTTTGTCTGGTTAGGTGCCGCATCAAGGCACTTTCTGGTGATGTAAGGAAGTATCAACTTATTTGCAAATGATGTTCATTGCAGTTTCAGGAGGACATGAAACTTTCCAAAATTTGTATAAAATTTTTTTGCCTCGGCTCACATGGTGTCTGTTCACAGATTGCCGGCTTTGTTTCTGCTTCGTTTTTTTTCCCGCCGCTAAATTGTTATTCAAATGTCTTGCTTGGTATGTTGTCTAGAATTCCTGTTTGATGAAAACAGGTATTATGGAAAAGTATGGGATTCCGGTTTTGTCTATTATTGTTTTTGAGGCTCTCTGGAAAATGTTTTCGTTTTTGCAAAAATTTTAGTTTATCTCAAAAGTTATTCTGGTGAGTTTCAAAAAAGGGGTGTCAGTTGAAAGAAAGCCTACTTCCCTGTGTGACCGGATAATCCCTCAGTCTCGTTACTCTACAACACTGTCTGCAGCCTTGTAGTCTATGGGGAATATTTATCTAATATGTATTTTTTTTTTTCATTTTTTAAACACTTCCCTCCCAAATCTGAGATTATGGGTTCAATAGAGATAACGGGTGGTTTGAAAGCTCTGCTACGTTAAAGTATATTCCCAGTTTTAAAAAATCAAAATTTATCTCCCTCGCGAAAAGGAAATTTCTGATTTCTTACCGTTTTTTTTTTCGAAAGCTTTTCTTCCAAATCTGAGATTTTGGGTTCATTTCAAAGAACAGTGTGTGGGAAGCTCTTTTTCATAAAGGACTTCGTCCAAATGGTTTCAAACACAAAGTTGTTACCATCTGAACGTCCAAAGCGAATTTCTTTTGCTTAAGCCCAATTGTTTTTTAAAAAAAAGTTATGGCTCGGAAACGTCAAAATTTTGGTTTTTCGACTGCTTTTTGAAACTTTGAGTTTTCTTGAAAACTCTTCTCTCAAATCTGAGTTCTTTCGTTCAATCGAAATAACAGGCTGCGTGAGTCTCTACTGCATAGGTGGCTGCGCTCAAGTCTTTATACACAAAAAGCTATTATTCTCGGAAAATTCAATTATTTGATTTGTTGACGGTTTTTTGGAAACTTTTTGACTTTTTAAAAACTACCCACAAATATAAACTGAAAAGTTCTATCAAAATAACCGGCTACGAGATTTTCCTGCAGAAGCGGCGACTATTTAATTTTTTGAAAAATTAAGTCCTTGGGAACATTCCAATTTATCAATAATTTTTTACTCCTGTCAATTATTCAATTATTTTAATAGAGAAACAACGATCTTTTTTGAAGTTGTTTAAATGATGCGGGATAAAATGAGTAATTTCAAAAGTGGACTTAACCCAAAACCTCAGTTGTTTGTCGACTAAAATAATTGACAAAATAAAAACTATCAATACTCCTGTAATTTGTAATTCTACTAACCTTGACTTCGTATGTTTTCTTTTAATTTTTTTTTTGCTGTTTTGGCCTTTTTTTCGAATTTTTGGCCTAAATGATTTCGGCTTATTTTTTATCGGCTAGCTAACCTAATTTTTGGTCGTTCGAGGGAACCGTAGTTTGTATGCTTTTCTCGGATCGCACAAAACGTTAAAAATCTCAGAATAGAATTTATAGTTCAAAGTTTTTCATGGCATTTTTTCACTCGAGATTCGTTTTTGAATTTTCGTTAAACGCCTTCGAATTTGTTTCTGGACGCGTTTTCCTTAAGTAGATTATCATTACAGACAACATTTTGAAGCTTTTTAGTTGTGGTTTGTTCGAATTCTTTTTACTTTTTTAGTGATGTGAAGCTCCGCTTTGCGTCTGTGTATTTAATGCCAAATTGTTGGCAATATCCTGTTTAATTAACGAACCTTCGCGAATTTAATTAAACTGAAGTTAATCATTATGACGTCGGAAATCACTATTTCAATGTTTGCTGCAGTTAAAAATCGTTTTAAAAACTCTAATCAACCCAAAAACTGCTGTTCTTTTGACCGATCACCGATTTGTCAAAAGTTCCACATTAACTATGAATCATCTTAGGCGTGGGAAAGACGTGTGTGGTGCAGCAGTTCAAGAGCAACACCTTCATTGAGAGATATGCGTCCACGATAGGAGTGGACTTCACCATGAAGACTGTGGCCATAGACGACAAAAAAGTCAAGGTAGATATCGGTCCAAATATTTATCTCGCTTTTTTTGGTTTGGATGATTTTGCATGATATATGTTTCCTTTCGGTTAATTCATTATCAAGTAAAAATTCTGTTTTCCATAGCTCCCAGATAGTTGAGCTGGATGATAAACGTTTTGTGCGTTGAAGATCAGCATACAGAAAAAGGTGCCAGCTTAGCTATCTCGAAGCTATTTAAAACTGTCTCGTTATAACATGTCGCTCTTTTCGTAAAACAAGCGAGAAAATATACTTCATGAACAAAAGTGGTCATATCTGGTCTCGAACTTTGGATGTAAGGACTTCGCCCTCGCTTGTAAACTTTCCCCTCAAAAATGCTGGTATTGCAAGCGTGTGAGTAATATGCCCTGCTGATGCCCTTCGAGCCGTGATTCGATTTGTAATTAACTCGAATTTCAAAGTGTGTTGAACTGCGTGGGGGGAGGGGTGTGTAAGTACAATTATAAGGCAAGAAAAGTGCCACTTTCATGTTAACGATGTCACCAACAATTTGTCATTGACTATATTTTGTCAAGTGTGTGTTTGTGTTCAGCTGCAGATCTGGGACACAGCTGGGCAGGAGCGGTTTCGAACCATCACCCAGAGCTACTACCGGTGTGCCAATTGTGTCATAGTGGTGTATGACGTCACCAGAAGAGACACCTTTCTATCTCTGCAACAGTGGCTGGAAGATGTGGACAGGTACTCGGGCGACAATGTACTCCGAGTACTCATAGGTGAGTCAGATTTTTTGTCAGCTGTTAGTTTCGCTTTTAACTGCAATCTCCTGTCAATTGGAGTTATGGTCACTCTAAATCTTCGAATAAAGCACAAATTCAAATTTTTACCTTAAGCGATTTTTAGATACGTTCTGCTTGATGAAAGTATCTTTTTCTGTGTTAACCTGTTTTTCTTTTTCAATCTTACATATTTGATGCTTTCTTTTTTTGTAAGTTTGATGAAAATTTTTTATCGACTAGGAGAAGGACAAGATACGAGTTGCTCGCTTCTTTGCAGAGAACTCCTGCCGTATGAATTTTTTGGCAATTTTTCTGGTCTGGATAATGTTGTCTTAACTTCGAACCACGAGCAGAAGATCTAATGAATGTTTGAGAATTAGATTTCAGGCCTCGAGATAGGCCGACTAGTCACCCTTATAGACAGACCAGAACTAGTATTTGGCTGAAATCAATTCCAGAAGAGGTAATCAAGCAAACCGTTGATCAAACCAGCAATTGGTGGGAGGAGAAAACAACAAATATTGGCTAAAAAGTCCATCGGAACGTATCAATCTTCTTCTGAAGAGAATGAAGACGACATAGGTTCCCTTCCGACTAATTCATTATCAAGTAAAACTTCTGGTATACCAATGAGAGTAAATTTCTGTACATCTCCAGAAAGCTAATAAATCTTGTCTCCTAATATTGCCGTCTCATTAGCCGCGCCGGACCATTTTCACCTGAGTCTCAGTGTGAAAAAACCAAACGAAGAAAATTAGTACTCGTTGTTTGAGGCAACGTTACCCTGTACAGAAGCAGAAAAAAACCATTGAGTGAAATTTTTAGGTAAGATGCACATTTGAGGTTTTTAGTAAAGAGATAAACATCTCGTATGGGCTCCCTCACCTGCGAATTTTTGCAGTTAAATATTTGATAACATTGTCCGATTTTTATGAAAATTGACATGCGGGCTAATTAGGTCATGGCAAACATATTTAGTCTACATACTTAACCTTGAATCGTAAATCACTCGTTACAAAAACAACGAAGCTTGTACGAGGTGGGGGGAAAGAAAAGAGCCCTCGCATGTTTGTCATAACCCTTGTGATCAATGGTATTAATAAGTTAGAAGCGGTTGTTTTTTTTTGTAGGCAACAAGTGCGACAGTGGAGAGCAGCAGAAAGAAGTGTCCTCGACTGAGGCTGAAGACTACCACAGGGCATTCCAATTCAGCCAATTCCTCGAAACAAGTGCAAAAGATGGCACCAATATACACCAACTATTCATGGGTACAAAGGGCCTAATTATTTCCTGCCTTTCATATCAAATCAAGTAAACAAAGCTAATTGGTCGTCCTTTTGGAAAAATTCGAGGGGAGTGATTTTTCAACTAATGCTATTTTTGAGCTAATGCTAATTAAAGCATGGAAAAAGTTTTTCTCCGGTTTCAAACTTGCGGTTAAAAATAACCAAATAAAGATTTTTTTTTTGGGGGGGGGGAGAGATTTTTTGTTCATATTTGCATTTGAGAATAAAATAAAAAGAGTTATCTTTTAGGCAGCGTTTAATTCAAATTTTTTGATATAAGTTAATCGATCCCTCTATTCTGAGGACGAGCCTTAGTCTGAGTGTTTCTTGTGTAACAACGAAGGGTTTCGCTCAACAAGCCACGTCGGTCTGGAATGTGGAGAAATAATACAAAACAGACTATTGTTAGACAGTCATCTTAGCTTTTGATATATTCGCTTGAGATTCGCAGTTAAAGCCACCAAATAAACGACAGTTCTTATTAATATTTAAATGTGAGTTCAAAATAGAAGTGAAGTTAGTAGCTTGTGATTAACAGGTATAGCGAAACAACTGAAGGAAACAGTGCAACTGAATGCACAGAATGGAACTGCAGGAGACGCCACTGACGGGGGGAGGATTGGTGGCAGCAACAAGATAGACCCCTCAAGACCAGTCAACACTTCGGGCTCCTCCTCATTCTGTTCAGCCTGCTCATGATACCATACATTCAGTTTGCTGTCCTCCAATTAAGACGACAGCTGTTAAGGCGACAACCGCTTTTAGTGGGACTTAAAGACGACGCTACACGCAAATTCTCCAATTATATTTCTGATAAATATAATTCGCTCAAGTTCGAACAGTTCAATTTACTTGTCGCAACTCTCAATTGTCGTCTTAATGTCATGTCGTCTTAATGTCTTTTCGTCTTATTTACCTTGCACCATTTAGTTTATTAGAAGGGTCTCGTCAGTTGTAAGATGTTCTTATTATAACAAATCTGACCATGAATTAAATTAAAAGTGAGATCGGAAGTTGAAAATATAATTCATTCAGATTGACTCACTTCGTTTTTAATGTGCTATTTAATCTTAAGATTTTTGAGAGTTAGTAATGATCGATGATTTGAAATGATGATAACACCTTACGGATGATCTGACCCGATAATTTATTCAATTTGATAGATTGGTTAGTATGTATAAATTAGTTAATTTTCAGTGTGGAAGTTATTTTTTAAACTGTATAAAAATCAGTCGAGATTCTATAACATTAAAGTTTTATCTAAGTTCGAGAATAATCACGTTTTTCAAATGCGGATCACGCGTTCACAATTTAAGCCGGTTTTTTCTCTTGTTTACTTGACAAATTTTTCTGAAAGTTCTTGCTTTTTGGTTTTAGATTTCTGTCTATTTGAAACGTTATTTGTTTGGATTTGTTCCTTGTACAGCCAACTCTTAGTCGAGACTATTGTTGACTCAAAAATTTCAATCGTAATCCGCTTCTCTAAGTCTCAACTGATTCTCCTCTGAAATACAGTATGTTATTTCTTCATTAGCGTGGAAGTCTAAAAAACCGAGATCTCATGTAAATTGCTATAGGTCCAAACAATCCTATCCGATATTGATAATGGTCTGATTAAAGAGGGTACTGAGATTTTAAGAGTCGATGAACTTAGTTCAGACTACAATATAGGTCGTAATGATTTTTTACTCTTTTTTTTCAGGAAAACTACAAGGATCTTATCTATTATTATATATTAAAATTCGGGCGTCACTATCTCACCCTCTTTAAGCTTTCTCAACGTATTGTTTTTTTGCACGTTTAAACTATATCGTATATTGCAACGATAGCGATTTTTTTTTGTTTTGCCTACTTGAATTTTTTTGTCAAGTTTGAATTTAGCAGCCCGAAAGGGGCAGGCTGTCCGAGAGGTTGCAAATTCGGTCTCTAAATATGGATGCCGAAATCTGTTTAGTTTACGAGGTAAGAAGATTCTTGCGATTTTTTTCGAAAGATTTCTTAATACGAGATGGTAAATTCCACGAAAATTGAATATTTCAATCTTGTAGTTGGGGTCAAGGTAATCTCAAGGTTTGCAAATTTTGTCTCAAAATGTGACTGCACAAGTTTTTTTAGTTTGCGAGATATCGCGTTTCCTTTCATTGATTTTTTTCAACAATTTTTGAAGGACTTGTTTGTAAAATTTTTTTCAACACTTTTTAACGGACTTGTTTATAAAACTTCTCAATTCTTTGATGTGACATGCTGTCAGCATTTTTTCAGGCTGTGCAGATTTAGTCTCCAAATGTGACTGCTCAAATCGTTTTAGTTTTCGAGATTGACTTTTTTAGTTTTTTTTTTCAAAAAACTTTTCGAAATTTGCTTAAACTTGACAAAAGTTGATATTCTCAACCCTGTACCTGGGTGTTTTCAGGGTATTTTCAGAGGCTCCAAGTCTTGCCTCAAAATATGAGTGCTCATTTTGAGTAAGTTCCCGAGATATGACGTTTTTTTAGGTTTTTTCAAACGTTTTTTCAAAAAAAAATATAAAAACTTAATTTTTTTGTGCGAAGTGCTCTTGGGGTAATTTCAGGCGCCTCTTGTTTTGCTTTCTTATGACTGCTCAATTTTTTTTTGTTCCGATATGTGATATTTTATGATTTTTTTTCTGAAAATTTAGATGAAAAAAATTCCACACAATTTTAAATTGCCAACCCTTTAGTCAGGTGCTGTTGAGATTTTAAATCTCGCCTCCAACGGTGACTGCTCAAATGCTTTTGGATAAGACGTTTTTTCTAATCAACAAAATACAAAAATTACTTGATTAAAAAATAAAACTTTTCGAAATTCTCAACTCTACAGTGGGGTGTTCTCTGTGTACTCTCAGACTCAGAGATTGCAGATCTTACCTCCAAGTTTGATTGCTCAAGTCATCTTAGTTTTTGATGTATGCCGTTTTTTATGCTTTTGAATTTTTTTAAACTTTGGTTTATGAAATATTTTCCAAGTTCAAAATGCTCAACACTATGGCGAGGTGCTCTCGAGGTACTCTCTGGATTTTTGCCTGGACTCCAGTTGTGACTGCTCAATGCCTTTTGCGTGCTTAGATATGACATTTTTAAAAATCTTTTTTCAAAATTTCTAAAAAGCGTTAATTTTGAAATAACTGCTTCAAATTTTGAAGTTGTCGACCCTTCGGAGGGTTGATGTCAAGTTACTACCATCAGTTGCAAATGTGGCTTCTCATCATAATATTTTTGCTTAAGGTTTCTTTATGAAATTACAATCACTTTAAGAAAAAAGAGTTTGACATTTTGAATTTAATTACTCTTGATTATGTATCCCATTTATGAGTTTGCTAATTTTGTTTCATTTTTTAAAGTGGAAAGTGCAGTTGTATTCAGTCAATTATGAGGATAACCCTTCTTAGTCGTCTATTCCCTAAATTCGAGAGAAAAAGTTATGGCCTCAAACAAGCCCATTTTTTGACATTTTTGTTGTTGTTTTTTTTTAGAATTTTGTAACTTTTCTCAAAAACCTCCATGCCAAACCGGAGATTAAGGCTTGAACTAAAAGAAAAATCTTCTGCGAACTTTCCCTGTGTAGGCGGCTATGCGCTGTCTTTTGAAAAAATATGGCTTTAGAAAATGTTTTCGAAAACTTAATCTTTTTTCTTAATACTAACCCGCTGAATCTGAGGATGCCACTTCAATCAAACTAACATGGTGCTTAGGTTTCCCCGGTTCATGTGTTTCACTCTATGTTTTCAGAAAAGCCGATAAGGTTATCGCCAAAATCCATTTTAACCGTTTTTTTCTGTACAAATTTTGAACTTTTTTCTCGAAAATTAATAGCTAAATCTGTTATTAGGGGTTCAATCTAAAATTAGGGTGTGAAAATCTTCCCTGCAAAAGATGCTATTCCCATGCTTTTTTTTAGAGAAAAGTAAACGCATTTAGGAAAAGTCAAATTTTCCAATGTTTGATCGTTTCTTGGAATTTTCTTTCACTTATTTCGAACACCAAAAATATTCAGTTGAAAGAGCGAATAGTAGTTTTCTCCTTTAAATAAACGACTAGTCCCCTACTTAAGAGGGAAATCACTAGGGTTTTACGCATTTCGGTATCAGTACATACAAAGATTAAAATATTAAATTAGGTACATCCAGCATAAGCTAGGGCACTAGTTTACCTCCAAGCGCGACCTTGGCGCAAATGCGAGGTGGTGATACTCCTCTCCTAATCAACAGGTGGGACATTCAACTCCGGAACGTTGAAATAGTTTGTTTTGGTTGAAATTTTGATACATAGCATTGACAATTTGATGAAAAACTGCAGCTGCTTTATTCGCGGCTAGTGTAAGTAAATTTAGTAGTGGCTGTGGAGCAGTTGTGAGAACGTTTGACTCGTCATCTCAGCAAATAGTGCTCCCCAGATGTATTTTTCATCTTCTCATTTTTCCTGATTTCATTTTGTTTTGCCTGTTCAGAGATCTTTTTCTTTACATTTTCTTCGCTTGTGTTTGCGAAGCGCAGCTTCGCCTCTGTGCGACAAGTTGGGTTCATGTTATTTTTAAAAAATCATTAGATGCTTTGAAATTCAAAGATCGTCAAAGCCATATAATTTTTTCTTTGAAATTCGAACGTTCAGATTTTTTCAAAAAACATCAGTAGTTTTCTGTTTACTTGCGTTCCTTGTATCTTTTCTAAAATCCTATTCTTGCCGAAAGACATAAAATTTACTTTTTGCCGAAAGACATAAAATTTGAAACATTTGACATGGTTACACTGAGACTAAATGAACGAGAATTTTACCAATCTCGAAAACTATGATACAGATTTATTGAACCATAACAAAAATTCAATTTTGCTTAATCACAACAATTATTTTAACAGTCTGTACTTTTTTGCCTAAAGATTGGCAAAATTTCATCAACCTTTTTAGGCTAGATTAGTTAAACAAATTTACTAATGATAAAACAAACAGATTTTCAAAACAATTTTAAATAGTTTTCAAGAAATCAAAAGATGCACAATTAGGCATCAGAATGTTATGCACTTTCCTTCGTTCAAATACCCATGAGCAGCTATATTCATGATGTTTGCAATATCTAATGTGTGTTCCAGTCATTTTGATAATAGCGAAATACACAGTAAAACTGATTTTCTTTTTTTTTGAATTAGGCTCAATCATTATTAACGTCATGATTGAAATTAATTTTTAAGTTCTATACACAAGAATCAGAACTATTAATCAAATTTTCAATCATTCTCTCATAAACATGGCCAATAGAAAACAAGCGTCATCGAACAGACGATAAATTTTGAACTAGTGTGATTTTTAAACCTAAATTACACAATTTACTTACAGTCAATTGAGTTTCTGATTTCTTTGACAAGCTGTCTGTACGCCATATCCGTAAGATATTCTCAATCACGTAGAAAATTATTTTCGATGTGTATGATGCAAGACAATGATATACATTTAAGGGATCTACCAAGACCTATATTCACATCCAAAATATGATTTCCCGGATGTCGCTCATTCATTTTAGCGACTAGAACCGTTATTCCTAAATATATTCAGGTTTGTTGAAAAGTCATATTGAGGTGTTAAGTCCTTGCTGCACCATGAAATGGCCGATTAGCAATACACACTTATAAATGTCCTCTTGTTTTCACTTGGAAAATCGCGCGTTTTTACTTGACGAAATCTCGTGAAGAAGGACGACAAGAGCTACTTGAATTTTCTATTTAAACACTTGAATTTGAATGTGTTTTCATTCAAGTGTAACAACAAGAAAACTGAAATCCGCACGTGTTTTTACTTAATTTTTCTTGTATAAATACTTGAAGATTGAAGTAATTTTACAGATTCTCTAGTCGATTGCTCGCGTTTTTTCCTTGTCCTTTGTGAAACGTCGAAAGACAGTTGTAAAACAAGAATCAATTCTCCTTGTTATGTTATAATCATATAAATAATATAGATAGTTTAGTATTTAAATTATGTCATGACAATGAAATAAATACAACTTAAATCTTTCATAAGTTGTAGAGAATGAATAGAGAGCGCATGATGTTAAGACTAGAGTGGATTGGCAGGTCGGTCACGACCTTGACAGATAATGGAATTTAGCACGAATAGCTAGCACACTGTTGACGTCATGTTTAAATCTAAGCGACGACGCACCACATTTCCCCCTCTCGGGAAAAAGAATTCAAACCGTGTTTGAATTTCTTTACTATAAAAGTACAAAATTACTAAATGCGCTCTTACATATGAAAATCGTGAAGAACATCAGGTAGACAAAGAGATTCATGGAAATTGACTATCATATATAGAGAAATTTGATATGAAGTTTAAAGTTTGTAGCAAGAACAAGGTACAATAGTTTGTATAAGTTCTGGACCAAATGCTGAATTCGATAAATGCAAAAGTTTTATTTATCTGACCGACGAGTTTGTATAAGTTCTGGACCAAATGCTGAATTCGATAAATGCAAAAGTTTTATTTATCTGACCGACGCGAAGGATAGTCGGAAGTACTCTTTTTGGGGAAGCGAATAAATTTCCTAAAAGACTGCGGAATCCTCGGGTATATCTGCCCTAGACTGCCCTACTTGGTTTGATCGATCTGAACCAGACACGACAAAACGGTCTTTCTTGTCCGGAGAGGCAGGTGTTGACGGAGGAGTAGTTGTTGACTGGGACTGAATGACATTAACTGAATGTCTAATAGGACTCTCGTAAAATGTAGTCTGCTTTTTCCGTCGAGATGAAGACCGTGACGAATTTGACGATGAAGACATATTCCCATCCTGTTTCGAAAGTATGACGTGACTATCTTGGGTGTTAGAGCCCGATGCTACCAATTTTGATGAAGTTCCTACTTGTGACTTCGGGATTGACGATTCCTCGTCTGAAGAAATGGGAATAAGATCTGAGCATGCTGGGGTCTTTATTGGAGTTGGCGACTTTGTCTTGATGCTGACAGGAATTTCCGTTCCTAAATTACCAGACTTAGAGGAGGAGACAATAACTGTAGACTTTGGTTTGATGCTAATAGACTTTGGTTTGATGCTAATAGGAGCCTCTGTTCCTTGATTACCCGACGTGGAAGAAGATACTGTTAAGTCTACCACCGGAGTAGAATGCTGTGGATAAGGAATGTTCTGTATACCCGGAGCCTCCGAAGTTGCATCTTCCCTTAACTTCGACGCCACCATTTGGTTGCGGGGTGGGGTATGTGAAACTGGCATAGATGGGAATTTCGAATGAGCAGGCACGTACACTATTTTCGCTGAAATACGTTGTCTGGAACCCGATTGTTTGAGAGGCCTATTGTCTTCCGATGATGAAGTTGAAGATGGCACGATTGGGCGTTTCTGCCCTTTCTTCACAGGAGTTAGTTGTTTTCCTGAAAAACTTAGTTGGGTTGATTTAAGACGTACTGCCAAGTGATTCCTTCTAATAAGTTTTCCTTTATCAGAAATATATGTGGATTCAGTGATCCGCATGATTTTGCCCTTATAAGGTTTGAAAAGTTCTCTGCCAGACTTCCTATTTAGAAATTTCCCAAATATTTCGACCTTATTTGGTTCGTTCAATACTAAATAGTCCAAATTACGTTTTGGCAACGAAGGGCGAATTTGTTCCGTTGGCATTTGGTTCCTGAATCTGAGGGTACCAGCAGACAAGTTCGATCAAAGAGTGGCTGCGAGGACTTGATTTCTCTCCGTCAGGGTCTTCAGAGCTTTGACTCCCTCCTGATGCGTCAGAGACTTTTTCAACGACAACCACTGGTTTGCGGATTGTGCCAAGCTCTACAGTGCACGGTAGTGGGGTGTATCCGCTACTGAGTCTGTGGTTCCACCAAAATATGGAGACACCATCGGGCTTGATTGCCCTTTCTTGACGACTTTGATTCTTGGTCGACTATCGCACTGCTCCCGTCGCTGCTCTGGTGTGAGCAAGTCCCGTTCCAAACGTTGGTTGTCTAAATGAATTCCCGAAGATAAGCGATCAGCCGCTATAGATAGCTCCGTATTCGGAGGACGACCAAATTGAAGTTCGAACGGTGAGACCCCGGTAATTGAATTTTTTGTAACCCGGATATCTTCAATAATATTCCTAAGAGTATCCTGAACATTTGAAAAATCCGAACTTAACCGTGAGGCGCCCAAACGACGTTTAATTGTTTGTATCGACCTTTCGACTAAACCACAACCACGATGGTCCCCCACCGGGCAAAAATATTGTGCGATATTTTTTTCTAGGCAAAAATTTTGCACTAACTTATTTTTCAAACCGGAGTACTGGTCTGTTTTGATGGATATGGGGATACTGTGCTGTTGAATATATGATTTGAGAAATTTAATGATCTTCCGTCCTCCCGTGGAACGCGTAATCATAGCCGATCATAACTTTTCGAAATTTGCTTAAACTTGACAAAAGTTGATATTCTCAACCCTGTACTTGGGTGTTTTCAGGGTATTTTCAGAGGCTCCAAGTCTTGCCTCAAAATATGAGTGCTCATTTTGAGTAAGTTCCCGAGATATGACGTTTTTTTAGGTTTTTTCAAACGTTTTTTCAAAAAAAAATATAAAAACTTAATTTTTTTGTGCGAAGTGCTCTTGGGGTAATTTCAGGCGCCTCTTGTTTTGCTTTCTTATGACTGCTCAATTTTTTTTTTGTTCCGATATGTGATATTTTATGATTTTTTTTCTGAAAATTTAGATGAAAAAAATTCCACACAATTTTAAATTGCCAACCCTTTAGTCAGGTGCTGTTGAGGTTTTAAATCTCGCCTCCAACGGTGACTGCTCAAATGCTTTTGGATAAGACGTTTTTTCTAATCAACAAAATACAAAAATTACTTGATTAAAAAATAAAACTTTTCGAAATTCTCAACTCTACAGTGGGGTGTTCTCTGTGTACTCTCAGACTCAGAGATTGCAGATCTTACCTCCAAGTTTGATTGCTCAAGTCATCTTAGTTTTTGATGTATGCCGTTTTTTATGCTTTTGAATTTTTTTAAACTTTGGTTTATGAAATATTTTCCAAGTTCAAAATGCTCAACACTATGGCGAGGTGCTCTCGAGGTACTCTCTGGATTTTTGCCTGGACTCCAGTTGTGACTGCTCAATGCCTTTTGCGTGCTTAGATATGACATTTTTAAAAATCTTTTTTCAAAATTTCTAAAAAGCGTTAATTTTGAAATAACTGCTTCAAATTTTGAAGTTGTCGACCCTTCGGAGGGTTGATGTCAAGTTACTACCATCAGTTGCAAATGTGGCTTCTCATCATAATATTTTTGCTTAAGGTTTCTTTATGAAATTACAATCACTTTAAGAAAAAAGAGTTTGACATTTTGAATTTAATTACTCTTGATTATGTATCCCATTTATGAGTTTGCTAATTTTGTTTCATTTTTTAAAGTGGAAAGTGCAGTTGTATTCAGTCAATTATGAGGATAACCCTTCTTAGTCGTCTATTCCCTAAATTCGAGAGAAAAAGTTATGGCCTCAAACAAGCCCATTTTTTGACATTTTTGTTGTTGTTTTTTTTTTAGAATTTTGTAACTTTTCTCAAAAACCTCCATGCCAAACCGGAGATTAAGGCTTGAACTAAAAGAAAAATCTTCTGCGAACTTTCCCTGTGTAGGCGGCTATGCGCTGTCTTTTGAAAAAATATGGCTTTAGAAAATGTTTTCGAAAACTTAATCTTTTTTCTTAATACTAACCCGCTGAATCTGAGGATGCCACTTCAATCAAACTAACATGGTGCTTAGGTTTCCCCGGTTCATGTGTTTCACTCTATGTTTTCAGAAAAGCCGATAAGGTTATCGCCAAAATCCATTTTAACCGTTTTTTTTCTGTACAAATTTTGAACTTTTTTCTCGAAAATTAATAGCTAAATCTGTTATTAGGGGTTCAATCTAAAATTAGGGTGTGAAAATCTTCCCTGCAAAAGATGCTATTCCCATGCTTTTTTTTAGAGAAAAGTAAACGCATTTAGGAAAAGTCAAATTTTCCAATGTTTGATCGTTTCTTGGAATTTTCTTTCACTTATTTCGAACACCAAAAATATTCAGTTGAAAGAGCGAATAGTAGTTTTCTCCTTTAAATAAACGACTAGTCCCCTACTTAAGAGGGAAATCACTAGGGTTTTACGCATTTCGGTATCAGTACATACAAAGATTAAAATATTAAATTAGGTACATCCAGCATAAGCTAGGGCACTAGTTTACCTCCAAGCGCGACCTTGGCGCAAATGCGAGGTGGTGATACTCCTCTCCTAATCAACAGGTGGGACATTCAACTCCGGAACGTTGAAATAGTTTGTTTTGGTTGAAATTTTGATACATAGCATTGACAATTTGATGAAAAACTGCAGCTGCTTTATTCGCGGCTAGTGTAAGTAAATTTAGTAGTGGCTGTGGAGCAGTTGTGAGAACGTTTGACTCGTCATCTCAGCAAATAGTGCTCCCCAGATGTATTTTTCATCTTCTCATTTTTCCTGATTTCATTTTGTTTTGCCTGTTCAGAGATCTTTTTCTTTACATTTTCTTCGCTTGTGTTTGCGAAGCGCAGCTTCGCCTCTGTGCGACAAGTTGGGTTCATGTTATTTTTAAAAAATCATTAGATGCTTTGAAATTCAAAGATCGTCAAAGCCATATAATTTTTTCTTTGAAATTCGAACGTTCAGATTTTTTCAAAAAACATCAGTAGTTTTCTGTTTACTTGCGTTCCTTGTATCTTTTCTAAAATCCTATTCTTGCCGAAAGACATAAAATTTACTTTTTGCCGAAAGACATAAAATTTGAAACATTTGACATGGTTACACTGAGACTAAATGAACGAGAATTTTACCAATCTCGAAAACTATGATACAGATTTATTGAACCATAACAAAAATTCAATTTTGCTTAATCACAACAATTATTTTAACAGTCTGTACTTTTTTGCCTAAAGATTGGCAAAATTTCATCAACCTTTTTAGGCTAGATTAGTTAAACAAATTTACTAATGATAAAACAAACAGATTTTCAAAACAATTTTAAATAGTTTTCAAGAAATCAAAAGATGCACAATTAGGCATCAGAATGTTATGCACTTTCCTTCGTTCAAATACCCATGAGCAGCTATATTCATGATGTTTGCAATATCTAATGTGTGTTCCAGTCATTTTGATAATAGCGAAATACACAGTAAAACTGATTTTCTTTTTTTTTGAATTAGGCTCAATCATTATTAACGTCATGATTGAAATTAATTTTTAAGTTCTATACACAAGAATCAGAACTATTAATCAAATTTTCAATCATTCTCTCATAAACATGGCCAATAGAAAACAAGCGTCATCGAACAGACGATAAATTTTGAACTAGTGTGATTTTTAAACCTAAATTACACAATTTACTTACAGTCAATTGAGTTTCTGATTTCTTTGACAAGCTGTCTGTACGCCATATCCGTAAGATATTCTCAATCACGTAGAAAATTATTTTCGATGTGTATGATGCAAGACAATGATATACATTTAAGGGATCTACCAAGACCTATATTCACATCCAAAATATGATTTCCCGGATGTCGCTCATTCATTTTAGCGACTAGAACCGTTATTCCTAAATATATTCAGGTTTGTTGAAAAGTCATATTGAGGTGTTAAGTCCTTGCTGCACCATGAAATGGCCGATTAGCAATACACACTTATAAATGTCCTCTTGTTTTCACTTGGAAAATCGCGCGTTTTTACTTGACGAAATCTCGTGAAGAAGGACGACAAGAGCTACTTGAATTTTCTATTTAAACACTTGAATTTGAATGTGTTTTCATTCAAGTGTAACAACAAGAAAACTGAAATCCGCACGTGTTTTTACTTAATTTTTCTTGTATAAATACTTGAAGATTGAAGTAATTTTACAGATTCTCTAGTCGATTGCTCGCGTTTTTTCCTTGTCCTTTGTGAAACGTCGAAAGACAGTTGTAAAACAAGAATCAATTCTCCTTGTTATGTTATAATCATATAAATAATATAGATAGTTTAGTATTTAAATTGTCATGACAATGAAATAAATACAACTTAAATCTTTCATAAGTTGTAGAGAATGAATAGAGAGCGCATGATGTTAAGACTAGAGTGGATTGGCAGGTCGGTCACGACCTTGACAGATAATGGAATTTAGCACGAATAGCTAGCACACTGTTGACGTCATGTTTAAATCTAAGCGACGACGCACCACATTTCCCCCTCTCGGGAAAAAGAATTCAAACCGTGTTTGAATTTCTTTACTATAAAAGTACAAAATTACTAAATGCGCTCTTACATATGAAAATCGTGAAGAACATCAGGTAGACAAAGAGATTCATGGAAATTGACTATCATATATAGAGAAATTTGATATGAAGTTTAAAGTTTGTAGCAAGAACAAGGTACAATAGTTTGTATAAGTTCTGGACCAAATGCTGAATTCGATAAATGCAAAAGTTTTATTTATCTGACCGACGAGTTTGTATATAGGTGCTGTTGAGGTTTTAAATCTCGCCTCCAACGGTGACTGCTCAAATGCTTTTGGATAAGACGTTTTTTCTAATCAACAAAATACAAAAATTACTTGATTAAAAAATAAAACTTTTCGAAATTCTCAACTCTACAGTGGGGTGTTTTCTGTGTACTCTCAGACTCAGAGATTGCAGATCTTACCTCCAAGTTTGATTGCTCAAGTCATCTTAGTTTTTGATGTATGCCGTTTTTTATGCTTTTGAATTTTTTTAAACTTTGGTTTATGAAATATTTTCCAAGTTCAAAATGCTCAACACTATGGCGAGGTGCTCTCGAGGTACTCTCTGGATTTTTGCCTGGACTCCAGTTGTGACTGCTCAATGCCTTTTGCGTGCTTAGATATGACATTTTTAAAAATCTTTTTTTAAAATTTCTGAAAAGCGTTAATTTTGAAATAACTGCTTCAAATTTTGAAGTTGTCGACCCTTCGGAGGGTTGATGTCAAGTTACTACCATCAGTTGCAAATGTGGCTTCTCATCATAATATTTTTGCTTAAGGTTTCTTTATGAAATTACAATCACTTTAAGAAAAAAGAGTTTGACATTTTGAATTTAATTACTCTTGATTATGTATCCCATTTATGAGTTTGCTAATTTTGTTTCATTTTTTAAAGTGGAAAGTGCAGTTGTATTCAGTCAATTATGAGGATAACCCTTCTTAGTCGTCTATTCCCTAAATTCGAGAGAAAAAGTTATGGCCTCAAACAAGCCCATTTTTTGACATTTTTGTTGTTGTTTTTTTTTAGAATTTTGTAACTTTTCTCAAAAACCTCCATGCCAAACCGGAGATTAAGGCTTGAACTAAAAGAAAAATCTTCTGCGAACTTTCCCTGTGTAGGCGGCTATGCGCTGTCTTTTGAAAAAATATGGCTTTAGAAAATGTTTTCGAAAACTTAATCTTTTTTCTTAATACTAACCCGCTGAATCTGAGGATGCCACTTCAATCAAACTAACATGGTGCTTAGGTTTCCCCGGTTCATGTGTTTCACTCTATGTTTTCAGAAAAGCCGATAAGGTTATCGCCAAAATCCATTTTAACCGTTTTTTTCTGTACAAATTTTGAACTTTTTTCTCGAAAATTAATAGCTAAATCTGTTATTAGGGGTTCAATCTAAAATTAGGGTGTGAAAATCTTCCCTGCAAAAGATGCTATTCCCATGCTTTTTTTAGAGAAAAGTAAACGCATTTAGGAAAAGTCAAATTTTCCAATGTTTGATCGTTTCTTGGAATTTTCTTTCACTTATTTCGAACACCAAAAATATTCAGTTGAAAGAGCGAATAGTAGTTTTCTCCTTTAAATAAACGACTAGTCCCCTACTTAAGAGGGAAATCACTAGGGTTTTACGCATTTCGGTATCAGTACATACAAAGATTAAAATATTAAATTAGGTACATCCAGCATAAGCTAGGGCACTAGTTTACCTCCAAGCGCGACCTTGGCGCAAATGCGAGGTGGTGATACTCCTCTCCTAATCAACAGGTGGGACATTCAACTCCGGAACGTTGAAATAGTTTGTTTTGGTTGAAATTTTGATACATAGCATTGACAATTTGATGAAAAACTGCAGCTGCTTTATTCGCGGCTAGTGTAAGTAAATTTAGTAGTGGCTGTGGAGCAGTTGTGAGAACGTTTGACTCGTCATCTCAGCAAATAGTGCTCCCCAGATGTATTTTTCATCTTCTCATTTTTCCTGATTTCATTTTGTTTTGCCTGTTCAGAGATCTTTTTCTTTACATTTTCTTCGCTTGTGTTTGCGAAGCGCAGCTTCGCCTCTGTGCGACAAGTTGGGTTCATGTTATTTTTAAAAAATCATTAGATGCTTTGAAATTCAAAGATCGTCAAAGCCATATAATTTTTTCTTTGAAATTCGAACGTTCAGATTTTTTCAAAAAACATCAGTAGTTTTCTGTTTACTTGCGTTCCTTGTATCTTTTCTAAAATCCTATTCTTGCCGAAAGACATAAAATTTACTTTTTGCCGAAAGACATAAAATTTGAAACATTTGACATGGTTACACTGAGACTAAATGAACGAGAATTTTACCAATCTCGAAAACTATGATACAGATTTATTGAACCATAACAAAAATTCAATTTTGCTTAATCACAACAATTATTTTAACAGTCTGTACTTTTTTGCCTAAAGATTGGCAAAATTTCATCAACCTTTTTAGGCTAGATTAGTTAAACAAATTTACTAATGATAAAACAAACAGATTTTCAAAACAATTTTAAATAGTTTTCAAGAAATCAAAAGATGCACAATTAGGCATCAGAATGTTATGCACTTTCCTTCGTTCAAATACCCATGAGCAGCTATATTCATGATGTTTGCAATATCTAATGTGTGTTCCAGTCATTTTGATAATAGCGAAATACACAGTAAAACTGATTTTCTTTTTTTTTGAATTAGGCTCAATCATTATTAACGTCATGATTGAAATTAATTTTTAAGTTCTATACACAAGAATCAGAACTATTAATCAAATTTTCAATCATTCTCTCATAAACATGGCCAATAGAAAACAAGCGTCATCGAACAGACGATAAATTTTGAACTAGTGTGATTTTTAAACCTAAATTACACAATTTACTTACAGTCAATTGAGTTTCTGATTTCTTTGACAAGCTGTCTGTACGCCATATCCGTAAGATATTCTCAATCACGTAGAAAATTATTTTCGATGTGTATGATGCAAGACAATGATATACATTTAAGGGATCTACCAAGACCTATATTCACATCCAAAATATGATTTCCCGGATGTCGCTCATTCATTTTAGCGACTAGAACCGTTATTCCTAAATATATTCAGGTTTGTTGAAAAGTCATATTGAGGTGTTAAGTCCTTGCTGCACCATGAAATGGCCGATTAGCAATACACACTTATAAATGTCCTCTTGTTTTCACTTGGAAAATCGCGCGTTTTTACTTGACGAAATCTCGTGAAGAAGGACGACAAGAGCTACTTGAATTTTCTATTTAAACACTTGAATTTGAATGTGTTTTCATTCAAGTGTAACAACAAGAAAACTGAAATCCGCACGTGTTTTTACTTAATTTTTCTTGTATAAATACTTGAAGATTGAAGTAATTTTACAGATTCTCTAGTCGATTGCTCGCGTTTTTTCCTTGTCCTTTGTGAAACGTCGAAAGACAGTTGTAAAACAAGAATCAATTCTCCTTGTTATGTTATAATCATATAAATAATATAGATAGTTTAGTATTTAAATTATGTCATGACAATGAAATAAATACAACTTAAATCTTTCATAAGTTGTAGAGAATGAATAGAGAGCGCATGATGTTAAGACTAGAGTGGATTGGCAGGTCGGTCACGACCTTGACAGATAATGGAATTTAGCACGAATAGCTAGCACACTGTTGACGTCATGTTTAAATCTAAGCGACGACGCACCACATTTCCCCCTCTCGGGAAAAAGAATTCAAACCGTGTTTGAATTTCTTTACTATAAAAGTACAAAATTACTAAATGCGCTCTTACATATGAAAATCGTGAAGAACATCAGGTAGACAAAGAGATTCATGGAAATTGACTATCATATATAGAGAAATTTGATATGAAGTTTAAAGTTTGTAGCAAGAACAAGGTACAAGAGTTTGTATAAGTTCTGGACCAAATGCTGAATTCGATAAATGCAAAAGTTTTATTTATCTGACCGACGAGTTTGTATAAGTTCTGGACCAAATGCTGAATTCGATAAATGCAAAAGTTTTATTTATCTGACCGACGCGAAGGATAGTCGGAAGTACTCTTTTTGGGGAAGCGAATAAATTTCCTAAAAGACTGCGGAATCCTCGGGTATATCTGCCCTAGACTGCCCTACTTGGTTTGATCGATCTGAACCAGACACGACAAAACGGTCTTTCTTGTCCGGAGAGGCAGGTGTTGACGGAGGAGTAGTTGTTGACTGGGACTGAATGACATTAACTGAATGTCTAATAGGACTCTCGTAAAATGTAGTCTGCTTTTTCCGTCGAGATGAAGACCGTGACGAATTTGACGATGAAGACATATTCCCATCCTGTTTCGAAAGTATGACGTGACTATCTTGGGTGTTAGAGCCCGATGCTACCAATTTTGACGAAGTTCCTACTTGTGACTTCGGGATTGACGATTCCTCGTCTGAAGAAATGGGAATAAGATCTGAGCATGCTGGGGTCTTTATTGGAGTTGGCGACTTTGTCTTGATGCTGACAGGAATTTCCGTTCCTAAATTACCAGACTTAGAGGAGGAGACAATAACTGTAGACTTTGGTTTGATGCTAATAGACTTTGGTTTGATGCTAATAGGAGCCTCTGTTCCTTGATTACCCGACGTGGAAGAAGATACTGTTAAGTCTACCACCGGAGTAGAATGCTGTGGATAAGGAATGTTCTGTATACCCGAAGCCTCCGAAGTTGCATCTTCCCTTAACTTCGACGCCACCATTTGGTTGCGGGGTGGGGTATGTGAAACTGGCATAGATGGGAATTTCGAATGAGCAGGCACGTACACTGTTTTCGCTGAAATACGTTGTCTGGAACCCGATTGTTTGAGAGGCCTATTGTCTTCCGATGATGAAGTTGAAGATGGCACGATTGGGCGTTTCTGCCCTTTCTTCACAGGAGTTAGTTGTTTTCCTGAAAAACTTAGTTGGGTTGATTTAAGACGTACTGCCAAGTGATTCCTTCTAATAAGTTTTCCTTTATCAGAAATATATGTGGATTCAGTGATCCGCACGATTTTGCCCTTATAAGGTTTGAAAAGTTCTCTGCCAGACTTCCTATTTAGAAATTTCCCAAATATTTCGACCTTATTTGGTTCGTTCAATACTAAATAGTCCAAATTACGTTTTGGCAACGAAGGGCGAATTTGTTCCGTTGGCATTTGGTTCCTGAATCTGAGGGTACCAGCAGACAAGTTCGATCAAAGAGTGGCTGCGAGGACTTGATTTCTCTCCGTCAGGGTCTTCAGAGCTTTGACTCCCTCCTGATGCGTCAGAGACTTTTTCAACGACAACCACTGGTTTGCGGATTGTGCCAAGCTCTACAGTGCACGGTAGTGGGGTGTATCCGCTACTGAGTCTGTGGTTCCACCAAAATATGGAGACACCATCGGGCTTGATTGCCCTTTCTTGACGACTTTGATTCTTGGTCGACTATCGCACTGCTCCCGTCGCTGCTCTGGTGTGAGCAAGTCCCGTTCCAAACGTTGGTTGTCTAAATGAATTCCCGAAGATAAGCGATCAGCCGCTATAGATAGCTCCGTATTCGGAGGACGACCAAATTGAAGTTCGAACGGTGAGACCCCGGTAACTGAATTTTTTGTAACCCGGATATCTTCAATAATATTCCTAAGAGTATCCTGAACATTTGAAAAATCCGAACTTAACCGTGAGGCGCCCAAACGACGTTTAATTGTTTGTATCGACCTTTCGACTAAACCACAACCACGATGGTCCCCCACCGGGCAAAAATATTGTGCGATATTTTTTTCTAGGCAAAAATTTTGCACTAACTTATTTTTCAAACCGGAGTACTGGTCTGTTTTGATGGATATGGGGATACTGTGCTGTTGAATATATGATTTGAGAAATTTAATGATCTTCCGTCCTCCCGTGGAACGCGTAATCATAGCCGACGGATATTTTGAATAACGGTCGATCGCGATCAAGATATAAATACTATTACCAAATGAGTCAAGTAGAGGGCCTGCGTAATCAAGTTGCAGCTCTTCATTAGGACCAGATAAAAGAGGTAAAGGCTTGGATGAATTAAATGATGCGTTCGCTTTCAAATTCTTACCAAACTTTGTGCACTGAGGACAATCTTTGCAAAGTTGGACGATGTGCCGATGCATTCGGGGCCACCAGATGTATTGCGCTGCGTCAACCATTGCTAACTGACCCGCATGCGATCTATGAAGTCGAGATAACAAAGGTTTACGTAGGCACATGGGAATAGCGATCCTATTATCCACCACAACACAGCCATCAACTACCGCTGCACAATGCCAAAATGATTTAATATAGGAATCGATACGGCAAAATCCTTCGTAATCCCGGTTGACTATTGCTCGTTTCATGAGGCTTAAACTGGCATCTTCGTCCGTGAGCTCCGACAATACATCTGAATCCAGAATTCCCACCAGTCCGGTTAACGATTTCTGGTCCTTAGCGACCACTGGTGACTTTAAGATTTCGAGACTGTTGACTGACTGAGATTGTTGTTTCGATATAACGGGTGTCCTGCCCCGTTTGGACCTGAAATTCGCTAGAATACGGGCGTATTGATTCCTCAGCTCCGTTCCTCGTTGAACTGTTGATGATCTTCTGGGTCGAACAGGCCCCGCGCGAAACCGCGGCCTGGCTCTATCTGAGGAGAACCAATGTTGAGTGGCTGGCAGATACTGGTTTAACAACTGCTCGAAACTGTCATTTGTGTTGTTGGTACTTGTGTTGGGATTCATTGCAGTCTGAAAATGAAAAGCACTCAATAATCCAATTGCATTCCAACAAATCCGATATGACGAAGTCAAGGCAAAAAGATCGATTAGCAACGACAACAGATGACAACCGCTCACGGCCAAAATAATAATCCACAATGAAATTAGAATTGGCAGATAAAATGTGATCCATGCTGAGAAAGTGGCAAAATTCGGCCTGATAATACTCAACGCTGATTGGCTAGAATATGAGCCAACACGTTGGACGCCCTCTAGCGGAGAAGGAATCGATAGATTAGAGAAATTATTTTGAGTAATGGCTAAAATTTTGTCGCCCTCTAGCGAATATAAACCTTTCGATGTAGATTGAATGTCTTGAATTAAGGCGCCCTCTACCGGTATGTTTTCAAATTTGTTCGATGCAACAATTGAACTGTCGATATCGGGACAATTGATCCGAGACTGACAATTTTCCAATAACTCAATTATGTTAATTTGGTCAGGTACGACATAATCCTGACTTATTTCCGCGGTATTGGATAACTCTTCAGATGAAGTGTAATGCCTGGCCCAACCGTCCAAAAATTCACACGCATCAAAGAATCGACTAATGCATTTGACGACATATTGTTCGTCAAAACTGCTTGGTCGTGGTGCTTCAAATGTTGGGAAACGAGATAAGTAATCTACGATTCCTAGTTTACAGCCGGAGATATGGAAGATATCGAAATCGAAAGGTAATAACCTATCAGCCCATCTGGTTAAACGTGACTGATACGTTTTGTTTCCGCGGTTCGTCTTTAACGCAGATATGATTGCTTTGTGATCAGTTAAAATCACGAAATGATTTCCTAACAAGTACGTTCGAAAATGCTCACACGACCATACGATCGCTAGAAGTTCTAATTCATTGGTACTGTATTTCTTCTCCTGATCGTTTAGAAAACGTGACGCAAAAGCAATTGGCACCCAAACATCCTTTTCTATCTCCTGTTCTAATGCAGCACCCAGACCACTATGACTGGCGTCACATTTCACCCGCGAGTTCCGACTTTGGTCATAGTGATACATTTTTGTTATGTTCGCTATCAACTGCAAGATGTTACTAAACGCCGTTTGCTGACATTCCCCCCACACAAATTTGCTTTTATTACCTGCCGTCAGTGACGGGCGTAATTGGTCGGAATGGACCTGAAAATTTGGCAAAAATCGTTGTAGGTGGTTGAGTATGCCCATGAATGAACGGAGTTGTTTAAGTGTCCTTGGTGGTTCCAGAGCAAGTACTGCCTCTATCTTAGAACGTTTCGGTCTGTATCCTTCTGAATCAATATCATATCCTAACCAAGATAATTGATTCAAAGAAAATTCGCATTTCGAAAATTTCAGAGCAAAACCTTCTTCATCCAAACGACTTATCACCTTGTCTACAAGGATATTGTGATCCTCGACTGAACCCTTCGAAACAATCAGAATATCATCAAGGAAACAAAATACTCCTGACAGACCCTGGAGAGTATTATCCATCGCTTTTTGGAATTCCTTTGGCATGTCCGTTAGTCCATAAAACCCCGTTTTGAACCGATACGTGCCAGTTTGTTCTCCACAGACGACATTAAAATTGCAATGACGACTAACTTCCTCACTGAGCGGAATCTGGCTGAAGGCGTATTTTAAATCTAAGGACGTAAACCAAACATCTCCTGAAATGTCCGACGTGATTATCTGGGCGAACGAGTCCAATAGTTCCAACAAATTCGGCATTTGGTAATGGTTCTTATGAATTTGGTCATTCATAGGTTTAGCATCCATAGCTAATTTCACAGAACCATCTTTCTAAGCCATAATAACGATCGGAGAGACGAAATACTCACTGGTACATTTATTCAGTTTAACCACGTGCCCTCCATGAATTAGTTTTTGGATTTCCTGACCAACTTTATCTTGAATATGCACCGGCACTCTCCTTCCCTTTTCTTGAATCGGGACGAGTGGAGTCTTGAACGTAGAGAATACTTTGTGGTTTTTGGCTTTGCCGATTCTACTGAATACACGATGGAACTTCTGGTAGAAGTGAGATTTCCATGAATCCGATGTTAAATTCGGGTTTGATTGGGAGACTTCTCCCACCAAAGGACGATCTGGTCTAACTTGCGTTGTTCTTACTCCCAATTGGGGTTGCAAATCCAAACCCAGTAAACAACGTGTTCGATTTTCTGAAATAAGGAATTTTGCAGACTTGATATGCCATCCCAAAGATGATACATCCATAATTAACGTACCCATCAATTCAATTTTCTTCCGATTATAGTCAACGTATACTGTATCAATTGGACTTTCTTGAACCGTGAAGAACTTGGCTGAAGGAACCGTTTTCAGAATATAGTCTGCTGTCTTCTTATTCACGAAGGAGGCTGGACTCCCAGTATCCACTGTTGCCTTGAAAAACGTCTTGCCACAACGTAGTGTTATCTGGATGGAACGTAACTTGCCCGTGGCGGCATTGACCACCTCCAACTTTTTCACTGACCTAATTGGGAGACTTGGTTTCTCTGCTGCTACAGATAAAACAGTGAATTCCGACTCACTATCGGACGTGATGAAATTGCAAGTTTCTTCCACTGTCTCATCTGACTCAGCTTCCACGTTCGCTACATTCTTAGAATTGCAACATTTGGCAAAGTGACCCTTTTTGTTACAGTTCCTGCAAGTAACATTTCTGGCTGGACAACTCTGCTTGTGGTTTGTTGAGAACCTGTTACCACAGAAATAACACGACTTTGATTTCTCGTTGATCCCCTTTTGCTTACTATTCTGTGCCCGACTAATCCTGTCCGAAAGTTTCTTACCCTGGACAGAGAAGGTAGGTTCCTGTTTTATCCGGGAATTCTGACCCAAGGTGGCACCTGCCTGGGAATAATTGCCCGTCGACGACGAACTCCCGAGTTGCCTTTGCAAATCGGTGGCCGTTAGTGCTCCCTTTTCTTGCAGTAAAGCTGATTTCAGAGAATCCTCCGGAGTAGCACCTGGATGAATACACAATTCTCTCTGAATATCCTTATATCTCATTTTGGCAATGAAAATATCTCTTACGACTTCCTTTTCTTGATCGATTGTCCATCCACACAGGGCGGCTTGTCCCGTCAAACGTAAATAGAATGCTTCCAAACTTTCTCGGTCTGAATGTACCGCGTTGTATATTTGCATACGTTCGATGATGAAATTTTTCTCCTTTCTGAACAGGAGAACACAGAATTCATGGAATTCCCGAAACGATAATTCGCTCAAATCCGCATGTGGATAACTTTGGAGGAATCTTTTCCTCCCTTCTGAGCCGAGCGAGAAAAATAAACGAGATTTAACACGTTGTTCAACCTCGAAATAATACACTCCTGGTGCAACTCGGGGACCTTTCGCCCGGCGCTCTTCATTCATTTCCGTGACTTTCCGGACCGCCGCGTCATTGCGTGCAATACGACTTGCGATTGCTGCAGCATCTTCATCCGCCGCCACAACTTCTGGTTTTGGAGCAGGATCGTCGTGTACGACACCCGGAGGTTTTAATAATTCGCGTGGATCACATCTCTCTCTCAGAGTGATTGCCAAATTGAATTGACCTATCCACGAATCCCAGCTATGTGGTGGGTCCGCAGTTGGTTTATGCCAAAATACGGATACGCCCAACAGGTCAGTTCGATCCTCTGAGGTCGAAACTGCTGGCTGCGCCATGTGAAACGTCGAAAGACAGTTGTAAAACAAGAATCAATTCTCCTTGTTATGTTATAATCATATAAATAATATAGATAGTTTAGTATTTAAATTATGTCATGACAATGAAATAAATACAACTTAAATCTTTCATAAGTTGTAGAGAATGAATAGAGAGCGCATGATGTTAAGACTAGAGTGGATTGGCAGGTCGGTCACGACCTTGACAGATAATGGAATTTAGCACGAATAGCTAGCACACTGTTGACGTCATGTTTAAATCTAAGCGACGACGCACCACATTTCCCCCTCTCGGGAAAAAGAATTCAAACCGTGTTTGAATTTCTTTACTATAAAAGTACAAAATTACTAAATGCGCTCTTACATATGAAAATCGTGAAGAACATCAGGTAGACAAAGAGATTCATGGAAATTGACTATCATATATAGAGAAATTTGATATGAAGTTTAAAGTTTGTAGCAAGAACAAGGTACAATAGTTTGTATAAGTTCTGGACCAAATGCTGAATTCGATAAATGCAAAAGTTTTATTTATCTGACCGACGAGTTTGTATATAGGTGCTGTTGAGGTTTTAAATCTCGCCTCCAACGGTGACTGCTCAAATGCTTTTGGATAAGACGTTTTTTCTAATCAACAAAATACAAAAATTACTTGATTAAAAAATAAAACTTTTCGAAATTCTCAACTCTACAGTGGGGTGTTTTCTGTGTACTCTCAGACTCAGAGATTGCAGATCTTACCTCCAAGTTTGATTGCTCAAGTCATCTTAGTTTTTGATGTATGCCGTTTTTTATGCTTTTGAATTTTTTTAAACTTTGGTTTATGAAATATTTTCCAAGTTCAAAATGCTCAACACTATGGCGAGGTGCTCTCGAGGTACTCTCTGGATTTTTGCCTGGACTCCAGTTGTGACTGCTCAATGCCTTTTGCGTGCTTAGATATGACATTTTTAAAAATCTTTTTCAAAATTTCTGAAAAGCGTTAATTTTGAAATAACTGCTTCAAATTTTGAAGTTGTCGACCCTTCGGAGGGTTGATGTCAAGTTACTACCATCAGTTGCAAATGTGGCTTCTCATCATAATATTTTTGCTTAAGGTTTCTTTATGAAATTACAATCACTTTAAGAAAAAAGAGTTTGACATTTTGAATTTAATTAGTACCAAAAAATCCAAAAACTTTTAATTCACAAAAATATTAGAAAGACAAATAATAAATGGCTAGAAAGCCCTTTAGCCATGCTTTTGTTTGAACAAAACTTTTCTAAACATTCTGAGATTGCAGAAAAATTGACTAAACAAAATTGCAAACCTCAAAAATCAAGGTAAAAATTACATCTGCTGCTTTTTTTCTTAGCCTTTTTTGCGTGTTTTCAAAGGAAAGATTATAATCTGTCTATTGAAATGTTTCAATTTACACAGATGAGAATTACGATATCAAAAGCACGTCAAAAAATTGTTGAAAATAGAATTTTTTTGTTACTCAAAAAATACGATATATTTCAGTCAGTTCCTAACAAAAACGCAAAATTTTCTCAATTTTTAAGAAGAAAGGTTAAAAAAATATACAGCATCATTTGAAAAACAATAAAAATAACTTTTTTATTGTAAAATTTTTGTTTTTCAATATCTTGGCAATGTAGCAAAATTAAAAGTTGAATATTTTGATTTCAAAAAAAAGTATCTATCGTGTTTACTAAGTGTGCAAGAGACACTACAAAGTTTGGATTCGTTATGAACCAAGGAGTCCATTGAGTCCTATGGACAAAGTTTTTTTCTGGAAAAAAGTCTAGTACCATATTTCAAAGAATCAAATAGTTGCTTATCTCGACTGTTTTTATTAATTTTACTCTTGTGGTGCTCTATCCAATAAATATTCTATTGAAGTTCAATTTAATTCACCCTTTTATTCATCTTGTTTGTGCCTACAATTATATCATATTTAGTTTTGAGGGTTTTTCTCTTCAACAATTATGCAGTTGTAAATATTTTTAAGGCAAAATAACTGAACAGCTGGTATCAAAGTTTTGTTTTGAAACATTAATATTGCGTCAGAATTTTAAATAGGATCATTGATGTTTTTGTCAAAAATTAAGTGTTCATCAAAAGTTACAGTGAGTACAATTTTTCAGTTGAAGTATTAATTTCAGTATTGAGGCATGACATCAATATCATTCCTTCCAACTGAAATACTCCGTCATATATTCAGCCTCTTGAACTCAATCGACCTCTGTAATATTAGTCAAGTATGCAAATCATGGCGTGTTCTATCCCTGGACCCTATGCTCTGGAAAGATCTCTACTTTTCTGGAACATCAGCTAGCCAACTCAGACTATGTTTGAGGTGCAAATTGAGTAAACATACCCAGTCTCTTACAGTTCGAGTTGGAGGGAATAAGTTCACGGGTCAAAAAGGGCATCAGTCGGTTTTCACGAAGGCAAACTCGGCTCTGATTCGTGATTACGCGCCGAATGTGTCAGAGTTAATTCTGATATGCAATGTTAAGTCGGAAAGTGCGAGCAACTTGTTAAACGATGCTTTTTTGCCTCCAAATCTGCAAAGGCTGACGTTGATCAATATCAATTTGTACCCGACTGATTTCAGAAATTCTGCGTTCAAGTTCTTGACATATCTCAAAATTGTGGGCAGCTCTTTACGTGAGTAGAATAATAATGATTTTGTTTGGCATTAACTCAAGACAAAAAGTTATTTTTCATCATCATAGCAATTATACAGCATTGAACATTATACAGTCAAGGGACATTTAAGTTGCAACTTTTTAATTTCAACAAGCAAATAAACGGATTTTTTTCTTCACATTTTTGTCGTTTTTCTGCAGTCATTAAAGATACAGGAAGAAAATTTTGACGACTGCTGGATAGAACTCTTTTGGAACGAGCTAACTAAATCAAATTTTGAGACATTTTATTTTGAAGGCGTAAAATAGCCAGTTAATCAAAACTAATTTCGGAGTTGTTGTTGCTCTGGAAACATTCTCAAAAAGAAGAAATTTGAGTTTATGAGCTCAAATTGGTCCTGATGTTCTTGGGAAGCTGATTTTCTTCACTTAATCCTTATGAAGAGAAAAAACTACAAACAAAATAATTGAAAGAATTATTTGGTCTGGCGTCAAAAATGTTCTTATCGGTTTTGACCGTACAGATAGTAAAAGGCCTTATACCAGAAAATTAAACAAAAGATCGTTAGAGATAACACAACTGTTTAAAATACCCCTTTGCATGGATCGGATATCTCCTTGTTCCAAAATATTTGCGGGAACTGTTTTTTCGTTGGCTAGTTTCGAAACAATTTGAGCTCATAAACTCAAATTCGTTGTGTTCTTTTTGAGAATGTTTTCAGAGCAAGAACAACTCTGAAACTAGTTTTGGTTAACTGGCTATTTCACAACATTAATACAATATTTCTCAAAATTTGATTTGGTTAGCTCGTTCTAAAATAGTTTTATCTAGCAGTCGTCAAAATTTCATTCCTGTGTCTTTAATGGCTGCAGAGAAAACCACTCAAACCTGAAAAAAAATCCGTTCCTTTGCTCGTTGAATTTTTGCCTTTTGTTGGAACTTTTATGTCCCGTGACTGTATATCAGAAAAATAGCAAATCTGAGAGGACAGCTGGCGAACTCATAAGGCTCCTAGGTGCTGCTCTACATATATTGACGGGCGACAATCAAATTGTTCGTTTTAGAACGTCATTGTGGTTGATTTCCATTTTAAAAATCTGAATATAGTTTCTGGTTGTTTACTACAGCGAGCAGCTAGTTTTACGACAAACCTTCTTTTTTCTAACCTTCCTCCCAAATAAATGTGTCATTAGAAGTATTCACCTGTGTGCCTTTTTGCTATAACCACGATCTGAAGCATTGGAAACTCATAGCTTCTGTTCTCGGCTTTATTTGTGGCTAGTTTTGTGGCTAGTATTTCTGATGGACTAAGCGTCCCTGGCTGAGTGGTTAGTGTGTGAGAATCTCAATTTCTAGGTCGCAGTATGTATGTAGCTTTGAGTCCGAGACGTCGCCGAATTTTTACTAATTCAAGGTTTATTTTTATTTTTCTCATTGCACTTCTTAGAACTCTAGAGCTGCTCTTTGGCGTGTTCTCGCTAGTGTTTGCGAAGCGCAGCTTCACCTCTGTGTCAGATTTTTAAAAAGGAATCTGAGTCAATTGAATCTTATTGTTTTAAATGAAATACAAAAGCATATCTGCAGTTCTTTATTGGCCTTTCATATATCTGAATTTTTTGTGCTTATTTTCTGTTTTAGGTCACGAACAGCTCCAAAGTCTATCACATATAGCCCCCTTGCGCCATTTATGCATCAACGGACGTTCGTTCAATTTGCGAGCCAGACTACCGGAGGGTTTTCTCCTTTTGAAACAGCTCAAGACAGTTGATCTGTCTTCCACTTTTTTATCAGACCAACATTTTGAGAGAATCATCACAGAGTTGCCAAGTTTAGAACGAATAATTGTTAACAAATGCGAGATGCTGTCTAATAATCTGCTGTCGACACTTTCTAATATAGATAATAGAAGTTTAATTGTTGAGGCGAAGCTCACTAAAATTGAATCCAAAAATCAACAGCTTTCAAAATATGTCAAAATTTATCTTTAATAACTACTGTAAATATGATTAGTATCACTTTGATTCATTAAATTTTGATTTGATTTTATACTTTGCGGAGTGAAATTGAACCGTCGTTTATCATTGTAACTTACCTTTTTCTGAGGCTAAAATTTGGACTGCCATGATGAGTTTTGATAGGTAACGGGCGTGTTTGTAAGAAACTGATGATTGCAGAGAAGAACTGCTCTGACCCTTGACAATATCTGAACTTCTGTGATTCAAAAAAGTGAATCGTTCATAAATAGCTCTGGGTTTTTGAACACTTTTTACAGAAAGACGTACTGACTGTTCAATTGAAAGGCAAACAGAGTCGTGATTTGAGACTTTGTATCTCCTTTAGTCAGATTGCGATCACAAACCAATTTTGAGCTAAACCATTTCAAATTTTTCTCGAACAAGAAACCAACACAACCTAAATGTTTGTTTTCCTTGAGTTCATTGACACCAAACATGAATCATGGGTTGAGGATAAGTAGTATGCTATAACTGATCCCCCCAGTAACAAGTGGATCGGTGTTAGTGTTAAATTGTCATCAATGCCGCCCGTTACGTGAGTGTGTGGATGAGATTGGTCGAAAGTGGGTGGTTGTGATCGACGTAATGGTTTCAAATAGATCTCTTGAAAGTTTGTCGGATCCTATATTTAACAGGAAGATCCGTTTAGTGATTGAAACGAAGTGCTTCTACGCAACGTCAAAAGAAGGATCGGACGAAGCGTTTTAGCCGCTAATGATCTTGGTTGATTTGTCGGCTGTGTTAAAATTTAGAAAAACTGCGAAAGTTCAAATCGAGCAAATTAAATCGGAAGACTCCTAAAAATTTCACAAAAAATACAGTGCTGATTTAAATTATCCGGACAAATTGAATAGAAATGGACATTTAAAACGCGTTTTTCTCAAATAGGGTTGACTTTAGACAAAAAATGATCAAGACTAATCTTGCTAAAAATTTTAACAGAATTAATTTGGTTCAATTTGTTTTTGAAAAATTCGGGCCAAAAAATTTACCCCAAAAACGATAGTTTTTGGTTTTGTTTAGGCAATCAAAAATTACTCCAAACCTATTGGTTCATTGGCTAACAAAACTATATTACTGCAAGTCTTATAAACTAACTGAATTTTTCTCAAAATATGGTGGGGGAAGACCTCAGACATGCATAAACGTGCGTTGTAGCCCAATCAAATTCTTAAATCATGTAGCCTAATAAGTTTAAGAAGGGTATAACCTCTAAAAGTGGGCCCAAAAGGTTCAAGTTTCGTTTTAATTTGAAAAAAGTGGTGTTTTATGTAGTAAAAATGACATTTTTTTGCTATCGAACGAAATTAAATATGCTTTTAAATATGCGCTGACAAAATTATAACCTTCTTAAATTTTGTTGAGCTGCATAAGAGGCTTGCAGTCATTTAGTTTTGTTAGAATTTGAACATTGAGGTTTGGAGTCATTTTTACTAGGTTTGGAGTCATTTTTGGAGTTTTTTTTTGGATTCAATTGACTAAACAAAGCGAAAATTAATTTTTATGGGGTAAATGTTTTGGCCCGAATTTTGCAAAACAAATTGCATCATTTCAATTCTGTTAAAATTTTACACAAGATTGTTCTTGATCAGTTTTTGCTTAAAATCAACCCAATTTGAGAAAAACGCCGGTGCTACTACTATAGAGTGATCCCTTGGAAATAACCAGGTTCCTTGAAAATATGAATTCTAGGGCTCTGAAATCTTTTATTAATTATGATTTCGCAATTCAGAAAGATGTCACTGTTTTTTTAAACAAATTTTAGGTTTCGTTACATCGTACAACCTACCCCGCACCATTTTAAGGTGGAAAAGTCAAAAAACTCAACTGTCAATTATGGGCGTTAAACCGCAAAATAAGTTAAAGCGAGCAAATTTCAATATATAAACAATGTATTAATTACAATTTTTAATCTGAAAAACTCTGACTGAACATATTGAAATGAATAATATGTATACAAATTAGTTTTCAAAATTATAACATGTCTATCATAATTGCTTTTCCGAGGGACCACTCTATCATAGTAGTACCAAAACGCCTTTTAAATTTTAAGTTTTACTCTTTTTGTCCGGATAATTTAAATCAGCACTGTATATTTGTTTTAATTAAGTTCATTGAAACTAAACACGAATCATGTGTTGCTGTGGCCAGAAGTATAACGAATATAGCGATCCCAGTGTTGTGCCAAAGTGTTGTCCCAGTGTTGTAGCGATCCCAAAATTGGAAATTAGTTTGAAAATTTTTGATTATATAATTTTTGTCTCACATTGGAAGAAGAGAATCAGTTGAAAGCTAATTTACCTGGTTGAGCGACCTTTGATTTCCCTAAATATTCTGCCAAGACCTAATTTTTCTAGTCTCACCCTCAAAACTTTGAAGTTTCGAGTGGCCAGTTCTCAATCACACTACCTCAATGGCTGTGTCAGAGATCCGCTATTGTAGATTAGGAAGCATCGCGATCGCTTCGGCCTTGGTTTTTCCACACCATGGTCCAGAAATACATAGTCGCCTTCAGACCCTTAAATTATCAGCGAGCGTTTCCTTTATGGTACTAGTTCACTTATTTGTTCCCTCAAAAAGGCTGTGGTCCCTAATAAAAACCGAGGTACAGAATGTGGCTAATTCTAACAGTAAGCATTCTTATTTCTCCATATTGATGTCCAAACGGGCTTAGTTAGTCTAGCAGGTATAAATCCGGTTACAAACACCAAGGCGTAGGTGCAAATCCCGTGCTGGCTCTTCTTTTTAGAAAATGGGCATGACCAATCATCTAAACTGGTTTTTGTCACGGGACCAAGCAAGTAAACTAGTACCTCCTTTATTTGTGGACAGAATTATCGAAATAATTGTTGAAAAATAATTGAACGTAAAATAGTTTTTTTTGTTCAGCTGGGATTACTGAATTGAGCCAAAATCAATATTGGCGTCATTTGAATTGCCTAGTGGAAGCAGGTAATTCCACTTCAAGCTGAATTAATTAAAGTCAAACGGTACAAAAAAACTAGAAATTTTGGACATTCATTCATGACACGAAAACCAACATTACTTCTGTTTATAGTTCGTTTATTTTGGCTCTGTTTACCACAAACAATCAAAGATATAGAGAGGAGATTAATTTATCAATTTTAGTAGCCTCAGAATCAACTGTCGAAACGATCCAAAGCGATGATGAAATTATGACACGTAAGAGTTCTCTTAAAGAGACAATCATATTACTTTCAGAAAAAACTCATCAACGTTTAACTTTTAGAGCCTTTTTCAAAAATTAACCTGATTATTTTGAACGGATACGAGAGTTAAGCAAAAACTAAACGACTAATGGACTGATACAATTGTCTTTGGGAAAATGACGTCTCGATAATTTCCAAATCAAACAATAACAATAACTTTTCCAATGTGCACTGACTTATTTAGCCACTGCAAGACATATCTGATAGAGCAAAACAGAAGTCGAGTTTTGGAATAATGAAAACAAAAGACTTTACTCCAAGTACTCACACCCTGCCAAGAGACGAAGATTGCGATTGCTGCTAGCGCGGTCGCCTCCATCTGATTATTAAATGAAGAAGTACTAATTGGCAACGGTGATTGTGAATTTGGGGTTAGAAAGACTAAAATATAGAAAAGATAGGTATTGAAGGATACATCATAGATTGAATATATACTCAAAATTGGTTTCTTTTGAAAAATCTTAACAAACATTTTTTCTACTTTTTGCTGTTGAAATAAAGCCAAAATTTTTTAAAAGAAAGCAATTTTAAGTATATATTCAATCTATGATGTATCCTTCAATACCTATTTTTTCTATATTTTAGTCTTTGTAACACCAAAATCACAATCACCGTTGCCAAATAGTATTTTTTCACTTAATAATTAGATGGAGGCAACCGCGCTAGCAGCAATTGCAATCTTCGTCTCTTGGCAGGGTGTGAGTACTTGGGGTTAAGAAAGTCTTTTGTTTTCATAATTACGAAACTCGACTTCTGTTTTGCTCTATCAGACATGTCTCGAAGTGGCTAAATAAGTCAGTGCACATTGGAAAAGTTATTGTTATTGTTTGATTTGGAAATTATCGAGACGTCAATTTCCCAAAGACAATTGTATTAGTCCATTAGTCCTTTAGTTTTTGCTTAACTGTCGTATCCGTTCAAAATAATCATGTTAATTTTTGAAAAAGGCTTTAAAAGTCAAACGTTGATGAGTTTTTTCTGAAAGTAATATGATTGTCTCTTTAAGAGAATTCTTACGTGTAATAATTTCATCATCGCCTTGGATCGTGTCGACATTTGATTTCCAGGTTACTAATATTGATAAATTAATCTCCTCTCTTATTCTTTCTCGTTTTTTCTGCTTCTCTGTCTCTCTCACAGTCTACTGAAATCTCTATTTCTGCATGTGCGTCTTTTTGTTTCAAAGTTTTTATGAGTTTGTTGGGTTAAAAAAAATAAAACTTCTCCCGAAGCTGACGATGATATTCAAAATGGGGAAGACGCTTCCTTTTGGATGATTCTAGTGCTTCTGCCGTAAATAATGTCGCGGGTGCTAATTTACAAGCTTAAGAGCGGTTAGAGTTACTTTAACTTGGAAATGAATCAGACTTAAGTTTTTTGTTCTAGAGATAAAACGTGATAGTGTGTCTCGATTAAGTTTTTCTCAGTGTTTGTGTTGTTTTTTCCAGTTGCACTTTGAAAACTAACGGTTCATTTCTTTTCGCGTGAAATGACTGAATACAGTATGATGGTAACTGCCCTGCAACTTACGTACACTATTGGAGCTTTATGGCAGACAATTTATCAAAAATTTTTTTGCAAAATGATGGGCGTTCTCATTTGTACGACTTGGAAGCCAGTGCTCTATAGAGCTATTTTAAAATTCCGATTCTCTAAAAGGGCGCTCAAAATGAAGAATCTGGCATGAAAAAACGAGCAACAACTGGAAAAAAAATGTACTGCTTTTACCAACAGTGTTGAAGTACCGTGTACTGTTTTTTCATATTCAAAGTGGGTCTCCCAATTGTGTGGAGCGTGACGCCCTTTGATTACGAGGCTCTCGCATTATCTGCTAGGACAAGTATTTTAGTGGCTTGACAAACGCTTCTACCAATTTCGGTGCCTTGCCATGTTTCTTCATTCGATGAATTTTTGCCATGGATGGGAAAATGAATCGTTTAACTAATAAGACCCGTTGTTTGAATGTCATTTGTTGAACACGAATATGCTCTTTTTCTTGAAATTTTTTGCGTGAAATTGCTTGATCTTCTTTTAATTTAGTCAAAGTTTGTATTTATGACATTACAAAATACCTAACTTGAAATGATAACTCACGATGATTATGCGCTCTGTTTTTAAAGCTGAGATTGCATTACATGATTTAGTTTGATGACGGTAATAGCAACACTGATTGCTCATAAACCGTGGAGTTTTGCGGTGTTGAAATGTTTAATTGGTGTTGACTAATTATGGGTGCAAAAGCAACATTTTTAAGATTATCATAATGGCCAATGATAAAATTGTTCTTTTTTTACCACTGTTTTAAGAAAGAAAGCTAACACCAGTTCTATCGTGGAACCTGATCTAAACTACATTTTATGATTGGACAAATTAGATATTTTACCAATGTAAAGTATTTAATATTAACCAATCATGATCCATCTGACTAACAATCCACTTATTTGTAAGTGCTGAAATTACTTGTAATTTCAGCACCAGAGAGATTTGAATTTAACTTAGAAATTAGTTGAACTCTCCCGAGTACTTCAGCAGCCGCAATAAACCAGTATACCCTAGATCTATTGAGCCTAGCAGAGACTAGTTAAACAACCTGAGACTAGATAGTATAAGAGTAAGATTAGGATCGGTATTAGACTAAGAAGTTGCACGAATCTATCCGGCCGAAAATAAGATAGCGTGACGAGCAGACGGTGTACCCTATCCGAAATTACTCTATGAGTTATACACTTCGGTCCTAACTCATCTGGTGCGACCATAAGTCTCGAACAAGACCTTAATAGCTTAGAATTAACCAATAATAGATTAGAATTTAGACAAAACATTTACAAAATGTTATACGACGATAATTTAATCGAAATGTCTCTACGACTCAATAGATGAGAGCCAATATTCCGAACGATAACAGAACTACCCGGAATTGGAAGAAGACCTCGAACCAGAGACGACATACGACAAAGTAGAAACTTACCATATAGTTATATGATAGTTCGGCAAAAGCCAACACAAACTTTTGTATTTAGAATACTACTAGCAATGAATTTAGATTTTCATTTGCAAACATAAATTTTGAAATCAATGTTCAAAATCATTTCAGGCGCTAAACAAAATTATTAATATACAATAACGATTGATAAAAAGATCTCAGATCGTTTTCCTAAATTCTGCAGTAATATACAAAACATGTTTGAAAAATATTTATTGAAAAATCAAAATAAAAATTAGTAGCATGACAGTAAACGGTTAGTAATCATAAATCATCCTTTTGTTCCAGCTTCATCACCTAAACATAACAGCATTCATAAGCTCACTAATATCATAAAAATACTAAATCTTTTCTTTACACAAATTTAAATCATTTTAAACTTAAATTCACTTAATTTTAAAATCAGATCATCAAGGCTTATCCTTGGATCTTAAATCATTTTCTACTTAATTAAATTTAAAACTTGATCATCAAGGCCTATCCTTGGATCAAAAAGAACAACTTTGTTCTCCCCCACCCACTTAACTAGTGTCTAACGACCTCAAACGTCGATTCACTATCCAACCCTTTCTAAAAACCCAGGACTAATAGAAATTTTTAAAAACAAACTAATCATTCAAATTAGGATAAACAGTGAAGAACTTCGGTTATTCATCCTTCACTTGATCCCCCCTCTTACCAGACCCAGGATAAATCTTAGACTTAGTAAGTTTAAAATAGTATCTAACGAACTACTCGCGTTCTAATTATACCTGAACCTTGTGGATCGATTTACTATTCTCCAACCCTGAACACAATCGCTACCCTTAAGTAAGATTAAGTAAGTTAACACCTTAGCTTATACTAGCCACGAGAAAGTATAAAATCATTCTTCGGAATCGATATACTTTTCTCTCCAACCCTGAACAAATAGACCCAGGTTAAGCTAACCAAAAAATCGTAAGGACTAACAGTTTAAGCAAATAGAAATCATTTAACAACCTTTTGCACCCGTCATCCTAAACCTTATGTCATTTAAAAACCTAGGAAATAAACAAACAATCGTTTTACACAATTGTGAAATAGATAACAAAAAATACGATCTTGTAATCACACCACACACACAAACAGTTGGATATATCAGAACAAAACGACAAACACTAAAGAGAAAAATAATAACTAAACAAAGACAAATAACACGAAAAAGATTTTCAAAAAATCGAAACGCATTTTCAGAATCAGAAACCAACAGTTTAGACGAACTTTATAAACTAAAAGAATCAATAGATAAAAATTGCCCAATTCACGATCAATTATATTTCTCTGACTCAGAAACAACTTCAAATTCATCAAAAAGAGGAAAAAGAAGAATAAAAAAGCAGTATAAACACAAACCAGTACATTTATACAATTGGAATCAACCAATTAGACACATTGATAATTACATATTAACAGTCATCGAACGAAAAAATGAGCTCAACGCACACCCCAGGTGAAGAAAGTCCAGATGATGATGATATCTTCCCCTTTATAGTAGATGCAACCACTGATAGAGGACAGCATATATTTTGCAAAAATTTACTCTTAAATTTGTTTGAACCCGGAATCAGTCCATGTAAAACAGAGTTCCCAGATGAAAGAATCAAAAGACAAATTATCGATCACTATCTAAAAGATATATGTAACCTAACACAACAATACGGAATCTACTCCATAGAATTCAGCTCACCAAACCAGAATCACAGTAAATATATAATTCAAACAGACGACCTTGATTTAGAATTTTCAAAAGTATTCTCAGAATATATAAAAAGCATCCAATATCATAACTCACAAAGAGCAAACTCCATATTCACCAATGAAGTTTTTGCGATAATATATAGTTATATCTCGATATTAGAAAACGAAATCCAGATACCAAATGTCTCACCGACAGAAACATCTAAACATATAAGAGTACGACATGAAATCACACTACTCTCTAGTTTTCTAAATATAATTAAAGAAAATTTCACGAAAGATGAAGTTTCACAACATACAAAACACGACTTACAAAAAATTTTGGCATGGTTCATAATAGATTATTTCACACATAAAATTGATTTAATTTCACAAGCAAGAAAAAATTTTAGACCCCAAAACTCAAACGATGATACTGCCATTACAGAACAATCAGACTATGTTTGGGACCCCGAATGGTCTCATCCCGCATTCATAAACTTCCCACAATCAATCTCAAGTCAAGCAATAAGTACGATATCTTATGTAAGAGATTATGTAAGAGTAATACCATTAACCATTGATGCAACACCATTAAACTATAATACATTTTTACCCGATATGCAAAATAATAGTTTAAACTCTACAGTCATACACAATGAAAACCTCAATGGAACTAGGAATCTTACTCAACAAGATATCCAGACACCATCACACTTCATAAATGAAGAAATCGTACACACAACAACTACACAACAAAGTATTTCACCAATACGTCCAAACTTAACAACACCAAGAAATACAAACCCTTCACAAACACAGGTAACCTTACAATCAACCGTTAAACCTTCGGTTGCCCCAAAATATTCACACATGGATTACCAAACATACAGACCCATGACAATACCGCCAAAAACACGCAAAACGTTCACTAGAAACAACTTTGCAGACCATAATTATAATTACACACATCCATCAAAAACAAATTATCAACCACGAAAAAATTTTAGTAATTATACAAGATCTCGAAACTGGGATAACCCAATGGCACCACCTAATTCAGTAAATTTCCAAACAAATTTACATCCTCCACAGGATCGTAGTGAAAACTATCCATTTTTTCAACAAAATAAAAATAAAGAACAAACATCTTATCAAATGGATTACTTATCCTCAGATGATGATTTCTTACAACCAGATATATTTGCACCCTATAATCAAGAATATCGTGGACAAGGAATACAGAAACCACATACATATAATAGAATTTTTTCTCCACAACCAATAGATACACAAAATCAACAACCAATTCAGCAACAAAACCCAATTAATACACAATCTTTTCAACCAATTCAGCAACAAAACCCAATGATTGCAAACTCGTACCAACCAACACAAATGCAAAATGAAATACCACTCCCATATTATCTTCAACAACACGAAATAACAAGAAATCAACTTTCAAATTTTTCTCAAATGCCAAATGCAGCAGAATCATTACAAATGACTATGAATCCATACCTTATGGGTGGATCATCAATAACATCAAATAAACCTTTAATGGTATTCACAGGAACAGACCCTGAATATTCTGTAGAAGATTATTTAAATGCAGTAACAGCAAATTTGATTTTAAATATAGGACCTGAACCAATTAATACGCCACTACATCAAAACTGGATACATCGACGCACAGCGTTAATACAAACAACTTTAGATGGCGCAGCCCAAAAATGGTTTTCAGTATTGCCTATAGAAATAAAATCAAATTGGAAAAGGTTTACACAAGAATTTTCAAAAATGTTTGACTCCGAAAGAAACAAACAACAACAAAGAGTTTTATGTAATGAAATTCGCAGATTACCAAACGAAACCATCAAGCAATTAGCAGTACGAATCGAAACACTAGTTCGAAAAGCATATTCATTAAATACACATGACTATAAAAACACAAAGATGACAGAAATCTTAATGATGACCTTAACACCACAATTAAGGAAAATAGCAATAAAAAAGAGAGCATCCCATCCTTCTTCAATTCGAGAACCCGATTTAGATTTTCGAAAACTAGTAGACAAACTAGAACAAGCAGAAATCACGATGAAACTCGAAGAAACGGAAAATCTGAAATTACAATACGTTAACAGAATTGAAACAGCTTCCGCAAATATAAACAATATACAGGAATCAGATACAGACCTCGTTGAAAAAATCACTGAAATACTCAATATTTACGAAAAACACCCAAACTTTAAAGGCAAACCATCTTTCAAAAAATGGTGTAATTATTGCCGACGATATGGACATAGTATTTCTGAATGTAGACAAAAACAGCAAGACAATCAAAATAAACCTCAAAAATATAAAGAACCAAATAAATCATTCTATCAATACATGAAAAAAGATCAAAATCTACCGAACAAAACAGTCTACAGCAACAACAGTTCAGGAAAACCACTCCCGAACAATACAAATTATACAAGAAATCAATCACCATATAACTCAAGTTATAGAGGAAGATCACCAGAACGAAGAAACACGCAAAATTCATCACAAAATCACTACAATAGACCAAATAGTCGAAATAACTACTCCAGATCAAATTCAAATACACAACGATTTGTTTCTAGATCTAATTCCCAATCAAGAAATAATTACTATCCAAACAACCAATCACGAAATTCATCATACAATAGGAATAGAAACTACTCCTATAATCGGAATAGAAGTTATTCAAACAACCGAAACCAGAATTACCCGAACAATCGATCAAGGAATAACTCATATAATAGATCGAACTATAACAGACCAAACAATAATTACCAAAACAGATCACGAAATAATTCACAAAATCGACATTCAAGTTATAATAATCGTTATAGAAATTATTCCCAATCACCACACAGGAATAATAACCATTATAATAATTCTAATAATCGCCATAGAAGCAGTACACCTAAACATCAAAGGAATATAAATCAAGTACAATCAAATCCAGAAACAACATCAGACCCTCCAGGTATTGACGACACAGTAAATGATACGTTACAACTCAATCAAATCAACTGTGAATCATCAGATTCAGAAAGCGAAACAGAAAACACTCTCTCCATCAATATGATAAAAGTCGAAAATGACTATGAACCTGTTATATATGAACAACCTTTTTCATCACACATATATGAAAATCAATCAGAACTCCTTCACAATTATTATATTAAACCCGTCCATTCCACACCGACGACACAAAAAACTAATGAAATAAACACTACAAATCAACCCAATGAGATCAACCCAAGAGGACAATACCATTTCTTTTAGAAAGTCCAAGAAGCAAAGAATTTCAACCACCAGATCTTGAAATTGATTTTTTAATTGATTCAGGAGCAGAATCAAATATAATAAACATTCCCACATGGAATGAAATAAAAACCTTACACCCAAAGCTAACACCTCTTGAAACCTCCAGTAAACTAGCAACAGCACAAGGATCAACATTAATAAATTACGGAAAAATTCAATTATTTCTTCTCCCCACAAGAACAATGGAGCAAAACAAAATTTTAAATAAACCATTTAAACAAATATTCCATATCACCGATATTAAACATAATATCATTGGAATACCATTTATCTCTAAATATATACCAACAATCAACATCTTGAATAGTAAAATATTAATCAAAGATAAATATACAAAAACAAAAGACACATCCCTAACATTTTTTCAAAGATTAAATAAACAACCACCATTCTTTTCAAAATTCTATCCAATATATAACCAACAAAGAAAACACTTGAAACCACTATCAGGAAACATATACAATTTTTCAATAAAGCAAGTTCACCAATATGATAAAAAGCAAAACAAACAAAAATTTTATATGTCAGATTTTGAATTCAAACCTATTCATAAATTTTTCAAAATCACAATCTCATCAATAAAATATTTGAAAAACTCGAATTCAGATATTATTTCCTTACATGTATACAACAATACACCTTACCAAGTAACACTACCTTTAGGACTTTTAGGCTATTGCGAAACCAACGCTACAATATCACCAATACACGAAAAAGCGTATCGCGTAAATAATATACTCCAATTATTAGATATTTGTCAATCCACAATTCTTAATGAAGAATTATCCATAAATAATATAATAAGTAACGAAAAAAGAAATACGGATTATTTCACAAAAACCCCATATTCCAAACCGACATTCAACATAAATAACTACACAGAGAATCAACAGAAATTTTTAACAATGTTTAATTTCCAACATTCACAAATAACACAAGACGAATTTGAAAAATTAGCCAAACAGCTAATTAAATATTCATCAGTCTATGCAACATCCAAATTTGATGTTGGCAAAATCAGCTCATCACTACATCTCCCATTAAAACCAGACGCAGTTTTCAAAAAACAAAGAGCAAGTAAAGTACCAATTCATTTACACGATAAAGTGAACAGATTACTTGATATTTTAGAACAATACAATATAATCTCACCAGTAAATAAAGAAGAACAACCAAAAGGTAACACATTTATCAACCCTGTTATCATTCTAGCTAAAGGAGAATCATTAAAAATCGTTCTCGACGCTAGATACCTCAACTCACTCATAGATGAATCAAAGTGTAATTGGCCTATTGAACCAATCAAGTTATTTTAACAAAAATAAATGGAAAATACTTTACAACCGCAGATATGAATAGTGCATATAATCAAATGCCATTAGATGAACAATCACGACGTTTAACACAATTTGTTATTTGAAACCAACAATACGAATTCAACCGCTTATTCTATGGAATATCCATAGGACCAGCAGCATTTTCAGCTTTTATGAGCAAAATTTTTCGACCACTAATACTCAAGAAAAACGCAATCACCTATTTAGACGATGTTTTTATGCAATCACAGACAAAAGAGGAAATGTTCAATGTTTTAGAACAATATCACCAAATACTTCAGAACGAAAATCTGAAGGCCGCCCCCGATAAATCACACTTCTTTTTGACAAGAGTTAAATTCTTAGGACATAATATAGAAAGAAAAACAATCACTCCATTGAAATCACGTATAGACGCTATTCAAAAACTCCAACCACCAACAAATAAAAAGAAAATCCAAGAATTCCTTGGAATGTTAAACTTTTTAAGCAAATATGTTTATAAAATGCAATTATATCTACGACCATTCTATAACATACTTAGACAACAAAATAATTTTGAATGGAATACAGAACATCAAGCACGATTTGAAGAAATTAAAAAACTTCTAACTGAACAAATTTCAAACACAATTCCAGATTCAAATCAACCATTTTATGCAATGTGCGATGCTTCGAACTTTGGCATCGGCGCAGCATTATTACAATCACATAATGGTACAAATAAAATGAACCTCATATCAGCAAATTCTCGATTATTCACTCAAGCAGAGCTACGACTCTCAACTCTAATGAGAGAATGTACAGCCATAATATATACACTAACAGAATATGAATTTCTGATACTTGGATCAAAACATCCCACAGTTCTATTCACAGACCATAAACCAATCATCTTTCTTTTTACACAAAAGTCTAATCCAAACCACCGAGTTTATAGATTTCAACTAATTTTAATGAAATTCCCAAACTTACATATAGTTTGGACCGCAGGAAAAAATCTTGCATTACCAGACACCTTAAGTCGAAATACGCCACCTGAATTACTTACACGTAAAACCACAGTTGAAATACCCAAAAATATAAAATTCTACCTTGCAGAAAATGAAACATCACCCCGACTAGAATGCAAATATGCAGTAAAAACTGACGTTGAACAATCACAGATAAACAATCTACAACACTTCCCACTTTATTTAGATTGTCAAAATAATCACTATGAAGTTGATCTACTTGGAACATCAACTTTTAAACCAATCCCATATTCACAATGGATAAAAAATAACACCCAACAAAAAAGAAGAAAACAACATCCGCCTAAAAAGACCATTTTCCACTAATTGAAAAAGAAAATTTAACTGATAAAATAAACTTATCAGGACCACAAACAAACGATTCAAAATACACAATAAATCAAGTTTTTGACCTCCATGACCCACTTGATACAATACCCTTATCTAAATTAGAAATTGAAAACATATTTCTCCCCCCAACAGAAACAATTACAATTTCAACATTGAAACAATACCAAAATCTTGACCCAGTAATTAGACAACTAAAATCATGGCACAAATAAAAAACTAAACCCGTCAAGGCAGATACAACTATTTTAGGAAATAAAACACTCCTCCGATATTTTCGAAAATTCAATAATACAACAATTAACGAAAACACAGACCTTCTAGAATACAAACTAAATGAATCTACAGTTCCCTGTCTCCCTTTAAGTATGATTCTCATAGCTTTTAATATTTCACATACACAAAATATTAAAGGACACTCTGGATCAGAGAAAACATATTCAAATTTTATACAAAACTTTTATTTTCCAAATGCACCAATTTGGATAAAAGTACTATGCAATGACTGTATAGTATGTCAACTAAATAAACCTTACCCAAATCAAAAACAAATAGCACAAAAACAAGATTTTAAAGGACAAAGTTTGTACTTTAACCATCGTATCTCATTTGATACTAAAGGACCAATTTCACCCTCATCCGAAGGAAACTCCTACATTATGGTAATTGTTGACGCATTTACACATTATGTAGCACTTAACCCAGTACCACATTGTAACGCTTATTATGCTTACACAACGCTTTATGAACACTGGATAGCAAAATTCGGACTACCAGAAATTTTAGTTACAGACAACGGTACAGAATTCATAAATAATGAAATCATCACACTATGTCATCTATATAACATCAAACACAAACCACGTACATCTCACGCACCTTGGACAAACGGCTTAGTCGAAGGTATGAACCGTTCATTACAAGAATACCTCAGATGTATCATCAATGGAAATGATACAAGATATACCGAATGGTCAGCAGATGTAAAACTATTTCCCTTAGCATATAATTCACAAATCACGACAACTTTAGGAATGTCACCATATGAAATGGTTTTTAACCAAAAGCCACGCAAACCAATAATGTTTACAGCAAACTCTCATAAAAACGCACAAGGTTATTGTCAACCAAATAAAGACTCAATTTGTTATAACCTACCATTACATACACACGATGAAGATCATTTTCATCACCCACAAATTCTTAAATTAGCCTCCGGTACACACACCGAATGGATTTTAAACAGAGATAAAAAACACAATGAAATTTATCAAAAAGTAACAAAAAAGTTGTTACAAAGGCAAAATATTAATGAACAAATAAATTCACGCTTTACACCAGCCTCCGATTTAAAAATTGGAACATTTGTTTTAATACCCAATTTTAATACTCAAAAAGGAATTTCAAAAAAGTTACAACCCCTTCGTAAAGGACCATACCAAATAATTACAAAACCCACTGATGTCACATATAAAATCACCGACTCAGACAAAAAAGAAATCGTTCAACACCGAAATAACCTATTACCTTATTATCCAAAAGAATACGCACTCCGCGAACTAACTCAATTATATTCTTTTACAGGTTTAAAAGTTATTCAAAATGACCCACATACGGAAAATACAACAAAGGAACAAAATGATATTCATCTCGGAAATCAAAATACAAAATCAACCACCACAAAAAACAATACAAAAAATCTAGATCAAAATACATCTCAAAAAGAAAGAAAAAATAGAAAAATGACAGAACAAATAATACCCCAAGAACAAATCGACAAATCAGAGCATAGAGAGTCTTCACGACTTAGAAATCAACCACGTAAAAATTATAAATTATTCATCCCACAATCTAAAATATTAAAGAAAGTTGAATTTCAAAAACAACTTTAATTCTACATTTAATAATCTTTGCACCTCTGAAACATTTTACACTTTCATTTTTCAAAATAACATGCTGACAAACACGCAGCGATTCTAGTTCATAATTAGCCAATAGGATTCATCCAATCCGTCACCTTCTCTAACTCTAACACAAACCAACTAGACGAACGATATTAAACTCCAGGCATATCTCTAACTATAACTTTACGACCTCCAGGTCAAAAATAAGCAAACCACTCCAACTTGACAACTAAAATAAATATAACCATAATATCATAACCCTCCCTTATCTAATAAACCAAAGATCAACAATATTTCCCCAACTCAGCCCTCAAATACCCCCCAAACAAATATGTTAAATTAGCCTAAAGTAAAAGAACGACCATTTTAATTAGCCTAAAGTATAAAAATCTCAAAAATACCCCAGATCATTTGACAAATGAAAATAAAGACAAAGAAGACCTCCCGATCACCATAAAAATTGCCCCCAACAATTTTTCACAAAACTCAACCCACTTGTCAAAAAACCAATAAATAATCCGACCACACTTAAAAATTGCCCCAAACAACAAAAAATATTCGATCAAGAAGTCATTTCTTAAATGCTCTTCTATCAAACAGTCACAAAAATTATCACAAACCTCAAACAATTTTTTACGATACTTGAAACTTTCATAATATTTCTTTTTGATATCCTTGAATCTTTTCTAATAATCTTTATCATTTTTTGTAATGTTTTTTTAATTTTCTACACTATATTCGAACTATTTCTCCAACTTTCAAAAACCCTTGATTATATCCACAGGTACGATTCATACAACTTGTCTAAATGATACGAACTATTTTCAGTAGAACTGATATTTTTCTACTTTTTGTAATTTTCATAACATTTCTATCATCCCTCATTTTGACCATATGCAAATGTATAAAGAAAGCAATCATCACATTCGCTCTAGCAACAATCCTCCTAATTCTTTTCTTAGAAGAAAACTATAATAAACATAAACTTTTTCACTAAAAGAATAGACCAAAAAACTATCAAAAATTGCTACCCAACAGTCACAAAATCAGTCTTCACCGACATCATCCCAAAATAATCCAACAACACCTTCAACTACCCAAAATCCTCAAACATCTACACGAATTTCCTTTCAAGATAACCCATACACTTTTGAAGAACGACATGCTCGTTTATCAGAACCACTAGAACCAGTTCAACGACGAGCACCTCTAAGCGAACCAACATATAACTTATACCCAACACTACCACAAGAATTAAGTAGAATAAGAAATCCTAGTCAAAACCAAAATACAGTCGAAATAAATAGACAAATTATACATCCTCGACGAAACAGAAATTTTCAAACTCCCCGAGTTCATTTTGATATACCTCAATCCCCATCACAAAACACTCCAGAAAACCCCATTGGTATATTACCAGAAACCCCTACGCTTCTTTCACAACGTAGCACCTCAAGCCTACCATCAGATTACTTAGGTTCAACACCAACATCTGAACAAATAGGTGAAAATCCCTTTAACCCCCCAAACCAGGCATCACGACTACCATATTGGACAACACATTCATTTACACAAGGTGAACTAAATTTAGTCAATGATCCAATAGATATTTCTTCGGATACAACAACATCCTCATCACTACCAGAAACATCATCACTACCATCAACACCATCAATAAGCCAGATTTCACCACCACCTTTCAACTTAAATTTTCCAAATAATCTCGACGCCAGATATCGAGAACAATCATCAACAAATATCCCTTTAAGACTAGATTGGAATACATTTACAGCCCCTCCACCATTATTTGGACAACATCTAGAAAGTAATCGCCTTCACAACTGGGCACTTAATAGATTACAATACCGACAAGACATTCACGACGATATCCGTGATCACAATATCCAAATACTCCAACAAAACAGTTTACAACTAAAGTTTGAAATCACAGTTAAATTAAACAATATTACTCAACATCCCTACCCATTAAATCCACCAAACATAACAGCTCAATCACTACCACCACCATTTATAACCACTGAAGTAATATATAAATACGACAGATATACCAAAAAGACAATTGGTTACATCACATTTTATAACCCATACTCAGGATTATCATACACATGTATATTCTAAAATTATTAATTTTTTTCCAACTCCTTTTTCTAGTAATAGCAAATCAAAACATAAACCCTTCTCCCCGCACAGGACCCCAAGATTTATTAGTAACACATTACGATTGTGAAGAAAACGAACAAAAAACACTACACAAGTATGCAATAAATCAAGTATCACAATGCGAAACAGAACCCCAAGCCATAGAAACTACAAATGTAATAGCAACACTTTATTCAAAAGCCCGAGCGACTACAGTTATAGGATATAAATTCACAGCAACATTTTCTGAAAAGAAAGTACATTGTTCACAAGTCTCAAACGGAAATAAAAACCGACTTGACCATGAATCATTCTACCAGAGTAATATAGAACGACTTTTACATCTCAATCCCGAAGATTGTAAAAACGAGTTACTCCGACTAAATATCACAAAAAATAAAAACACAGATAGAAAGTTAGTCTATTTCCAAGTTTTTTCAGATTCTGTACATCAAGCAGAACTTGAAAGATATCAAGGACATATAAAATTAGATGAAAAATACGCATATAACGGCGCACACGGACGATTAACCTATGACATACACGATAAACACTGGATACCACACATTGGTATAAATGACCCATCAAACTGCAAAGCAGACACAAAAAATAAAGGATACCAAAAAATAATGTTTTTCGATTGGAAAATACAACTCGAAAAAATACAACTCACACGAGATTTATCAGACAACACAATGATCTATCAAGGAATCAGATTACCTTGTAAAAATGATCAATGTTATTGCGACCCTACAACACGAACACAAGCAACAATTGTTTGGTTCCCTGAAGACACATGTACAACATTTCAAGTAGCAAAAATACACGCTCGTATGATAAAATTTCACGAAAAATATTTTATACAATCAATACCATATGAACAAGTAAATCCATTACGAAAAATAAGTTCTAATTTCCGAAACATTCAAAATATAGAAAATAAATTAACACGTTTTCAAATATATCAAGAGACAGAACTTGCATGTAAATACAGAAACCCACTTCACATAACACAATACTCTGAAATATTAGTTGAATACGAAAATGGATTCGACATGACCACTGGAAAACTAAAAGTCGACCCATACGCCACAAGTCATCCTCCAAATGAAGGAACATCATACATACCAGTTCATTTTCAAAAGAATACAGGTCAACCTGGTGGACATTTAAAGCCCCAAGACGATCAAAGCACACGTTTACAAGAACTATCACTAATGAATAGTACATATTTCGGTAATATCCACTATGATATTCACTTAGATATGAAACTAGACTACACGATTAGCCGAATTTTTCAAGAAATGTCACTCTCCGAATTAGAAACACTACACCAACTATGCGAATTAGAAAGAACACAAATATTACAATCACTTGCACTAGCAGTATTTAAAATACCCTACGCAGGATATTTACTATCAGGAAATAGATCAAATTTTTTAGACTATGAAGGAAACATCTTATGGTTTTATACTTGTACTAAAAAAGTATCACCACTATACGTTTTTGAAGACAAACGATGCTATAAAAGAATCCCTATCTTTTATAAGAACAAAGTACATTTCGTTGACACACTTTCACGAAGAACCTATTTCTGGGATACCGCAGTCCCATGTGGATCAGAAAATAGCCACAATGTAGTACAACTAAACCCTGATGAAGATAAATATTACCTTCTCACCCCATATCCCACATTAATGCAATCACTCAAAAAAATTTCACCAGAAAGCATTCGCGCTATTGCTCGAAACCCAAATATAGACTTACAATCAATAGGAATATATTCAAAGTCAGATATTCAACATCACATTCGAACACAACAATTCCAAGAATTATTAACACAAATGGACACTATACAAAGACAATCAATTGACCAAAACTTACGCAAACTTGCAGAAACCGCAGGATTTGCAGACATCTATACGCAAGACTATAGCGGATATTTTAAAGACATTAAAGATTATATATATCTAAACGGTGAAAAATACCGTCCCCAAGATATATCACCTATCAATATTTTTAGCTTTGTTACACTCAAGAATGAAATTCTTGATTTTCTAGGATGGCCCTATTACATCTTAGAAAAATTGACTATTTTATACGCAATGTTTAACTTTATTAGATTTCTTTTTTCACTCTTAAAAGGAATCTATAACACATGTGCTATACACACACAAGTCAATAGACAAGCAAGCGTAGCACGCATACTCTTTGCAGGATTTTTTGGAATTTTTTCTACATCAATAAACAAAATTCTTTTAGACGCACAAATAAAAGAATATAACACAAAAATAGCAACCAGACAGAACACATACGACGAAGAACATAACAATGTAGACACAACGCCAACAGCACCACAGTTACCACACCTACCACATAACCATCCATTATCCCCTCACGACACTAACGAGACACGTAACTTTGTAGACGAATACGTTTTAATGCCTACCCTTCCTTGGACCTCATATTATCATTTTACTAATCCCCTTTGCTTACCATTATCTAACACTCACATCGATATAGAACGAAATAAGGACATGCTATATCGACTCACTACACCACTAACATCTAGACAATTTACCTACATTGGATATAAAAAATCACTAAAAACACACACTGCACCCCGAGCTAATGAATATACACTAGAATATTACGATCATAACATCATCAGAGCTAACCAAGATCAATTCTTAGACGACGATCGCTTCGCTAACCCACAAATCACCGAGAAATTTTTCATTAAAACACCATATGTATTTACACTAAATATCTTCGATCGCAAGTTTGACCACATTATTTCAGAAGCACTAACAGACACACAAGCCTACGAAAGTTTTAAAGAACGCTTCCAAATATTTTCACTAACCTTTCATTTCCTTGCACCACATGAAAGAGATTTGCACTGCTCACACGATATTATGTTGCGCACTAAACAAACACACACATATACTTATTATCGTTTCATCCAAAATCACTTTGACCTACACACTCCCTCCAGACAACCACACCATCGTTTTCAATTCATCAATTCCAAATACACCTCACCATTCTTTCTTAACTTCACATATTGTATTAAAGATACTAACCTTCATGGTATTCTTCGAAATTATGATCCCATAACCCAAATGTACATTTTTTGTCCAATCACCAAGACCTTCAACGCAGAAGAATCCCGACCCTTCCTTATCCCACACGAGTTTGTACAACCTATAGAAATCCCCATTTTAGAATTCATCCATAACACTAAATTCAATCACAAATTATATAATCTAATCCAAAACACACCCTATGAATTTGCAGTTGGCACTGAAGAACTAACCAACATTAAAGCACTTCAATTGCTTTGGCCACTGCTTCAAACTAAAAATATCATCCGCATTTTAGCTAAATTACTAACAACTTCAGATCTCATCCACGACATCTTCCCCCACGGTTTCTTCCCCGACGACTAACAGGTAAGTATGAATTATACATATTACTAACTAATTTAAATATTAGAAACTCACCATTCTTTATCCATGTTTTCTTTAGAATTTTAGCCTTCATCCAACGATCATCTGAAAAATTCACAAAAGAAAAATAAAAAATAGCAAACTTCTTCAAAACTGTTTAAAACCCTATTGAATTTTTGCACCAACAATTAAATAAATATAATACCAATGCAGTAATTTAATTTATAAATTTTTCCCCCACAAGCAGTAAATCTAATAATGATGAAAATTTGTAACTCAATTTTCCCCAACAACTAGCAGTAAAATTGAAATTCTATGTAGTAAATTAATAAGAAGCAAATGCAGTACTAACCTTTTGATATTTCCATTCACTCGCACAAGAATTCTATCCAAACTCGCACAGCTCGCCCACGAAGAATTGTTTAAATAATGAATTTCAGTTTCAAGCTTTCACAACTCAACAACTCTAACATACGATAACAAGTTTCAAACTTTCCTTTAACCCGGTTGGAAAGGAATTATATACTAAACAAAACTAACCAATGCAGCTTACTAAACACCACAACACATAGCATAACAGCATGACTAAGAAAAAGGAAACCAACGGTACCCAAACCGGATTAACCCAGTTTAAAACTGGATAATTTATTCTTTTGAAGACTATTATAAAGTCTAAGAAAGAAATAATAAAACACAAAAAAGTCGAAAGACAAACCCATACCACAAACAATTTGATTTTTGAAAAAAGGACACAACCAACAAAACATAAGAAAAACCACAACAAACCCAACATAAAACGTTGTCACATAACAGGACCTCTCACAAAAACCGCATGCAATCATACTCCCACTCCTGGCCTAACCCACCAGGAAGGACGTCCTGAGCATGCTCTATAGCCGGCCTAACCCACCGTGCTACATCCACGCTTTGTGACCACACTCCTATTTTTAATAAGAGCTACTCAAGGGTGAGTAACTCTTCAAAATAACTGAACTAAAACAAAAAGCTTTTGTGAAAACAACTAACTAAAATCATAATTAAAAAATATTAAACTAATAAAAGTTTTATAAAATGTAAATTACATTATGCAATACATAGATCAGAATACAACACCAAGGACGAACATCCAAAGACAAAACGACCTCACTACACTCGAGAAAGAATGGCCAACTACAATCAATATGCAGCTCACAATCACAACTCAAAGGATTTAGAGTACGACTTGACTTCGCAGAAAAGGACTTCATTGAACTAGACCAATGACCACCTCGATGTTCAAGTATACGTACAGATCCGAGTAACCAGGCATCCCCTCCACGCACAATCTCCACGCCATTCCTAGACAAGATCAAAACACAAAGAAGTTCTCATCAATGAAACAGAAAAACCTGACATAGCCAACCATTCTGAAATCAGATTTGAGTTTGTTGCGAAAACCCAGTCGTTGTCTTGAGAAGACACAACGATTGAATCTGGGACTTCTCTAATAAGAAGACCCAGAAGAAATAAGATGTTCGCCAAATACCAACGTCCATCATCCATCCTTCGAATTGCAGAAAAACTATTCTAAAAAACTCTGTAAAACCCGGATCTAACACTCACATCGATATAGAACGAAATAAGGACATGCTATATCGACTCACTACACCACTAACATCTAGACAATTTACCTACATTGGATATAAAAAATCACTAAAAACACACACTGCACCCCGAGCTAATGAATATACACTAGAATATTACGATCATAACATCATCAGAGCTAACCAAGATCAATTCTTAGACGACGATCGCTTCGCTAACCCACAAATCACCGAGAAATTTTTCATTAAAACACCATATGTATTTACACTAAATATCTTCGATCGCAAGTTTGACCACATTATTTCAGAAGCACTAACAGACACACAAGCCTACGAAAGTTTTAAAGAACGCTTCCAAATATTTTCACTAACCTTTCATTTCCTTGCACCACATGAAAGAGATTTGCACTGCTCACACGATATTATGTTGCGCACTAAACAAACACACACATATACTTATTATCGTTTCATCCAAAATCACTTTGACCTACACACTCCCTCCAGACAACCACACCATCGTTTTCAATTCATCAATTCCAAATACACCTCACCATTCTTTCTTAACTTCACATATTGTATTAAAGATACTAACCTTCATGGTATTCTTCGAAATTATGATCCCATAACCCAAATGTACATTTTTTGTCCAATCACCAAGACCTTCAACGCAGAAGAATCCCGACCCTTCCTTATCCCACACGAGTTTGTACAACCTATAGAAATCCCCATTTTAGAATTCATCCATAACACTAAATTCAATCACAAATTATATAATCTAATCCAAAACACACCCTATGAATTTGCAGTTGGCACTGAAGAACTAACCAACATTAAAGCACTTCAATTGCTTTGGCCACTGCTTCAAACTAAAAATATCATCCGCATTTTAGCTAAATTACTAACAACTTCAGATCTCATCCACGACATCTTCCCCCACGGTTTCTTCCCCGACGACTAACAGGTAAGTATGAATTATACATATTACTAACTAATTTAAATATTAGAAACTCACCATTCTTTATCCATGTTTTCTTTAGAATTTTAGCCTTCATCCAACGATCATCTGAAAAATTCACAAAAGAAAAATAAAAAATAGCAAACTTCTTCAAAACTGTTTAAAACCCTATTAAATTTTTGCACCAACAATTAAATAAATATAATACCAATGCAGTAATTTAATTTATAAATTTTTCCCCCACAAGCAGTAAATCTAATAATGATGAAAATTTGTAACTCAATTTTCCCCAACAACTAGCAGTAAAATTGAAATTCTATGTAGTAAATTAATAAGAAGCAAATGCAGTACTAACCTTTTGATATTTCCATTAACTCGCACAAGAATTCTATCCAAACTCGCACAGCTCGCCCACGAAGAATTGTTTAAATAATGAATTTCAGTTTCAAGCTTTCACAACTCAACAACTCTAACATACGATAACAAGTTTCAAACTTTCCTTTAACCCGGTTGGAAAGGAATTATATACTAAACAAAACTAACCAATGCAGCTTACTAAACACCACAACACATAGCATAACAGCATGACTAAGAAAAAGGAAACCAACGGTACCCAAACCGGATTAACCCAGTTTAAAACTGGATAATTTATTCTTTTGAAGACTATTATAAAGTCTAAGAAAGAAATAATAAAACACAAAAAAGTCGAAAGACAAACCCATACCACAAACAATTTGATTTTTGAAAAAAGGACACAACCAACAAAACATAAGAAAAACCACAACAAACCCAACATAAAACGTTGTCACATAACAGGACCTCTCACAAAAACCGCATGCAATCATACTCCCACTCCTGGCCTAACCCACCAGGAAGGACGTCCTGAGCATGCTCTATAGCCGGCCTTACCCACCGTGCTACATCCACGCTTTGTGACCACACTCCTATTTTTAATAAGAGCTACTCAAGGGTGAGTAACTCTTCAAAATAACTGAACTAAAACAAAAAGCTTTTGTGAAAACAACTAACTAAAATCATAATTAAAAAATATTAAACTAATAAAAGTTTTATAAAATGTAAATTACATTATGCAATACATAGATCAGAATACAACACCAAGGACGAACATCCAAAGACAAAACGACCTCACTACACTCGAGAAAGAATGGCCAACTACAATCAATATGCAGCTCACAATCACAACTCAAAGGATTTAGAGTACGACTTGACTTCGCAGAAAAGGACTTCATTGAACTAGACCAATGACCACCTCGATGTTCAAGTATACGTACAGATCCGAGTAACCAGGCATCCCCTCCACGCACAATCTCCACGCCATTCCTAGACAAGATCAAAACACAAAGAAGTTCTCATCAATGAAACAGAAAAACCTGACATAGCCAACCATTCTGAAATCAGATTTGAGTTTGTTGCGAAAACCCAGTCGTTGTCTTGAGAAGACACAACGATTGAATCTGGGACTTCTCTAATAAGAAGACCCAGAAGAAATAAGATGTTCGCCAAATACCAACGTCCATCATCCATCCTTCGAATTGCAGAAAAACTATTCTAAAAAACTCTGTAAAACCCGGATCTAACACTCACATCGATATAGAACGAAATAAGGACATGCTATATCGACTCACTACACCACTAACATCTAGACAATTTACCTACATTGGATATAAAAAATCACTAAAAACACACACTGCACCCCGAGCTAATGAATATACACTAGAATATTACGATCATAACATCATCAGAGCTAACCAAGATCAATTCTTAGACGACGATCGCTTCGCTAACCCACAAATCACCGAGAAATTTTTCATTAAAACACCATATGTATTTACACTAAATATCTTCGATCGCAAGTTTGACCACATTATTTCAGAAGCACTAACAGACACACAAGCCTACGAAAGTTTTAAAGAACGCTTCCAAATATTTTCACTAACCTTTCATTTCCTTGCACCACATGAAAGAGATTTGCACTGCTCACACGATATTATGTTGCGCACTAAACAAACACACACATATACTTATTATCGTTTCATCCAAAATCACTTTGACCTACACACTCCCTCCAGACAACCACACCATCGTTTTCAATTCATCAATTCCAAATACACCTCACCATTCTTTCTTAACTTCACATATTGTATTAAAGATACTAACCTTCATGGTATTCTTCGAAATTATGATCCCATAACCCAAATGTACATTTTTTGTCCAATCACCAAGACCTTCAACGCAGAAGAATCCCGACCCTTCCTTATCCCACACGAGTTTGTACAACCTATAGAAATCCCCATTTTAGAATTCATCCATAACACTAAATTCAATCACAAATTATATAATCTAATCCAAAACACACCCTATGAATTTGCAGTTGGCACTGAAGAACTAACCAACATTAAAGCACTTCAATTGCTTTGGCCACTGCTTCAAACTAAAAATATCATCCGCATTTTAGCTAAATTACTAACAACTTCAGATCTCATCCACGACATCTTCCCCCACGGTTTCTTCCCCGACGACTAACAGGTAAGTTTGAATTATACATATTACTAACTAATTTAAATATTAGAAACTCACCATTCTTTATCCATGTTTTCTTTAGAATTTTAGCCTTCATCCAACGATCATCTGAAAAATTCACAAAAGAAAAATAAAAAATAGCAAACTTCTTCAAAACTGTTTAAAACCCTATTAAATTTTTGCACCAACAATTAAATAAATATAATACCAATGCAGTAATTTAATTTATAAATTTTTCCCCCACAAGCAGTAAATCTAATAATGATGAAAATTTGTAACTTAATTTTCCCCAACAACTAGCAGTAAAATTGAAATTCTATGTAGTAAATTAATAAGAAGCAAATGCAGTACTAACCTTTTGATATTTCCATTCACTCGCACAAGAATTCTATCCAAACTCGCACAGCTCGCCCACGAAGAATTGTTTAAATAATGAATTTCAGTTTCAAGCTTTCACAACTCAACAACTCTAACATACGATAACAAGTTTCAAACTTTCCTTTAACCCGGTTGGAAAGGAATTATATACTAAACAAAACTAACCAATGCAGCTTACTAAACACCACAACACATAGCATAACAGCATGACTAAGAAAAAGGAAACCAACGGTACCCAAACCGGATTAACCCAGTTTAAAACTGGATAATTTATTCTTTTGAAGACTATTATAAAGTCTAAGAAAGAAATAATAAAACACAAAAAAGTCGAAAGACAAACCCATACCACAAACAATTTGATTTTTGAAAAAAGGACACAACCAACAAAACATAAGAAAAACCACAACAAACCCAACATAAAACGTTGTCACATGACAGGACCTCTCACAAAAACCGCATGCAATCATACTCCCACTCCTGGCCTAACCCACCAGGAAGGACGTCCTGAGCATGCTCTATAGCCGGCCTAACCCACCGTGCTACATCCACGCTTTGTGACCACACTCCTATTTTTAATAAGAGCTACTCAAGGGTGAGTAACTCTTCAAAATAACTGAACTAAAACAAAAAGCTTTTGTGAAAACAACTAACTAAAATCATAATTAAAAAATATTAAACTAATAAAAGTTTTATAAAATGTAAATTACATTATGCAATACATAGATCAGAATACAACACCAAGGACGAACATCCAAAGACAAAACGACCTCACTACACTCGAGAAAGAATGGCCAACTACAATCAATATGCCGCTCACAATCACAACTCAAAGGATTTAGAGTACGACTTGACTTCGCAGAAAAGGACTTCATTGAACTAGACCAATGACCACCTCGATGTTCAAGTATACGTACAGATCCGAGTAACCAGGCATCCCCTCCACGCACAATCTCCACGCCATTCCTAGACAAGATCAAAACACAAAGAAGTTCTCATCAATGAAACAGAAAAACCTGACATAGCCAACCATTCTGAAATCAGATTTGAGTTTGTTGCGAAAACCCAGTCGTTGTCTTGAGAAGACACAACGATTGAATCTGGGACTTCTCTAATAAGAAGACCCAGAAGAAATAAGATGTTCGCCAAATACCAACGTCCATCATCCATCCTTCGAATTGCAGAAAAACTATTCTAAAAAACTCTGTAAAACCCGGATGGGTGGAACCTGATCTAAACTACATTTTATGATTGGATAAATTAGATATTTTACCAATGTAAAGTATTTAATATTAACCAATCATGATCCATCTGACTAACAATCCACTTATTTGTAAGTGCTGAAATTACTTGTAATTTCAGCACCAGAGAGATTTGAATTTAACTTAGAAATTAGTTGAACTCTCCCGAGTACTTCAGCAGCCGCAATAAACCAGTATACCCTAGATCTATTGAGCCTAGCAGAGACTAGTTAAACAACCTGAGACTAGATAGTATAAGAGTAAGATTAGGATCGGTATTAGACTAAGAAGTTGCACGAATCTATCCGGCCGAAAATAAGATAGCGTGACGAGCAGACGGTGTACCCTATCCGAAATTACTCTATGAGTTATACACTTCGGTCCTAACTCAATCGGCACAGTATCAAAAGTTATTACATTCTCAGTAAGTGTTGTCTTCATTTAGAATTTGTATTTGTGAATCAACTGTTGACGCCATGAATGGGTTTTGCATGGGTTGGGAGGAAGTGGGTTGAATTTTGAAACCCTCAATTTTGCAAGTCTTATGTGTTATCTACATATCAAAAACTCTCGGCTTGCAAAAGAAATCTAACTTAATGATTAAGCTAGATTTCTTTTGCAAGCCGTGAGTTTTTGATGTGTAGATAACACAGGAGTTAAAGATCTGTACAATTTCAGTGCAAATTTGTTTTAGCTCGGGTTTACTGGTTTCAAATACCATTAGAATCCGTCCAGTTCAATTTGTTATTTCTCGAACACCTCAAAACTTAGGCGTTGTAACTGTGGTTTTCAGTTTAGTTGTACAGATACTTGGGGCATATTGAATGTATTATTAGTCACTGGAAAAAAATAGGAAAAAAGTAGAAGTTATTCAAAATAAAGAAGGACGTCACTGACAGTTATTATTCAGAGTTCATGAGTCGTGTGTGCGTCATCGGAGCTGGTGCAGCTGGTCTTTCAGTACTCCGGACAATCCCGTCCCAATTGATCCACAACGGAATCAAAGTCACGTGCTTCGAAGCTTCAAACACAGTTGGAGGCGAATGGAACCAATATCGACCGAAAGCGACTCCTAAGAATAATGTCTATTCGAATATCAACGAAGAAGTTTTGCCTGAGTCGAGTATGTATAAGAATTTGATCACGAATCTGCCCACGTGTTTCATGCAGTATCCAGACTATGATTGGGACAATAACAGGTTTTAACATTACCTCTCATTCAGTGATGTCCATTTAATAAAATAAAAATTAAAAATTTGAAAGCAATACTAAGAAATTGAAGCAATATTTTCTGGCTAGTCTATTTTCATCAAATTTTTTCTAATTTTGTCGTGAAAATTCAGATTGTTTGCTTTTTTCCGCGGAACTCTGAAATGTTAAAATAGTTGACTGATGTAAAATGTGTACTTTGGCGTCGGATTGAATCCCGCTCGGGCAATTTCATTATTTTTTCAATTTGAATTGCTCAATTTAAATTAAAATTTTTCATTTAAATTGAGCGGACTCATAATTTACTTAAATATATTGAAATTTAAATGAAAATTTAAATTTATTTAAGTTGTTTATTTAAATGAGTTTACTCATTATATAGAGATACATTGATCAGGATTTTTTATTTGTGTCTAATCAAACAAAAGTCCGATCGAATTTTGGTAGGACTTTCGTTTGTCTGTTTTTTTTTACAAACGGAGTTTGCCCATAATTTTAGCACTTTTTACAATAATTGTAAATTTTGGAAGTTTGTTTGAAATTTATATTGTCTTTGCATTTTTCTTTTCTTTTAATAAAAAGCAACAAGTAGCACTTTATTTAAAGTTTTGGTTGAAATTTTGTTTCTTTCTGGTTGCGATATTTCGAAAAAAATTGTATTTGTGACAGACTACTACGATAAACTACGAAGTAAAGTTGTTCTAATTTCCTCGAAAATGTTCCATTCACCTGGTTTTATTTAGTCAAGTGACCTTTTATGAGTCATTGCGGTTAGAGAATTGCTAGATTGTTCTTTTTTGTAAAATGAGAAATATGTCGCTGCTTTTACGGTAAAAATTTTACGCTTCAATTGTAAATTCTGATTTCTGGCACATGGTTGTATCGCAAATGGTGTGAATGTCCGCCTCGCCTCTGTGTAAAGCAATAACTTCAGTCACTTATCAAAAAAAGTTACTTTGTTTCCAGTCGTCAAGCATGTTTTAAAATTCGTTTACGATAAACTTCCTTTTAAAACCTGAATTTCTGCAAATTGTGCTCTAAATGAAAAAGAAGAGTTAGGACATCTTTGATCTGATTAGGTCGTCGTCTTTTGTCCACCACTCAGATGTGGCTCACTATTTGGACAGCTACTCAACTCACTTTGAACTTGATAGATTCATCCACTTCAACACAAGAGTGACTAATTTGAGACGATCGCCTGCAGCGAGTAAGCAGATTACGATGTAAGATCATTCAAAAACATAGATACTATTTTTGAAATAAACGCACTCCTTTGAAATTTGTAGATATGTTCTCATTAAGTGGCTTAAATAGAGTTGTATCTGTTATGTGCGAATATTATTGTTTTTTTAATGTACAGTTTTTTCTAATGTAAAAATGGCACTGTATTTTTCGTATTTTTTTATCAAAGTTCATTCTGTTAAACTTTTAGTTTTTTTTCTGATGTCATTTGCATGTTTATGGTGTTTGTGTAAATCGTTTGGTTTTTTTCAGCAGCAACAGTGGAATTGACTAAATGGCTAGTTACAGCTTCTACCGAAGGATCCAATGAATCGAAGGAACAGGAGTTTGACTACGTTTTCATATGCACTGGACACTTCAAATTCCCAAGGTATATTGAGATACCAGGACTGGAAAAGTTCAAAGGTCAAGTTATCCACAGCAAGTTCTACGATGACCCGAAAGACTTCGAAGCAAAAACAGTTCTTATTATCGGAAACGGAATGTCAGGAATTGACATTTGCACTGAGTTGATCCCGAAAGCATCACATGTTTATGTTTCTGGGGCTACGATAAAGGATTGTTTCGGAAAAGAGAAAAACGTTTCAGAAATTGCTTTAGTTCAACAATATGAAGCGCATACACATTCATTTGTTCTAGAAAGTGGACAGGTTTTGGACGCCAAAATTGACAGTGTTATTTTTTGTACCGGTTATACGTACGATCTTCCATTTGTAGACAAAGAGTCTTGTGAACTTAAAATAGAAGATGGATTTATAAGTCCAATGTTTGAATTTGCAGTACATGCTAAGTACCCTAGTTTGTTTTTAATTGGTCTGAACCAACGCGTGGTTCCGTTTCCATTTTTCTACTACCAGAGCTCTTTTTGTTGGTCCTTTATTGAAAATGACTATGCAAACTTGCCCTCGAATGTGGAGGAACTTGCGAAAACTGAAGAACGTGACAGATTGAAGACTAAGAAGAAAAGGCACTTTTTCTGGCTGGGCGCGGAAGAAGGGGCCAACTTCAGCAGATACTATGCGGAGGTCAGCTGTAAAATCGATGGGTTTAGATCAATTTCGGAAGCCATAGCAAAAGTAGCTGAATTGAGATTCAAATATCCATGTGAATACAAAAAGTGGACAGTTCAACTAGAGGAAGATGGTTCAGTTTTGATATCAGAGACAAAACCAGGGTCATAATTTTGCAATTTTTATTAAATTGTAAAAGTTAATTCTACCTAGAGAATGATATTTTGTTACTGAATATTTCTATAATCGAAATCCATCGAGTAATGTATTTTTGACTATTGTCTGTTATATCACTGTATCCTGATCTGATGATGTTCAGCCCAAAATTCAATTCGATTCAAGCTAAATTATTTTGTTATTTAAATTGCAGGCGTACTCTCTGGTGCCTTGTTATAACTCAGCTTTCAAAATATTTTCATGTTTTACGTCTACATTGGCTTGCAGTTTTTTGAGGCATATAATTTCGGGCATCTTATCTATGTTACCAAAAGTCTATCAAAATATAAGGAGTTGTCAAATTAGACTCTCATGCTAAAAACACCTCCCCAAAAATTAAGGACCACATAGTACGAGGTTGTTTGAAAAAAAAATACATAACGTTTATTTCCTCATCAGATATAAGACTTTTTCCCGTAAATAACTTTTCTCCTGGCTCCGTGACTCAGTTATCGATTATACTTTTCTGTTACAACATATATATTTTAGCATTGTTATTTTCAGGCCCAAGTAAAATTTGCTTTTTATGCTTGTTAAATTTTTTACCTACTCGATTTGCTTATGTCTTTTTCCGCCCAATAGGTTACGACTAAATTAAATCGTCTTAGTAGCCTATTTTGCGTCGATAGTTCAGCAAAAAAGTTATGCGAGTGTGTGTTCTGAGGGAAAGAGTGAATTAGTTTGTTCAAGTCACACATTCCATAGGTTTTCGCTTCCCTGATATCACGCTTACCTTCTTATTTTCGATAACTTCTATCTTCTCGGCATTTTTCCTTCGATAACATCTTCACCACTTGATGCTTATCTTTCGAACATCGGAATATCGAACTCGGGTGCGTAGCTGCGTATACAAATTTTCGCCGCTTGTTGAAAAAAAAACACTCCGCTTTTCTAATTTTGTCTTCCGCTGTTTCGACAGCAATTCTGAAATTTTCGATACTTCTGACTCCTTTTTCATGGCTGAGAGCTTCTCCGTAATCCTTCAGGTCACGTTGTTTTTCTTCATACTTCTCCAATTGGTGTTTAATCACCTCGTCCTGTTTTTTTTTCTTAAATGAAAAACACGACTATGTCTTTTCCTTGATTGATTTTGACTTATACTGGCACCATTTAGTCCAACTTGCACTCTTAAGTAATCGAAGCAATCTGATTTTTTTTGGATCTTTGTTTCAAGGGGGTTTTATGGAAATTCGATGCTGCTAACTTCAAAAACTTGACATTTTTTCTAAACAATACTATGTATTAGCTTTTTTAAAAAATTCTCATCCTACTGCTCCCTACGTGCACAATCACCGTTATATCTTGCTCCTTACATCGCCAAACACCAAAATCCACCCCGCTTGTCCCAATGAAACAATCCCTCAAAGTTTCCAATGGCAGATGTTGAGCGTTTTTCACTTACCAAGCTTTTTTACGCCTTTTTGGCAGAAAGGAAAGAGCTCATATTTGTTAGGTTAATTCAACCATTTGCAATTGAAAGTTTTTTTTGGTTCAATTGCTGGCTTGCTTCTTCGAGAAAATTTTTTTCCGATTATAAAAGCTATAGAATCGTTTTTAGAAGAATATGTTTGATAACTGTCAGAAGATCACTCGACCTGACCCTACTGACCGAAAGGATCTGCATCATTTATACATAATGTTCGTTGTATAGAATCGCTGGAAATGCATCTCGGTTATTGTTTCTCAAGCGACTCGATCTAAAAATTTATAGTAGTTCAGTGCAAACATTGTTACTTCGGAATCAATAGGCTAGTTTTGTTACTTTAGAAACATTCATTCAACTAACACATTCCATAGGTTCGGATGTCAATCGGAATATCGAGTTCTACTAAGGTTTTAGAGTCTCCGTAAATATATTTTCGGCGTTTAGTGGGAAGAATACTCCGTTTTTGTCTTTTGCTTTTTGACAGCAATTCAGAAAGCTCGTTGTTCAGGGTTAAAAGTTTCTTCCAATTCTTAGGGTGTTGTTTTTCATACTTCTCTAAATGGCATTTAATCACCTTGTCCTGTTTTTTTTTGTTAAATAAAAACAAGCATATGTTTCCCCCTGATTGAGTTTGACTTATTTTAGCACTATTTGGTACAACTTGCACTCTTAAATGATCGAAGCAATCTGATTTTTTTTGGATCTTTGTTTCAAGGGGGTTTTATGGAAATTCGATGCTGCTAACTTCAAAAACTTGACATTTTTTCTAAACAATACTATGTATTAGCTTTTTTAAAAAATTCTCATCCTACTGCTCCCTACGTGCACAATCACCGTTATATCTTGCTCCTTACATCGCCAAACACCAAAATCCACCCCGCTTGTCCCAATGAAACAATCCCTCAAAGTTTCCAATGGCAGATGTTGAACGTTTTTCACTTACCAAGCTTTTTTACGCCTTTTTGGCAGAAAGGAAAGAGCTCATATTTGTTAGGTTAATTCAACCATTTGCAATTGAAAGTTTTTTTGGTTCAATTGCTGGCTTGCTTCTTCGAGAAAATTTTTTTCCGATTATAAAAGCTATAGAATCGTTTTTAGAAGAATATGTTTGATAACTGTCAGAAGATCACTCGACCTGACCCTACTGACCGAAAGGATCTGCATCATTTATACATAATGTTCGTTGTATAGAATCGCTGGAAATGCATCTCGGTTATTGTTTCTCAAGCGACTCGATCTAGAAATTTATAGTAGTTCAGTGCAAACATTGTTACTTCGGAATCAATAGGCTAGTTTTGTTACTTTAGAAACATTCATTCAACTAACACATTCCATAGGTTCGGATGTCAATCGGAATATCGAGTTCTACTAAGGTTTTAGAGTCTCCGTAAATATATTTTCGGCGTTTAGTGGGAAGAATACTCCGTTTTTGTCTTTTGCTTTTTGACAGCAATTCAGAAAGCTCGTTGTTCAGGGTTAAAAGTTTCTTCCAATTCTTAGGGTGTTGTTTTTCATACTTCTCTAAATGGCATTTAATCACCTTGTCCTGTTTTTTTTTGTTAAATAAAAACAAGCATATGTTTCCCCCTGATTGAGTTTGACTTATTTTAGCACTATTTGGTACAACTTGCACTCTTAAATGATCGAAGCACTCTGAAATGTTTTCTAAGCTTATTTCAAACGGGATTTTATGGAAAATCGATGCTGCTAACTTCAAAAAGTGGCATTTTTTTGTCTCTCGAAAGTGTTTTATGAACAGTTCCAAGTACTAGCTTTAAAAAAAACTTCGATTCTTCCGCTTGCTCTGTTTACAATCACCGTTTCATCTTGCTCTGTGCATATGTATTCATCTCCACTCTATTCAAGCTATACTAATAAAAAATTGTGATTAAATTCCAACATATCAAGAAACATTCAAAACAAGATACAAAATTCATTTTAGTCGCATTTAAAGAAATGATCGCTGGCTTGCCTATTCACTCCACTTGTCTCAATTAAACAATATCTCAAAGTTTCCAATGGCAGATATTGAGCGTTTTTCACTTAATAAGCTTTAATTTTGCGCCATTTTGGTAGAAACGAAAGAAGCCAACTGCAAAGGCAAGTAACCCCCAAGGTCGCATTTGCGCAGAATCCGTTTCAGAGGATGCGCGACCAACATTGTGATCGTACAGCCGCTGTCGAAGGTCAGAACATTGATCGACAAAAAAATTATTCAGTTGTTTGGTGGTGACAAGAAGCAACACAAAACCAGACGGCAGCTGCACTATCCTTGGCCTATAATCACATAGAGTCGGGCTCGGTAATGGTACAACGCTGTGTTCTCTATTGACTACGGATGACATTATGCTCTCTATATACTGAGCAAATGGAGGCTTCATGGTTAAAAAATGCTGAATAGCCAGTATTGTTGCATCTGTGTCGCCCAGGAACGTTGTCTGACAGTCGGTGAACGCGACTAAACAGCACGTATAGTTGACTTCCTTCCCACAAGCAGTATTCGGAATCGACAAGAGATATCCTGGTTAGAAGCTTCGGTAGTTCACCCCCCATGCATTTGTGCACTGTCATGACTATATAGTTGCGAACAGGGAATTGAGTTCGATGGCATGTGATCTCCATAAAATGGTGGTTGAAACTAATTTGTTTGGACAATGTAAGCCATCGCCAATCAAAGGCAATGAATTTGTCTGAGCTTTTGCAATGGTATGGAACGTCCACTGTCCCTGGTGGTGCAAGCAGTATGTCGATGGACGAGTCACTGTTGGTCAACCAATAAACAGCAACTTGCCCTTGGCTGTAACCATCAGTTGAGCTGTTACTCGCCATTCGGAGCAGCGCTTGCGAATATAAAAACAAGGTACGGGGCTTTTTTGCACTGCTTGTCGAGATATTTTGTAATGTTCGAACCAGCCAGCTGCCAAGATCCCGCATTGTTTTGCCTAATCTCATCAAATGAGTGGACGTCTTCCACTAATATTGTTGCTTCTGAGTTCATTGACTTCTCTTTGCACTGTCCTTCGCTCGGCGGAACGTTTCCTAAACACTCTTACAACTGCCCCCGGCACTTGATTTTCATTATCATAAAATGGCAGTTTGACTTAATCGTTTCTTTGATGATTTCCATGTTCACATCAGAAATATCTGGTTTTGTTATAAGAGACAAAAATTCTCTGTCGTCATTGCTATACATTCTTATACACTGTTTGAGATGGAAAAGGTGAATGCCTGTTAACATGCGAGAACTGGTCCAGAGAGATTCTCCACTGGGAGGAGGACACTGATTTGAGTCGCCATTTGCCACTACAATAACGCCAACGAAAGGGTTATTGTTCGATTTCACGTGCTGAAGGATGGCGTCCTTAGTTGCTACGTAACACGCTGAAATTAAGCCAATTTCATCAAAATTGATGAAGTCCAACTGCTGAAGGAATATAAGTTTTGTCGGGTTCTTATGAAGTTCGTCCAAACTGTTAGCTACCATGGCGGGAACACGTGTAGATTTGGAAACCGGCATACAAAAAACGTCGTGTATATGCTGACCCCCTAGAAGCTGAGCGCGTTCATTAGCCAGTGTGGTAACGATAATGTTCAGATTCTGTGACGCGGCGTAGTACATGGCGTGTTTAGCAACAGTAGTTTTGCCCGAACCTGGGAAACCAGAGTAAACGCGGGGTTTGTAACAGAGTTGTTCGTTGTCACAATATGATTGAATGACATGGCAAACATCTCGGACTGCTTGCTTTTGCTCATCCCTGTAGTAGGCAAGGTTTAGTAGCGGTGACCATTGGAGAGGATTTTCAAGCAACGCGTGGAAAACCATGTCGACATTCGGAGCATCAGATATACCTATTGATTGTCGATGTGTTTCTAATTGATGTCGCTTTCTTTGCTAAAACTTTGGAAGATAGTATCGCTCGCTTCCTGTTGCAGATGTGTGTACAAGCAGTGTGGAAGTGGTGCCTGAGTCATGATGTTCAGCCCAAAATTCGATTCCATTCAAGCTACATTATTTTGTTATTTCAATTGCAGGCGTACTCTCTGGTGCCTTGTTATAACTCAGCTTTCAAAATATTTTCATGTTTTACGTCTACATTGGCTTGCAGTTTTTTGAGGCATATAATTTCGGGCATCTTATCTATGTTACCAAAAGTCTATCAAAATATAAGGAGTTGTCAAATTAGACTCTCATGCTAAAAACACCTCCCCAAAAATTAAGGACCACATAGTACGAGGTTGTTTGAAAAAAAAATACATAACGTTTATTTCCTCATCAGATATAAGACTTTTTCCAGTAAATAACTTTTCTCCTGGCTCCGTGACTCAGTTATCGATTATACTTTTCTGTTACAACATATATATTTTAGCATTTTTATTTTCAGGCCCAAGTAAAATTTGCTTTTTATGCTTGTTAAATTTTTACCTACTCGATTTGCTTATGTCTTTTTCCGCCCAATAGGTTACGACTAAATTAAATCGTCTTAGTAGCCTATTTTGCGTCGATAGTTCAGCAAAAAAGTTATGCGAGTGTGTGTTCTGAGGGAAAGAGTGAATTAGTTTGTTCAAGTCACACATTCCATAGGTTTTCGCTTCCCTGATATCACGCTTACCTTCTTATTTTCGATAACTTCTATCTTCTCGGCATTTTTCCTTCGATAACATCTTCACCACTTGATGCTTATCTTTCGAACATCGGAATATCGAACTCGGGTGCGTAGCTGCGTATACAAATTTTCGCCGCTTGTTGAAAAAAAAACACTCCGCTTTTCTAATTTTGTCTTCCGCTGTTTCGACAGCAATTCTGAAATTTTCGATACTTCTGACTCCTTTTTCATGGCTGAGAGCTTCTCCGTAATCCTTCAGGTCACGTTGTTTTTCTTCATACTTCTCCAATTGGTGTTTAATCACCTCGTCCTGTTTTTTTTTCTTAAATGAAAAACACGACTATGTCTTTTCCTTGATTGATTTTGACTTATACTGGCACCATTTAGTCCAACTTGCACTCTTAAGTAATCGAAGCAATCTGATTTTTTTTGGATCTTTGTTTCAAGGGGGTTTTATGGAAATTCGATGCTGCTAACTTCAAAAACTTGACATTTTTTCTAAACAATACTATGTATTAGCTTTTTAAAAAAATTCTCATCCTACTGCTCCCTACGTGCACAATCACCGTTATATCTTGCTCCTTACATCGCCAAACACCAAAATCCACCCCGCTTGTCCCAATGAAACAATCCCTCAAAGTTTCCAATGGCAGATGTTGAGCGTTTTTCACTTACCAAGCTTTTTTACGCCTTTTTGGCAGAAAGGAAAGAGCTCATATTTGTTAGGTTAATTCAACCATTTGCAATTGAAAGTTTTTTTGGTTCAATTGCTGGCTTGCTTCTTCGAGAAAATTTTTTTCCGATTATAAAAGCTATAGAATCGTTTTTAGAAGAATATGTTTGATAACTGTCAGAAGATCACTCGACCTGACCCTACTGACCGAAAGGATCTGCATCATTTATACATAATGTTCGTTGTATAGAATCGCTGGAAATGCATCTCGGTTATTGTTTCTCAAGCGACTCGATCTAGAAATTTATAGTAGTTCAGTGCAAACATTGTTACTTCGGAATCAATAGGCTAGTTTTGTTACTTTAGAAACATTCATTCAACTAACACATTCCATAGGTTCGGATGTCAATCGGAATATCGAGTTCTACTAAGGTTTTAGAGTCTCCGTAAATATATTTTCGGCGTTTAGTGGGAAGAATACTCCGTTTTTGTCTTTTGCTTTTTGACAGCAATTCAGAAAGCTCGTTGTTCAGGGTTAAAAGTTTCTTCCAATTCTTAGGGTGTTGTTTTTCATACTTCTCTAAATGGCATTTAATCACCTTGTCCTGTTTTTTTTTGTTAAATAAAAACAAGCATATGTTTCCCCCTGATTGAGTTTGACTTATTTTAGCACTATTTGGTACAACTTGCACTCTTAAATGATCGAAGCACTCTGAAATGTTTTCTAAGCTTATTTCAAACGGGATTTTATGGAAAATCGATGCTGCTAACTTCAAAAAGTGGCATTTTTTTGTCTCTCGAAAGTGTTTTATGAACAGTTCCAAGTACTAGCTTTAAAAAAAACTTCGATTCTTCCGCTTGCTCTGTTTACAATCACCGTTTCATCTTGCTCTGTGCATATGTATTCATCTCCACTCTATTCAAGCTATACTAATAAAAAATTGTGATTAAATTCCAACATATCAAGAAACATTCAAAACAAGATACAAAATTCATTTTAGTCGCATTTAAAGAAATGATCGCTGGCTTGCCTATTCACTCCACTTGTCTCAATTAAACAATATCTCAAAGTTTCCAATGGCAGATATTGAGCGTTTTTCACTTAATAAGCTTTAATTTTGCGCCATTTTGGTAGAAACGAAAGAAGCCAACTGCAAAGGCAAGTAACCCCCAAGGTCGCATTTGCGCAGAATCCGTTTCAGAGGATGCGCGACCAACATTGTGATCGTACAGCCGCTGTCGAAGGTCAGAACATTGATCGACAAAAAAATTATTCAGTTGTTTGGTGGTGACAAGAAGCAACACAAAACCAGACGGCAGCTGCACTATCCTTGGCCTATAATCACATAGAGTCGGGCTCGGTAATGGTACAACGCTGTGTTCTCTATTGACTACGGATGACATTATGCTCTCTATATACTGAGCAAATGGAGGCTTCATGGTTAAAAAATGCTGAATAGCCAGTATTGTTGCATCTGTGTCGCCCAGGAACGTTGTCTGACAGTCGGTGAACGCGACTAAACAGCACGTATAGTTGACTTCCTTCCCACAAGCAGTATTCGGAATCGACAAGAGATATCCTGGTTAGAAGCTTCGGTAGTTCACCCCCCATGCATTTGTGCACTGTCATGACTATATAGTTGCGAACAGGGAATTGAGTTCGATGGCATGTGATCTCCATAAAATGGTGGTTGAAACTAATTTGTTTGGACAATGTAAGCCATCGCCAATCAAAGGCAATGAATTTGTCTGAGCTGTTGCAATGGTATGGAACGTCCACTGTCCCTGGTGGTGCAAGCAGTATGTCGATGGACGAGTCACTGTTGGTCAACCAATAAACAGCAACTTGCCCTTGGCTGTAACCATCAGTTGAGCTGTTACTCGCCATTCGGAGCAGCGCTTGCGAATATAAAAACAAGGTACTGGGCTTTTTTGCACTGCTTGTCGAGATATTTTGTAATGTTCGAACCAGCCAGCTGCCAAGATCCCGCATTGTTTTGCCTAATCTCATCAAATGAGTGGACGTCTTCCACTAATATTGTTGCTTCTGAGTTCATTGACTTCTCTTTGCACTGCCCATCGCTCGGCGGAACGTTTCGCAAACACTCTTACAACTGCCCCCGGCACTTGATTTTCATTATCATAAAATGGCAGTTTGACTTAATCGTTTCTTTGATGATTTCCATGTTCACATCAGAAATATCTGGTTTTGTTATAAGAGACAAAAGTTCTCTGTCGTCATTGCTATACATTCTTATACACTGTTTGAAATGGAAAAAGTGATTGTCTGTTAACTTGCGAGAACTGGTCCAGAGAGGTTCTCCACTGGGAGGAGGACACTGATTTGGGTCGCCACTTGCCACTACAATAACGCCAACGAAAGGGTTATTGTTCGATTTCACGTGCTGAAGGATGGCGTCCTTAGTTGCTACGTAACAAGCTGAAATTAAGCCAATTTCATCAAAATTGATGAAGTCCAACTGCTGAAGGAATATAAGTTTTGTCGGGATCTTATGAAGTTCGTCCAAACTGTTAGCTACCATGGCGGGAACACGTGTAGATTTGGAAACCGGCATACAAAAAACGTCGTGTATATGCTGACCCCCTAGAAGCTGAGCGCGTTCATTAGCCAGTGTGGTAACGATAATGTTCAGATTCTGTGACGCGGCGTAGTACGTGGCGTGTTTAGCAACAGTAGTTTTGCCCGAACCTGGGAAACCAGAGTAAACGCGGGGTTTGTAACAGAGTTGTTCGTTGTCACAATATGATTGAATGACATGGCAAACATCTCGGACTGCTTGCTTTTGCTCATCCCTGTAGTAGGCAAGGTTTAGTAGCGGTGACCATTGGAGAGGATTTTCAAGCAACGCGTGGAAAACCATGTCGACATTCGGAGCATCAGATACCTATTGATTGTCGATGTGTTTCTAATTGATGTCGCCTTCTTTGCTAAAGCTTTGGAAGATAGTATCGCTCGCTTCCTGTTGCAGATGTGTGTACAAGCAGTGTGGAAGTGGTGCCTGAGTCAGGTCTGTTTGAAGCTTCTTGAAAGCATCGAAGCTGTCTGTAAGAACACGGTCGTTATTTACTTGAGAACCTGGTATAAACATACCATAGTTCAGGAAGAAATATTCGTGAGATTCAATACTGCTTCGTCTGAAATGGGTCGGCAATCAACTAGGCCAGCTCTCAGATATGCTTGTGATAAGGACGTGCAAGTGAAGATATTCAGCTCCGTCAGATAACTACCGTGCATTAGAAGATAATTGACCAAAAATCTGGACACAAACGTAGGCGGAACATTAGGAAACACTGCAATGGCTTCTTGGGCTTCGCAGTTGTCCACATAGCGGGTAACATTGAAGCAAATCTTGCGTAGGCTTGAACCGGAAGTCAGTTGAAAGTGATGAACAATTACGTGCCTTAATGAATTGTGATAATATTGTAGCCTGCGCGCGGCATCAAGCGTGAACGGTCTGATAATGGTTCTGTAAAAGCAGTGTGCAAATGTGAATGGGTTTGTACGACGTAATAACATACGGAAAGTCGAGCAAACTCCACACACACTCGCTAATTGCGACAAATCTAAAATTCTCAGAAGCAATAGCTTCTTTTCCTGCGGCTACACGAGCACTTGCAATCTTGATGTTGGCCATCTTCTTCACAATCACGTCAATTTTAGCATCATTGTCACCATGCAGTGAAACGGTGGCACGTTCTTCTGCACCTGTGCATACTTTGCCAAGTAAGCGGCAGACATTACCTTGTCACAGAGCAGTGTATTCATATTGGACCACATCATAGCGTACAGCTTCCCTACAACGGGCGAGAATCGTTCGCCATCATCCACGTCATAGTTAAACATCCCAACATCTAACAAGTCATCTCATTTATGGCCTCGTACACCTCAGTGCATCCTTCGACACGCCTCGCTAAATCCAACTTATGCAAGAGCTGCCAAGCTTCTTGACTGCGGGGTCGATCGACAACATGAAAAAGAGTCTCTTTGCAGGGTGTGTAGATTTTAAATCGACTCAGAGAATTACCAGAACTGTCGCTTTTTTATGGCATCTAAATCCACTATTTTTGCAACTGTGCATGATAAGTGTTGTGGAATCTTCAATCAATTGAGTCAAGTGACCCTCACTGCTGATAAAAGAATCGTGCCTGTTAAATTCAGCTTCCAAATCATTGAAAAGGTGACTGGATGAACCACATATAGTATGTCGAATATTAAAATCATGATTGGATTCATGTGTCCAAAGAACAATGTGAAGATCGCGAACGTTTTTCTTTGTCGTTTGGAAATCGTACCGGGCAAATAAATTCTTAATAGAACCCGAAGGCTTCTGCGTCATTTCATGGTACTGTATAAAAAACTGGGTTGTCCTTCCCCATAACCTTAGGTACAGAGTCATCGCTCCTTCTTTTTTATTTCTACGTCTCTCATTCATATTTTCAGCACCATGGTCGATTGCGTTGAAAAGATTCCCAACACCATAAAGCTTCTGCGAATTCATGGTTATTGTCAGCAAGGTAGCACCATCTTTGCTCCCCTGACGGAAGGCAGCTGACAACACGTTAACGACACGTCGCCCATCTTCTTCCTCCATACGTAGTCGAACACGACCGTGAGATAAATCACGCTCATTTGCCAACTCTGGTAATCGTCTATTGATAATGAACCGTATGTCGTGCCGGTTAGAAGACAGGTTCATGTAGGTATCGAAGTTTAGCAGCAGGATTTGGTTATCCGAAGTCGTAAGCAACTATCCATCGGAAATTCTTGTTCTCGTGTGCTCTACAACTCCAGCAAAAGTGAAACGTTTGTTTCTTTTTTTTATCAGACATCAACACAGACGGCATCGCCCCAACAAGTGCTTGCTGTTCGGAGTATGGAAAAACTGATGGCCTTACCATGGCCTCAGGATAAAGGAGATTTGTGCTATGCCCTGTTATAGAACATAAAAACTTTTGTTTTTGTCTCCACTGATCCTTTCCAAATATTATAGGGCTCATTGACCTACGCAAAATGTTGGCAACGGCATTGAGCAAATCACAAGAACCCACACTGTTTCCACGACTCGTCTTTTTAGCTTTTATTGCGACAGCGCCACTATCACTAAATAGTTGCGGCTGCTGGACAAGCCCTGCATCAGTAGGACCGTCAAAATAAGGATGCATGCAATCGAAGTCAGAATGTTCAGTCTGTAAAGTAGCTTGTTGATCTGATTCTGCGGGAAAACGATGTTGGAACAGCGACGATTTTGGTAATTCCCAAGGAAACATTACACGGAACACGGAGAGTCAACAAATGCTGCTTGCACAAAGATACCTGACAATCAGCTGCAGGACATCTCCATGATGCTTTATTCGGACAATGCTCGTCAAAATGGCCCAGGTATCCATTGGATGGAGAATCACAACAAAGATTTTATAAATGATGGTTCAACTTTCTGATATATAAGGAAACTCCATGGGAACCTGTGTTGGCGCATTTCGTCGTTCACATTGAACACGTTTCTGGCAGTAGACCGATTGAAGTCCAGGACAAACCAGGATTGGGAGTGCTTATTACGGTAATAAAAAGTAAATTTGATATTGGCAAAAATTAATCGAAACATATCTGGTCCCAGTACAACTTGCTCGGGTGGTTCATTGGACATACGGCCAGTAGTAGAAGTTGAAACAGAGACAATAAAACTGATGTCTTCAACCTTAAACGTGAATGAGACATCGTTGAGAACGTTTTTTTAATGAACAATGTGAAATCCAGTAAAGAAAAACCAAAAGGGCTCACTGAGGGGAAGCAAGGCGGCTAATTGCTGATTATATTGATTTTTTGATACAGATCCCCTTTTCGGATAGATGATTTCTTTGCTCAGGCATAGGAGAAGTTGCATCAAAATTGGAGTGGGAGCCAGTTGATTACACAAGACATTGCACATAAAAAAACGTTGTTGCGACATAAAAAACCAAAGAAAAGAGCAGGATAAAGAAGGTGTAATGACGAGTAAAAGTTTTAAATGAGAATTATAAGATATTGCTTGACAACATGTGAAATGCATTCGACGACTTTGATTCGCAACAATTGTCGACCATGGCAGAGAGGTAGACGAATTATCGTCAGATGCAACTGACAAGTCAAGCATGTTGTTGACAACGTTCATGAAACAAACAGACTCTAGAGGAACAATTGAAGCACGCTCAGCCTGAAATGTCCGTGGGTTATGGGAAAAGGCTTGATCTTCAATTCTGGCAATGATATAGTCTACAAAAGTGTAATCAACATCTTCCTGTTCCGCTAATCGATGCAAACGAGTAGTTTCCTCATGCAGCAACTTTAATTCGCTTACCCAGTCCAACTTTCTATCCTGCGTTAAAAAACATGTTGAAACTCCTTGATAGGATGCTGTCATTGGAACCATTTTGTAAGACGAATTACATGTATTTTCAGTAAAAGGCATGATGTTTCGTGGGGTGAGTATCGCGGGCGCAAACCTGTCTGATAAAAAAAGGTTGTTAAATCTTGATTTGGGCACATGATTGTACTGAATTTTGCTTTTATAAGCGTGATCGTCGCAAAACAAGATACACAAATTGTTGTCCTGTGTAATTAATAATGGTTGGACCAAATAACCGAAATAAGAATCAGGTAACTCGGAATGTGCACGCTTTGCTGTAAAGTGTCGTCGGTAATCAAAAGAAAAGCCGTAAAAAGAAGGGATCTAGGGGGTCAGGGTCCGATGATTTTACGGGCGTTCCTTGACAAGTCAAAAATCGGGCATAGTGGTTACACAAGACGTCCATTGATGCATTATGGTACTGCGATTTGAATCTCTGTCACTCCCACAACTAACAATAAAAATTAAATAAATTTTAGCAATAACTTCATATATTTTTTTTTGCTGACACACCATGTTTTTTTTGCTGGATTCACATATTGACAAATTTTTTCGGTAAAATTTGGCTAATTCCGACATGAGCTCTACAACTTTTTCAAATAATTTTTGTGTCTTGTTATTTCAAAATCTTCGGAGAATTTTGACAAAACTAATTGCTTTCAATTCGATACTTTTTTCCTTTTTTGTAGCTTCACCGTATTTTCACTGAATTTTTAATTCAATGTCAAAAAATGAAAGTTCAAAAAAAACTTTAACAACCTAAAAGTCAAAAGATTAGGTCAAATCGGGTTTTTTATGAAGACCGTTTCCTTGAAACTCTCTAAAGCGCAAAAATTTATCTCGCTTATATCTGTGGTGGACTCCTCAAACAGACCTATTAATTCCAGACCAGATGCACGAAGGTTTCTTGTATTACTTTCCTAATCATGCGCCCGCAAAAATTTTGTAAAATGTAAGGTACTATTAAAGATTGCCATTTTCAAAACCAAACGAAGGAAAATCAAACGAAAAACTGTTCGGTATGTTTCATTGCTTAACCTGATTTTATTTTGGTAAAAAACATATTTGACAATTGTTTGTGTAGCTGCAAAATTTTTTTAAAACTTCTCAAATTTCGCATAAAACTTAAGCATTTCAATGCTTCCATTTCAAAATAAGGAATTTACCTAAAAAAAATTTGAATGAATGTTCGTGTAAATGAACAATTTTCAAAAACACAAAATGTTCATCAGATTAAGAATAACTTTCTGCAGCGGAAAAACAGGCATTTATAACAATGGTTTGGTTTTTGATGACAGAGTGTTTCCAATTGAAATTAAATATGCTACAAAAAATACAAAAAATGTATTCTTTGTTGACACAATCTTATATGTTTCATCAAACGACACTCGAAATTATCCTGAGCAAAAAAAATAAAAAAATGTATCTTTCTCTTTCAGCGATGGCACAAATTTTAAGCTCAAATAACAACATTGTTTATTTTGGATAAAACTTAGCCCTACAAAAAAAACTTCTTTTCATTTCTTTCTTTTTTCTGTCTGTTTTAATGAAATTTTCTTGGTTATTATGTTCATTTGTTCACCTAGTTTTGTTTTGCTGACTTCAGTCATTGGGCTTGTATTTTTGACTAAACATCTGTGATTTCCTTCTATTATTTTTGTCTTCTTTGCACATCATGCCTTGCTGAAATAAGTTGCCTTTATCGAATGCAGAATCAGCTACTGTTGCAAAACTGGTGATCATTTGAGTAACTGCTTATTTTTTCTTTTAATTTGACTAAAATTGAACATGAGACCAGATCATCATCTTCTTCCATAGAACACTTTTTTTTAAAATTCAGTAGATATTCAAATGATCAAGTCAAAAAGCTTCTCGTATGATGTCCATTTCTGGAATGCTGCTAGAGTTTCTGCTAGTGAAGCTTGCGTTCACCATAAGTGTATATGATATCAATATGGTTACATACAGTGTAATCTTTTTCACGAAAATAATTTAAAAAGTTAACTAGATTTTTTTTCTGTTCTTCGCGAAGAAATTTCAAGCAACAAAATTTTTGTATGATTAAAATTGTTGTGATTTCAATCGAAGTAAAATAAACTTAGAATGAAAACTCTTTGTTTTATTCGTTTTTCTTGGTTTCTTTCATGCAAAATCAAGTTTTTCTAAAATTTCTTAGATCGAAGAAGAAAAACCAATCAGTGACATAAATATTGAGTTTTTTTTCTCGATAATGCTTTGCTGTTCGATCAACCCATATTATCATCAATGAAGTTTTCATTTTAACCTTAACACTTTTGTAAACAAACTCTCATTTTACAAACCTGGCTTTAAATAATAAATTAACTCAAAAAACGGCGGCGAAATTTTACTGAAAAATAAGCTGAAGAAAAATGATTAGTGTACCGTAGATTCATGTTCATTCATGCTATTTCTAATGACTTATTGAGGGTAAAAGCTTAAAACTTTGACATTTAATTGGGGTTGGCAATTACTTCGCCAGACAACTGTTGACAGTATAAACCCAGAATACTACACCAAACAGAATTGTTACTTTTGAAAACAGTATGATTGCTGAGTAAAATTTTAGTTAGCCGAAAATAGACAATCTCCATAATCAGCTTCCTTTTATAGAGAACAACGTTTAGATATGGCATTTTCAGCAACATTTGAAAATGGTTAAACTGCTTTTTTATGTTAGACTTCAAGTCTAATTGTTAAAAGACATAAATACAGTAGTTTAATAACAAAATTAAACCGAAATGAATAACCCACACAAATAAGTTTTCAAGACAAATAACTGATTTAATTCAAACATTGTTAATTGAAAGCCATTTTCATGTTATAAATCAATGAAAAGCTGTTTAGGTGTGTCTCTTTTGTGTCTGTGTCCTTCAAAAGCAGGACGTTATATTAACGTCGTGTTAACGATGTTGTTATCGTGTTAACGATAAAGTAATGCTGGACGATCTGCGTCGTTTCGCAAAGGAATGATTGTCAGTGTTTTCGGGTTCCGGTCCTTCGGGAGTATCAGAGAACACGTTTGGTGTTATTGGTGGACTATCTATTTTCAAAAATTCAAAGTGATTTCTTTTGATTAATTTTTAAATAATGTTCTCCCTCAATTGCTTCTTTTTTCAATCCATGTAGTTTCTCTTAACATTTCCGATTATAACGTGAGCTATGTTTTAAGAAATTCTAGGGCAAATTATAAAACTTAAGAAACAACCTTGATAACAGCCATATCTCAGGTATTGTTCGTCTTCGTCAATTGGTTCCGCTGGTTGCAAGGACGACAAATGTAAGCTAAATTGAGCAGTTGTTACTCCCTCATCGTTTATAGATGGCTTCACCACCCGACTATGTAAAAACCTTGACGTTGGTTGACATGATCCAACAAGCTGTAAATCTATAAATTGAACCAAAGAAAATTGAATAGTCAAGTTACCCTTGTTAAATAGCCTGTCTTGTCTGGCTTACAATATTTTTATATTCAGGCTATGTTTTTTCGAAGTAAATTGATAATTCTTTTTAAGTCAAAACTAACCGAATCTTCAATTGCAATAGTATCGATGGCTCTGTCACTTAGTGGAAGAACACAAATCCTATTGTCCACAAAGAAGCCAGTGGTTTTGTTCGAGGTAAGATGCAAGTGAGAGCGGGCCATCTCTTCAAATTCTGGACACCTGACAACAAACTTTACGCACCAATGCTTCTTTGGGTCACTTGCTGTGCAAGCGCAGGTGGCTTTCTCACTTTGCGCATCGCAAAAAGTGACGCTGCAGATAGAATCGACCTGCGACGCAGATGAAAGTTCTAGCGCGTTCGTAACGAAGCTGAACCACACATAGTGGGCTTTGATGAGGTTCGCTGGTGGCGCAAACTGGGGACCCTGGTAGTGGACGCAGTTTTGTATCGGGATGAGGGGATCTCTAAGATCGACCGCTGCATTGTCTCCCACAAAAGACTTTATTTCAGGGTTCATCACCAGGACACTCTGTCCGGGTGTTATATATTGGGAAAATCGAAGCATCTGCTTCGTTGATTGAGGTGTAGGTATAAAATGCAACAACACATGCTGAGTACCTTCTACACCAATGACCACAAAGCGATCGCACGGAGGCGTATCTTTATATGATCCTTGCAATCCTTTCTTTCCAGGATACTAAGATTTCATTGGCTTGATCGTCATATTTGTATGAAGATATACGGCACGAATTTTGAATATTCTGGGCTTTCGATCAAGCAAATCGCACAATCTAGAGTAGTCTAATTTAAACTAAAACTTAAACTAAAATACTATAGTTACCCATCATCACGAATTTTTATCCAGTAGCCTTTTATTCTTATTTTTGAAATTAGAAAAAGCTTCAGAACCACAATGAATTCATATCAGAACATAATTTATAAGATAAAGATTATACACCCAAGTTTGATTGGAAAAACTTTTAAAAGTTTACTTTTCCTTGAACGGAAAAGCAAACTTAACATGATCACTTCTACGTCACTTTTTTTTCTAATCAATTTTTATAAACCGTTTTTAAATTTTTTTTTCATTTGGAAAACACTATAGTTATAAAAAAAATATTTAAGTAGATACACAGTAACCATGTATTGGAAAGAATTGAAACCACCCCGTGCTACGTAACGACATTCTTTCCAAATGCAACCATTATGTTCATTTAGTAAAATACAAATATAAAAAACTAATTGGCATTTAGAAACAAAAGCGACATGCAGCAAAACTGTTACAAATTATCTTTAGTATGGGTAACATTGCCACATACAACTAATTTAACGTGCTTTTTATAACGCATTTGAAAACTACAATCGTTTAACAACTTTTCAAAACTACAACAATCATAACCTCTTTCAATGACCTTCAGAGCTTCAAATATATTTAGTCGATCGTTTACATCAAGCAAATTGAAATAAAAAAGCAATAGCCCAAGGTTGATTTGCGTACAGATGACTGTCCTGGCAAACTTCTGTAGAATTGATAGTTCGAAGCTCCTCGGATAGACTCAAGCTAGTTTGGGCAATGTGAATCGTACGACAAAACGGGTCTTTCATAGACAACAACACATAGACAAAACCATTTGTTGTTTTAGGTACTGCAAAATGGCGCTTAAGAAATGGAGGATCAGTGACTTGCTGAGGGCCATGGGTAGCTTTTGCCGCATACTTCATCGACTTGAACATTTCGAAGAGACGTTCTTCTTTCAAATTGCGTTTTTTCAAAACGTTTCGCACAGCTTGAATCGTATCATCCTTAGGTCCTACAAAATACAGTTGGTCCAGGTGTTTAACACGGCTGACAATTACATATAGCTGAGAGATCAGCCTTATCCCGAGTTCAGGATTAATTGCGGATATCGCAGCAGTCAAATGAAGGAAAGTGTCGACCATAAGCTTGTGAATCGTCAAAGCTACATAATTTGACAGGGGAAACTGAACTCGTCCAGCTGATTTCGATGACTTCCAAACGTGGACATATCCAGGACTTTTTCTAACAACTATCCGAGGCCATATCCCGTAGGTCTCGTTGCTTACAACCTCCGCAGACAAACTTTCCACGTTTGGCGCATCAAAAACAGCAATTGAGTTCTCCTCTAATGACTCGTACTCAATGACGCACAGTTGACCTTGTTGAATGCCTTCTATGTTTCTTGTTGATCGAAACACTGATTTCGGATAAAACCTTATTGTGTCTCGTTTTGTCGACTCTTCGTTCAAAAATTGCCTCACCTGACACACAATATCTGTGGTTATAAAAACTTGATAATTTTGAAGAGAATTTACTGAAAATGTCGATAGATTACTTGATAGTTATGGTAAGTTTTTACTCATACTTGTTCGTTGATTTGACTATGATTGAATATTTCAAAAGTTTTAAGAAAAACCGGTTTTTCGAACAAATTTTTTTTACAGCTTTCGTAAAACTTTGAAGTTTAAGTTTGTTTATATTGAATTTTAAACATTGTCTTTTTCAAAAAAGGTTTTTTTTTGCGCCATCATCCAAATTACAAAAACTGAACTTAAAATGAAAAAAAAAATCAATTTCACACACCGGTGCATTTGCTGTGTGCCAAGCATGAGATGTTTCTGACCGGATTTGATCGTCCGCTTAAAAAGTCCTTACAAGAGTTCCAAATCGTTGTCTCATGTTTGAGAAATGAGGTTTAATCGCTTTTTTTTCAGCCACTCTTTTCCCAAACACTTTCATTATCATTGGGTTTTCTATTTGTTCCCAATTCTCCACAAAATTACATAATGAACTCATAATTTCGATGACTCGTTCCGCGTCCTCATCTGATACAGGTCTTTTTTCGAGGAGTAAAAGCAGTTCTTGGCCAACTGGATCTTCCATTCGAACAAATTTTTCGAGAAAATGAAAATCAAAGGTAAACAATAGAAGACAGGCTTCAAAAATGTTGCATCCACTGATGTTGGGAAGCTGGCAAACATCTCCATTGGTTATTATCAGTGTGCCTTTCCACGTTTGGCGCATCAAAAACTTTCCACGTTTGGCGCATCAAAAACAGCAATTGAGTTCTCCTCTAATGACTCGTACTCAATGACGCACAGTTGACCTTGTTGAATGCCTTCTATGTTTCTTGTTGCCCGAAACACTGATTTCGGATAAAACCTTATTGTGTCTCGTTTTGTCGACTCTTCGTTCAAAAATTGCCTCACCTGACACACATAATCTGTGGTTATAAAAACTTGATAATTTTGAAGAGAATTTACTGAAAATGTCGATAGATTACTTGATAGTTATGGTAAATTTTAACTCATACTTGTTCGTTGATTTGACTATGATTGAATATTTCTTCAAAAAGAACACAAAAGTTTTAAGAAAAACCGGTTTTTCGAACAAATTTTTTTACAGCTTTCGTAAAACTTTGAAGTTTAAGTTTGTTCATATTGAATTTTAAACATTGTCTTTTTCAAAAAAGGTTTTTTTTTGCGCCATCATCCAAATTACAAAAACTGAACTTAAAATGAAAAAAAAATCAATTTCACACACCGGTGCATTTGCTGTGTGCCAAGCATGAGATGTTTCTGACCGGATTTGATCGTCCGCTTAAAAAGTCCTTACAAGATTTCCAAATCGTTGTCTCATGTTTGAGAAATGAGGTTTAATCGCTTTTTTTTCAGCCACTCTTTTCCCAAACACTTTCATTATCATTGGGTTTTCTATTTGTTCCCAATTCTCCACAAAATTACATAATGAACTCATAATTTCGATGACTCGTTCCGCGTCTTCATCTGATACAGGTCTTTTTTCGAGGAGTAAAAGCAGTTCTTGGCCAACTGGATCTTCCATTCGAACAAATTTTTCGAGAAAATGAAAATCAAAGGTAAACAATAGAAGACAGGCTTCAAAAATGTTGCATCCACTGATGTTGGGAAGCTGGCAAACATTTCCATTGGTTATTATCAGTGTGCCACCAAATTTTTTATCATTTCCTTTCAAACTGCGCATTATCATTTCCATTGCTGCAAACGTCTCTCCTGATAGCAAACTAATTTCTTCAATGAACAACGTTTGAAGACTTTGAAGCAATGTTTTTCGCTTGTGATCGAAGTTGAGTCGAGTTAAGGCTTCATGTGCAAGTGATTCGGCGGAGGCTTTTCGTACATTTAGCCTGAACAACCTGTGTATGTGCTCTCCATAGAGCATTTTGATCTTCTTGAGGCCATTGATGTAATGTAGAAAAAAATCCCATTTGATACACAGTGCGCAAGAGCAATGCCCGATATAAACGTTTTGCCAGTTCCTGGATTGCCTATAACTAGATAATTTTTCAACAAAAAGAAAAACAGTATGCTTGAAAATCGGCTTTCTAGTAAACCATTTTGATGCTAATATTTCGAAACAAACACTCAATTTACAGATAAAGCTAATGAATTTGAGGTTATAAAGAAATACTAACCAAGTATTATTTGGTGCTTAACAGCGACCTGTTGCGAGCTGCTAAACTTAATGTGTATTGCACTGATCAGTTTGTTCAGTACACATCTCTGCTCTTCAAAAGGTTCCTGCTGCTAGAACTGGCCAATTTGAAAGTTTGGCTCCCAGTAAGTGTTTTCTGAGGCGTTTTCTGGTAAGTTTGTAAGACCAAGTTTGTTAATTCTTTTCATCATATCGTCTTAGATTTTCTGTAGATAGGTCGCAACTTCATCTCTTATGTTATAATGCAATTTGTTAATGAGGACTATTAGAGTTGGAACTATGTCACTGCTATCAATATTAAGAAGTTGACTGAACGCAATCCGCGATAAAAGTAGTTTACTACATATAGATAAATTATTTCCAGGTTGATAAAACAAATCCTTGAGAAAATGAGTTTTAACTAACTGATCGACATCTAACGGCGTGTAAGCTTCTTTGTGAGAAACACAGTTGCCGTGAACGAAACTATCAAGTAAATTAGAACTGTTGAATAAGTCCAGTTCAGTATGAAAGTAACTAAATCGCAACAGAAAACCGACGAGAAACGTCAACGGATCATGTGGAGAGTTGAAACGGAAAACAATCTCAGGAAGTCTTTTGGATCAAACACTATAAACGATTGACAATCAGAATCTAGCAAATCTATGATGGCATTTCGTCTAGTCACGTCAAGCGGACAAAGATTTAGATCGAAGAAGCTGAGGAATTGTCTAAATTCGTGTACAGCTGATGCACGCAAGAATACTGAACAACCAGTGCAATTAATCCACGGTAAGCAATTACTACTTTTTCGGAACATGGTTAGGAGCTGTGAAGCTGTTTTCGAGTTTGAAAACGAAAAGAAGCGAAAATGCGAAGAAACATTGGAAACAACAAGCAATTCAGGAGGTCTTAAACTAAAACCAGACATGAAATCCAAATGTTCATTCGACCTACTAGCATCTTGCATTAAAGTTTTTTGGTTCATCGTTACTTTTCTGTAGTCCGGGAGATTAGGAAGCCAGTCCCTAAAATTGGTCTTATTCATTTGAACGGAAAACAAGTTGACGTTACTACCCTGACAGACGAATCGTTTTTCACACGGAACATTTTGAATATGAATAAATGTCATATTTGTGAAAACATAGGGTTCTCCTAATGACCAAAAAACACTTTCTGTTATAGCTAAATGTTGACACTTGATATGTTCCCTCTTTTTCTCAGTTCTTTTCAAATAATTTAAGACAAACTTTACACTTGCTAAGCTCTTGTTTTCTATACCCTCATTCCTTAATCGAAATCTTTTTCCATCTTGAGAACTTGAAATTTGACCATTTGCGTGCTCTTCATTTTCCCCACAATATCTTGTTAGATAGTTACAAGCAAAAAGCCCCGTGCATAGCAAAACAAGTTGACGTTACGGAAAACAAGTTGACGTTACTACCCTGACAGACGAATCGTTTTTCACACGGAACATTTTGAATATGAATAAATGTCATATTTGTGAAAACATAGGGTTCTCCTAATGACCAAAAAACACTTTCTGTTATAGCTAAAAGTTGACACTTGATATGTTCCCTCTTTTTCTCAGTTCTTTTCAAATAATTTAAGACAAACTTTACACTTGCTAAGCTCTTGTTTTCTATACCCTCATTCCTTAATCGAAATCTTTTTCCATCTTGAGAACTTGAAATTTGACCATTTGCGTGCTCTTCATTTTCCCCACAATATCTTGTTAGATAGTTACAAGCAAAAAGCCCCGTGCATAGCAAAAGATTAACACTAGTTTCCTTAGTTAAGAACATTTTGACGTTGGTTGGTAAAATATGCTCCCCACTTGATGCCGCGTACATCCATTTTTCACTCCTCAACTGCTCAGTAACTTGTATTGAATTATTTACTTTCTTAGCCAAACCTAACTCGAAAAGATAATCTAGAGAGCCTTTGGGGTATTGTTGAGTAATCTCCATTTTCCAATGATGGTGAGACGGGGGATAAGGGGGCGTGCGACAAATTTTATCACCATTAAGGTCTTTTCTTTTCATACACCTGAACCAACTTTTCTCACAAAAGTGGGTATGTATTCTAATGGAGTCATCATATTTTCTGAACATATCCTCTGTTGATGAAAAAAAATCAACATTTGTTTCAAACATTTTATTTGAAAATTGAAAAAATTGCTTTTTCGGAACATTGTACCAAATTATTTCGGTCATATGTTCCTGATTTAGACCACACCAGAATATGATAGTGTGGCAAATTTCCCGTTGTAGTCTGAATCTCAGCTCTAACCCATATTTTTTCAAAAGAACCCAACAAATTTTCGGAAGAGTATGTTAGCAAATTTATGAAATATTTCACACTTCTACTCCAGCAGCGAACTAATGTAACCATGTAAGCATTAACAGCTTCTTTTTTCACTTCCTGTGCACTGTTTCTAAAAAAATTTCAATTGCATCTAGCAAAGGTCCAACCCCAGAATGTTTTTTTTTTGATTGCAGGTAATTGTTAAAAAAAGTAACCATTTTAGAACGAAGCGCAGTTGATAACTGTCGAACGCATTGCTCTGTATCGTTTAAATGAAAATTTATTTTGGTAAACAATAAGACGTCTCGATCATACAACTTCAAACTCTGTATTCCTCGCGTAAAAAATTCCTGTGAAAGTTTATCTTTTAGATTCAGATTCACTGAGCAATCACAAACATACTGGATATACCGAAAAGATCCTGAGGTGGGCAAAGAAACGGCGGTGAGACTTGTTCGAAAATGTTCCAACAAACCACTGAAGCCCATCTTTCTACATTGTTTTTCTGAAGTATATAAGAAACACGGCAATGCGCCTGGAGATGAGCCATCCGACATCTGAACATAAAAAATAGAAGGAAACAGCAGAGACTCTAGTTGAAGAAGGGAAATTGAACCCTATTTCTAGCAGAAACCTTGGATGAATCTTTTAAATTTCAAATTTCCATCTATTGGATTTTTGCGTCTTTGTAAAACCGACAAAAAATGTTTAAAATCAACTGAATCGGTATAGAATACAGATCTTTATCCTCGTCACATTCAAGTGGTACTGATTCTAGACCTGCATCTGTATAAATATTTTGATTCACATAATCGGCTTCAGTGCACATATGTCCTACAAATTCATCAATTGAATCATGACTTATGTTCGAAAACTCAAATTGCTCGTCATTTAAGGCTTGTTGATCATTATCATTTTCAACCGAACTATAAAAACTGAAATTTGACTTCAAGACGGGAGAATTTTCTTCAAAATGAGTACAGCAAAAGCAAAAGCAACACTTTTCATGTGGACATCGCCACTTCGATTTTAATTTGCAAAAAGCGGCCGAACAAGAAAAACGTGTGCGCTTATAATCAATCGTGAGGAATAGACTATGCAGTGGACACTTCACACGATTTTGACCACTACAAAAACCATCAATGCTAACAGAATTGTTTTGTTTTCTCAAATAGATTTGTAATCTTGATTTATGAAACACATTAGGGATAAATTTTTCATGTCTTTGCTCACCAGTTGTTGAGTTGATAAAAACATTAGTTTTTTCTGGCAATAAAAAAGTAAAACACATGTTAAACGAGGCTCGGCATGGTCTTTTTTCTTGAAAACACATATCAAACTATCGTGACGTATTTCGAGAGAATTGCGTTCTGAAACTCTAATAGCTAAATTTTTGTCCGCATAAACATCAAAATCAGACAAAAAATGCCAACCCAAACGATGGCAAATTTTTAGCCAAAACGAAACGAAAGATTCATTTTCAGACACTTCCAACAAAATCAACAATCTTTGGATTTTTAGTTCCAGTTTCACACTACTATTGTTCCAGAAAACCTTAATTGTGATGCAAGTTCGTTGTTTATTTCCCACAAAAAATATTGAATCGGTAGTAGGTTGAAAAAAATTGTTGTGAGTAAACCAATGTTGTAATTTAGTTTGAACAAACTTTTTCTTGAAAAGAAAGGTCGCGCAGGTTTCTCCGAGGAAAAATTCAAAATTCCTACTTCGCCGGGATTTCGAACACTTTCATCCTCATCTAAATTGGTTTCATCAAAGAAGTTTTTTATATTTTCTATCAATTTTATCGGAACATAAGTGGCAGATTTCATTGCTTTTTTAATTTCATCTAAATGGGGCTGATACTGTGTGCTTCTAAACTCGACTAATGAAGAGCTCAGATTGTGCTCTTTGGCCATTGAACTCAGTGTTTCGTTTGCGTCCTTACGATTAATATATGTGGTCTCTAAAACTGGCAACAAATAATCACTTTTTGCATTTAGGTTTCTGTTTTCATGTAGTGTCATAGATCCTACGCCATTCCTTCCTCCTACCGATGTTGACATGAAAAAAGTTGATTATTAATATATGTGGTCTCTAAAACTGGCAACAAATAATCACTTTTTGCATTTAGGTTTCTGTTTTCATGTAGTATCATAGATCCTACGCCATTCCTTCCTCCTATCGATGTTGACATGAAAAAAAGATTTTGGTAGTTTTTGCACCTCTTATGGTGGAAACTAAAGGGGCGAAACGATCAGCCTTTGGGTGACTCAAATTACCAGTTTTTGGATGTCTAGGTGCATGACACATGTTTAAGTTCGATCCAAACCTGTGCAACTTACATGTGCAAATTTGTAATCCTGATTTGAAAACAACAATTGAGGGGAACACTCAAAAACTAGGTAATCTGGCATATCATCAAAGTAGTCAGATCTCATGCATTTAACAAACTTAGTCCAATCAGAATCAAACGATGTAAAATTTGTGTGGTTCAAATAATTTATGGCTCAATATGACTAATTTAAAATCAATAAAGCCAACCTCATCTATAAACTCTGATGCGCCACAAAAACATCGTACTGAAGGATACGGGTAACTATTCAGACACGTTTTAAAATCAATTGACTTGAAGGTATTTATAATCCTTTCAAATTCAACAATGTCTCGAGTGATATCATTCAAAATCGGTTTCTGTTCAAACTTGAATGTTTAATCGATAGAAAAACCATGACATCTGCAATTAGATAGGAAGTTTAAAGAAAAAATCCTAAAAAGATCGTAGCCCGTTCTTATGAACTTCGAAAACAAAACGGACGGCCATGCATCAGACCACATGGTTTTATCAGATGTGACATAACAAAAACAAATTTCACATAATTGTTCCGATAATTTTGATAGTTTACATCCAAATTTTCGGCTTTTGCAATTTGAAAGGTCAATATCTTTATCAAAGGAAAAAAATGTTAAAGGATACTACTTTGTTGAAACTCTTCTACATTTACAGCATGGTTCACCGTCAAAAACACGATATAACTCGTTTACAGGCGTTGGAAAGATATTATCAATTTGAAAACACTTAGTTGTTGAACCGTTGAAAGGAACTTTTTGGTTTTCAACCGAAAAGTTAGATTGTTTCTTAGTTTCTAAATTTCTACTTTGGAAAAACTTTTTTTCATTTGAAGCCGGTAAAATAAAATCAAGATTTTTTCTCTTACGAGTGGCTGGCTGATTGATATACAACTCTTCAACTGATTTAGGGAGTTTTTGTGCAGTCACCATAAAGTCGGGATCTTCAGTGTTCACATCTAAGATTGGTTCAAAATGGTTGCCCTGTAAACGTAGGAAGAAAACAGCACAATTTGCCCGCGAAAAGTTATCATAAATGAACCAATTTTGACTGCCTTGAGTTGGAACGAAAACAACAACCTGAGCATTGAAAAGATAACAAAAGGAAGATATCTCTATATCGCCTGCAAATATTCCGTCTAGGATCATTTTTTCTTTCGAAAGATATGCCTCTACACAATAGCTGGGGTTTTCCGACATACTGTGTGCCAGAAACTGCAAGGGTGAAAATGGGACTTGATGCATGTTTTGGCAAATAAAATTACGGAGGTATGAATGTTCATTCTCAGCAGAAAACAAAAAAAACTAAAACACCGGAACAAACAATTGCCATCCGGAACAATGGGTTTCAGTTTTTTAGGGTAAACATTCAGTAACATGTAAAGCGGGAATGACTGAATATTAAAATTGTCGACATAATTCATTCCGTAAACATTCAGGATGGAAACAAGCCAGGCTACAGTAGGGAAAATTCCAATTTTTGTAGTGTGATGCAGAGGCTTTTTCAAGTGTAAGGACTCTTCTGGATCTCGATTTGGAAATTGACTTTCATTGTTTTCCTAAACAGAATCAGCCTTATTAATTTTCGAGTATTTTTCTTTCTAACGCAGTGTGTTGAGTTCAAAAAAATTTTGCAGGTGAAGACAAATGTTTATAGCATTAAAAAAACTTTCAAGAAAATAAAAACAATAGACTATAATTATGTAATTTAACCTCTTCACTGCCACCATGGAGACCACAAAACTCTCTGTCGCTTGCTATAAAGCGTACGCATTGGAGACACTGTCTTTGCTTCCGCTTGAAACAAAAAATACATTTCACTTCAACAAATACATCTCATCGTATTTAGCTGTTCTTCTTATTTGGTGAAAATCCAACAATTAAACGAAATAAAAACAGTTCGTTTGGCGTAGGCATTATGAATAAAGAATATGAATAAGATCTAAAATTTTCAAAGAATTTTTCGTAAAATGTTTAAATTGAATGTTTCAATCTTGCAAAGATCCAGATTTTAGCTTGCAAAAAGGAAAAAAATTAACCTTTCTGCTGTTTGATTTCTTTTTGGTACAAGGCATTGTGATCCGGATGAACTAAGCCAAAATCTTCAAACGTTATTGCAAATCATGCTGAAAAATTAGGCATTGCAAATCATGCTGAAAAATTAGGCATTTAGGCAGGAAAGTTAGGCCATTACACACAAGGCTTGTGTTTTGGTCAGATAGGTCATTGACCATCAAAGCAAGTCAATATCAAACATTTTTTTCAATTTGAACGAAAGTAACTTTGAATAATAGTTAAACTGATTAGATAGTAAGATTGAAACTTTAACAGCAACAATTGTGATTTCTATATAAAACTAACTCAGGAAAAAATATATTTTTAAGAATCCTTGATCGTCAGTGCTTCTCCAGGATGCATGATCGTCTTTGCCAGAACAAACCAATATTTTTCTGCGTTGACAGTCGTGAATAAAGTTCTGGAATTGAACAAAACAGTTTTTACTAACCATTGAGCACTTTTTAAAATAAACGTCAAAATCAAATTGTGATTTCGTCGAGATGGAATTTTTTAAATTCAATGTTTTTTTTAGTAAAATAGCCGATTTTGATTGACAATCACAAAATTTATAATTGTTGCATTTATCTAATCTTAATTGCCCAAACTTGTTTTTTGATTTCTCAAGTTTAAATTGCAATTCATTGCCCTAATTTGTCTAAATTTCACTACATTGCTTTTAGCAAGAGAAGCTGTGTTCAGAACTTCACATATGGAAAGCATTTTTCAAGGTTTAGAAAAAAATATGCTAATACTTTATTTATCAAAAATGTACAAAGATAAATCTTTGCAAAACCACAACTTTTCGAACTTGAAAAATGCAAACAGAATTATCAAATTTTTGAAAACTGAGAAAAAATAAGTTTCCATCATAGATTAACAAAAAGAAATCAGCAAGTAAACTTTTTCACAGTCAGTTTTTATTGCAAAATTGTAAACATTTTAATTTCAGATTTGTAAAATTTCAACTGTCTTAATTTATACAGAAAGAAAAGGAATATTGTACACAAATACGAAACAATACACAAAAATAACGACCAACTGATTGTTGTAAGCAAGTTTTAAACTGAAAATAAAAACTAAAAACGTGAACTGAAAATAATTCACTTTGGTAGTTTTCTCAAGTAAGAAATCAAATTTTTTAGACTGCATGTCAGCAAACATTAAATATTTACAACAAAAAAAGGAAATTTAATCTCGGTAAAAAACATTAACTGTTGTATTTCCAGTTTGAATAATTGAAAACGCAAGAAAAAACTAACTCTGAATTCGACAAATCTTGTTTTCTTTTTTCATCACGACGCTTCATACAACGATAGTATCTGTTGGAACAGTCATGACGAGGCACTTTAACCGCAAATTGGGACGGTTGCTGCAATTCTACAGCGACAGTTTTGCTGCGGTTGCTGTATCGAATAGCTTTTTGAGAATTTTGTGCTAACTGATCCAAGTCAAAGGAGCCTGGATGAAGCCAAACTATGTGCTAATGCGCAAAGTACCCAGCAGTTGTTTGCAACTCGACTCCATATTTTGAGAACGTGCCCTATGATTTTATCTTAACTCTTTAACAAAAGATCAATCAAAAGTTGAACAGTTGCTCCAGGAGGGAACCATTGGAAACATCATCAGGTTGGCACAATTAATGGAAACACTATCATTGGTAACTTCAAAATCAGTAGAAAAATAATTTACTGCACGATTGAACAGTTTATTTTGTTTACTATCTGGTAGCTGCAAAGATTGAAGCCTTTTTTTTTTCGAAAAAAACTCAATTGAGTGACTTTTTCTTAGTGCACAGTTGATTAGTATGTCTATCATAAATTGATATGCTGCGCGGAAGAAGACGTTATTCAGGTTATATCTGTCATTCGCGTGCAGAAATGTTGTAACAGATCATGAAACTGGAAGTTTCTGCATTATTATGGCGGATCGTAAAGAAAAAAAACGAATTCGTTCCAGGGAATGTGTCGTCATCTAGTTGATGATAAAAAATGGACGGAACCAGTAACGCTTCAAGCTGCAGAAGTGACATTGAACAGTTAGGGAGTATCGCGGCAAACGACTGTCAGCAAATTACAGCGGACATATGATCTAATGATTCCAACAAACGGGCACTAAAATGCTTATTACTTCAGAAGCTAATAGCCAAAATGTGCGATGAGCCAGAATCTTGAATATGCTTGTTTGTACCCAGCAGTTGTTTGCAACTCGACTCCATATTTTGAGAACGTGCCCTATGATTTTATCTTAACTCTTTAACAAAAGATCAATCAAAAGTTGAACAGTTGCTCCAGGAGCGAACCATTGGAAACATCATCAGGTTGGCACAATTAATGGAAACACTATCATTGGTAACTTCAAAGTCAGTAGAAAAATAATTTACTGCACGATTGAACAGTTTATTTTGTTTACTATCTGGTAGCTGCAAAGATTGAAGCCTTTTTTTCGAAAAAAAACTCAATTGAGTGACTTTTTCTTAGTGCACAGTTGATTAGTATGTCTATCATAAATTGATATGCTGCGCGGAAGAAGACGTTATTCAGGTTATATCTTTCATTCGCGTGCAGAAATGTTGTAACAGATCATGAAACTGGAAGTTTTCGCATTATTATGGCGGATCGTAAAGAAAAAAAACGAAATCGTTCCAGGGAATGTGTCGTCATCTAGTTGATGATAAAAAATGGACGGAACCAGTAACGCTTCAAGCTGCAGAAGTGACATTGAACAGTTAGGGAGTATCGCGGCAAACGACTGTCAGCAAATTATAGCGGACATATGATCTAATGATTCCAACAAACGGGCACTAAAATGCTTATTACTTCAGAAGCTAAGAGCCAAAATGTGCGATGAGCCAGGATCTTGAATATGCTTGTTTTTTATTCACTGAAGAATCATTTTCCCAACAACGACGACAAACTGGGCGACCTTTACTTTTTTGAAAATAAGGCCAACCATTGTCTAGAGATGGCATCAAATAAAAATCTCAGTAGTTAAGAGGATTTAACAAAAAGTTTATCAAAACACGCGTCAGATTGATCAGAATTCAAGTTTTCACCAAAAATCTCTTCCTCAACAATCAAATCAAACTGGAATAAAACGGCATGCGATTACTAGACCTACAAATAATCTATCGACTTCAACAACTTGATTTTTGAAATAAGTAAACTTTAAAAAAATACAAGGCAGTGTATTTCAAAAAATCAGATTTCCATGGTAGATCAAGCCCCCAAAATAAGAGATTAGGCGAGCCCTCTGATATTTGATGTATTTTAGATTTTAGCGTCCATACAAACTTATTTTGGTTTGGCAACAGTTTTTTGTTTCTAATTATTGCAATGCTACCTTTTTCAGGGGAAAAAATTTTGAAAAAGTGGTTCGAACAACACCCAAATGTACACTTACCAAATCTCATGCCGAAATGACTGTTTCTGGAAAAAACTATAATTACACTTTTTTGTACATCTTATGACACCTAGTTATGCTTAATGTTCTTATTTTTCAGCAAATTTGCCCAGAAGAGCGGAATATTGAAATATGTTTTCTCAAAATAGGTTAAAAATTGATTTTAGCTGAGACATTTTTCAAAAATTCCAATATTTTGTCTTTTCATTGAAAGCCTGGTTAATTTCAATTTTTGTCATCTCAGATTCATTCCTCAATTTCATGGTTGAGATTGAAATGATACTCAGATTATTTCTCACAAAACTTAGTTTACCAACCATTTTAAAGGTGCCTAAAAAAAGATCTCTTTTACAAAAGATGCACAATTTAGCTGAACCAATTTAAGTGGAAGATAAACTCAGGATTTCGAAATGTTCTATTTGTTTTTCAAATTTATTATTTTTATTCTCAAAAAACAAATTGATCCAAGATATTCACATCGAACGATCGTTATGCGTTGAGCAAGGACTGATGATTGCAAATTGAGAAAATAAAAACGCAGTTCTTTAGGAAACATGCGGTAATGAATTTCTTAACACAAATTAGTAGAAAAACGTTTTTTTAAAGTCAGCTCCCCTAAAGACTTCTGTTTCTTTCAGAGAATAATGTTTAAAAAATTGTGTCAATTGCAACATTTTCTAAAGAGTAAATTCCAAAACCCTTTTGATTTTTGAAAACCCATGTTTACACTTTTAAAATCTCAAACCGAGTATGTTCTTTATGAGAAAGTTATTTTTTATTCTGTTTCCTGAATCTGATGTCATTTCGTCATGAACAGTTTTGGGAATTATATGCAAACTAGACTAGAAGAACGGTATTTTTAATTATGTTTTCTGAAAATTCATTAGAAACTGTTATCAGCTGAGAACAATTTCAGTAATTAAAAGTTTTTGTCTTTTGGTTGAACGCGTTGTTTATTCTATTTTTTTTGCTTGTTTGCACTTCTCAACGTGATTATAACACTTGAAATAGTACTTGACCTAGCACATTAAACGATGCATTTCAGTAACATAACTTCTAGCAATCATAACTTTATAAAATAGGATGAAAGTTTGGTCCAAAACAAATTCCTTAGCTCAAAATTAAGCTGCACAATTATGAATTGCGAGATTTTAGTCTTCACTATGAGACCAAAAAAGAACATCAGCAAAAATTCTCATTACCACAGGAGGTTTCAGTCGAAATCTAGTGAAACCCTGGAATTCGAAATTTACTTTTCGTTTTACAAAGTGATTTCGTACTTCTCAGCAACCAAACCGTCAAGTGTTTACGACACTTATCTTTTAGAAATTTCGTATTGATTGCAAAATTTAGCACTAATGAACTTCCACTCCAGCATTTTTGAGCCAACGAGTAGAACCTTTAGTTTTTCTGCCTTTTCAATCTTCTCCATTGGGCGAAGAGCGTATTCTGGGTTTTGTTTTTTTCAACAGAAAGCTCCCAAAGACAGTGACTAGGAGGAAAGGGCAGTGTGCGACAAATCTTGTTTTCTTTTTTCATCACGACGCTTCATACAACGATAGTATCTGTGGGAACAGTCATGACGAGGCACTTTGACCGCCAATTTGGACGGTTGCTGCAATTCTAGAGCAACAGTTTTGCTGCGGTTGCTTTATCGAATAGCTTTTTGAGAATTTTGTGCTAACTGATCCAAGTCAAAGGAGCCTGGATGAAGCCAAACTATGTGCTAATGCGCAAAGTACCCAGCAGTTGTTTGCATCTCGACTCCATATTTTGAGAACGTGCCCTATGATTTTATCTTAACTCTTTAACAAAAGATCAATCAAAAGTTGAACAGTTGCTCCAGGAGCGAACCATTGGAAACATCATCAGGTTGGCACAATTAATGGAAACACTATCATTGGTAACTTCAAAATCAGTAGAAAAATAATTTACTGCACGATTGAACAGTTTATTTTGTTTACTATCTGGTAGCTGCAAAGATTGAAGCCTTTTTTTCGAAAAAAACTCAATTGAGTGACTTTTTCTTAGTGCACAGTTGATTAGTATGTCTATCATAAATTGATATGATGCGTGGAAGAAGACGTTATTCAGGTTGTATCTATCATTCGCGTGCAGAAATGTTGTAACAGATCATGAAACTGGACGTTTCCGCATTATGGCGAATCGTAAAGAAAAAAAAACGAAATCGTTCCAGGGAATGTGTCGTCATCTAGTTAATGATAAAAAATGGACGGAACCAGTAACGCTTCAAGCTGCAGAAGTGACATTGAACAGTTAGGGAGTATCGCGGCAAACGACTGTCAGCAAATTACAGCGGACATATGATCTAATGATTCCAACAAACGGGCATTAAAATGCTTATTACTTCAGAAGCTAATAGCCAAAATGTGCGATGAGCCAGGATCTTGAATATGCTTGTTTTTTATTCACTGAAGAATCATTTTCCCAACAACGACGACAAACTGGGTGGCCAACCATGGTCTAGAGATGGCATCAAATAAAAATCTCAGTAGTAAAGAGAATTTTAACAAAAAGTTTTTCAAAACACGCGTCAGATTGATCAGAATTCAAGTTTTCACCAAAAATCTCTTCCTCAACAATCAAATCAAACTGGAATAAAACGGCATGCGATTACTAGACCTACAAATAATCTATCGACTTCAACAACTTGATTTTTGAAATAAGTTAACTTTAAGAAAATACAAGGCAGTGTATTTCAAAAAATCAGATTTCCATGGTAGATCAGGCCCTCAAAATAAGAGATTAGGCGAGCCCTCTGATATTTGATGTATTTTAGATGTTAGCGTCCATACAAACTTATTTTGGTTTGGCAACAGTTTTTTGTTTCTATTTGTTGCAATGCTACCTTTTTCAGGGGAAAAAATTCTGAAAAAATGGTTGAGTCGACAACACCCAAATGTACACTTACCAAATCTCATGCCGAAATGACTGTTTCTGGAAAAAACTATAATTACACTTGTTGTTTTGTACATCTTATGACACCCAGTTATGCTTAATGTTCTTATTTTTCAGCAAATTTGCCCAGAAGAGCGGAATTTTGAAATATGTTTTCTGAAAATAGGTTAAAAATTGACTTTAGCTTAGACATTTTTCAAAAATTCCAATATTTTGTCTTTTCATTGAAAGCCTGGTTAATTTCAATTTTTGTCATCTCAGATTCATTCCTCAATTTCATGGTTGAGATTGAAATGGTACTCAAATTATTTCTCACAAAACTTAGTTTACTAACCATTTTAAAGGTGCCTAAAAAAGAAAGTTCTCTTTTACAAAAAATGCACAATTTGGCTGAACCAATTAAAGTGGAAGATAAACCCAGGATTTCGAAATGTACTATTTGTTTTTCAATTTTATTATTTTTTATTCTCAAAAAACAAATTGATCCAAGATATTCACATCGAACGGTCGTTATGCGTTGAGCAAGGACTGATGATTGCAAATTGAGAAAATAAAAACGCAGTTCTTCAGGAAACATGCGGTAATGAGTTTCTTAACACAAATTAGTAGAAAAACGTTTTTTAAAAGTCAGCTCCCCTAAAAACTTTTGTTTCTTTCAGAGAATAATGTTTAAAAAATTGTGTCAATTGCAACATTTTCTAAAGAGTAAATTCCAAAACTCTTTTGATTTTTGAAAACCCATGTTTACACTTTTAAAATCTCAAACCGAGTATTTTCTTTATGAGAAAGTTATTTTTTATTCTGTTTCCTGAATCTGCTGTCATGAACAGTTTTGGGAATTATATGCAAACTAGACTAGACGAACGGTATTTTTAATTATGTTTTCTGAAAATTCATTAGAAACTGTTATCAGCTGAGAACAATTTCAGTAATTAAAAGTTTTTGTCTTTTGGTTGAACGCGTTGTTTATTCTATTTTTTTTTGCTTATTTGCACTTCTCAACGTGATTATAACACTTGAAATAGTACTTGACCTAGCACAATAAACGATATATTTCAGTAACATAACTTCTAGCAATCATAACTTTATAAAATAGGATGAAAGTTTGGTCCAAAACAAATTCCTTAGCTCAAAATTAAGCTGCAAAATTATGAATTGCGAGATTTTAGTCTTCACTATGAGACCAAAAAAGAACATCAGCAAAAAGTTCTCATTACCACAGGAGGTTTCAGTCAAAATCTAGTGAAACCCTGGAATTCGAAGTTTACTTTTCGTTTTACAAAGTGATTTCGTACTTCTCAGCAACCAAAACGTCAAGTGTTTACGACAATTATCTTTTAGAAATTTTGTAATGATTGCAAAATTTAGCACTAATGAACTTCCACTCCAGCATTTTTGAGCCAACGAGTAGAACCTTTAGTTTTTTCTGCCTTTTCAATCTTCTCCATTGGGCGAAGAGCGTATTTTGGGTTTTGTTTTTTTCAACAGAAAGCTCCCAAAGACAGTGTCTAGGAGGAAAGGGCATTGTGCGACAAATCTTGTTGTCTTTTTTCATCACGACGCTTCATACAACGATAGTATCTGTGGGAACAGTCATGACGAGGCACTTTGACCGCCAATTAGGACGGTTGCTGCAATTCTACAGCGACAGTTTTGCTGCGGTTGCTGTATCGAATAGCTTTTTGAGAATTTTGTGCTAACTGATCCAAGTCAAAGGAGCCTGGATGAAGCCAAACTATGTGCTAATGCGCAAAGTACCCAGCAGTTGTTTGCAACTCGACCCCGTATTTCGCGAACGTGCCCTATGATTTTCTCTTAACTCATTAACAAAAGATCAATCAAAAGTTGAACAGTTGCTCCAGGAGCGAACCATTGGAAATAATATCAGGTTGGCACAATCAATGGAAAGACTATCATTGGTAACTTCGAAATCAGTAGAAAAATATTTTACTGCACGATTGAATAGCTTATTTCGTTTACTATCTGGTAGCTGCAAATATTGAAGCCTTCTTTTCGAAAAAACTCAATTGAGTGACTTTTTCTTAGTGCACAGTTGATTAGTATGTCTATCATAAATTGATATGCTGCGTGGAAGAAGACGTTATTCAGGTTATATCTGTCATTCGCGTGCAGAAATGTTGTAACAGGTCATGAAACTGGAAGTTTCCGCATTGTTATGGCGGATCGTAAAGAAAAAACACGAAATCGTTCCAGGTGAGATTTGCCGAAGTTTTAGAATGAAAACTTTGTTGCTGAACAATAAGTAAACTGTTTTAGGCTTAGATACTTTGTTAGTTTGAATTACTTTGATGCTTAGTTTCGAATATAATCTTGGCTTGGGAAATTTATCCCGATAGATCATGAGATTATGTAGAATCAGATTTACTAACAAACAGTAGTGATAACAGATACAGAATGACCACGCTCAGCGTGGTATTGAATAGAGATTAGAACAATGACCTTGGTTAATATAATTAGTATCACTTACGAGGTACCGAAGGTCGCCTCACGACATTCCCCGCGGGAAATTTTTTTGAAAAGCATCAAAATTAGAGAGAAATAAACTGCACCCGGACGAGCAAATGATTGATAGCCCCCCTATCCCACACAATTGCGTACAGTAAAGCAAAATGATATCGTTAAAAAGTTTTAGCTAAAGTTTGAATAGTTTTAACAAGTTTTTAATAGTTTTTCCCTGGCGATATGGTCAATCTGTGCCAGTGGTTTCCTTCCTGTGAGCGAGAGAAGACGACGTCTGAGTTGAAGGTTGCAGTGGAAAACGATCGCGAATAAGTTGTTTCCGTGGCGATGATGTGGACACGGTCGGCGCATCTGAGGGCATAATCTGTTCCTCCGTGACTGGTATAGGAGGTGAAGCTAATGTCGTTGCAGAGGGCAAAATTTGGTCCTCCTTTACTAATTTTACCGAATGCCGCAACGGATCGCCGAAAAACTGAGTTGACTTTTTGCTACGGTGAGACGTCCTGACCGACTCGGCATCGTCAACCACTGGTTGTGCAGGTAGAGAAAGTGAAGGGTAGGAGGAAGGCAGCTCTGAGGACGCTGAATGAGAGGGGGATTCAAATCTTTTGATACCTTCTTTTCCGGCGACGAAACCATAATTTCAGGACTAGATGTACTAACTTCAGGAGGCTCCGCAGGATGAGTAAACGAGGAAGAAACAGCGCGATGTAAGATCCTCGGTTGAGGCGAAACGAACGACCCATCTGGTTGTTGAGTAGAATCGATAATGCGCGAGTAAGTAGCATGAGTGGAGGAATGGGGCGTCGACGTCGAGGCAAACTGACGAGCAAATCGAATCGGAGGCGAGTCACACTGAAACCTCTGGCGTTTTCCGGTAGTAACCGAATCTCGAGCCACCTGACGACCGTTGTTTGATCCAATAGAACTTTCACTGGAAGAGTCAGCAGTGAGATCCACCATCGGGGTAGAGAGAGGGGGATTGTTTGGCCGTTGTTCCAGTAACACAGGCTGCGACCGCGTGACAGGTCGTTTAGCCGCTCCTCGAGAAGTTGAACCCGAAGCTTGGAGGAGGTTCATCGATGACCTCGTTGGGCTCAACTAACAGATCATGAGGATTGACATTATCTTTCAAACCAGCGGCCAAAAAAAATCGACCGATCCAAGATTCCCACAGGAATGGTGGGCTAATAGAGGCTTTCGCCCAAAAGGCAGAAATGCCTAACATGTCAGTCCTGTCTTCGTTCACAGGAACTGCTGGCTGCGCCATGAGATTTGCCGAAGTTTTAGAATGAAAAATTTGTTGCTGAACAATAAGTAAATTGTTTTAGGGTTAGATACTTTGTTAGTTTGAATTACTTTGATGCTTAGTTTCGAATATTATCTTGGTTTAGGAAATTTATCCCGATAGATCATGAGATTATGTAGAATAAGATTTACTAACAAACAGTAGTGATAACAGATACAGAATGACCACGCTCAGCGTGGTATTGAATAGAGGTTAGAACAATGACCTTGGTTAATATAATTAGTATCACTTTGCAGTATGACTGCAAAAGAACAAATAACTTACGAGGTACTGAAGGTCGCCTCACGACACCAGGGAATGTGTCGTCATCTAATTGATTATAAAAAATGGACGGAACTAGTAACGCTTCAAGCTGCAAGAAGTGACATTGAACAGGTAGGGAGTATTGCGGCAAACGAGTGTCAGCAAATTAAAGCGGACGCATAATCTAATGGTTCCAACATACGGGAACTAAAATGCTCATTACTTCAGAAGCTAATAGCCAAAATGTGCGATGAGCCAGGATCTTGAATATGCTTGTTTTTATTCACTAAAGAATCATTTTCCCAACAACGAGGACAAACTGAGTGACCTGTACTATTTTGAAAACAAGGCCAACCATGGTCTAGAGATGGCAACAAATAAAAATCTCAGTAGTTAAGAGGATTTTAACAAAAAGTTTATCAAAACACGCGTCAGATTGATCAGAATTCAAGTTTTCACTGAAAATTTTCTTTCTCAGCAATCAAATCAAAGTGGAATAAAACGGCATTAGATTACTAGACCTACAAATAATCTATCGAGTTCATCCACTTGATTTTTGAAATAAGGAAATTTTAAGAAAATACAAGGCAGTGTATTTCAAAAAATCAGATTTCCATGGTAGATCAAGCCCCCAAAATAATGTTTTCACAAGAGATTAGGCGAGCCCTCTGATATTTGATGTATTTTAGATTTTAGCGTCCATACACACTTATTTTCGTTTGGCAACAATTTTTTGTTTCTATTTATTGCAATGCTACCTTTTTCAGGGGAAAAAATTCTGAAAAAATGGACGAGTCGACAACATCCAAATGTACACTTACCAAATCTCATGCCGAAATGACTGTTTGTGGAAAAAAAAACCATAATTGCACTTGTTGTTTTGTACATCTTATGACACCTAGTTATGCTTAATGTTCTTATTTTTCAGCAAATTAGCCCAGAACAACGGAATATTGAAATATGTTTTCTCAAAATAGGTTAAAAATTGATTTTAGCTGAAACATTTTTAAAAATTCCAAAATTTTGTCTTTTCATTGAAAGCCTGGTTAATTTTAATTTTTTTCATCCCAGAATCATTCCTCAATTTCAAGGTTGAGATTGGAATGGTACTTAAATTATTTCTCACAAAACTAATTTATTTACTAACCATTTTTAAAGGTGCCTAAAAAGAAAATTCTCTTTAACAAAAGATGCACAATTTAGCTGAACCAAATAAAGTGAAAGATAATCTGCTTTTCTAATGAGACAAAGAAGTAGATTAGTCAAACTCTATCATAGGAGGTGTCTTTCAGAACCTTCGGAATCCCAGGATTTCGAAATGTACTACTCGTTTTTCAAATTTATTTTTTTATTCTCAAAAAATAAATTGATCCAAGATATTCACATCGAACGATCGTTATGCGTTGAGCAAGAACTGATGATTGCAAATGGAGAAAAAAAACGCTGTTCTTTAGGAATCATGCGGTAATGAATTTCTTAACACAAATTAGTAGAAAAACGTTTTTTAAAGGTCAGCTCCCCTAAAAACTTTTGTTTCTTTCAGAGAATAATGTTTAAAAATTGTGTCAATTGCAACATTTTCTAAAGAGTAAATTCCAAAACTTTTGATTTTTGAAAACCCATGTGTACACTTTTAAAATCTCAAACCGAGTATGTTCTTTATGAGAAAGTTATTTTTTATTCTGTTTCCTGAATCTGATGTCATTTCGTCATGAACAGTTTTGGGAATTATATGCAAACTAGACTAGAAGAACGGTATTTTGAATTATGTTTTCTGAAAATTCATTAGAAACTGTTATCAGCTGAGAAAAATTTCAGTAATTAAAAGTTTTTGTCTTTTGGTTGAACGCGATGTTTATTCTATTTTTTTGTTGCTTATTTGCACTTCTCAACGTGATTAAAACACTTGAAATAGTACTTGACCTAGCACATTAAACGGTGCATTTCAATAACATAAATTCTAGCAGGCAAACTTTATAAACTAGGATGAAAGTTTGGTCCAAAACAAATTCCTTAGCTCAAAATTAAGCTGCACAATTATGAATTGCGAGATTTTAGCCTTCTCTATGAGACCAAAAAAGAACAGTCAGCAAAAATTCTCATTACCACAGGAGGTATCAGTCGAACTCTAGTGAAACCCTGGAATTCGAAATTTACTTTTCGTTTTACAAAGTGATTTGGTGCTGCTCAGCAACCAAAACTTCAAGTGTTTACGACACTCATCTTTTAGAAATTTTGTATTGATTGCAAAATTTAGCACTCATGAACTTCCACACCAGCATTTTTGAGCCAACGAGTAGAACCTTTAGTTTTTTCTGCCATTTCAATCTTCTCCATTGGGCGAAGAGCGTCTTCTGGGTTTTGTTTTTCAACAGAAAGCTCCCAAAGACAGTGACTAGGAGGAAAGTGCAGTGTGCGACAAATCTTGTTTTCTTTTTTCATCACGGCGCTTCATACAACGATAGTATCTGTGGGAACAGCCATGACGAGGCACTTTGACCGCCAATTAAGACGGTTGCTGCAATTCTTCAGCAACAGTTTAGCTGCGATTGCTGTATCGAATAGCTTTTTGAGAATTTTGTGCTAACTGATCCAAGTCAAAGGAGCCTGGATGAAGCCAAACTATGTGCTAATGCGCAAAGTACCCAGCAGTTGTTTGCAACTCGACTCCATATTTTGCGAACGTGCCCTATGATTTTCTCTTAACTTTTTAACAAAAGATCGATCAAAAGTTGAACACAGTTGCTCCAGGAGCGAACCATTGGAAACATCATCAGGTTGGCACAATCACTGGAAACATTATCATTAGTAACTTCAAAATCAGTAGAAAATTAATTTACTGCACGATTGAACAGCTTATTTCGTTTACTATCTGGTAGCTGCAAAGATTGAAGCCTTTTTTTCGAAAAAAATCAATTGAGTGACTTTTTCTTAGTGCACAGTTGATTAGTATGTCTATCATAAATTGATATGCTGCGCGGAAGAAGACGTTATTCAGGTTATATCTGTCATTCGCGTGCAGAAATGTTGTAACAGGTCATGAAACTGGTAGTTTCCGCATTGGTAAGGCGGATCGTAAAGAAAAAAAACGAAATCGTTCCAGGGAATGTGTCGTCATCTAGTTGATGATAAAAAATGGACGGAACCAGTAACGCTTAAAGCTGCTGAAGTGACATTGAACAGTTAGGGAGTATCGCGGCAAACGACTGTCAGCAAATTACAGCGGACGCATGATCTAATGATTCCAACAAATGGGCACTAAAATGCTCATTACTTCAGAAGCTAATAGCCAAAATGTGCGATGAGCCAGGATCTTGAATATGCTTGTTTTTTATTCACTGAAGAATCATTTTCCCAACAACGACGACAAACTGGGTGATCTTTACTATTTTGAAAATAAGGCCAACCATGGACTAAAGATGGCAGCAAATAAAAATCTCAGTAGTTAAGAGGATTTCATAAAAAAGTTTTCCAAAACACGCGTCAGATTGATCAGAATTCAAGTTTTCACTAAAAATTTTCTTTCTCAACAATCAAATCAAACTGGAATAAAACGGCATTTGATTACTAGACCTACAGATAATCTATCGACTTCAACAACTTGATTTTTGAAATAAGTAAACCTTAAGAAAATACAAGGCAGTGTATTTCAAAAAATCAGATTTCCATGATAGATCAAGCCCCCAAAATAATGATTTCACAAGAGATTAGGCGAGCCCTCTGATATTTGATGTATTTTAGATTTTAGCGTCCATACAAACTTATTTTGGTTTGGCAACAGTTTTTTGTTTCTTTTTATTGCATTGCTACCTTTTTCAGGGAGAAAAATTCTGAAAAAATGGTTGAGTCGACAACACCCAAATGTACACTTACCAAATCTCATGCCGAAATGACTGTTTCTGGAAAAAACTATAATTACACTTGTTGTTTTGTACATCTTATGACACCTAGTTATGCTTAATGTTCTTATTTTTCAGCAAATTTGCCCAGAAGAGCGGAATTTTGAAATATGTTTTCTCAAAATAGGTTAAAAATTGATTTTAGCTTAGACTTTTTTCAAAAATTCCAAAATTTTGTCTCTTCATTGAAAACCTAGTTAATTTAAAATTTTTTCATCTCAGATTCATTACTCATTTTCATGGTTGAGATTGGAATGGTAATTAAACTATTTCTCACAAAACTTATTGTTTACTAACCATTTTTAAAGGTGCCTAAAAAAGAAAGTTCTCTTTAACAAAAGATGCACAATTTAGCTGAACCAAATAAAGTGAAAGATAATCTGCTTTTCTAATGAGACAAAGAAGTAGAACAGAACAGTCAAACTCTATCATAGGAGGTATCTTTCAGAACCTTTGGAAACCCAGGATTTCGAAATGTACTATTTGTTTTTCAAATTTATTTTTTTTATTCTCAAAAAACAAATTGATGCGAGATATTCACATCGAATGATCGTTATCCGTTGAGCAAGGACTGATGATTGCAAATTGAGAAAATAAAAACGCAGTTCTTCAGGAAACATGATGTAATGAGTTTCTTAACACAAATTAGTAGAAAAACGTTTTTTAAAGGTCAGCTGCCCTAAAAACTTTTATTTCTTTCAGAGAATAATGTTTAAAAAAATGTGTCAATTGCAACATTTTCTAAAGAGTAAATTCCAAAGCTCTTTTGATTTTTGAAAACCCATGTGTACACTTTTAAAATCTCAAACCGAGTATGTTCTTTATGAAAAAGTTTTTTTCTAATTCTGTTTCCTGAATCTGATGTCATTTCGTCATGAACAGTATTGGGAATTATATGCAAACTAGACTAGAAGAACGGTATTTTGATTTATCTTTTCTGAAAATTCATTAGAAACTGTTATCAGCTGAGAACAATTTCAGTAATAAAAAATTCTTGTCTTTTGGTTGAACGCGATGTTAATCCTATTTTTTTGTTTTTTTGCACTTCTCAACGTGATTAAAACACTTGGAATAGTAGGTGACCTAGCACATTAAACGATGCATTTCAAAAACACAAGTTCTAGCAATCATAACTTTATAAAATAGGATGAAAGTTTGGTCCAAAACAAATTCCTTAGCTCAAAATTAAGCTGCACAGTTATGAATTGCGAGATTTTAGCCTTCACTATGAGACCAATAAAACAGTCAGCAAAAATTCTCATAACCACAGGAGGTATCAGTCGAAATCTAGTGAAACCCTGGAATTCGAAATTCATTTTTCGTTGTACAAAGTGATTTCGTACTTCTCAGCAACCAAAACGTCAAGTGTTTACGACACTAATCTTTTAGAAATTTTGTATTGATTGCAAAATTAAGCACTAATGAACTTCCACGTGGAATATGCGGCAATTAGTTTCTTTGGGTTTTTTTGGCAAGTCAAGCCACAAAAAAACAATTTTTGCGTCGGAGTTCAGAAGAAACCTCTCTGATATCCTAGCTTTTTCGTGAGTTTTTTTTATAGGCAATAGTGTTTGAAAAGAATGTTTGAACTGCAACTATTGCCAGGTTGAAAAGTCTGAAAAACTTTTTGAATTTCGAAACCAGAATGTACTCCTTTCAAATTTCATATCTAAATAATTTTCTGTGAAAACGTGAATTATATCAATTAGAAGTCATCTTGCTACGATCATAAGTTGCATTTTTAGACAAACTATCTTAGAATAGCGACAAAATAAATCCATTTCTGTCAAAATTATTGGAACCTCATTTCAGCAGAGAACATAAAAAAACCTGGATTTATGTTCAACATGGAAAAATAGGAGTTTGAAAATGATGGTAAATGCCCATTTTCAACTCCTTCACACTAAAGGTGCGGGTTGAAAAAATTCACAATACTTTTTCGTCAGTTCAGCGAATCTAATTGAACACATATTGCGAGCAAGAATTTTAAAGCTAGTTTTTTTTGTAAAGTAACTGGTCAACCACGCAAGACGCATTCAATTTCATTAAGCAATCAAAAACTTAGAAATTGTTTTTGACTTCAGAACTTTTCACTTTTTCTAGCAAGCGCATGTCATACTCTTTTTATCAACAATTTGTTTTTGATATGCATTTTTCGACTCATTCATTAGAATCCCATTTTTAACTCAATTGAGAATACCCAAACTGGTTTCTGAATGGTTTTTGATTAATAATACTTTCCTGTGGAGACAAGTTTATCGTATAACTTTCAGATATAAAAACTATATGATAAGCATTTTTCGACTAAAAGTAAATTATGTCTTTTTTTACGGTAAAACAATGTCAATCAATCTGATTGATTTTTGATTATTCTAATATCCCTATGGAAAATTGCTTGTCGTACATTTTAATATATAAAAATTGAGCGTTTTTTCGAAATCATAATTTTTCGAAATCAACATGCATGCTATCATTCAGGATTTTTTAAAACTGATTCAAAACTACGTCAACACATCAATCGATTTGGAGTTATTTTAATTTTTTTTTCGGAGAAAATGATTGTCATACAATTTTCATATAGGGAAATTATCTGATCCACATTTTTTCGACCGAAACTAAAATCAGGTTCCTGAGAGTCAAAACCCTCTCGATCATTGAAAACTTGCATCAGGCTCATTTGAAATTGCCCAAACACGATTTGTATAGTGATTTTTGAAAATTTAATTTTTATTTTAACAAAATGCTTATCATACAGTTTTCACCCATAAAATTTATATGATGAGCATTTTTCATCCTACAGTTTTACGATTTTTTTATTTGAAAGCTTCAAAATGGTCAAATAAAATGTGTATTAAAAATCTTAAAAACAATTTTTAAATTTTGAATGGAAACTATATGATTCTATATGGAATCTATATGATATTATTTCTGTTCTTTTGGACGTCAACCCGGGGATGGAATTTTAAAAAATCATCGAAAATATAAAATTAAATCGAGTCGCTTCATCGAAAACCAAACTTGACTTATATGTTAAACCCCCTCTTAAAGTGCAAGCCAGTGTCTTCTTTGGGGAAGGGCGTTACTAGATTGTTGAGATTGAACTACTTTTTCTGTTCGATGTAACAGCGTAATATGTTTTATTCGAGGTTTATGCTTTTTTATTTAAAGGTAGAAATAAATCTTAAAATGTTTTCGTTTTTCTTTTGATTGAATTTGAGTGAGATGTTGATTAGTTTTCCATGGTTCTCTAAGTTCTTAGATTTTGTAAGTTATGATCTTCGTTTAAGTGTGGAGTTTTTTAGATTGAATGTTATGTTGTTGAAGCAATTGACGAAAAAAATAGACTCACTTTTATCGTCAGTTTGATTTCATGAAAAAATGAGAGTTCAAAAATGGTTAATATCGAAGAATTCGGTCAATTTCCTGTTAAAAAGTAAATATGTAACCATACTTGGAAGCAGATTGAGTTCAAGTGACGCTTCTAAGAATGTGATCACAGCTATCTATGTTGACTCGGAAGGGAATCCGAGCTCAGAAGACCCATTCGATAAGCAGAGTAAGCTGAGTGATCAAGTGAAGGGAAGTGTGAAGAGTTTCCTGAAGGAGAAGAGAGTCCAGATTAAACCAGGAACTTCGAAGGTACTCAGTTGGCCTTCGGATGTCATGCCATACAAGAGTATCAGGCAAGAAACAACTAATTTAAAATTTTTTTAGAGCTGTGTTTTGTTTTTGTTATCACAGCCCTATTCATTTTTGCTGAACCTAGTTTTTGTAGAATAATTACAATGTAGCAGAAACAGAGATAACGGTTAAAAGTCAGTGGGTAATAGAAAACAGGCGCCCAGTAAAGGATCTAATATTCGAAGGAGAGCTGGTTCAGAAACTTAAATTGATGTTTTTAGGTCTGCTCGATTGATTTTGTAACTCCCATCAGTAACTGTTGATACTACCGCAATTTTTTTACGCCACTTACGCAATTGTCAAAGAAGCTATTTGCTAGCTTTTTCAGTGCTTAACAAAAAGTTCTAAATTCAAATTTTTTGCTCTTTCTATACCGTCAAATATTGTTTGCAGCAGCGCCGATTCTTGATCTTGGTGAGCCTAAAAATGTAATTGAAATATAAACCCATCTTCTTTAGACCAGTCCGAACAGTTTTTTCCGAGCACTTAAATTTTCTCATCTAATCGTTGAGTAGAAATGGCAGAACTACGCAGCCGATTAGCTACCACAATCAGCCGGTTTTTCATATCGAGTATTCTGTTTAAGGGTCAATGAACGAAGCCAAGATACTTACTTTGGCCGTGATTTTTTGTTATTCTTTTTTTTTCAGGAGTTTGTTGAAGCTCAATTTTTTCATTATTCTGATTAAGTGTCAATCAAAGACGTGAAAACATTTATTTAGGTCTGTTAGTTTTCCATTTTGTTCAGAAATATGTCTTAAAAATTGTTCATGGTCAAGTTTGTTTTTTTTTCAGCCTGGCGGCCGTGTCTAAGGACAACCTGAATGACCCCCTAGTTGACCTAAAAAGGGAGCAGATCAGACTGGCCTACTCCTCCTCCATCCGCACTCTCTCCACTATGAAGGAGACTGAAGTGGTAGTGGACAGTGTGGGGGGACAGCAGCAGGGGGAGATGGGGGCTGTGAGTGAGGGCTGTCATCTAGCTGCATACAATTTCGACATGTACAAGGCTGCCAAGTACAAGAAGCCAGGTTCATTTAATATATTCGTATACTTGCAGGGTAATGCAGAATTTTTCGGACGGCCTCAAGTTTGAACCAAACTCAGTTTCTGAAGTTGCGTCGAGGTTCTGATGAGTCGACCCGTTTATTCTGCAGTTAAATATTCATTACATAATATAAGTTATATTTTTTAAGTTATGAATCTGGAGCTGCTGGATGAGTCTTGTGCCGGAAGAGGGGACTGGATGGAGGGCTTTGTGCTGGCAGACTGTCAGAACATGGCCAGGACTCTGACGGAGATGCCCTCCAATCTACTCACTCCGGAGAAGTTTGTAGAGGAAGTGGTCAACCTCTTCGAACAACAAAAGTAAGAGATCTGAGTTAAATATTATTACACTTGCCAGCAGCTGGGGTATTAGTACGAACCCTCTTTTTTCCTAACTTAACTCGCAAATAAAAGTGTTCATTGAAAGTGGAAAGTGTTCACTTATTTGGTGGAACTTTGCTATAATCACGATCTAGCATTCGAATTTTTTTAGCATCTGTTCTCTTCTTAGTTGCGGTTAGTGTTTGTGATCAATGAAGCGTCGGTGGTTAAAGTGTGGGACTCCTAATCTCTAGGTCGCAGATCGAATCCGAGACGTAGTCTCATTTTCACTAATTTGAGGCTTATTTCTACTTTATCTTGCACTTATATTATTGCACTTTATTGGGCTGCTTTTTGTCGTGTTCTCGTTAGTGGGGGCGAAGCCACAAAACGCCTCTGTGTACTATGATAAGCTAGGGTTTTGGAACCGAGCACTAGATTTTTCCCGGAAATAATTTTGTTCGCAAGACTTCGAAGATGTTTCCTCTTGCGATATATTAATTTCAAAATCAATCAACCACTCAGAGCATCTGGCGTAGAGTTAGCACCTCTGGTTAAGACGTCACAGGTTTGTGGTTTGAACCTGACCGGGTTTTCTTTCAAGCATTTTTCTGCTTTTTCGGACTATCGTCTGTCTGTTTAGTTTTGTCTGTTTAGTTCACGTAGCAATGCTCAGTTTTTCTGAATGCCATTTCAAAAGCCCCATTGGTAGAGGTAAGATTTTTTGTGGATTTTAACTTATATTTTTTGAAAAAATTTTAGTATTTTTTTTAATACTTATTTAAAAAAAAATGCTCCGTTCATAAGTGTGCACGGAATCATTACCTATGCAATGATTGTGCTCGCAGTTATTCTTTCGGATCATAGATTGATTCTTGTTAACAACTTGTCCAACAAAAGCATTTTTTAAAATCTACATTTTTATTATATTTGCATTTCAAATACCCGTTCTATTCATTAGTTGTTTTTATGGTTTTCAATTTACCAATTTCGTTCCGGTATACTGTCTTTTTTTCGTTTTTCTTGTTTTTTTTTGTTCACTCAACTTAGATGTTTGTTCGGCTTATACTCAATCGGGTTAGTGGTTTCATATTGCATCGTTCGATGAGCGAAACAAGTTTCCAATGCGTATGAGTTTTGTTGTAGTCAATTTAATAAAAATTCAAAGTTTTGTTTGAAAACATTTTTTTGCTCGGCGGGTGCCTTCCCAAAAACTTTCTCATTGATCAGCTTGTTTTTTCTCAAATAGTTGAACTGTATTCAAGTCAAAGATTTGGTAGATCTAGCATTGCTCGAAGTTTTCAAAAAAACTTTGGCTCAGCGGCTTTGGTTTCAATTTCTGTCTGCTGATTTATCGTGCTATGTTTGTGATGTATCGCAAATGGTTTTACGCTCTGTTTCGCCGCTGTGTGAAAAAGATCAGAAATATACTCGAATTTTTTTTCAAGGTTTCGTACCGCATGGTTAATACTAAAAATGACATATAGACTTATGAAACCGTCTGATTTCGGAGAAGTTTTTGAAAATTACAATCGCCTTTTTTTCGCTTCCTCGATATTAATGCTTATGCACCAATCCCTGATTTAAACTAGCCAAAGGGTTCTCGATTAAAAGAGTTCAAGGATATATTTTTTCGGATTGGACAAAATAAATGCATATTTTACTAGGATCACGTAAGTAATAGGGATCACCTAAATTAGGATCACGGAAAAAATTCACATCCATCTTGTCGTACAATTTCTAATTGGTGTTTGAACAGTGTTGGTTTAGGACAATCCGGACATAACGAACAAAACTTGAAACTGAAAAGGCGTTTTTCTCAAATTGGGTTGATTTTAGACAGGAAATAATCCGGCGAAGTTAGCTGAGACTTAGCGGAGTTTTTAAGATGCGATTTTGCAAAACTCGAGCACAATATTTTACTCCAAAGCCGATCGTTTCTTGCTTTTTAGTCAATCATAAATTACGCCCAAACTGCCGGATCGATTGTTGACAAAACTATATCAAATTGAGCCTGTTGAGTCTTTAATAGCTGAGTCTCCAGTTTTGGTTCAGCGCTAGCACTTGTTCTCGCCGTGGCATCCTCAAATTGACATCATTCTAGATAAAAATTGAACCTTATTCAAAATATCTCATCAAACTTTTTTGTTTTTGTCTCATTTTCGTTCGGGTAACTTGCCATGATCTGTTTAAGCGTCAAGGAAAGAAGTTGAAACATTTATTTATTTCGTGTGGTTTTTTCGGAAATTTTTGGTTTGAAGAATTTTTTTTCAATATTCTAAATTAATTTGCATTCTGAACGGACATAATTTGATATGAATGATGTTTAGGGGTGACTCTGAAGTGGAGTTGGAGATCAAGATCAGAGAGGAGGCTTGGCTGAGAGAGCAGCAGATGAATGCCCTCCTGGCAGTGGCCCAGGGATCCAGTCAGAAGCCATACCTGCTCGAGCTGCACCTCACCCACCCCAAGGCAGACAAGGGGGTGCAGCCACTGGTTCTGGTGGGCAAGGGGGTCACATTCGACTCGGGGGGCATATCGATCAAGCCATCCAAACTCATGGACGTGATGAGGGGGGACATGGGCGGGGCTGCATGTGTGGCGGCCACTGCTTTGGGGGTAGCTGTTTGTTTGCAGTTTTACAGCCAATTTGATTTTTTTTTGCAAAAACTGATGATGTCTTAAGTAGTCTTCGAAAGGAAGCACAAACAGTTGAGCTTCAAAGCGAATTTTTTATCCTATCCTAGCAGTTAAGAAATACCGCTTTTGACAAAAAAAAGTACTATTCCTGATTAAAAAATTGCGTAGCTCATGTTAGTGCGTAAATTTTCTAGAAAAAAGGTCAAGCCAACCACAGATTTTAACCACTCGTTGTGTGATCCTGATTTTGTCCGGTATAATATGTGAGTGTAATATAAGACTCAAACAGCTCAGAATCGATTAACTCAGAGAGACAACGATATCTAACTTATGGCTAAGTCTCTGCCTCTCAATCGAAAGGTCGTTGGTTCGAGACCCACTATGCATAGGGAAGAATGTGAGAAGCAAATCGGTTCTCTCTATTTGTTCAGGCGCTGCGTCTCAATGTGTGTGGTCGGGTGGTGTGTCTAATGGGACTGGTGGAGAACATGCCCAGTGGTGACTCATTCAAACCCGGTGACGTAATCTTCTCCCGCAGTGGACACTCGATCCAAGTGGACAACACGGACGCAGAGGGCAGGCTTGTGCTCGCTGATCTACTGGGTAAGCTATTGCAACAGCAACCAAAACTCGTGAAGTGGGGAGCGGTGGTGAAGTGGTTACGTCTCGGCTTCTCAATCGAGAGGTCGGATGTTCGAGACCCACCATGATCCGTGCTCGTTAAAAATAACCAAAAAAAGTTCATGTAGTTCTTAAGCAGGGGCACAACAGCGGTTCTCCGCGTAGAGCTGAACAGCTTGTATAGTGGTCTTTTCCCTTGTGGATAAACTGTCATAAATTGACTTCACCTTCCAAAAAATAGCTCAGCTTAAACTAGTGATCATACGGCGCAAATTTTCAAAGATTCACTTAGGGCGCATGGCCAGTTGGATCTGTATTGGGTTTTAGTGGAGCTCAGAAAATTTGATTTGTCGACCTAGAAAAAACGAAAAACGATTTTAAAAAATCTTTTCCCTCACAAAAATTACCTCCAATTGTCACTGGACCTTAAAGTAAGTTAGCTTGGAAAAAGTATGTTTCTTTCAAAATTAGAAAGTTTCTCCGACAACGTGCTGCTGATGTTACTTGCTCCATGAACATTTTGTTTAATATCTGTCGACATTAAGCACGAATTGTGAGCGGTGTTTTCTGGTTGACTTGTGTATGTATATTGTGTGCATGTGTTTTGTGTGTAGACTACAGCGAAGTGTGGCAGCCCAGTGCAGTGGTGGATGTGGCCACTCTGACCCTGGCAGTGGAAGTGGCTCTGGGTGCTGCATTCACTGGCGTATTCACCACTACCAACAAACTATTCGACCTACTCAGGTGAGGCGAAACATGAGGACATGACAAAAGGGGAGGCGAGATGAGTAAGTCAACATCTATGGTTATCTTCGAGGAAAAAAATAGAGGCTGTTTTTCTAGTTAATTTCCAAGTATAAACCCTTGTAATGATTACATAAGCATAGCTTGTGTTATACTATGAACTTTCTTTTTTTTTAACCTAAGTCGCAAATATTGTTGCGACAAAATGTGTTCTTTTTGAAAGTGTTCATTTTGATCAAAAATCAGCCATTAAGTACAGCCAATGCAAAGGATATTAACACAGGCTATTATATTACAAATAACACTTAAGCTTCAAGGTATCATGGATCTTAGCGTAGAGGTAGAGAAGGAGACCAGCAACAAAATTAGAGGGTTCGAACCTGGGCTCTATAAATTGAGGCATGTTAGTTGGCAAATATAAATTGAGGCATGTTAGTTGGCAAATTTCTTTTTTTTTTCAAATTGACTGGTACTCTAAATGCGTCACTTAGCAATTAAGTAGACTCATAATTGGAATGCTTCTTTTAAGAAATTTTGTAGACTCAAAGTTTTACTCATTCAGTTTTTCCCAGTAGCGTTATCGGTCATATTTTTGCTTGTGTATGCGAAGTGCAACTTCGCCTCTGTGTAAAAGTCATGAAATCCTCCTAGTAGCTAACCCAGAATGATCGAAAAATCAGATACATTCAAAAGCAACGGTTTCAGCGAAACGAAATTTGTCGAATAATCTTATTTTTCAATTTTTTATTATCTACCCTGAAACCTAACCTATGGTACTAATCCTCGTAGTGACTCATCGAAGTTTTTGAGATAAAAAATAAACTCGGACCAAGTGAAAATTACATTAGAGAGATCGTTTACTCGTTTAAAATCATTTTTCAGCCGCTAAGAATCCAGCATTATGTTTGTTGGTTTTACTGCTAGAGTGCCATTTATTTAGTGTGGTGGTCGTTCTCTTGGTTAATATAAGGGGGGAAATATTCGCGTGGGCGGGAAAAAAATGTAACTTTCGTTATCAGCGATGTCCAGTTAAAAAGGTAGAACCGATTTTTTAACATATAACTAATAATTTTTTTTTCGGCCCAAATCGATTTAACCAATTTTGCTTTTAAACATTGATAAAACAAATTATAAATACATTCTTTTTTATTGTAAATGAGGCAAGCTTTAAAAGTATTCGGAACAAGAATTTGGCGGACGATATCAAATGGGATCAACCGTACAATCTCTCCTCCCATCCCCCCTGATGACCTACCGTAGAAAGCCCTTCCCAACCATATATTAAATCTGAAAATTGATTCTGTATAAATTATACTTTTCATGAAATCGCGCAAATAAAAATGGTTTATAAAATTTTGTATGCGAGGTCGAGGTTGTAATTGTATACTGGTAATTGCTTAGATTAATGTTTCATTTCATTGTTTTCAGTAATTTTGAATGAGCTATTCTCAAAGTTAGATCATGAAAAATCCATATTTTCTCTCCCATTGTATTAAATTGCCAAAATTGCAACTTATTAATCGATGGAGGACGACTTAGTGAAGGTTTGGTGTGGCGCTGAAAAAAAAACGATTTCTTGGCCTTACTTAGATTCAAAATGCACTCCTGAAAAGCTAATATATGGTCCAGTTTTAATTGGTTAAAAAAGACCGGTATGTAACCAAATTGGTTGAACCAATTGGTTATTGGTTAAATCAGTTTAACAAACCATTTTTTTAACCAATTGGTTAAACCAATTGTTAAACAAATGGTTACTTTGGACATCACTGTTCGTTATATTGTTTATCAAATGAGCTTTCTGACTCTTTTTACGGTTAAATATTTTGTTTTCTGCAGGAAATCTGGCAGTTCCACTGGCGATCAAGTGTGGCGACTGCCCCTCAGTCCCCTCTTCACCCGACAAGTGTCCAACTCCCCCCTAGCCGACCTGAACAACTCACCCGGCCTCAGAGGAGGGGGAGCGTGCACTGCTGCCGCTTTTCTATCCCACTTTGTCAAGTGTCCTTCATGGGCCCATTTGGACATCGGGGGTGTGTTTGAGAATAAAAACGAAGTGCAGTATCTGTCCAAAGGGATGTCGGGCAGACCAACGAGGACTCTGATACAGTTTTGCAGGAACTATTTTTCGCCTTGAACGATTTTGTTGCAATGTTCAATTGAAAACTTATTGTGCTTTTCCGAAGAGCAGTACATGAAAAACAAAGTTACTCATGACTGTCTGTCTAATGATGATCTATGAAATTATTTGTCACTCGTCATTTTGATGCTTAAACGTGAAAAATGCTATTAAATTCTGCCCCAAACCTGTAATAAGTTTGGTTTGAAATTTACTTTTTCACTCCTAACTTTTATTAGGAGGTAATTTGAAGAACGAATATTGATAAAAACTAAAAAATACAAAAGAACAAGAATAGCCGGATGCTGTACAAATAGCGCAGAATATTCTGACCTCGCAAACTTTTATAACAAAATATAAAAAAAAGAAAAAATTTGTGAAAGGATATTGAATAAGTTAATGGGCCATAAAAACCAATTGATAATAGATAATGTATTGGAAAAATGGCAACTTAGAGTAGATCTTTGATCCCAAATTTCCTGTCTGAAAAACGAGAAAAAAAGGAGATCAGTTTTTCGAAACACTGAGACTTGGCAATTTTTTGAGACGGAAACTTTTTGATTCTTTAAGAATCCGATTAACGGCAAAAAAACGAACCTATACCATTGGTGGTTAGAACAAAAACTGCGTTTTCAGTTTTACAAATTTCTATGAAACCATATTTAAAACAATTGTTTAACGAGGGCACATGAATTTTGGTCTGAGATATTTTGTTTGTATTCCACTCAGAGCTACAGGAACAGAAAATCATTGGGTCCTGAGTTATTTTTATGGCGATGCAAGAAATGGTATTTTTAGTCTAAGTTTCTCCGTATTTATTGCTCATTTTCTCGTTAAATTGAATATCATCATTATAACAGCTTCTTTGTTCAAACAGTGAGCTTGCAGTTTTTGTTACACGAAAAAAACTGAGCGGACTTAACAGTCAATTTATTCATTGTAAATGTTAGATCTGAATTGATTTCAGATATCATAGCTGAAGCCCCTTCATTCAAACAATTATTTGCTTTGATCGGCTAAAATACTCATTTTATCACTTTGTTATTGATTACAAAAAAGAGTTATTTGTGTAATTGATAGAATTATCAAGAGAGAGATAATTGAATTATGAAGCTTCCGATGGATATCAAGCTGGCCCGTCTTCGTGAACTGATGAAGACAGCTTCGCCGACACTATCCAAAGGTCAAGGTCAGATCTCCCTTACAAATTAGTTCCCTGTCAAATGCAAAGGAATTGGAACCTTGAAATTTTTCCCGGGTGTTATCAACTGAACCATATGTCCGGCCAAATGGCTGGTTGTTGCGCTAGAAGTAAGGCAGACTCTTCCAACCACGGTATTACACGGAGAATTTTTCTTAAAAAAACCACAAAAATTTTTTTTGTTCTTTTCTTGAGCATTTTTGGCCACACCGAACGAATTGAAAGGATCTCAATTCTTCTTAAAAGTGAGTTTAGGTCCGGGGTGGCCTTCTCATAGAGTAATTTTGGATAGGGTACACCGTCTGCTCGTCACGCTATCTTATTTTCGGCCGGATAGATTCGTGCAACTTCTTAGTCTAATACCAATCCTAATCTTACTCCTATATCTCCTTGTCTCAATAGATCTAGTATATACTGTTATTCTTGCGAGGTTAGAGGAGAGGAAGACAACTGCTTTCTAAGTTAGATAATTTTTTCTCTGGCTGAACTATAAATAGTTTCAGCTTTACAAATTACCATAACTTTCAGTAATGGATCATGATGGGTTAGTTCTAAATACATGTTTTAAAGATTCCAAAAGCTTGAAAATGATGTGACACGGACCTTTCAAACAGCAGAGAATTATTATGGTAGATATTGTCTGCAAAGTGGAAGTATTGAGAATAATCTTACTCGAAGCCAAGATAACTTTTTGAAAGATGTTTTTTGTTATCTGAAGTTTGTCTGCAAAGACTTCAATATGATAATGATGTGCGGGCGTTTTATTAGCTTATATATTCACCAAATGACATTGCCGAAAAACCTGTAATTAAAGTGTATTCTCTGCTTCCTGGTGTTTACTATTTAGTCATATGCGAAAGTAGCCTAAACCAAGCAGCAGTAATTTAGTGGATACAACATGCGACTCTTGGTCCTTTTATTTTCGAACGTTTTATTTTCGTATATTTACATTTGCCGTTAGACTTTTCTCAACGTCCCTATACGTTAGCAAGCGTTATCAAATCGGAACAAAGACTCCGTTAACCATGTTTTTTCCCTGTGTTATTTCCATTTTAAATGCCCATGATATCTTCTTAAATATTAAATGAAAGTCGGAATGCGCTATGGACGCAATGTGTAACTGAACACAATGCTTAAGAGTTATTAGGAGACAATTTTTATAAGGCTATCGAGCGTAACGTTTAAGAATCATTCAGAGGAAGATGAACTCGATAATACTTCAAGGCTATAGACAGTACATGCGTAATTTTTGTCCAAAATGTTGCGTTCACTGATGCATTTCAGCCTGAAATGAATCACTTAAAAACAGCAACCTCAATGCAAAGATCGAAAGTTTTTACGAACCGATTCGGTCTATGAAATAACTTGGAATAGTTCCACGTTTCATAGCTTCAAAAGCTTGCTTGGAAAACTTGAAACGTTTCGCGAACCGATTTGGTCCAATAAATGACTTGAAATATTGCAAAGTTTCTTCGCTTGTTCAAAAAACGTAAAGGTTTTTGCGAAGCGATTCAGTCTATGAAGAAAGTTGAAATATTTCAAACTTTCATAGCTTCAAAAGCTTGCTTAGAAAAACTTAAATTTTTCGCGAACCAATTCAGTCTATGAAATGAAAATGTCGTAGTTTTCAAGTTTCGAATAGCTTCAACGTTTCAATTTGCTTGCTTAGACAAGTTTTTGTGAACCGATTTGTTTTCTTTAAATATCTTGAATTATGTCAAAGTTTTGTAGCTTGAACTGCTTGCTGTGGAAAATTTCAACTTATAGCAAAAGCGATTCGGTCTAAGATATAGCTTGGATTTTTGAAGTTCCTTGCTCCATTAGTTCGCGCAAAAAAATTTAATTCAAAAACTGCGAAAAACCTCGAAATCACTTGAAAAGCCTCAACAGAAAACAGTTTGCCATCCGCTTCGTTTTTTTGAACTAACTTGAAATTTTAAAAGTTTCATAGCTTTAATAGCTTCGCTTGAAAACTGTACTTTTTGCGAATTGATTCGCTCTTTGAAACAACTGGAAATATTTCAATGTTTTATCGCTTGAAAAGGTTCCATTCAAAAACCCTAATTTGTACTATCCGATTTGCTTCATGAAACATTTTGAAATATTTCAAAGTTTCATAGTTTGATTAGCTTGCTTATAAAAACCTCCAATTTTTCGGGAACTGATTTGTTCTATGAAACATAAATTTTTCAAACCGATTTACGATATGGTTTAACTTGAAATTGTTCAAAGTTTCTTTGCTTGGTTACCTTGATCAGAAAAACAATTAATTTTTTGCGAGCCAATTGATTAGTGGAGGCGGGCTTGCTAATTAACCTAAATCAGCTGGCGAGTGTATTGTTATTATACTTTCCGCCAGTACTCTTCTTTTAAAGGCAACTCGCAAAACTCGAAAATTTTTGGCATTTTAATAGCACATGCTGCATCCGCTTTATTGGCGACTAGTACTTCAGACTTTGAGCCAGTATGCCTCAGGTTGCACATAACTATAATTTTACTGGCAGGTTATAATCTTAAGAAAAATTTTTTCACACAAGCGAGCAGTTAATTTATAAGTACGGATCTTGTTATCTATTACCCCTCTTTTTCGATTTTCAGAAATTCAACTTTGGCTGCCCACATTTTCAAGAGCTTACCACAATTTCAGAAAATATATTTAATTAATTTTTTTAAATAGTTATTATATAAATAGTGAGTAATACAAATACGAACGCGCGAAAATGAAAACCAAATTAATTGCTGACATTTTTGAAATGCATAATTTATACGTTAATGGTTATCAAAATTGAGACATGGATAGGGGGAACTAGTTAACAAGGTCCACTAGGGGGGAATGGTTAACAAGATCCATTAGTACGAACCTTCTTTTTTCTAACCTTACTCTCAAATAAAAGTGTTCATTGAAATTGGAAAGGGTTCACTTATTTGGTGGCATTTTTGCTATAATCACGATCTAGCATTGGAAATTTCATAGCATCTATTATCTGTGGCTGGTATGTGCGATCAATTAAGTCACGTGGCTCAATGGTTAGTGCTTGAGACTCAAAATTTCTAGGTCGCAGACCGAATCCGAGACGTAGCCGATTTTTTACTAATTCGAGGCTCATTTCTACTTCTTCTTGATTCACGGGTAGATTCTGAAGCAAGATTTTACACAGAGGCGGAGCTTCGCTTCGCAAACGCTAGCGAGAACACGACAAAAAATCAGCTCTATAAAGTTCAATATGTTTTTTGGCTTTTCAACAGTCGCACCACCAGATTAAAGTTAAATTTTTTTGTGTAACTATTGGTTTTCAAAGTTGTATTTGAGGACGAAATTCACCGGTTTCTGCTAAGATTTTTTGTAATGTTTTATGTTAAAGTTATTATGATAACCGAAGTTACTTCGGCTCTTTTCCAGTTTCTCCCATTTCAAATTCCATTTCGATAAGTTTGTTTCCCGTTGCGTTATCTTAATGCAATGAAATTTGGCATGGTGAACAAACTGACGACTGTGAACAGATTTGATCTGCCTGCTTCACAGCATTTCGCCGTAATAATACGTTAAAAAACTTCAAAATCTTTTGAAAAGTGGAGCGGGGGGGGGAGTGGGTGGAAAAGAGCCGTTACTGCACTAATCCTTCATCATTTCTTCCAGTCAAAAAAAGCTTCGGAACTTCCTAAATTGGAGAAAAAACTAAAGTATAACGTGAATAGAAGTAAAGAGAGTGAGTTGGTTGTTTCAGGCGACCAAGAGAGTGGTGGCGGCGGTGTTGGACTGAGTGCCTATGTAGTGCCGAGTGAAGATGCACACCAGTCGGAGTACACAGCTGCCCCCCACAAGAGGAGACAGTTCATCAGTGGGTTCACAGGCAGTGCCGCCACAGCTGTCATTACTATGGACAAGGTCAGTCGGTGTTGTTCTATAATGAAATGGGGAGAATTTGGGGGTGGTAGCTTTCCCAGTTCCACCCTCCACCCCTTTCATATTTTCTGAATTCAACATCAGAAAGCAGCAGTTTGATGGTGTAACGAGGGGTGAAAAATTGTTCACGTTATCCAAGTGTTACAAAAATTAGCATGCGAGTTAATTTGACCATGACAAAAACAGATTTGATTTTCATGTTTAACCTTGTAAAACCCTTCGTGATACCATAATATTGATGCTTATTTGAGGTGGGGTTCGGAGTGGGTAAAATTGTGCTGAGTCCAGAGAATATCGTAATTAGATATACTTAAGGTACACGTGTATATTTGAAATCTTTACGAAATATAAAACCAGCAGTTAATTATTCAACCAAATTTTAACTGCCCAACGACTTAATTTATTACAAACAGCGACTCAATATTACGATATTTGCATTAAAAATCTTCGTTATTATTTTGATATCATTCTATTATGGATGAAATGGCGTTCAAGAAATCCAGACTTTCGAGTGATTTAACTGCAAAGGGTCAGAGAAAACATCCGGAATAATTGTTTGTTTTAGTCCAATTCGCTGCTGTCTATTCAATGACTCACACCAATTATGTAGCCCCATTGACCCTACTCCAATGACCTAAAACATGCCCGTAGTTAGAGCCTTATTACTTAAAGACTGTAAAAAACTTTAAATTGAATAACTGCATGGCCTGATCCTTTTTGCTGCACTACTTACTATCGTTGGTACTATATTCTCTGCCATATAAACGGATATAAATTACTGCAGTTTATTCACTATTTTTTGCGGCTCTTTTCCACCCCCCCCCCCCCCTCTATATTTCAAACTAGGCTCTTTTTCCTTCCCCCCCCCCACTTGCAAATTTTTACATGTAAAATTGTTGACCACATTTGTCCGATTGTTATGAAAATTTACATACAAACTAATAAGGCCACGACAAACATATTTGGTCTTCATACTCAACCTCGTAAAACCACTCGTTACACTAATAAGTTGAAACTGGCGTGAGGTGGGGGGAAAAGGAAAAAGAGCCTCAAACTACTTTAACATTGTCATAATACAATAAAATTGCATGGTGAACAAACTAACAATTGTGAACAATTTTGGTCTTCATGATTTACATTGTAAAATTACGCATTTAGCCGTTACAAAACGTAAAATGACTATGAAAATGAAAAATATAAAAGGTGAGAGGAAAGTGGAAAAGCGCCTTCCCTTGTTCTCACTTTCACGTTCTATTGGAAAAGGGCCAAAAATAAAGCTCAATAAGCTCAGCTCCTTTTTTGTGTTTCATCGGATGTTTTCACTGGAACTTAGTAGTTATAATCTACATTACTCTCGTCTCGTTCGGATCAGTGTGGTGTAAATTCAAGCCACTCCGGATCGGACCTCATGTTAAACTGCCTCTGCAAGATTCTCTGGCTTTGTGTCTGACCGAGTTTCAACAACACGTTTTCAATACGTATCTCAATTCAACTGTTCCTACTTTTGCGACAGTGCCGACTGAAGCTGCCACTACCGAGCAGACTCCCTCGTTCGCTGCTTCGGGATGACTACTAAAAATGAGTGGAATAATTGGCTCTTTTCCACCCCAGGCATTTTTGAAATTTGCAATTTTTCTAGTTGTTTTACGGCTAAACGCGGTAATTCTGGCTAAACGCGTAGTTTTGATGTAAGGTATACAGAACAAATATATTAACAATTTTTAGCTCTTTTTCCGGCTCTTTTCCAGTTTCCCCCCCCCCCCTTTGTTAAATTACAAAAAGAGATGTTCAAAAATTGTTCACACGGCAATTTTCATGTTAGAAATGTTGTGAAAATTTGTTCAGCTGTTCACGCTGACACGTTTTAATGAGTTTATAACATTAAAAAATATTTTAAAAAGACTTTCATGTAATGAATTTAAGAAAAAATGAAATGGGGGGGGGGGAAAACTGGAAAAGAGCCCTTTTTCCTTTCAGGGAGGGAAAAGAGCCCAATTTTTAGTTTGTTATCGGTGGCGTGCGCGGAAAATTTTCGAGGGGGGGGGGGCGTTTTAGTTTTTTAAATAAAAAACACGGCTCTTTTCCAGTTTCCCATCCCCCTAGGAAAACTACAAAATTTAGCTGTTTAAAACTTGAAAAGAGCCAAAAAGACAAGTTCAAACAAAAATTGAATTCAAAAAAATAAAGATACACAAATTATACAGAAAGTAACAAGTCCGCAATTTTTTGAAATCTTGTGCAATCAACAATTTAAAGAAACTGTATGTTGGTTTTTTAAGCAGAATCTTTTGATGATTTCGTCTACGCCAAGGATTTATTTTTTATTGATATACAAAGAGCCGGTCTTCCCGCATGGTTGATCTCAAGTATGTTTTGAGGAGTTTCATGCCGGACCATATGTTTTTCCAAACTTCAAGCTCAGATTCAAAGTTTGCGTCCGGAACAATTTCGGAATAAAGGGCTAGATTTGTTCAAAGTCCTTAATTTCAACAGAGTTCGTAACCAGGTATGCTGGAAGAAGTACAATGAGATGCACTACTTGTCCTCGGCTGAACATTTTTCCGTTCATTGTCGTCTGACACGATTTGACAGGTATCCGTCAAAAAACCTGCCTCTTAACTGGACGCATGATACCTTTGATAAGGCGTCGAAGGACTTGGTTCTCACAAAATGCATATAGTAAAAATGTATCCATAGTGGGGACCCTTTGGCAGAAAAACCGGCTCTTTTCCAGTCCCCGTCCCCTTGATTTTTTCTGAAACTCAATGTATGGAAATCAATTTGAAATGACTTTTTCAATATAAATTGCATTAAAACGTGTCAGCGTGAACAAGTTTTTACAACATTTCTATCACGCCAAATGCGTGTGAACAATTTTCAAACAGCCTTGTTTTAAATTTTCCGAGGGGGTGGGAAACTGGGAAAGAGCCGAAAAACTTTGCTCGGCACACTACCGTTTGTTATCCATGTCAAATTTCATTGCATTATGACAATAGTTGTAGAAGTAGTCGAAGATTCTTCAGGACAGGTCCCTAGGGCTTGCGCCCCTCTGTTTCAACATTCGATGAATTTCCTGTTAAAGAGTTTTTCAAAATTGAAATTGAAAGGTGCGCGAAAGTGGAAAAGAGCCGAATAATCAAACTAATTTCTCGCGGCGCTCAAAAATCTAAGCTGTTTTGCTCTCTCGTATTGTAGCTTGGGAGGAGGTGGAGGTGGTGGTTTCTATTAAAGTATGTCATGACTGGGATGCTACAAGTCAAAATGTCACCTCCTCGTGGTAGGATTCAAAATAATTCACTAGTCAGCGAACAACCGCTCTTGCGTCATGTAAAGCCGCCAATAGTGCTTGTAAGCTTCGACATAAAGTGAGATCCTACGGGGGTATACTCGAAATATTTGCATGACGCTGCCCGATTGACGCTAGATCAGCCTTGGAGTTCGCCGTGTGTTCATGCTCCTCTCTGTTCGTGTTTGAAGCAATCTCCTGTTTACACGAGCGTAGCGTATTGTGATGGTACAAAACGGTTTTTTCCAACGTAAGTCGCTGTTTTGCGTGTAAAAAACTTGCGTGAATGAGAAGGCTGCATTAACATAATTTTACCCTGGGCTTTGGCATTTGATCAATTTTTATTCGTAATCATTTTACACAGTTGATGCTTTTTTAATCCATCAATCGAACCGAAAAAAAAACTAAATGTTTCACACTTTAGTATAATAATTAAAATCCGACTTCAGAAACTGTCTAACCCAATATACTTCGCGATATTTTGAAATGACTAATTTATACGCAATTTGGTTTAATACATTCTAATTTATAACACCCAAGGTTAGTGCCTTCAGCTTATTACAGTCGACATCATTGCATGGAAAACTTTTGTGCGTGTTTTTTAAGCTAATGAACCTTTGCCGCTTTCTCGCTCGTGTTTGCGAAGTCGCGTGTTCGCCTCTCTGTTTGTTTGGTGATACCGGAACTGAGTTGACTGTGTTCTACAACCAGTCCGCTGTTTGAGTAATTCGTGGATATAGTCCCAATGGTATTGGGTTTTTCTGAAGTTGTATGAGGGTTACAACGCTTTTATGGCCTGAAATTCGATATCATCACTTTGTGCAATTGTCAATAGATAGATTCGATTTGAATTTAACAGTAACTTTGAGCAGTGTTTTATAAACAAATCCCAATATTGGTATTTAACGATATGAGCATACTCAAAATCAAAACGGCCGAAATTAAGGCTGAAAAATTTTATTCATGCTGAATCGACAGTCATATTTGAATCTAAGCTAACGTGGAAAGCCTTACCATATTGCTACCCTTTTATAGTTAATCATGAAATGTATATAGCTTCCAAATGTGCTATAGATCCCCCCAATGAAACTAGAATGGATGGATATACTCGCATGGGGATAATCACAGTACCGTGGATCGCAATGTGCAGTCGCTACCGTAGTGTAACGACTTGACTTGCCCTACGGGTATTTGTCTCTAGGACTTTCGTTCTCAACCATCCAACCGAGGTTTCCTGTTTTTAAGTTTAACGAAGACGACTGTGCTCGTTTTCCTAGCATTTGGATTCAATGCTGGAGCGAACTGGTCCAAATAGCTTGTGCGTTAGATTGCATTCTGACATAACGCTGGCGGTCTTCTCTAACTTGGCTTTGAAACCAAAGGGTCCCGTGTACAATTTTTGCTCGATTAAACTGACAAAAGTCCCCTTCAAGTCGACATTGAGACCGTAGAGTACACGGTTCGAAGCTTCCTCGAGTAAACTGAGAAGAGTCGAAGACGACTGTGCTCGTTTTCCTAGCAGTTGGATTCAATGCTGGAGCGAACCGGTCCAAATAGCTTGTGCGTTAGATTGCATTCTGACATAACGCTGGCGGTCTTCTCTAACTTGGCTTTGAAACCAAAGGGTCCCGTGTACAATTTTTGCTCGATTAAACTGACAAAAGTCCCCTTCAAGTCGACATTGAGACCGTAGAGTACACGGTTCGAAGCTTCCTCGAGTAAACTGAGAAGAGTCGAAGACGACTGTGCTCGTTTTCCTAGCAGTTGGATTCAATACTGGAGCGAACCGGTCCAAATAGCTTGTGCGTTAGATTGCATTCTGACATAACGCTGGCGGTCTTCTCTAACTTGGCTTTGAAACCAAAGGGTCCCGTGTAAAATTTTTGCTCGATTAAACTGACAAAAGTCCCCTTCAAGTCGACATTGAGACCGTAGAGTACACGGTTCGAAGCTTCCTCGAGTAAACTGAGAAGAGTCGAAGACGACTGTGCTCGTTTTCCTAGCAGTTGGATTCAATGCTGGAGCGAACCGGTCCAAATAGCTTGTGCGTTAGATTGCATTCTGACATAACGCTGGCGGTCTTCTCTAACTTGGCTTTGAAACCAAAGGGTCCCGTGTACAATTTTTGCTCGATTAAACTGACAAAAGTCCCCTTCAAGTCGACATTGAGACCGTAGAGTACACGGTTCGAAGCTTCCTCGAGTAAACTGAGAAGAGTCGAAGACGACTGTGCTCGTTTTCCTAGCTGTTGGATTCAATGCTAGAGCGAACCGGTCCAAATAGCTTGTGCGTTAGATTGCATTCTGACATAACGCTGGCGGTCTTCTCTAACTTGGCTTTGAAACCAAAGGGTCCCGTGTACAATTTTTGCTCGATTAAACTGACAAAAGTCCCCCTCAAGTCGACATTGAGACCGTAGAGTACACGGTTCGAAGCTTCCTCGAGTAAACTGAGAAGAATTTTTTTTTGGTCTTCGAGATTGAAGGGTCACGAAATTTAAGCTTCCTCGAATGGGGGCGGGATCAAAATTTCTTCCGACCTGATCAGACACTGCTTGGTTTTGTTCTAGACTAATTGTTTTTTTAATTGAAAAATTCAGCTTTGTCTTTGTGCAGTAGTGGACTTAGACAGGGGGGTCCCCATCAGGAAATCCGACCTCTGACTACCAAAAGGGGGGTTCACTTTGGTATTATTTTACGATTTGATTTTCGCTGATTGAACCTAAAGGCAACTTGGGCGCCAATTTATACTAATTTTAGTGGATCGCGCCAAAAACGCTACTTTCTATCAAAACATTTCCAAAAGCACACCTAGTCGCGTCGTTTTTGGTCTTTTTTCAAAATTTTACAAATGCTTCAAAAATCTGCCCCTTTTAGATTCGCGTCTCCTTCCATGTTAATTTTATAGGAAGCGGAGACTTTGGGAGAAATACAGACTTTTGTAATAATAGTGTGATTGATGATGATTGTTATTACATCCCGAAGAAGCCTTTAATCAGTAGCCGACACAAAAGATCAAGTATGAATTTTATGGTTTCTGAAATTGAATGGATTCAAGTTGTTTTCGAGTGGATTTAATTTTTCGCTCTGCCCTGTAACGTGAACTCAACCATGAGCCCGTATTGTATTTAGTGCAACCATCAGAAAAAATGTATGTGGGTGGTTACAACACAACGTGCGAGTGTCCTAGAAGACGAATGGGTAAAACTAACGAGGCGGGTGCCATATTTAAGGAATGCTGTTACGAACAACTCAACATCACATTGGAAACAGTTAACAGCATGAGGGAATTTCTTGGGTTAAGATCAAATCAGTACATTATGGAATAAAAGCTGGTTTCTGCTGCTCTTTCCTAATTATGGTAGAATCTATTTGATGATGGAGGGACCGAATTTTGGAAAATTGGGCTATTTAACCGTTTTCGCACCATATAGACTTTTTTTAGATCACATCAGTTTTTTGTAAACATTGATTTTACGAGGTTGTAGATGAAAAAAATGCGTTCAGAATTGCGTCATTAACTTACCTGAGAATTTTTGTGGCAAATGAGTTCGTGAATAAATGTTGCCAATTTTTCTGACAATTGAGCTCGTAAACAAAATGTGATTGGGCTCTTTTTCCTTTCCTCCTCCTTCTATCTCTTCAATTATCGAGCGTCCTCTCATGGTACATAGTAACGAATCCGTCTCCCCATAAAGAAGTAGCTCAATGGATTACAACAAAATAACCTTTTCAGAAAAAAATTTTGCTACTAAATTTCTAATTACACAAACCTGGTGTGCTAGTTTTTCTGTTAAGTTTAACAAATTCGGCTTTGATCAAGTTAAAGCTAATTTTTTCTTATTTTGGATTAAGAAATTCGCTAGTTTTAGGAACCTTAATCTGATCCTATCAAGTTTTTTCACCTTGTGCACTTATTGATGCCTCTTCTTTCTGCGACATAGTTCTATAGCCTTCATAGCATCCCTAGTGTATGATTAAAGACTTTTTGGACAGACGATTTAACCCAACAGAGAACTGAAACCCAATTTCAAAAACTTATAAAAAAGTAATCTCAGAAAACTTAGGATCAGATCAGGATAAATGAAAGATATTTCAATATTTGGTAGTGAAGTAATTCTTTGGGGTAGAAGGTTCTGTTTCATAAGTGAATTGAAAAGCTTTTTTGGACGGAACCGAATTCAAACAAATAGGCTCTGAACTGTTGAAATAATGTGTTTTTAAGGGGTGGAGATCCTACTGTAGGTACCATAGGAGAAAGAGATTGTCAAGGGATCGCAAATAAAATTCATAACTATAGGCGACCTCTTCTACTGTCTTCTCCTACACCTACTGTTAAATATGGTCTAAGTTTTTGTCCACGTGTTCTATATGTCATGAAAATTAGCAATTGTTCATCCAACTACAAATACATTTTGTCTTCATATACAACTTTGTCTTCATATACAACTTTGTCTTCATATACAACTTTGTCTTCATATACAACTTTGTCTTCATATACAACTTTCTCCAAAAATTAATGATACCATTGTCAAATCGATGTCTCTTTATGACAAACCCCATATTTTTTCATAGGAGTTTGAAGATGTATCGTATCTCATTCGGGTATCCCAGCAATTGTTACCTCTGATCTTCTGTTTTCGTGTTTTCCAAGCTTTCCTGTTACTGAAGTGTTGTTTTCTTATTGCTATTACTCTGTAATGGAGACATTAACACGCAATTTCATACGCTTTCTTGTACGTGTACCTGAGGTTTTCAGTTTTTTCTTTCTCGAATTGAAGACTCTACTTGCGCTTGTTTTTTTTGAGTTTTTTCAAACTTCGGTTTTACAACCAGTCGCCAGCACTCATTTTGCTCTAATGCAGATACAATGTACTTCTTCGAAAAAAATTTAGAATAAACATTTTCTTGTTTTTCAAATAGAAGTGTTTCATTAGTTTTCTCACATTTCTAAATCATTTTAAATCTTGTGTGTTAGTTTAAAGACAGCATACTGCACCCCTGTGGGCTCGTGAGCTGTCATCTCTGAGCTTCTTGTATGTATTTTTCATAATCTTTGATTGTGCATGAATGTATGGATGAGAAAATAAAAATAAATATTTTATTTCATTTCAGTTCGTAAAGCTTTAGTTGATCTGTATGTCAGGTGGTCGGAAAGAGTAGAAGAGCTTTTTTATTTGTTGAAAAAGTTCATCAAAAAATAGTTGATAGTCGCTACATATTTTTTTTCGATTAAGCTTTTTAATCGAGGCTAGAAAAGTGATTTATTTTCTTTTTTTTGCTTATAAAGAAGTATTTGTTTGCTAGTAGAATTTCGCAATCAAAATGAACGTTGTTTCGTTTTCACTGTAAAATGAATTTTCAAGTTAAAGATAGTAGATAAACTGCAAATAGGAGTTTCCCTGCAGTGCCTCTGATAAAACGATAAGTGGAATTGGAATCTCCTGTTACGACAAAGTAATCGAGCACTGCAACACCACTGTGTTCAACATGTTCAATGAGAACGTGGCCAAACACTGCAATAACAGCATCTACCCGCTGCAACCGGTCCCTTCTAAACTGAACGAGAAACAGCTGCATGTTGTGAGAACGGAAGCAGATATGTTTCTGATACTAGTCTTAAATATAATTGCCATGTGCGGTATTGTAACAAATTGAAAATACAGTTTGAAATTACAGTTTTTATTTATAAATTTCTCACTTGAAATTTGTCTCGATCTCGACAAGCAAATTTACGCTCGCCTTGTTTTTTTTTAATAGAAAAAGGGCGCAGTTAATATCTTGTCTCCGTTCTGTTTCAAAGGCCACGCAAAGATCTTCGCTTCTAGTTTTTGCTCTGCTAAGAATTACATCTGAACTAGTTTCCTTGTCTAAATTAAACCCAGAGATACCAAGATATGTTGGCATCAAATTTGAAAGCGTCCCAGCTGGATCGTTTTTGATTCGGTCACTCTTTGGTACTATTTTATGGCATCCAATTTTGGCTGACCGACCCTAAAATGTTTTTAACTGTCTTTGGCGCCAATATGCACCATTTTTGAGGGGGTAGCAAAAGTTCGCCTGCAGCGCAGAAATTGGGGTCAAAATAGGGTCTTAAGACTGATTTGGGAGAGCTAAGAAAGTCAATTCAGTCGACCTAAAATAGAACCCCCTTCCTTTCTCGATAAAATCCTCCTATATCTGCCCCTGTTAAGCGCCGTTGGTCTTCTTGAAGGAGCTTGAAACAGCTTACAATGGAAACAGTTTCTGCAATTTGAAAATACGGAATTTATTTTCAGTTATTTTCATCCAATCAGGGTTGAGTATTCAAAAATCTCAAAGAAACCGCAAAAATCTCAAAGAAAGCGAATAAATCCAGGCCATTCAAGTTAATATTGACCAATTAGAAGCTATATGAATTTCATTTTTTGCAAAATCGAAGTCGGGAATTGGAAAAAATCTAAAACCGTTTTTTTTGTTGTAAAAATCATAAAACGAAAAGTTGATAGTATATCAAGACTGATTTGAGTTAAACGGTGGTATGTTAACCTGCCGAATGAACAATTTGCCGAAATTATCAAAAATCAGTTTGCAGAGTACTCAATGAGTCGATTCGCTGCATTATTTTTAGCACTAAGATATTTTCGATAGTAATAAATTGTCTATTGCTGTGCACCGCTGGCTTTTTTGCGGCCTAAGTCTCCCTTTTGCTCACATCAGACGACATGCGACGACATAAGTGGACGAAACTCTAAATTACCGGCTTGAATGAGATGCATATTCTCTTATTGTATCTGTTAATGGTTATTAACATATAATGTAGCTTCGCTGAGAACTTGATGTAACTAGGTATAAAAATAAATCTTCCGCTTTTCCGGCTAACTGACAATTAGGTTTCTTGATTAATCACCAGTTGAACAACTGATATTGAATAAAACAAATATTTAAGTATCTGATTTCATTTTGAAAATTTTAAGTTTGCCCATAAACATCTTTGACTCTGAACAAACCAATATATTAATTCGCAACTCGAACAGTTGTGGTTTTTTTTCGAATCCGTATTTCAACCTCAAATGAACACAATCAGCTACAAACTCTACGTTAATACTAGGTTTACTAAAGCTGTCCTTCTGAACCTAATACTTAGTAAACCTAGTAACGTAGTGTTTTTGAAAATTTCCAACATTGTTCTAGTTTTTGGATATTCACTTGATACCTCAGTGGCAAAGTTTTCACAAAACTGACATTTGGGGATGAAATTCAATTCAAGTTAGACACTGTTGTACTTCGACACTGTTGAACGCCCCTGCTTTAATCCTGCGCTAAGTGTTTCTAATTAAAGCAATATTAGTTTCAAAAGACGAAATATAAAGTCAGAAAGATCCGAACTAAGAGTCTTAAGCTGTTGATTTGACGAAGCCCAATAGACTTCAGATACTGAGTATGAAAATAAAAATGAAGTGTCTGCTCCACAGAATTCTTTCGATGAGTCTTTTTTTGCAAAGAAAGATTTCAGAACTTCGAGGTATCATGATTGGCACTTAACAAGCCCTAAATGCAACTTTATCATCTTGGTTGTAGCTGCTTCTCAACTTAAAGTGAGCGGAATCCGAGTCTTTTGAAACTAAAGTTGCTTTGATTAGGTCTTGTGATTGATCCAATGTTATCAGCGCAGTCCACTAATCTCTTAGGACTGGTGTTCGAGTTGGAAACAATTTTTTACCGTTGAATTTTTTGTTCTTTTTTTTGGAAAGTTTTTTTCCACTTGCAATATTCATTTTGATCTAGAGCCATAAACATAGTGAATACTCTTGTATATTTCTTGGTGCTTTTTTCTTTTTGATTTTTTTCAGGAGAAAGTCTTCACATTTGTTCACGCTCAAAATTGACTCATGATGTTTTTTAAGTTCAGTTCATTTCCATTGTAAACAGGAAGAATAACTCCACTATCAGGCAGAAAAAGTGTAAAGGTCACAAAAAACGTCCTTGCGTTCAAGGTTTTTGTCCAACTCTGTTAGCCATGTTTATGTAGCCACCTGACAGTTTTAACGTGCAATAGGAAGTTTGGACCGAAAACTCAGAAAAGATATCAGATTATTTTTTGGAAGCTATTAATGAAAAGCCGTTTTGATGTTCGTAGATATTTAGTCAGTTTTCTGCAAATACATAATTTTTCGATTCGAAAAAAGTGACGGAATATTTGCGCTCGGGGGGATATTTTTCTCCAGACCAATTTCGACTTTCTAACTAGCTATTTTTGACCGGATTTTTTTAATCATCAGAAAGGTATCGTTCTGTGCTTTTTAAAAAAAAAGATATTTCACCTGATAATTCAGGGTTTAAAGATATCCAATTAATGTATTTGGGATCTTTTAAAGCGGCGATTTTTCGTGCTAATAACGCGTAAGAGGTGATTTAATCTATCTTAGAAATCGTTGCAAATTGAATTCAAGCTTGCTATGTGGTCTATTTAATACTTTGCTATTTGCCTTTTTATCACCTTGTACTTTACATAACTTGTGGGGAATGATTTCCGAAAATAACAACAAACATTTTTTAAAAAAAAAACCGTTTTCTGAAAGTCTGATCTATTTTATCAAACCGATTACCAGTTCATAGACATTACAGGGTAATCGGAAAATTCAGGGCGCTGCCCTGATACAAGCAGTCTCGTTTTGCTTAGTGCCGTGGAATTTCACTAACGAAAACCTATTTTATCTTGAAAAAATTTCTAAGTCATTGAACGAAAGTTTTGCCGTTTTACCATCGATATAGATTGCGGCTAGATGCATTCATTTCTTGTTTAATTAATGAAATTGAAGTCCGATAAATAATAAGATCTTCAATTAAAAAGGATGCCGGACGTTTTTAGATATCAAGACTGATTTGAGTTAAACAGTGGCATGTTAACCTGCCGAATGAACAATTTGCCGAAATTATCAAAAATCAGTTCGCAGAGTACTCGTCGAGTCGATTCGCTGCATTCTTTTTAGCATTAAGATATTTTTGATAGTAACAAATTGTCTATTGTTGTGCACCGCTGGCTTTTTTGCGGCCTAAGTCTCCCTTTTGCTCACATCAGACGACATGCGACGACATAAGTGGACGAAACTCTAAATTACCGGCTTGAATGAGATGCATATTCTCTTATTGCCTCTGTTAATTGTTATTAACATATAATGTAACTTCGCTGAGAACTTGATGTAACTAGGTATAAAAATAAATCTTCCGCTTTGCCGGCTAACTGACAATTAGGTTTCTTGATTAATCACCAGTTGAACAACTGATATTGAATAAAACAAATATTTAAGTATCCGATTTCATTTTGAAAATTTTAAGTTTGCCCCATAAACATCTTTGAATGACTCTGAACAAACCAATATAATAATTCGCAACTCGAACAGTTGTGGTTTTTCTTCGAATCCGTATTTCAACCTCAAATGAAGTACAATCAGCTACAAACTCTACGTTATTACTAGGTTTACTAAAGCTGTCCTTCTGAACCTAATACTTAGTAAACCTAGTAACGTAGTGTTTTTGAAAATTTCCAACATTGTTCTAGTTTTTGGATATTCACTTGATACCTCAGTGGCAAAGTTTTCACAAAACTGACATTTGGGGATGAAATTCAATTCAAGTTAGACACTGTTGTACTTCGGCACTGTTGAACGCCCCTGCTTTAATCCTGCGCTAAGTCTTTCTAATTAAAGCAATATTAGTTTCAAAAGACGAAATAAAAAGTCAGAAAGATCCGAACTAAGAGTCTTAAGCTGTTGATATGACGCAGCCCAATAGACTCCAGATACTGAGTATGTAAATAAAAATGAGGAGTCTGCTCCACAGAATTCTTTCGATGATTCTTTTTTTTTGCAAAGAAGGCATTCAGAACTTCGAGGTATCATGATTGGCACTTAACAAGCCCTAAATGCAACTTTATCATCTTGGTTGTAGCTGCTTCTCAACTTAAAGTGAGCGGAATCCGAGTCTCTTGAAACTAAAGTTGCTTTGATTAGGTCTTGTGATTGATCCAATGGTATCAGCGCAGTCCACTAATCTCTTAGGACTGGTGTTCGAGTTGGAAACAATTTTTTACCGTTGAATTTTTTGTTCTTTTTTTGGAAAGTTTTTTTTCCACTTGCAATATTCATTTTGATCTAGAGCCATAAAGATAGTGAATACTCTTGTATATTTCTTGATGCTTTTTTCTGGTTGGTTTTTTTCAGGAGAAAGTCTTCACATTTGTTCACGCTCAAAATTGACTCATGATGTTTTTTAAGTTCAGTTCACTTCCATTGTAAACAGGAAGAATAACTCCACTATCAGGCAGAAAAAGTGTAAAGGTCACAAAAAACGTCCTTGCGTTCAAGGTTTTTGTCCAACTCTGTTAGCCATGTTTATGTAGCCACCTGACAGTTTTAACGTGCAATAGGAAGTTTGGACCGAAAACTCAGAAAAGATATCAGATTATTTTTTGGAAGCTATTAATGAAAAGCCGTTTTGATGTTCGTAGATATTTAGTCAGTTTTCTGCAAATACATAATTTTTCGATTCGAAAAAAGTGACGGAATATTTGCGCTCGGGGGGATATTTTTCTCCAGACCAATTTCGACTTTCTAACTAGCTATTTTTGACCGGATTTTTTTAATCATCAGAAAGGTATTGTTCTGTGCTTTTTAAAAAAAAAGATATTTCACCTGATAATTCAGGGTTTAAAGATATCCAATTGATGTATTTGGGATCTTTTAAAGCGGCGATTTTTCGTGCTAATAACGCGTAAGAGGTGATTTAATCTATCTTAGAAATCGTTGCAAACTGAATTCAAGCTTGCTATGTGGTCTATTTAATACTTTGCTATTTGCCTTTTTATCACCTTGTACTTTACATAACTTGTGGGGAATGATTTCCGAAAATAACAACAAACATTTTTAAAAAAAAAAACCGTTTTCTGAAAGTCTGATCTATTTTATCAAACCGATTACCAGTTCATAGACATTACAGGGTAATCGGAAAATTCAGGGCGCTGCCCTGATACAAGCAGTCTCGTTTTGCTTAGTGCCGTGGAATTTCACTAACGAAAACCTATTTTATCTTGAAAAAATTTCTAAGTCATTGAACGAAAGTTTTGCCGTTTTACCATCGATATAGATTGCGGCTAGATGCATTCATTTCTTGTTTAATTAATGAAATTGAAGTCCGATAAATAATAAGATCTTCAATTAAAAAGGATGCCGGACGTTTTTAGATATCAAGACTGATTTGAGTTAAACAGTGGCATGTTAACCTGCCGAATGAACAATTTGCCGAAATTATCAAAAATCAGTTCGCAGAGTACTCGTCGAGTCGATTCGCTGCATTATTTTTAGCACTAAGATATTTTCGATAGTAACAAATTGTCTATTGTTGTGCACCGCTGGCTTTTTTGCGGCCTAAGTCTCCCTTTTGCTCACATCAGACGACATGCGACGACATAAGTGGACGACTCTCTAAATTACCGGCTTGAATGAGATGCATATTCTCTTATTGTATCTGTTAATGGTTATTAACATATAATGTAGCTTCGCTGAGAACTTGATGTAACTAGGTATAAAAATAAATCTTCCGCTTTTCCGGCTAACTGACAATTAGGTTTCTTGATTAATCACCAGTTGAACAACTGATATTGAATAAAACAAATATTTAAGTATCTGATTTCATTTTGAAAATTTTAAGTTTGCCCATAAACATCTTTGAATGACTCTGAACAAACCAATATATTAATACGCAACTCGAACAGTTGTTGTTCTTTTTCGAATCCGTATTTCAACCTCAAATGAAGTACAATCAGCTACAAACTCTACGTTATTACTAGGTTTACTAAAGCTGTCCTTCTGAACCTAATACTTAGTAAACCTAGTAACGTTGTGTTTTTGAAAACTTCCAATAATGTTCTAGTTTTTGGATATTCACTTGATACCTCAGTGGCAAAGTTTTCACAAAACTGACATTTGGGGATGAAATTCAATGCAAAAATAGATTAACATAATGTAAGGTCTGTGCTAATTTTACCTTCGTTAAAATCAAAATGTCTTAATCAATGTACCACTTGACAAGCTGATTATCGATTAAATATCGTTTTGGTTGAAAACCTTACATTTCTTGGTGAGAAAGGCTTTGTTGTGCTAATTCAAAAACTTTTTTTGTTACGTTTTAATCATAATAATCGCATCGAAATCTTGTTGCTTTTTTTGTTCCAGGCTTTGCTGTGGACAGATGGTCGGTACTTTCTGCAGGCGGAGAAGGAACTGGACCCTGACCACTGGCAGCTCATGAAAATGAACACACCCCCATTCCCAGAGATACACAAGTGGCTGGCCGACAACTGCTCCAGGTACTTTGCACTTCAGCCAGACAAATACATTTATAGATAGACCCCAACACTGTAGAAAATCGCACATACTGTCAAAAAGTCTAACCCCTTCATCCCCCGGTTATTATCGACTCCTTGCGAATCGTCGACTCCTTGCGTGTTTTCGAAGTAGATTCATTCGTGTATATTTTCCGTTTTTTACCCATCAATTTGTTTTATACCACGTTTCGCTTTTTTCTTAAAAAAAATTAATGCATAATTCCAGCATGATTTTTAAAATCCGCATGATGTATCATCATCCAAATACTTTTAGTTTCAAAAATGTGAGCTTTTGTTTTGAACTTAAGTTTGGTTCAAAATTAAAACTTGAACACGGCTCATGTATCAATTGTTGCTGTTCTAGGGGATCCTATGTGGGGATTGATCCGACTCTGATCTCGGAGAACACGTGGCAGAAGTGGGGAAAGGAGCTCGCGACTCGGGAGTCCAAATTGGTGCCTGTTTCGCAGAATTTAGGTAGGTAGCATTTCAAGTATTCACAGTCTATTGAAATAGCTATTTTGACGATTGTTTAAATCAACTGAGGAACTGAATAGCTCATTAACAATCTCAGTCTCATTTTTGTCTAGAAAAAAGTTCAAAGTATCAGCTAGACTTTGCTAACTTGGTTGGTGAAAAAAAAACTATTTTCTCTTCTACGCGAACATTTATTTCAACACTTTTCTCAAACAGGGATTGGTGCAGCGCTTTTCCCGCAAAAAAAGAAATTTTACTTTTTTGATGATGTCATGACCTTGAGGTACTTTCCATAGACGCTTTTACAAGCAGTAAGTATAAAAGTAAGGCCTTCATGCCTGACCGACTTGGGCTTCAGTGGCTTCAAATTTAAATTCTAGACGCGATAAAAAAAGGCTGAGTCGCAAAAAAAAAATTAAAATATGTGTTTAGTTGACATGGTTTGGGCAGAGGCAGCTGAAGAGAGGCTAGCTTATGAAGAGAAAGAGGTAAGCGCCATCTTGTGTTACATTGATTGTGTAAGTTGGATGTCAACCGAGTTAAGAGGGATTGTGTGGTGCTATTTCATCGTGATAAAAGTAATGCGATGAGTTTCGATATTTTCGCCCAAAGTTCATTTCTAAGACCTTAAAGCCATATTACCTTAAAGAAAGCAAGAATAGGCGGTTACTGTGCAAGTAGCCCAGAATGTTCCGACCACAGTCTTATAAAATACAAAAATGTTTTTTTTTTCTTCAAATTTGTGTCGTTTTTTTCTGCATGTTATGATGAAAAGATCTGAACAAAATAATAGATTTTAGGCATGTTTGAGAGCCATAGTAAAATAGGTCAATTGGAAAACAGTATTTGCAGAAAAGGACTGGAAAAACAAAAAAAAATTGAAAAAAAGTACACATTTTATTTTCAAATATTTTTTGCAAAAATTTTTTTAAGGTTCATGTTTTTGATTCCCAAAATTGCGCTAAAAAACTTCAAAAACTATATATTCTTGAGTAAAACTAAGTTTTCATGCCATAAATTGAGCTTAAATAAGCTATTGTAAGCCTACACGGCTCATTAGCTGGAAAGTAGACCTAACTAATTAGCTCGAGTTTAGACCAAAAATTTCAAACCGGTTTTTCTCGACACTGTGAAAATTTTTGGAAACTATTAATGTCGTTCGAATCACTACTAAAAAGGTTTCAATATGGTATATCACTCAACTCTGTCCGATGATTATTTGTGGTAGCTGATTTTGCGTGGAAAACAAAAAGAAAAAACTAAAGTTTACCTACCCTAATACAAAGTTCTTCCCCATTTTCAATGGTCGGAACAATAACCACTTTCCGCTTTACATTTTATAATCAAGTTGCTGTTATTAAACCATGTTTTTGAAAAGTAATTCTATCCTGGAAGTTTTGGATGCGAAGTATTGTGTGAGAATAAGAATTGAAAAGAAAACCAATGCAGCACCGCTGGTGAACCTTTATTAAGAGACGAGAAGAGCCTTTATTGTTCGGGCTCCAATGTACTTAGTCGCGGTTTGACTTGACTTCTTTTAAAGTTCACTTCATTTCCTTTATTAAGTGGAAGGCAAAATTCAGCTATCGAACAGAAATTTATTTTAAAAAAATTTATCAAGTTTAAATTTAATTTAAATTATGTTTTCTCAAATTGGGTTAATAATATCAAAAAAGTGTCAATCATAATTTGTTCGAGAAACTCAATTCTATTCTTCTTTTTCTAACCGACTATTCTTTTTTTCTAACCTAAGTCGCAAATATTGGTGCCTCTTTTGGGACACCTTGAGGGTTTTTTGATAGCATGTGCTTTGTTATTCGAATAGTAATAAGTTAACACAGTGAACCAATCAAATGAATAGAAAAAAGCTGTAAAGTTTATAAAGTGAAGACTGTTGATTGTTTTGTGAAGCTGTTCGTGTACCCCCTGCAGTATGCGGGTGAGAAGTGGGAGGGGAAAGTGGACAGAGTGAAGGCTCAGATGGAAGAAGAGAAGTGTGAACTACTCGTAGTGTCCGAGTTGGACGAGATAGCCTGGCTCTTTAATCTCAGGCAAGTTTCATAAATTCCTTGTCTTGACGATTCACTCATTTTTTCTTCAACAGTGCGGAGAGAATTATTAAGCACGTGGGAAAGTAGAAAATAAATTACCGGTGAGTGAAATGTCACGAAACGATGCTATAGACTCAGTAGTTGTTTGTTCCAACCACCGCAAATGTTAAGACTTTTTTTACTTGCAAAAAGAAAAGTCTCAACATCTTCGGTGGCTGGATTAAACTTGTTTTCTAGGCAAGAAGATACTTGAATTGAAAATGTCTAGGAACGCTTAGAATTACAAACAGCCTACTATATATTGACCTCTGCGACAAGCAGGGTATTGCATATGGGTACTGGACTTTTGGTTTCCCCGTCAATGACTTTTTTTTCACAAAATGGAATTCGAATGGATGAAATGGTAATAAGCATATTGTATAATTCTGACTATGTTATATAAACTGCTAAGAGGGTAATAACATGGTTAATGCATTGAATATTGTATACGTGTCTTGGGTAAAGTATATTTTTTATGTGCTGAAATTTTTAGTCATTGTAGGTCGGTCGGCTTTAATTCTGTTGGCTAATTTTCCTTATTTATTTTTTCTAAAACCAGCGTAGCGTACGTAGTGTGATAATACGCTTCAACATTATTTCCAACCTAAGTTGCAACTAAAAGTGCTACTTTTGGTGGCACTTTGAATCGGTGGACTACAATAACATTATAATTCCAAGTGCTCTGCCGTTTGATTAGTAATGTTGTTGTTGTTGTTGTTGTTAGCCCACGCGGGTCGGGTTGGGCTCTTCTGTCTCCAGGTCAAGGAACTTAGCAACCTCTACCGGCCGAAGCCACAGGTCTGCTGGGGTGAGTGGGGAGGGGTTTTGGGAGCAGTTGAAAAGGTGACATGTTGTGTGGGGGGCAAGGGAACAGGTTGGGCAAAGGTGGGAGATGGAGCTGTCGAGGCGGGATAGGTAAGTGTTAAGGAGCCGGCTGTAGCCAGACCGGAGTTGGGAGAGCTTACAGCGCGTGGGACGTGGGAGAGATTTTTCAGAGGGGTCAATCTTTGGGGGAGGGATACAAATAACTTTAGACGGAGGGGTTTCGGCTAGGAACTTGGTTACAAGGGAGGTATGGTTGTCTTTTAAAATTGGTTTGTAGTAGTTAAAAATAAAAGTGGAGACTTCGTCTCGGTCGTCCAGAACTAGAGGGTGGTTTGCGTAGACTGAAAAGTCGGTTAAAATTTTCTGGGTGTCTTCTTTGAAGCAGCTTATAATTGAGGGGCGAAGTAGACGGGGAGGAGGGGGATGTGAATGTATAAAATTAATGGGATGGTGGGAACGATAGGTAGAGATAAAAAATTGAGATGACAGAAGGGTATGGTGGTCTTTGACCGTTAGGATTTCAGATTCACTGTGCAGGTGGGCAGTTGAACTCATTAGATTTGATCCAGTAACAACGCGAAGGGATTGGTTTTGGGCAACCTGCAGGCAATTTATGGAGGTGTTACTTGATGCGTGGGACCATGCGGGGGCTGCATAGTCAAGTATGGGGCGAATTAAAGCTTTAAAAGTTAGGAGGAGGGTTTCTTTGGAGTGACCCCAGGTTGATCCTGCTAATGCCTTCAGGATTCCGATCCTGCGTCTGGCCTTTTCAGCGGATTGTTTGCAGTGAGTGGCAAAACAAAGTGTTGGATCAAATGTCACCCCTAAGATTGTTGGATTTTTGTTTAGGGGTAGCGCCTCGTTATTTAAAAGAACACTAGGTGTTTTATTAAATTCTTTGTTATAAGAGGAGAAAAGTGTAACTGATCCTTTAGAGGACGCGAAACTTAGTTTGCGTGAGGTGAAAAAATCGTAGAGCCTTTTTAGGTAGCTATTGAGGGAGTTTGAGGCGATATCAATATTGGAACTGCTTGCGAAGGGGTGGAAATCGTCTGCATACGAAACAAGGTTTACATTATCGGGAGGTGGCGGTGCATCATGGACATAAAAATTGAAGAGTGTGGGTGATAAAACAGAACCTTGGGGTACGCCACAGTGGATTATTCGATGGGGGGATGTGTGTTCACGGAATGAGGTGGCAGCCTGTCGACCATTAAGGTAATTACTTAGCCAGCGGACTAGACTTCTTGGGAGGGGAGTGTCATGAACGAGTTCCACAAGTGAGCGATGACACACCATGTCGAAAGCCTTAGATAAGTCAAGTGTGGCCAGTACCGTACGTTTAGGGGGGCGATTTTGGTTAAAACCGTCTGAAATGTAAAATTCGAGAGTGGAGAGAGCTGTGGTGGTGGAGTGAAAAGGGCGGAAGCCGTGTTGGTGTTTGGCGTTGGGGAGATGTTTGGTAAAGATGGGGTGAACGAGCCTCTCCAGAATTTTAACTGCTGGGCAGAGTAAGGATATAGGTCTGTAAGATGTTGATTGTTTAAGATCCTTATTGGGCTTTGGAAGCGGTGCAATTTTTGAATTTTTCCAAATTTGGGGGATAATGTTTTCGGACAAAGAGATATTAAAAAGGTATGTTAAGTATTGAGTAGCAAGTGGGCCGAGATGTTTAAGATGGATATTACAGAGGCCGTCGGGACCTAGCGCTCGCGATGGTTTGCTGTCTGCAATGGCTTGTTTAGTATTTTCAGGGGTAAAAATTGGGCTGTCTGACAGTGGTAGTTTGGCAATTTTTCTTCTCGTTATACGAAGGAGTTTGTCAGAGGCGTGGGGTCTGGCATTGGTGAATTGTTTGTTAAAAGAGCTGGTAATATCACGAGGTGAGTGTATGGGTTTAGAACCAAAAGTAATGGGGTGTCTTCCTGCCACGGGCTTAGATCCATTTAAGGAGCGTACCACTTTCCAGAACTTTCTGGCACCAGTGCGGTAGTCGCAAGTCCGGAGGAATTCTCGCCATTTATTTTCTTTGTCCTTTGCTGTCTGTTTCATGAGTCTACAGTTCAGTTGGGATATGACTTCTGGGGGGAGATTTTGTTTTCGGCTTAAATCTCTTTCGGCGGCTAGGGCAGTGGACTCGGGGGAAAGAGAGGGAGTGAAGTGGCGAATACGGCCAGCGGGGATGTGGTGGCGTGCTGCCCTGAGCACCAGGTCCCTCAAGAATTTCTCTCCAGCGGCAACTCCGGAAGGTGGAACCGCTGAAAAGAAACCCTCCTCAATTTCCTCTGTGAATTTGATCCAATCTGCTTTTAAAAAATTTACAAAAGTCCTTTTAGGCGAAAAATTTATAAAATCATCCAAGGGTAGTTCTAGAAGAATGGGTAGGTGATCTGATCCTAGAGATTTAATTGGGGTCCATGATGTGGAGAGTAAGAGCGATTGGGATGCGAGGGAAATATCTGGTGACGAGAGTTGGTTTTCTGAGTTAAAAGGGACTCTGGTTTGTGTGTCATCATTTAATGGAGCAAAGGTGGATTCGGTTATTTCATTGCTAAGTACAGAGCCGCGTTGATCTTCCTCGATGTTGGAGTTCCATAGTTGTGAATGTGCGTTGGCATCTCCGAGTACTAAGGCGTCCCCAGGTTCAAGTAGTTCGGCAAGGGACGCAGAGTAACCAGGGGGACAGCTCGAGCGAGGGGGGATGTAGAAATTATAAATACGAAGCTTGGATGAACTGGCTACCACTGATATGCCCATAGCCTCTAGTGTTCCATCGTTGTTAATATTTATTTCTTCGTATTGTATCGACTCATGTATGGCTATGAGAAGACCGCCCCCTTCTTTTTCTCGATCTTTTCTAATTAAAGTGTAGTGTGAGCCAAGTGAGGGGTTTCGAGATTTCTTTCTTAATTTAGTTTCTTGGAAGACAGCAATATGAATTTGATTTTGAGATAAGAAAGCAGCAATTTCGGGTGCTTTTCCGGAGATACCGTTGCAATTAAATTGAAGGATTTTTAAAAGGCCTTTGGCAGGGTGTGGTGAACTATTTACATTATTAACAGCAGTATGATTAAAATGGTTGTTTGAACTTGAGTTATTTACACTATTTACACGATTACGATTTGCGCGATTTTGGGAGGAGGAATTATTATTCGAGGAGGTGGGAAGGGTGGGAGGGGGAGGGGGTTAGGGAGGTGGGGTTGGGGGGCGGTTAGGGAAGTTGAACAAGTTTGGGAGTTGGGGGTGGTCAAGTTAGAGGACCTGGTGCCTGGGGGAGGTAAAATGTAGGTAGAGGTACAGGTAGGGCAATAGTAGTCAAGGTGGTGTTGGTTAAGGTGGGTAAGACCACTACATTTAAGGTGAATGTAACCACAGATGTGGCACCAGACGCTGGGCTGGGTGCGTTTGATGCGGAAAGAGCAAGGGGAGCAAAAGTAAGGCCCTGGACCAGGGTTTGGATTAATGCCGGAGCGGAGTAGTAGTATAAGGATGAGCAGACGGAGCAGCCTGGCCGGCTTCAGACGCTCCGTAACCGAAAACCCGGAGACTTCGGAGCTTCTCCCGACCCAATGGGAGGGGGGGCTTGACGCCATTTGCATCTTGGTGGGGCCCAAGATGTCGGATCCACCACTGGAAGGCGGCGTCGTCTGGATCCTTTGATTAGTAATAAGCTAGCACAGTTGATGCTTGTTTGATTGAACAATTAAAGCAAAAAGAACTATTTGTTTCATACAACAGTATAAAAATCGAAATCCCATTTAAAAATTTTTCCAGTTGTGTGGTTGCCTTTAGATTTTTTCATTCTCAATTATTACATGCAATTTTGGACTGTTTTGGGCCTTTTAATTCCTCTCGAATCTTAGTCGCTTTCTTGCTCTTGTTTTCATATGAGTTAAAGTTCTCTCTGGAAAATTCGTTGTTATCATATGAATTAAAATTGTACGTACGCAAAATTTTCTAAGAAAACGTTAATAATTCTCGCAAGACTCTTTTGGATAAGAATAAAAAATACATAAAATGTCTCTAGCTTGGTAAATTTTTGGCTTTTCTTATTTTCCAAAATATTGTTTCCAGATTTTGAATCGCTTTAAGTTTTATGAAAAGTTAACGTTTTTTGAATGATACATTTGTTCTTCAATTGAATTGTCTTCTTCCCAGCTAACTTGTGTTAGCTCTTCTAAAACCAACTGAAATTGTTAGGCTTTCTTAAGTTTTTTCTTTTCAGAAGCTAGTGATTTTAAAAGTATTAATTTTCTCTTTGATTTACAAATAGTTTTATCGCTTGTTTTCTGAGCGACTGGGCCCGCTGCAGGCATGGTTTGAAAACCATTTGGAGTTGAACTGAAGTTTTAGTTTTTTTGCATCGCAATTGGTGCGAATGTCTGCTCGACCTCTGTGTTTGAAATGCATCGGCACCAATTATTTTGTTTGTTTGATAAAATATTCATATAAGTTGTTGATGCAATTGATTTTTGAATTCTCCGAGAGATATGCCAAATGCTAGCGATTCGTTTTTCGGTAACCTTTGTGACTTCATTTTTTATACGTTTTGCAAGATATTACGAGCCTGATTTTAGGTATTAGATCATGTAGTTTTTAATGCAGCCTCTTGCCGCTGAATCTTTGCTTTTTTGTTGCTCGATCGACTGTGGGCATTACCTCTAGAGTTCTCATGTTTCTGTGCTTCCAAAGTGTCCATAGATGGGTCTTTGGTTTTACTGAAACAATAGAAAGTTTTCAGAAATCCATTTTCGTTATCATTAGTTATGCTTGCAGAAGTTTGCTTTTGAGCAGTAAATCACACGCTTTATCAAATTTTTTATGTTGAAAACAGACTTTGATTTCCCAGTTTATTTGCCTCTTTAATTAATTAAGTTTTGAAATTTGTAGATTTTCAAAAAAAAAAATGCGCTATATGTTTTATGAGACTAAAAGTTTGAGGAAACTAATCGGAGCATTCTAGCAAACTACGTTCCGCCAAGAGATAGTGAAGATGCTCGAGCCATATTTCATAGAAGTTTGTTAACATGTACAGAAAAACTTTCTTTTTTTAGTTAACGAGCCCGAAGGCCTAAGTCGGAGGTTAATTACTTAGGTTTACATGAGCGTATATATTCAGCTCCCTTTAAGCTATGACTTACTTGCAACAACTCACCTTACAATTTGCAGCGCACGTGCGATTTGAACCAGCCATCATATGATTGCTTGGCACTATCAATACGGGAGTGCCACAATACTTGCTCAAGAAAATCCTAAAACGTCTTTGAAACTTTAACTTCGTGAATCTAATGAAAAACCGAGTACCTACATTTTTCACAATTACATAAAAGAAATTCTGTTTTTTTCCGAGTTGAAAGTGTGGCGATTATTTTTCTTCCATTTGGCGATTTCATCAATCATTTTCCAGGTTTGCCGCAGTTCGCAAGATCAGAAAAAAAAGAAGAAAAGTGCTCAAATGTTGTTTTTAACTGTTGCTCGAGCTGATATGCGAAATTTTCGAAAAGTAAGGTTAAAATTAGGTAACGCTCCTTTTAATCATTTTTGAGTCAGTTTGAAAATTGCGGCTTGGCTTCGCTGGAAAGCAAAAATTCAAGCTATCACAGGCAGATCGAAAGTTTATTTCCAGGAGGTTTGAATCTGAGGTTGATCTTTTGACCTTCACGGAAACAACAATTATTTCGCCGTTTTTCATCTTGGTTTGTAAGCTTCGTTTCAAATGTTGGAAAGAGTTTTGTTGTTGTTTCAGGGGATCAGATATTGAGTTCAATCCAGTCTTTTTTGCCTACGCTATCATATCAGCCAATCAGAATCCACTTCTCTTTGTCAATCAATCAAAACTCACCTCAGAGGTCAAACAACACCTTGAAGGCGTAGTTTTAAAACCATATGAGGAAGTATTTACAGTACTGGATGAGATGGTCCAGAAATGCGTGGAGCAGAAATTGAAGGTCTGGATGGGTCCGCAAGTGAGTCATGCGCTGGCATCCACAGTGACTGGAAAAGACGAAAAACTTCTGCTGGTGAAGAACACGCCGACCAAAATGCTTAAGGTTAGTCTAGTTCGTTCAATTTGACTGTGGTGATGGCTCTACGCTTAATTTTTCTCCAAAAATACTATTAAGGCTCTATGTTCCCAATGTGACCTTATGCTGAACTCTGTTTTTCTGCATAGTGGGCAAAATTTTGAAAAAGTTTGTTACAGTGCACTTTTCGATTATTAAAAATTAATTTTTTAGCGCGCGCTCCTCAGTCAAAATTAGTACATATTGGCGCTAAAATTCCTTTTTTGAAAGTAACTTTTCCTTAATTGAAAAATCGACCATAGAGGGATTTGAACCCCCAATGTGCTGATTCCAAGAAAGACGCCTTCTCCGTTAGGTCATGCGGTCGTTGGAATGTGTAAGCTTCAAGTGTTGTGGTTGCTAGTGTTTTTTTGTTAAATTGGCCTGAAATTTGTGCAAAGTTAGGTTGCTAATCAGTTAATTGCTATCAAGTATGATATTTCCATCTGCTGTGACTTGTCTGAAAAAATCTTCTCAAGAATGCGAAATCTCGACCACAGTGGGATTCGAACCCCTATAATTGCATTCGAAGTTAGATGCTTTATCGAATAGGCAATGCGACCGTTGGAAGGTTGTCGTCGATACGCGTAAATCTTAAGTGCTCTGTTCGCTTCTGTTCTGTTGTTTAATTGAGCTAAAGTTTGGTACAATTAGTTTGCAGAGCAGTTCCTTGCTATCAAGTTTGATGTGTAGATGCTGTGAATTCTCTGAAAATACCTTCTCAAGAAATGAAAAATCAACCGCAGAGAAATACGAACGCACTATCGTCTGATTTGAAGTCCGCGCGTTATCCATTGGGCCATGTGGCAATTGAAAGACAGTCAAAACGTTTTGATATGAATTGTGCTGGTTATAGCAATTCCTTGCTATCAAGTTTGAATTTTTTGTTTACTGGGAATAGCCTGAAAATAGGATGTATCCAAATTTCTCTGGATGTTAGTGTTGTGTTACTTAGATGAGCTTAAGTTTCGAAAAATCAGCTTGTATGGCAGTTCTGTGCTATTACATATGTATTTTTTCTGCCGTGAAAAGTCTAAAAATACATTCTCATTAACTGAACAGTCGACGACAGAGGGACACATATTAACGTTTCCTGACTCAAATTGAGATACGTAATCCGTTGAAGGGTTGTCAAAACTTGTACATATAGCATGTTCGTGAGCCAGTGTATTGTTGTTTGGATGAGATAAATTTTGTGAAAATTTAAGTTGTCATAGCAGTTCCTTGCTGTGGTCGACTTTTCAGAGGGATTCGAACCCCCAATCTTCTGATGCGAAGTCAGACGCCTTATCCGTTAGGCCATGCGGCCTTTGAAAGGTTTTCGAAATGGGTAGATTTAAACTGCTCTGGCTTCCGTTGTTTTACTGCTAAGATGAAAAAATTTTTGGGAAAATTTAATTGGCGCAGAAGTTTTTTGCTGTCAATCATGATGTTTTTATCTGGTGTGCATTAATCGGAAATTACCTCCTCAAAAAATAAAATTCGACCACAGAGGGATTCGAACCTCCAATTTTCTGATTCGAAGTCAGACGCCTTATCCGTTAGGCCTTGCGGATGTTGGTATCTGTCGAATTGTTTAGATTTGAACTGCTCAAGATGCCGTTGTTTTCCTGCTTAGATGAGCAAATTTTTCTGAAACGTTAGCTAGCGGAGAAGTTCCTTGCTGTGAATCATTATCTTTTTATCTGATGTGCATTATCTGAAAATACCTTCTCAAAAAATGAAAAGTCGTCCACAGAGGGATTCGAACCTCCAATCATCTGATTTGAAGTCAGACGCCTTATCCGTTAGGCCATGCGGCCTTTGAAAGGTTTTCGAAATGGGTAGATTTAAACTGCTCTGGCTTCCGTTGATTTACTGCTGAGATGAGCAAATTTTTGGGAAAATTTAATTGGCGCAGAAGTTTTTTGCTGTCAATCATGATGTTTTTATCTGGTGTGCATTAATCAGAAATTACCTCCTCAAAAAATAAAATTCGACCACAGAGGGATTCGAACCTCCAATTTTCTGATTCGAAATCAGACGCCTTATCCGTTAGGCCATGCGGCCTTTGAAAAGTTTTCGAAATGGGTAGATTTAAACTGCTCTGGCTTCCGTTGTTTTACTGCTTGGATGAGCAAATTTTTCTGAAACATTAGCTAGCGGAGAAGTTCCTTGCTGTCAATCATTATGTTTTATCTGCTGTGCGTTATCTGAATTTATCTTCTCAAAAAATGAAAAGTCGACCACAGAGGGATTCGAACCCCCAATCTTCTGATTCGACGTCAGACGCCTTATCCGTTAGGCCTTGCGGATGTTGGAATCTATCGAGTTGTGTAGATTTGAAACGCTCAAGATGCCGTTGTTTTCCTGCTTAGATGAGCAAATTTTTCTGAAACGTTAGCTAGCGGAGAAGTTCCTTGCTGTGAATCATTATCATTTTATCTGATGTGCATTATCTGAAAATACCTTCTCAAAAAATGAAAAGTCGTCCACAGAGGGATTCGAACCTCCAATCATCTGATTTGAAGTCAGACGCCTTATCCGTTAGGCCATGCGGCCTTTGAAAGGTTTTCGAAATGGGTAGATTTAAACTGCTCTGGCTTCCGTTGTTTTACTGCTGAGATGAACAAATTTTTGGGAAAATTTAATTGGCGCAGAAGTTTTTTGCTGTCAATCATGATGTTTTTATCTGGTGTGCATTAATCGGAAATTACCTCCTCAAAAAATAAAATTCGACCACAGAGGGATTCGAACCTCCAATTTTTTGATTCGAAGTCAGACGCCTTATCCGTTAGGCCATGCGGCCTTTGAAAAGTTTTCGAAATGGGTATATTTAAACTGCTCTGGCTTCCGTTGTTTTACTGCTTGGATGAGCAAATTTTTCTGAAACATTAGCTAGCGGAGAAGTTCCTTGCTGTCAATCATTATGTTTTATCTGCTGTGCGTTATCTGAATTTATCTTCTCAAAAATGAAAAGTCGACCACAGAGGGATTCGAACCCCCAATCTTCTGATTCGAAGTCAGACGCCTTATCCGTTAGGCCTTGCGGATGTTGGAATCTATCGAGTTGTGTAGATTTGAAACGCTCAAAATGCCGTTGTTTTCCTGCTTAGATGAGCAAATTTTTCTGACACATTAGCTAGCGGAGAAGTTCCTTGCTGTCAATCATTATCTTTTTATCTGCTGTGCATTATCTGAAAATACCTTCTCAAAAAATGAAAAGTTGTCCACAGAGGGATTCGAACCTCCAATCAGCTGATTTGAAGTCATACGCCTTATCCGTTTGGCCATGCTGCCATTGCAAGATTTTCGAAATGGGTAGATTTAAAATAATCTGGCTGCCGTTGTTTTACTGCTTGCATGAGCAAATTTTCTGAAACATTAGCTAGCTGAGAAGTTCCTTGCTGTCAATCATTATGTTTTATCTGCTGTGCGTTATCTGAATTTACCTTCTTAAAAAATGAAAAGTCGACCACAGAGGGATTCGAACCCCCAATCTTCTGATTCGAAGTCAGACGCCTTCTCCGTTAGGCCTTGCGGATGTTGGAATCTGTCGAGTTGTGTAGATTTGAAACGCTCAAGATGCCGTTGTTTTACTGCTTGCACGAGCAAATTTTCTGAAACATTAGCTAGCGGAGAAGTTCCTTGCTGTCAATCATTATGTTTTATCTGCTGTGCGTTATCTGAATTTACCTTCTCAAAAAATGAAAAGTCGACCACAGAGGGATTCGAACCCCCAATCTTCTGATTCTAAGTCAGAAGCCTTATCCGTTAGGACATGTGGCCGTTAGAAGGTTTCCGAAGTGGGTAGATTTAAAATGCTCTGGATGCCGTTGTTTTACTGCTAAGATGAGCAAATTTTTGGGAAAATTTAGTTAGCGCAGAAGTATTTTGCTGTCAATCGTGATGTTTTTATGTGGTGTGCATAATCGGAAATTACCCTCTCAAAAAATGAAAATTCGACCACAGAGGGATTCGAAGTCAGACGCCTTATCCGTTAGACCATGCGGCCGTTGGAAGGTTTTCGAAATGGGTAGATTTAAAATGCTCTGGATGCCGTTGTTTTTCTGCTAAGATGAGCAAATTTTTGGGAAAATTTAATTGGCGCAGAAGTTTTTTTGCTTGTCAATCATGATGTTTTTATCTGGTGTGCATAATCGAAAATTACCTCCGCAAAAAATAAAATTCGACCACAGAGGGATTCGAACCCCCAATCTTCTGATTTGAAGTCCGCGCGTTATCCATTGGGCCATGTGGCAATTGAAAGACAGTCAAAACGTTTTGATATGAATTGTGCTGGTTATAGCAATTCTTTGCTATCAAGTGTGAATTTTTTGTTTACTGGGAATAGCCTGAAAATAGGATGTATCCAAATTTCTCTGGATGTTAGTGTTGTGTTACTTAGATGAGCTTAAGTTTCGAAAAATCAGCTTGTATGGCAGTTCTGTGCTATTACATATGTATTTTTTCTGCCGTGAAAAGTCTAAAAATACATTCTCATTAACTGAACAGTCGACGACAGAGGGACACATATTAACGTTTCCTGACTCAAATTGAGATACGTAATCCGTAAAATCAAGCGACCGTTGAAGGGTTGTCAAAACTTGTACATATAGCATGTTCGTGAGCCAGTGTATTGTTGTTTGGATGAGATAAATTTTGTGAAAATTTAAGTTGTCAAAGCAGTTCCTTGCTGTGGTCGACTTTTCAGAGGGATTCGAACCCCCAATCTTCTGATGCGAAGTCAGACGCCTTATCCGTTAGGCCATGCGGCCTTTGAAAGGTTCTCGAAATGGGTAGATTTAAACTGCTCTGGCTTCCGTTGTTTTACTGCTAAGATGAGCAAATTTTTGGGAAAATTTAATTGGCGCAGAAGTTTTTTGCTGTCAATCATGATGTTTTTATCTGGTGTGCATTAATCGGAAATTACCTCCTCAAAAAATAAAATTCGACCACAGGGATTCGAACCTCCAATTTTCTGATTCGAAGTCAGATGCCTTATCCGTTAGGCCATGCGGCCTTTGAAAAGTTTTCGAAATGGGTAGATTTAAACTGCTCTGGCTTCCGTTGTTTTACTGCTTGGATGAGCAAATTTTTCTGAAACATTAGCTAGCGGAGAAGTTCCTTGCTGTCAATCATTATGTTTTATCTGCTGTGCGTTATCTGAATTTACCTTCTTAAAAAATGAAAAATCGACCACAGAGGGATTCGAACCCCCAATCTTCTGATTCGAAGTCAGACGCCTTCTCCGTTAGGCCTTGCGGATGTTGGAATCTGTCGAGTTGTGCAGATTTGAAACGCTCAAGATGCCGTTGTTTTACTGCTTGCATGAGCAAATTTTCTGAAACATTAGCTAGCGGAGAAGTTCCTTGCTGTCAATCATTATGTTTTATCTGCTGTGCGTTATCTGAATTTACCTTCTCAAAAAATGAAAAGTCGACCACAGAGGGATTCGAACCCCCAATCTTCTGATTCTAAGTCAGAAGCCTTATCCGTTAGGACATGTGGCCGTTAGAAGGTTTCCGAAGTGGGTAGATTTAAAATGCTCTGGATGCCGTTGTTTTACTGCTAAGATGAGCAAATTTTTGGGAAAATTTAGTTAGCGCAGAAGTATTTTGCTGTCAATCGTGATGTTTTTATCTGGTGTGCATAATCGGAAATTACCTTCTCAAAAAATGAAAATTCGACCACAGAGGGATTCGAACCTGCAATCTTCTGATTGGAAGTCAGACGCCTTATCCGTTAGACCATGCGGCCGTTGGAAGGTTTTCGAAATGGGTAGATTTAAAATGCTCTGGATGCCGTTGTTTTTCTGCTTGGATGAGAAAATTTTTCTGAAACATTAGCTAGCGGAGAAGTTCCTTGTGTCAATCATTATGTTTTATCTGCTGTGCGTTATTTGAATTTATCTTCTCAAAAAATGAAAAGTCGACCACAGAGGGATTCGAACCCCCTATCTTCTGATTCGAAGTGAGACGCCTTATCCGTTAGGCCTTGCGGATGTTGGAATCTGTCGAATTGTGTAGATTTGAAACGCTCAAGATGCCGTTGTTTTCCTGCTTAGATGAGCAATTTTTTCTGAAACATTAGCTAGCGGAGAAGTTCATTGCTGTCAATCATTATCTTTTTATCTGATCTGCATTATCTGAAAATACCTTCTCAAAAAATAAAAAAAGTCGTCCACAGAGGGAGTCGAACCTCCAATCATCTGATTCGAAGTCAGACGCCTTATCCGTTTGGCCATTCGGCCATTGAATGGTTATTCGAAATGGGTAGATTTAAAATGCTCTGGCTGCCGTTGTTTTACCGCTTGCATGAGCAAATTTTCTGAACCATTAGCTAGCGGAGAAGTTCATTGCTGTCAATCATTATCTTTTTATCTGCTGTGCTTGATCTGATTTTACCTTCTCAAAAAATGAAAAGTCGACCACAAAGGGATTCGAACCCCCAATCTTCTGATTCGAAGTCAGACGCCTTATCCGTTAGGCCATGCGGCCGTTAGAAGGTTTCCGAAGTGGGTAGATTTAAAATGCTCTGGATGCCGTTGTTTTACTGCTAAAATGAGCAGATTTTTGGGAAAATTTAATTGGCGCAGAAGTTTTTTTGCTGTCAATCATGATGTTTTTATCTGGTGTGCATAATCGGAAATTACCTCCTCAAAAAATAAAATTCGCCCACAGAGGGATTCAAACCCCCAATCTTCTGATTCGAAGTCAGACGCCTTATCCGTTAGGCCATGCGGCCTTTGAAAGGTTTTCGAAATGGGTAGATTTAAACTGCTCTGGCTTCCGTTGTTTTACTGCTTGGATGAGCAAATTTTTCTGAAACATTAGCTAGCGGAGAAGTTCCTTGCTGTCAATCATTATGTTTTATCTGCTGTGCGTTATCTGAATTTATCTTCTCAAAAAATGAAAAATCGACCACAGAGGGATTCGAACCCCCAATCTTCTGATTCGAAGTCAGACGCCTTATCCGTTAGGCCTTGCGGATGTTGGAATCTGTCGAATTGTGTAGATTTGAAACGCTCAAGATGCCGTTGTTTTCCTGCTTAGATGAGCAAATTTTTCTGAAACATTAGCTAGCGGAGAAGTTCATTGCTGTCAATCATTATCTTTTTATCTGCTGTGCATTATCTGAAAATACCTTCTCAAAAAATGAAAAGTCGTCCACAGAGGGATTCGAACCTCCAATCATCTGATTTGAAGTCATACGCCTTATCCATTTGGCCATACGGCCATTGAAAGATTTTTGAAATGGGTAGATTTAAAATGCTCTGGCTGCCGTTGTTTTACTGCTTGCATGAGCAAATTTTCTGAAACATTAGCTAGCTGAGAAGTTCCTTGCTGTCAATCATTATGTTTTATCTGCTGTGCGTTATCTGAATTTACCTTCTTAAAAAATGAAAAGTCGACCACAGAGGGATTCGAACCCCCAATCTTCTGATTCGAAGTCAGACGCCTTCTCCGTTAGGCCTTGCGGATGCTGGAATCTGTCGAGTTGTGTAGATTTGAAACGCTCAAGATGCCGTTGTTTTACTGCTTGCATGAGCAAATTTTCTGAAACATTAGCTAGCGGAGAAGTTCCTTGCTGTCAATCATTATGTTTTATCTGATGTGCATTATCTGAAAATACCTTCTCAAAAAATGAAAAGTCGACCACAGAGGGATTCGAACCCCCAATCTTCTGATTCTAAGTCAGAAGCCTTATCCGTTAGGACATGTGGCCGATAGAAGGTTTTCGAAATAGGTAGATTTAAAATGCTCTGGATACGTTGTTTTACTGCTAAGATGAGCAAATTTTTGGGAAAATTTAGTTAGCGCAGAAGTATTTTGCTGTCAATCGTGATGTTTTTATCTGGTGTGCATAATCGGAAACTACCTTCTCAAAAAATGAAAATTCGACCACAGAGGGATTCGAACCTGCAATCTTCTGATTCGAAGTCAGACGCCTTATCCGTTAGACCATGCGGCCGTTGGAAGGTTTTCGAAATGGGTAGATTTAAAATGCTCTGGATGCCGTTGTTTTACTGCTTGGATGAGAAAATTTTTCTGAAACATTAGCTAGCGGAGAAGTTCCTTGTGTCAATCATTATGTTTTATCTGCTGTGCGTTATTTGAATTTATCTTCTCAAAAAATGAAAAGTCGACCACAGAGGGATTCGAACCCCATATCTTCTGAATCGAAGTGAGACGCCTTATCCGTTAGGCCTTGCGGATGTTGGAATCTGTCGAATTGTGTAGATTTGAAACGCTAGAGATGCCGTTGTTTTCCTGCTTAGATGAGCAATTTTTTCTGAAACATTAGCTAGCGGAGAAGTTCCTTGCTGTCAATCATTATCTTTTTTATCTGCTGTGCATTATCTGAAAATACCTTCTCAAAAAATTAAAAGTCGTCCACAGAGAGGTTCGAACCTCCAATCATCTGATTCGAAGTCAGACGCCTTATCTGTTAGGCCATGCGGCCATTGAAAGGTTTTCGTAATGAGCAGATTTAAAATGCTCTGGCTTCAGTTGTTTTACTGCAAAGATGAGCAAATTTTTGAAAAAATTTAATTGGCGCAGTTTTTTGCTGTCAATCATGATGTTTTTATCTGGTGTGCATAATCAGAAATTACCTCCTCAAAAAATAAAATTCGACCACAGAGGGATTCGAACCCCCAATTTTCTGATTCGAATCAGACGCCTGATCCGTTAGGCCTTGCGGATGTTGGAATCTATCGAATTGTGTAGATTTGAAACGCTGAAGATGCCGTTGGTTTTTCTGCTTAGATGAGCAAATTTTTCTGAAACATTAGCTAGCGGAGAAGTTCCTTGCTGTCAATCATTATCTTTTTTATCTGCTGTGCATTATCTGAATTTACCTTCTCAAAAAATGAAAAGTCGACCACAAAGGGATTCGAACCCCCAATCTTCTGATTCGAAGTCAGACGCCTTATCCGTTAGGCCATGCGGCCGTTAGAAGGTTTCCGAAGTGGGTAGATTTAAAATGCTCTGGATGCCGTTGTTTTTCTGCTAAGATGACCAAATTTTTGGGAAAATTTAATTGGCGCAGAAGTTTTTTTGCTTGTCAATCATGATGTTTTTATCTGGTGTGCGTAATCGGAAATTACCTCCGCAAAAAACAAAATTCGACCACAGAGGGATTCGAACCCCCAATCTTCTGATTCGAAGTCAGACGCCTTATCCGTTATGCCATGCTGCCTTTGAAAGGTTTTCGAAATGGGTAGATTTAAACTGCTCTGGCTTCCGTTGTTTTACTGCTTGGATGAGCAAATTTTCTGAAACATTAGCTAGCGGAGAAGTTCCTTGCTGTCAATCATTATGTTTTATCTGCTGTGCGTTATCTGAATTTATCTTCTCAGAAAATGAAAAGTCGACCACAGAGGGATTCGAACCCCCAATCTTCTGATTCGAAGTCAGAAGCCTGATCCGTTAGGCCTTGCGGATGTTGGAATCTGTCGAATTGTGTAGATTTGAAACGCTGAAGATGCCGTTGTTTTCCTGCTTAGATGAGCAAATTTTTCTGAAACATTAGCTAGCGGAGAAGTTCTTTGCTGTCAATCATTATCTTTTTTATCTGCTGTGCATTATCTGAATTTACCTTCTCAAAAAATGAAAAGTCTACCACAAAGGGATTCGAACCCCCAATCTTCTGATTCGAAGTCAGACGCCTTATCCGTTAGGCCATGCGGCCGTTAGAAGGTTTCCGAAGTGGGTAGATTTAAAATGCTCTGGATGCCGTTGTTTTTCTGCTAAGATGACCAAATTTTTGGGAAAATTAAATTGGCGCAGAAGTTTTTTTGCTTGTCAATCATGATGTTTTTATCTGGTGTGCGTAATCGGAAATTACCTCCGCAAAAAACAAAATTCGACCACAGAGGGATTCGAACCCCCAATCTTCTGATTCGAAGTCAGACGCCTTATCCGTTATGCCATGCTGCCTTTGAAAGGTTTTCGAAATGGGTAGATTTAAACTGCTCTGGCTTCCGTTGTTTTACTGCTTGGATGAGCAAATTTTCTGAAACATTAGCTAGCGGAGAAGTTCCTTGCTGTCAATCATTATGTTTTATCTGCTGTGCGTTATCTGAATTTATCTTCTCAGAAAATGAAAAGTCGACCACAGAGGGATTCGAACCCCCAATCTTCTGATTCGAAGTCAGAAGCCTGATCCGTTAGGCCTTGCGGATGTTGGAATCTGTCGAATTGTGTAGATTTGAAACGCTGAAGATGCCGTTGTTTTCCTGCTTAGATGAGCAAATTTTTCTGAAACATTAGCTAGCGGAGAAGTTCTTTGCTGTCAATCATTATCTTTTTTATCTGCTGTGCATTATCTGAATTTACCTTCTCAAAAAATGAAAAGTCGACCACAAAGGGATTCGAACCCCCAATCCTCTGATTCGAAGTCAGACGCCTCATCCGTTAGGCCATGCGGCCGTTAGAAGGTTTTCGAAATGAGCAGATTTAAAATGCTCTGGCTTCCGTTGTTTTACTGCTAAGATGAGCAAATTTTTGGGAAAATTTAATTGGCGCAGTTTTTTGCTGTCAATCATGATGTTTTTATCTGGTGTGCATAATCGGAAATTACCTCCTCAAAAAATATAATTCGACCACAGAGGCATTCGAAGTCAGACGCCTTATCCGTTATGCCATGCTGCCTTTGAAAGGTTTTCGAAATCGGTAGATTTAAACTGCTCTGGCTTCCGTTGTTTTACTGCTTGCATGAGCAAATTTTCTGAAACATTAGCTAGCGGAGAAGTTCTTTGCTGTCAATCATTATCTTTTTTATCTGCTGTGCATTATCTGAATTTACCTTCTCAAAAAATGAAAAGTCGACCACAGAGAGGTTCGAACCTCCAATCATCTGATTCGAAGTCAGACGCCTTATCCGTTAGGCCATGCGGCCATTGAAAGTTTTTCGAAATGAGCAGATTTAAAATGCTCTGGCTTCCGTTGTTTTACTGCTAAGATGAGCAAATTTTTGGGAATAATTAATTGGCGCAGTTTTTTGCTGTCAATCATGATGTTTTTATCTGGTGTGCATAATCGGAAATTACCTCCTCAAAAAATAAAATTCGGACCGCAGAGGGATTCGAACCCCCAATCTTCTGATTCGAAGTCAGACGCCTTATCCGTTATGCCATGCTGCCTTTGAAAGGTTTTCGAAATGGGTAGATTTAAACTGCTCTGGCTTCCGTTGTTTTACTGCTTGGATGAGCAAGTTTTCTGAAACATTAGCTAGCGGAGAAGTTCCTTGCTGTCAATCATTATGTTTTATCTGCTGTGCGTTATCTGAATTTATCTTCTCAAAAAATGAAAAGTCGACCACAGAGGGATTCGAACCCCCAATCTTCTGATTCGAAGTCAGACGCCTGATCCGTTAGGCCTTGCGGATGTTGGAATCTGTCGAATTGTGTAGATTTGAAACGCTGAAGATGCCGTTGTTTTCCTGCTTAGATGAGCAAATTTTTCTGAAACATTAGCTAGCGGAGAAGTTCCTTGCTGTCAATCATTATCTTTTTTATCTGCTGTGCATTATCTGAATTTACCTTCTCAAAAAATGAAAAGTCGACCACAAAGGGATTCGAACCCCCAATCTTCTGATTCGAAGTCAGACGCCTTATCCGTTAGGCCATGCGGCCGTTAGAAGGTTTCCGAAGTGGCTAGATTTAAAATGCTCTGGATGCCGTTGTTTTTCTGCTAAGATGACCAAATTTTCGGGAAAATTTAATTGGCGCAGAAGTTTTTTTGCTTGTCAATCATGATGTTTTTATCTGGTGTGCGTAATCGGAAATTACCTCCGCAAAAAACAAAATTCGACCACAGAGGGATTCGAACCCCCAATCTTCTGATTCGAAGTCAGACGCCTTATCCGTTATGCCATGCTGCCTTTGAAAGGTTTTCGAAATGGGTAGATTTAAACTGCTCTGGCTTCCGTTGCTTTACTGCTTGGATGAGCAAATTTTCTGAAACATTAGCTAGCGGAGAAGTTCCTTGCTGTCAATCATTATGTTTTATCTGCTGTGCGTTATCTGAATTTATCTTCTCAAAAAATGAAAAGTCGACCACAGAGGGATTCGAACCCCCAATCTTCTGATTCGAAGTCAGACGCCTGATCCGTTAGGCCTTGCGGATGTTGGAATCTGCCGAATTGTGTAGATTTGAAACGCTGAAGATGCCGTTGTTTTCCTGCTTAGATGAGCAAATTTTTCTGAAACATTAGCTAGCGGAGAAGTTCCTTGCTGTCAATCATTATCTTTTTTATCTGCTGTGCATTATCTGAATTTACCTTCTCAAAAAATGAAAAGTCGAACACAAAGGGATTCGAACCCCCAATCTTCTGATTCGAAGTCAGACGCCTTATCCGTTAGGCCATGCGGCCGTTAGAAGGTTTCCGAAGTGGGTAGATTTAAAATGCTCTGGATGCCGTTGTTTTTCTGCTGAGATGACCAAATTTTCGGGAAAATTTAATTGGCGCAGAAGTTTTTTTGCTTGTCAATCATGATGTTTTTATCTGGTGTGCGTAATCGGAAATTACCTCCGCAAAAAACAAAATTCGACCACAGAGGGATTCGAACCCCCAATCTTCTGATTCGAAGTCAGACGCCTTATCCGTTATGCCATGCTGCCTTTGAAAGGTTTTCGAAATGGGTAGATTTAAACTGCTCTGGCTTCCGTTGCTTTACTGCTTGGATGAGCAAATTTTCTGAAACATTAGCTAGCGGAGAAGTTCCTTGCTGTCAATCATTATGTTTTATCTGCTGTGCGTTATCTGAATTTATCTTCTCAAAAAATGAAAAGTCGACCACAGAGGGATTCGAACCCCCAATCTTCTGATTCGAAGTCAGACGCCTTATCCGTTATGCCATGCTGCCTTTGAAAGGTTTTCGAAATGGGTAGATTTAAACTGCTCTGGCTTCCGTTGTTTTACTGCTTGGATGAGCAAATTTTCTGAAACATTAGCTAGCGGAGAAGTTCCTTACTGTCAATCATTATGTTTTATCTGCTTTGCGTTATCTGAATTTATCTTCTCAAAAAATGAAAAGTCGACCACAGAGGGATTCGAACCCCCAATCTTCTGATTCGAAGTCAGACGCCTGATCCGTTAGGCCTTGCGGATGTTGGAATCTATCGAATTGTGTAGATTTGAAACGCTGAAGATGCCGTTGGTTTTTCTGCTTAGATGAGCAAATTTTTCTGAAACATTAGCTAGCGGAGAAGTTCCTTGCTGTCAATCATTATCTTTTTTATCTGCTGTGCATTATCTGAATTTACCTTCTCAAAAAATGAAAAGTCGACCACAAAGGGATTCGAACCCCCAATCTTCTGATTCGAAGTCAGACGCCTTATCCGTTAGGCCATGCGGCCGTTAGAAGGTTTCCGAAGTGGGTAGATTTAAAATGCTCTGGATGCCGTTGTTTTTCTGCTAAGATGACCAAATTTTCGGGAAAATTTAATTGGCGCAGAAGTTTTTTTGCTTGTCAATCATGATGTTTTTATCTGGTGTGCGTAATCGGAAATTACCTCCGCAAAAAACAAAATTCGACCACAGAGGGATTCGAACCCCCAATCTTCTGATTCGAAGTCAGACGCCTTATCCGTTATGCCATGCTGCCTTTGAAAGGTTTTCGAAATGGGTAGATTTAAACTGCTCTGGCTTCCGTTGTTTTACTGCTTGTATGAGCAAATTTTCTGAAACATTAGCTAGCGGAGAAGTTCCTTGCTGTCAATCATTATGTTTTATCTGCTGTGCGTTATCTGAATTTATCTTCTCAAAAAATGAAAAGTCGACCACAGAGGGATTCGAACACCCAATCTTCTGATTCGAAGTCAGAAGCCTGATCCGTTAGGCCTTGCGGATGTTGGAATCTGTCGAATTGTGTAGATTTGAAACGCTGAAGATGCCGTTGTTTTCCTGCTTAGATGAGCAAATTTTTCTGAAACATTAGCTAGCGGAGAAGTTCTTTGCTGTCAATCATTATCTTTTTTATCTGCTGTGCATTATCTGAATTTACCTTCTCAAAAAATGAAAAGTCGACCACAAAGGGATTCGAACCCCCAATCTTCTGATTCGAAGTCAGACGACTTATCCGTTAGGCCATGCGGCCGTTAGAAGGTTTCCGAAGTGGGTAGATTTAAAATGCTCTGGATGCCGTTGTTTTTCTGCTAAGATGAGCAAATTTTTGGGAAAATTTAATTGGCGCAGAAGTTTTTTTTGCTTGTCAATCATGATGTTTTTATCTGGTGTGCATAATCGGAAATTACCTCCGCAAAAAACAAAATTCGACCACAGAGGGATTCGAACCCCCAATCTTCTGATTCAAAGTCAGACGCCTTATCCGTTATGCCATGCTGCCTTTGAAAGGTTTTCGAAATGGGTAGATTTAAACTGCTCTGGCTTCCGTTGTTTTACTGCTTGGATGAGCAAATTTTCTGAAACATTAGCTAGCGGAGAAGTTCCTTGCTGTCAATCATTATGTTTTATCTGCTGTGCGTTATCTGAATTTATCTTCTCAAAAAATGAAAAGTCGACCACAGAGGGATTCGAACCCCCTATCTTCTGATTCGAAGTGAGACGCCTTATCCGTTAGGCCTTGCGGATGTTGGAATTTGTCGAATTGTGTAGATTTGAAACGCTCAAGATGCCGTTGTTTTCCTGCTTAGATGAGCAAAATTTCTGAAACATTAGCTAGCGGAGAAGTTCCTTGCTGTCAATCATTATGTTTTATCTGCTGTGCGTTATCTGAATTTATCTTCTCAAAAAATGAAAAGTCGACCACAGAGGGATTCGAACCCCCAATCTTCTGATTCGAAGTCAGAAGCCTGATCCGTTAGGCCTTGCGGATGTTGGAATCTGTCGAATTGTGTAGATTTGAAACGCTGAAGATGCCGTTGTTTTCCTGCTTAGATGAGCAAATTTTCTGAAACATTAGCTAGCGGAGAAGTTCCTTGCTGTCAATCATTATGTTTTATCTGCTGTGCGTTATCTGAATTTACCTTCTCAAAAAATGAAAAGTCGACCACAGAGGGATTCGAACCCCCTATCTTCTGATTCGAAGTGAGACGCCTTATCCGTTAGGCCTTGCGGATGTTGGAATTTGTCGAATTGTGTAGATTTGAAACGCTCAAGATGCCGTTGTTTTCCTGCTTAGATGAGCAAATTTTCTGAAACATTAGCTAGCGGAGAAGTTCCCTGCTGTCAATCATTATGTTTTATCTGCTGTGCGTTATCTGAATTTACCTTCTCAAAAAATGAAAAGTCGACCACACAGGGATTCGAACCCCCAATCTTCTAATTCTAAGTCAGAAGCCTTATCCGTTAGGACATGTGGCCGTTAGAAGGTTTCCGAAGTGGGTAGATTTAAAATGCTCTGGATGCCGTTGTTTTACTGCTAAGATGAGCAAATTTTTGGGAAAATTTAATTGGCGCAGAAGTTTTTTTGCTTGTCAATCATGATGTTTTGGTCTGGTGTGCATAATCGGAAATTACCTCCGCAAAAAATAAAATTCGACCACAGAGGGATTCGAACCCTCAATCTTCTGATTCGAAGTCAGACGCCTTATCCGTTAGGCCATGCTGCCTTTGAAAGGTTTTCGAATTGGTTAGATTTAAACTGCTCTGGCTTCCGTTGTTTTACTGCTTGGATGAGAAATTTTTTCTGAAACATTAGCTAGCGGAGAAGTTCCTTGCTGTCAATCATTATGTTTTATCTGCTGTGCGTTATCTGATTTTATCTTCTCAAAAAATGAAAAGTCGACCACAGAGGGATTCGAACCCCCAATCTTCTGATTCGAAGTGATACGCCTTATCCGTTAGGCCTTGCGGATGTTGGAATTTGTCGAATTGTGTAGATTTGAAACGCTCAAGATGCCGTTGTTTTCCTGCTTAGATGAGCAATTTTTTCTGAAACATTAGCTAGCGGAGAAGTTCCTTGCTGTCAATCATTATCTTTTTATCTGATGTGCATTATCTGAAAATACCTTCTCAAAAAATGAAAAGTCGTCCACAGAGGGAGTCGAACCTCCAATCATCTGATTCGAAGTCAGACGCCTTATCCGTTAGGCCATGCGGCCGTTACAAGGTTTCCGAAGTGGGTAGATTTAAAATGCTCTGGATGCCGTTGTTTTTCTGCTAAGATGAGCAAATTTTTGGGAAAATTTAATTGGCGCAGAAGTTTTTTTGCTTGTCAATCATGATATTTTTATCTGGTCTGCATAATCGGAAATTACCTCCGCAAAAAATAAAATTCGACCACAGAGGGATTCGAACCCCCAATCTTCTGATTCGAAGTCAGACGCCTTATCCGTTAGGCCATGCTGCCTTTGAAAGGTTTTCGAAATGGTTAGATTTAAACTGCTCTGGCTTCCGTTGTTTTACTGCTTGGATGAGAAAGTTTTTCTGAAACATTAGCTAGCGGAGAAGTTCCTTGCTGTCAATCAATATGTTTTATCTGCTGTGCGTTATCTGAATTTATCTTCTCAAAAAATGAAAAGTCGACCACCGAGGGATTCGAACCCCCTATCTTCTGATTCGAAGTGAGACGCCTTATCCGTTAGGCCTTGCGGATGTTGGAATCTGTCGAATTGTGTAGAATTGAAACGCTCAAGATGCCGTTGTTTTCCTGCTTAGATGAGCAATTTTTTCTGAAACATTAGCTACCGGAGAAGTTCCTTGCTGTCAATCATTATCTTTTTATCTGATGTGCATTATCTGAAAATACCTTCTCAAAAAATGAAAAGTCGTCCACAGAGGGAGTCGAACCTCCAATCATCTGATTCGAAGTCAGACGCCTTATCCGTTAGGCCATGCGGCCATTGAATAGTTTTTCGAAATGGGTAGATTTAAACTGCTCTGGCTTCCGTTGTTTTACTGCTTGGATGAGAAAGTTTTTCTGAAACATTAGCTAGCGCAGAAGTTCCTTGCTGTCAATCAATATGTTTTATCTGCTGTGCGTTATCTGAATTTATCTTCTCAAAAAATGAAAAGTCGACCACAGAGGGATTCGAACCCCCTATCTTCTGATTCGAAGTGAGACGCCTTATCCGTTAGGCCTTGCGGATGTTGGAATATGTCGAATTGTGTAGATTTGAAACGCTCAAGATGCCGTTGTTTTCCTGCTTAGATGAGCAATTTTTTCTGAAACATTAGCTACCGGAGAAGTTCCTTGCTGTCAATCCTTATCTTTTTATCTGATGTGCATTATCTGAAAATACCTTCTCAAAAAATGAAAAGTCGTCCACAGAGGGAGTCGAACCTCCAATCATCTGATTCGAAGTCAGACGCCTTATCCGTTAGGCCATGCGGCCATTGAATGGTTTTTCGAAATGGGTAGATTTAAAATGCTCTGGCTGCCGTTGTTTTACCGCTTGCATGAGCAAATTTTCTGAACCATTAGCTAGCGGAGAAGTTCCTTGCTGTCAATCATTATGATTTATCTGCTGTGCTTTATCTGAATTTACCTTCTCAAAAAATGAAAAGTCGACCACAAAGGGGTTCGAACCCCCAATCTTCTGATTCGAAGTCAGACGCCTTATCCGTTAGGCCATGCGGCCGTTAGAAGGTTTCCGAAGTAGGTAGATTTAAAATGCTCTGGATGCCGTTGTTTTACTGCTAAAATGAGCAAATTTTTGGGAAAATTTAATTGGCGCAGAAGTTTTTTTGCTGTCAATCATGATGTTTTTATCTGGTGTGCATAATCGGAAATTACCTCCTCAAAAAATAAAATTCGACCACAGAGGGATTCGAACCCCCAATCTTCTGATTCGAAGTCAGACGCCTTATCCGTTAGGCCATGCGGCCTTTGAAAGGTTTTCGAAATGGGTAGATTTAAACTGCTCTGGCTTCCGTTGTTTTACTTCTTGGATGAGCAAATTTTCTGAAACATTAGCTAGCGGAGAAGTTCCTTGCTGTCAATCATTATGTTTTATCTGCTGTGCGTTATCTGAATTTATGTTCTCAAAAAATGAAAAGTCGACCACAGAGGGATTCGAACCCCCAATCTTCTGATTCGAAGTCAGACGCCTGATCCGTTAGGCCTTGCGGATGTTGGAATCTGTCGAATTGTGAAACGCTGAAGATGCCGTTGTTTTCCTGCTTAGATGAGCAAATTTTTCTGAAACATTAGCTAGCGGAGAAGTTCCTTGCTGTCAATCATTATCTTTTTTATCTGCTGTGCATTATCTGAAAATACCTTCTCAAAAAATGAAAAGTCGTCCACAGAGAGGTTCGAACCTCCAATAATCTGATTCGAAGTCAGACGCCTTATCCGTTAGGCCATGCGGCCATTGAAAGGTTTTCGAAATGAGCAGATTTAAAATGCTCTGGCTGCCGTTGTTTTACTGCTTGCATGAGCAATTTTTCTGAAACATTAGCTAGCGGAGAAGTTCCTTGCTGTCAATCATTATCTTTTTATCTGCTGTGCATTATCTGAAAATACCTCAAAAAATAAAAATTCGTCCACAGAGAGATTCGAACCTCCAATCATCTGATTCGAAGTCAGATGCCTTATCCGTTAGGCCATGCGGCCATTGAAAGGTTTTCGTTATAGGTAGATTTAAAATGCTCTGGCTGCCGTGCTTGCATTAGCAAATTTTCTGAAACATTAGCTAGCGGAGAAGTTCCTTGCTGTCAATCATAATGTTTTATCTGCTGTGCGTTATCTGAATTTACCTTCTCAAAAAATGAAAAGTCGACCACAGAGGGATTCGAACCCCCAATCTTTTGATTCGAAGTTAGACGCCTTATCCGTTAGGCCATGCGGCCGTTAGAAGGTTTCCGAAGTGAATAGATATAAAATGCTCTGGATGCCGTTGTTTTACTGCTAAGATGAGCAAATTTTTGGGAAAATTTAGTTAGCGCAGAAGTATTTTGCTGTCAATCATGATTTTTTTTATCTGGTGTGCATAATCGGAAATTACCTTCTCAAAAAATGAAAATTTGATCACAGAGGGATTCGAACCTCCAATCCTCTGATTCGAAGTCAGACGCGTTATCCGTTAGGCCATGCGGCCGTTGGAAGGTTTGCGAAATGGGTAAATTTAAAGTGCTCTGGATGCCATTATTTTACTGCTAAGATGAGCAAATTTTTGGGAAAATTTAATTGGCGCAGAAGTTTTTTTTGCTGTCAATCATGATGTTTTTATCTGGTGTGCATAATCGGAAATTAACTCCTCAAAAAATAAAGTTCGACCACAGAGGGATTCGAACCCCCAATCTTTTGATTCGAAGTCAGACGCCTTGTCCGTTAGGGCATGCGGCCTTTGAAAGGTTTTCGAAATGGGTAGATTTAAACTGCTCTGTCTTCCGTTGTTTTACTGCTTGGATGAGCAATTTTTTCTGAAACATTAGCTAGCGGAGAAGTTCCTTGCTGTCAATCATTATGTTTTATCTGCTGTGCGTTATCTGAATTTATCTTCTCAAAAAATGAAAAGTCGACCACAGAGGGATTCGAACCCCCAATCTTCTGATTCGAAGTCAGACGCCTTATCCGTTAGGCCTTGCGGATGTTGGAATCTGTCGAATTGTGTGGATTTGAAACGCTCAAGATGCCGTTGTTTTCCTGCTTAGATGAGCAAATTTTTCTGAAACGTTAGCTAGCGGAGAAGTTCCTTGCTGTGAATCATTATCTTTTTATCTGATGTGCATTATCTGAAAATACCTTCTCAAAAAATGAAAAGTCGTCCACAGAGGGATTCGAACCTCCAATCATCTGATTCGAAGTCAGACGCCTTATCCTTTAGGCCATGCGGCCATTGAATGGTTTTCGAAATGGGTAGATTTTAAATGCTCTGGCTGTTGTTGTTTTACTGCTTGCTTGAGCAATTTTTCTGAAACATTAGCTAGCGGAGAAGTTCCTTGCTGTCAATCATTATGTTTTATCTGCTGTGCGTTATCTGAATTTACCTTCTCAAAAAATGAAAAGTCGACCACAGAGGGATTCGAACCCCCAATCTTCTAATTCCAAGTCAGACGCCTTATCCGTTAGGCCATGCTGCCGTTGGAAGGTTTTCGAAATGGGTAGATTTAAACTGCTCTGGCTTCCGTTGTTTTACTTCTTGGATGAGCAAATTTTCTGAAACATTAGCTAGCGGAGAAGTTCCTTGCTGTCAATCATAATGTTTTATCTGCTGTGCGTTATCTGAATTTATGTTCTCAAAAAATGAAAAGTCGACCACAGAGGGATTCGAACCCCCAATCTTCTGATTCGAAGTCAGACGCCTGATCCGTTAGGCCTTGCGGATGTTGGAATCTGTCGAATTGTGAAACGCTGAAGATGCCGTTGTTTTCCTGCTTAGATGAGCAAATTTTTCTGAAACATTAGCTAGCGGAGAAGTTCCTTGCTGTCAATCATTATCTTTTTTATCTGCTGTGCATTATCTGAAAATACCTTCTCAAAAAATGAAAAGTCGTCCACAGAGAGGTTCGAACCTCCAATAATCTGATTCGAAGTCAGACGCCTTATCCGTTAGGCCATGCGGCCATTGAAAGGTTTTCGAAATGAGCAGATTTAAAATGCTCTGGCTGCCGTTGTTTTACTGCTTGCATGAGCAATTTTTCTGAAACATTAGCTAGCGGAGAAGTTCCTTGCTGTCAATCATTATCTTTTTATCTGCTGTGCATTATCTGAAAATACCTTCTCAAAAAATAAAAATTCGTCCACAGAGAGATTCGAACCTCCAATCATCTGATTCGAAGTCAGATGCCTTATCCGTTAGGCCATGCGGCCATTGAAAGGTTTTCGTTATAGGTAGATTTAAAATGCTCTGGCTGCCGTGCTTGCATTAGCAAATTTTCTGAAACATTAGCTAGCGGAGAAGTTCCTTGCTGTCAATCATAATGTTTTATCTGCTGTGCGTTATCTGAATTTACCTTCTCAAAAAATGAAAAGTCGACCACAGAGGGATTCGAACCCCCAATCTTCTGATTCGAAGTTAGACGCCTTATCCGTTAGGCCATGCGGCCGTTAGAAGGTTTCCGAAGTGAATAGATATAAAATGCTCTGGATGCCGTTGTTTTACTGCTAAGATGAGCAAATTTTTGGGAAAATTTAGTTAGCGCAGAAGTATTTTGCTGTCAATCATGATTTTTTTATCTGGTGTGCATAATCGGAAATTACCTTCTCAAAAAATGAAAATTTGATCACAGAGGGATTCGAACCTCCAATCCTCTGATTCGAAGTCAGACGCGTAATCCGTTAGGCCATGCGGCCGTTGGAAGGTTTGCGAAATGGGTAAATTTAAAGTGCTCTGGATGCCATTATTTTACTGCTAAGATGAGCAAATTTTTGGGAAAATTTAATTGGCGAAGAAGTTTTTTTGCTGTCAATCATGATGTTTTTATCTGGTGTGCATAATCGGAAATTAACTCCTCAAAAAATAAAGTTCGACCACAGAGGGATTCGAACCCCCAATCTTTTGATTCGAAGTCAGACGCCTTGTCCGTTAGGGCATGCGGCCTTTGAAAGGTTTTCGAAATGGGTAGATTTAAACTGCTCTGTCTTCCGTTGTTTTACTGCTTGGATGAGCAACTTTTTCTGAAACATTAGCTAGCGGAGAAGTTCCTTGCTGTCAATCATTATGTTTTATCTGCTGTGCGTTATCTGAATTTATCTTCTCAAAAAATGAAAAGTCGACCACAGAGGGATTCGAACCCCCAATCTTCTGATTCGAAGTCAGACGCCTTATCCGTTAGGCCTTGCGGATGTTGGAATCTGTCGAATTGTGTAGATTTGAAACGCTCAAGATGCCGTTGTTTTCCTGCTTAGATGAGCAAATTTTTCTGAAACGTTAGCTAGCGGAGAAGTTCCTTGCTGTGAATCATTATCTTTTTATCTGATGTGCATTATCTGAAAATACCTTCTCAAAAAATGAAAAGTCGTCCACAGAGGGATTCGAACCTCCAATCATCTGATTCGAAGTCAGACGCCTTATCCGTTAGGCCATGCGGCCATTGAATGGTTTTCGAAATGGGTAGATTTTAAATGCTCTGGCTGTTGTTGTTTTACTGCTTGCTTGAGCAATTTTTCTGAAACATTAGCTAGCGGAGAAGTTCCTTGCTGTCAATCATTATGTTTTATCTGCTGTGCGTTATCTGAATTTACCTTCTCAAAAAATGAAAAGTCGACCACAGAGGGATTCGAACCCCCAATCTTCTAATTCGAAGTCAGACGCCTTATCCGTTAGGCCATGCTGCCGTTGGAAGGTTTTCGAAATGGGTAGATTTAAAAAGCTCTGGATGCCGTTGTTTTACTGCTTAGATGAGCAAATTTTTCTGAAACGTTAGCTAGCGGAGAAGTTCCTTGCTGTGAATCATTATCTTTTTATCTGATGTGCATTATCTGAAAATACCTTCTCAAAAAATGAAAAGTCGTCCACAGAGGGATTCGAACCTCCAATCATCTGACTCGAAGTCAGACGCCTTATCCGTTAGGCCATGCGGCCATTGAATGGTTTTCGAAATGGGTAGATTTTAAATGCTCTGGCTGTTGTTGTTTTACTGCTTGCTTGAGCAATTTTTCTGAAACATTAGCTAGCGGAGAAGTTCCTTGCTGTCAATCATTATGTTTTATCTGCTGTGCGTTATCTGAATTTACCTTCTCAAAAAATGAAAAGTCGACTACAGAGGGATTCGAACCCCCAATCTTCTGATTCGAAGTAAGACGCCTTATCCGTTAGGCCATGCTGCCGTTGGAAGGTTTTCGAAATGGGTAGATTTAAAAAGCTCTGGATGCCGTTGTTTTACTGCTAAGATGAGCTAATTTTTGGTAAAATTTAGTTAGCGCAGAAGTATTTTGCTGTCAATCATGATGTTTTTATCTGGTGTGCATAATCGGAAGTTATCTTCTCAAAAAATGAAAATTCGACCACAGAGGGATTCGAACCCCCAATCTTCTGATTCGAAGTCAGACGCCTTATCCGTTAGGCCATGAGGCCATTGAAAGGTTTTCGAAATGGGTAGATTTAAAATGCTCTGGCTGTTGTTGTTTTACTGCTTGCATGAGCAAATTTTTCTGAAATATTAGCTAGCGGAGAAGTTCCTTGCTGTCAATCATTATGTTTTATCTGCTGCGCGTTATCTGAATTTACCTTCTCAAAAAATGAAAAGTCGACCACAGAGGGATTCGAAACCCAATCTTCTGATTCGAAGTTAGACGCCTTATCCGTTAGGCCATGCGGCCGCTGAAAGGTTTTCAAAATGGGTTGATTTAAGATGCTCTGGATGCCGTTGCCTTACTTTTAAGATGAGCAAATTTTTGGGAAAATTTAGTTAGCGCAGAAGTTTTTTGCTGTCAATCATGATGTTTTTAATGTTTTTATCTGGTGTGCATAATCGGAAATTACCTTCTCAAAAAATGAAAATTCGACCATAGAGGGATTGGAACCTCCAATCTTCTGATTTGAAGTCAGACGCCTTATCCGTTAAGCCATTCGGCCATTGAAAGGTTTCGAAATGGGTAGATTTAAACTGCTCTGGCTGCCGTTGTTTTACTGCTAAAATGAGCAAATTTTTTTGAAACATTTCTTAGCGGAGAAGTTCCTTGCTATCAATCATGATGTTTTCAACCGCTGTGCCTAATTCGAAATAACCTTCTCAAGAAATGAAAAGTCGACCACAGAGGGATTCGAACTCCCAATCTTTTGATTGGAAGTCAGACGCCTTATTCGTTAGTCCATGCGGCTGCTGGAATGTGTCGAAATTTGTAGATTTGAAATGCTCAAGATGCCGTTGTTTTCCTGCTTAGATGAGCAAATTTTCTGAAGCATTAGCTAGCGGAGAAGTTCCTTGCTGTCAATCATTATGTTTTTATCTGCTGTGCATAATCCGAAATTACCTTCTCAAGAATTGAAAATTCGACCATAGAGGGATTCGAACTCCCAATCTTTTGATTCGAAGTAGACGCTTTATCCGTTGGGCCTTGCGGGTGTTGGAATGTGTCGAAATGTGTAGATTTGAAATGCTCAAGATGCTGTTGTTTTCCTTCTTAGATGAGAAAATTTTTGGGAAAGTTTAGTTGTGCGCGTCAATCTCGACAATTCGAAAAGAAACCGCTGCAACATTAGTTGGCGCAGAATTTCCTTGCTGTCAATCATGATTTTTTCATCTGCTGTGCATACTCCGAAAATACCTTCTCAAAAAATGAAAAGTCGACCACAGAGGGATTTGAACTCCCAATCTTTTGATTGGAAGTCAGACGCCTTATTCGTTAAGCCATTCGGCCATTGAAAGGTTTCGAAATGGGTAGATTTAAACTGCTCTGGCTGCCGTTGTTTTACTGCTAAAATGAGCAAATTTTTTTGAAACATTACTTAGCGGAGAAGTTCCTTGCTATCAATCATGATGTTTTCAACCGCTGTGCCTAATTCGAAATAACCTTCTCAAGAAATGAAAAGTCGACCACAGAGGGATTCGAACTCCCAATCTTTTGATTGGAAGTCAGACGCCTTATTCGTTAGTCCATGCGGCTGCTAGAATGTGTCGAAATTTGTAGATTTGAAATGCTCTGATTGGAAGTCAGACGCCTTATTCGTTAAGCCATTCGGCCATTGAAAGGTTTCGAAATGGGTAGATTTAAACTGCTCTGGCTGCCGTTGTTTTACTGCTAAAATGAGCAAATTTTTTTGAAACATTACTTAGCGGAGAAGTTCCTTGCTATCAATCATGATGTTTTCAACCGCTGTGCCTAATTCGAAATAACCTTCTCAAGAAATGAAAAGTCGACCACAGAGGGATTCGAACTCCCAATCTTTTGATTGGAAGTCAGACGCCTTATTCGTTAGTCCATGCGGCTGCTAGAATGTGTCGAAATTTGTAGATTTGAAATGCTCAAGATGCCGTTGTTTTCCTGCTTAGATGAGCAAATTTTCTGAAGCATTAGCTAGCGGAGAAGTTCCTTGCTGTCAATCATTATGTTTTATCTGCTGCGCGTTATCTGAATTTACCTTCTCAAAAAATGAAAAGTCGACCACAGAGGGATTCGAAACCCAATCTTCTGATTCGAAGTTAGACGCCTTATCCGTTAGGCCATGCTGCCGCTGAAAGGTTTTCAAAATGGGTTGATTTAAGATGCTCTGGATGCCGTTGCCTTACTTTTAAGATGAGCAAATTTTTGGGAAAATTTAGTTAGCGCAGAAGTTTTTTGCTGTCAATCATGATGTTTTTATCTGGTGTGCATAATCGGAAATTACCTTCTCAAAAAATGAAAATTCGACCATAGAGGGATTGGAACCTCCAATCTTCTGATTTGAAGTCAGACGCCTTATCCGTTAAGCCATTCGGCCATTGAAAGGTTTCGAAATGGGTAGATTTAAACTGCTCTGGCTGCCGTTGTTTTACTGCTAAAATGAGCAAATTTTTTTGAAACATTTCTTAGCGGAGAAGTTCCTTGCTATCAATCATGATGTTTTCAACCGCTGTGCCTAATTCGAAATAACCTTCTCAAGAAATGAAAAGTCGACCACAGAGGGATTCGAACTCCCAATCTTTTGATTGGAAGTCAGACGCCTTATTCGTTAGTCCATGCGGCTGCTGGAATGTGTCGAAATTTGTAGATTTGAAATGCTCAAGATGCCGTTGTTTTCCTGCTTAGATGAGCAAATTTTCTGAAGCATTAGCTAGCGGAGAAGTTCCTTGCTGTCAATCATTATGTTTTTATCTGCTGTGCATAATCCGAAATTACCTTCTCAAGAATTGAAAATTCGACCATAGAGGGATTCGAACTCCCAATCTTTTGATTCGAAGTAGACGCTTTATCCGTTGGGCCTTGCGGGTGTTGGAATGTGTCGAAATGTGTAGATTTGAAATGCTCAAGATGCTGTTGTTTTCCTTCTTAGATGAGAAAATTTTTGGGAAAGTTTAGTTGTGCGCGTCAATCTCGACAATTCGAAAAGAAACCGCTGCAACATTAGTTGGCGCAGAATTTCCTTGCTGTCAATCATGATTTTTTCATCTGCTGTGCATACTCCGAAAATACCTTCTCAAAAAATGAAAAGTCGACCACAGAGGGATTTGAACTCCCAATCTTTTGATTGGAAGGCAGACGCCTTATTCGTTAAGCCATTCGGCCATTGAAAGGTTTCGAAATGGGTAGATTTAAACTGCTCTGGCTGCCGTTGTTTTACTGCTAAAATGAGCAAATTTTTTTGAAACATTACTTAGCGGAGAAGTTCCTTGCTATCAATCATGATGTTTTCAACCGCTGTGCCTAATTCGAAATAACCTTCTCAAGAAATGAAAAGTCGACCACAGAGGGATTCGAACTCCCAATCTTTTGATTGGAAGTCAGACGCCTTATTCGTTAGTCCATGCGGCTGCTAGAATGTGTCGAAATTTGTAGATTTGAAATGCTCTGATTGGAAGTCAGACGCCTTATTCGTTAAGCCATTCGGCCATTGAAAGGTTTCGAAATGGGTAGATTTAAACTGCTCTGGCTGCCGTTGTTTTACTGCTAAAATGAGCAAATTTTTTTGAAACATTACTTAGCGGAGAAGTTCCTTGCTATCAATCATGATGTTTTCAACCGCTGTGCCTAATTCGAATTAACCTTCTCAAGAAATGAAAAGTCGACCACAGAGGGATTCGAACTCCCAATCTTTTGATTGGAAGTCAGACGCCTTATTCGTTAGTCCATGCGGCTGCTAGAATGTGTCGAAATTTGTAGATTTGAAATGCTCAAGATGCCGTTGTTTTCCTGCTTAGATGAGCAAATTTTCTGAAGCATTAGCTAGCGGAGAAGTTCCTTGCTGTCAATCATTATGTTTTATCTGCTGCGCGTTATCTGAATTTACCTTCTCAAAAATTGAAAAGTCGACCACAGAGGGATTCGAAACCCAATCTTCTGATTCGAAGTTAGACGCCTTATCCGTTAGGCCATGCTGCCGCTGAAAGGTTTCGAAATGGGTAGATTTAAACTGCTCTGGCTGCCGTTGTTTTACTGCTAAAATGAGCAAATTTTTTTGAAACATTACTTAGCGGAGAAGTTCCTTGCTATCAATCATGATGTTTTCAACCGCTGTGCCTAAATGGGTTGATTTAAGATGCTCTGGATGCCGTTGCCTTACTTTTAAGATGAGCAAATTTTTGGGAAAATTTAGTTACCGCAGAAGTTTTTTTGCTGTCAATCATGATGTTTTTATCTGGTGTGCATAATCGGAAATTACCTTCTCAAAAAATGAAAATTCGACCATAGAGGGATTGGAACCTCCAATCTTCTGATTTGAAGTCAGACGCCTTATCCGTTAAGCCATTCGGCCATTGAAAGGTTTCGAAATGGGTAGATTTAAACTGCTCTGGCTGCCGTTGTTTTACTGCTAAAATGAGCAAATTTTTTTGAAACATTACTTAGCGGAGAAGTTCCTTGCTATCAATCATGATGTTTTCAACCGCTGTGCCTAATTCGAAATAACCTTCTCAAGAAATGAAAAGTCGACCACAGAGGGATTCGAACTCCCAATCTTTTGATTGGAAGTCAGACGCCTTATTCGTTAGTCCATGCGGCTGCTGGAATGTGTCGAAATTTGTAGATTTGAAATGCTCAAGATGCCGTTGTTTTCCTGCTTAGATGAGCAAATTTTCTGAAGCATTAGCTAGCGGAGAAGTTCCTTGCTGTCAATGATTATGTTTTTATCTGCTGTGCATAATCCGAAATTACCTTCTCAAGAATCGAAAATTCGACCATAGAGGGATTCGAACTCCCAATCTTTTGATTCGAAGTAGACGCTTTATCCGTTGGGCCTTGCGGGTGTTGGAATGTGTCGAAATGTGTAGATTTGAAATGCTCAAGATGCTGTTGTTTTCCTTCTTAGATGAGAAAATTTTTGGGAAAGTTTAGTTGTGCGCGTCAATCTCCACAATTCCAAAAGAAACCGCTGCAACATTAGTTGGCGCAGAATTTCCTTGCTGTCAATCATGATTTTTTCATCTGCTGTGCATAATCCGAAAATACCTTCTCAAAAAATGAAAAGTCGACCAGAGGGATTTGAACTCCCAATCTTTTGATTGGAAGTCAGACGCCTTATTCGTTAGTCCATGCGGCTGCTGGAATGTGTCGAAATTTGTATATTTGTAGTTGTTTTACTGCTTAGATGAGCAAATTTTTCTGAAACGTTAGCTAGCGGAGAAGTTCCTTGCTGTGAATCATTATCTTTTTATCTGATGTGCATTATCTGAAAATACCTTCTCAAAAAATGAAAAGTCGTCCACAGAGGGATTCGAACCGTTGGGCTTTATCCGTTGGGCCTTGCGGGTGTTGGAATGTGTCGAAATGTGTAGATTTGAAATGCTCAAGATGCTGTTGTTTTCCTTCTTAGATGAGAAAATTTTTGGGAAAGTTTAGTTGTGCGCGTCAATCTCCACAATTCGAAAAGAAACCGCTGCAACATTAGTTGGCGCAGAATTTCCTTGCTGTCAATCATGATTTTTTCATCTGCTGTGCATAATCCGAAAATACCTTTTGATTCGAAGTAGATGCTTTATCCGTTGGGCCTTGCGGGTGTTGGAATGTGTCGAAATGTGTAGATTTGAAATGCTCAAGATGCCGTTGTTTTCCTGCTTAGATGAGCAAATTTTCTGAAGCATTAGCTAGAGGAGAAGTTCCTTGCTGTCAATCATTGTTTTTATCTGCTGTGCATAATCCGAAATTACCTTCTCAAGAATAGAAAATTCGACCATAGAGGGATTCGAACTCCCAATCTTTTGATTCGAAGTAGATGCTTTATCCGTTGGGCCTTGCGGGTGTTGGAATGTGTTGAAATGTGTAGATTTGAAATGCTCAAGATGCCGTTGTTTTCCTGCTTAGATGAGCAAATTTTTCTGAAACGTTAGCTAGCGGAGAATTTCCTTGCTGTCAATCATTATCTTTTTATCTGCTGTACATTATCTGAAAATACCTTCTCAAAAAATGAAAAGTCGTCCACAGAGAGATTCGAACCTCCAATCATCTGATTCGAAGTCAGTTGCCTTATCCGTTAGGCCATGCGGCCATTGAAAGGTTTTCGTTATGGGTAGATTTTAAATGCTCTGGCTGTTGTTGTTTTACTGCTTGCTTGAGCAATTTTTCTGAAACATTAGCTAGCGGAGAAGTTCCTTGCTGTCAATCATTATCTTTTTATCTGCTGTGCAGTATCTGAAAATACCTTCTCAAAAAATGAAAAGTCGTCCACAGAGAGATTCGAACCTCCAATCATCTGATTCGAAGTCAGATGCCTTATCCGTTAGGCCATGCGGCCATTGAAAGGTTGTCGTTATGGGTAGATTTAAAATGCTCTGGCTGCCGTGCTTGCATTAGCAAATTTTCTGAAACATTAGCTAGCGGAGAAGTTCCTTGCTGTCAATCATTATGTTTTATCTGCTGTGCGTTATCTGAATTTACCTTCTCAAAAAATGAAAAGTCGACCACAGAGGGATTCGAACCCCCCAATCTTCTGATTCGAAGTTAGACGCCTTATCCGTTAGGCCATGCGGCTGCTGGAATGTGTCGAAATTTGTAGATTTGAAATGCTCAAGATGCCGTTGTTTTCCTGCTTAGATGAGCAAATTTTCTGAAGCATTAGCTGGCGGAGAAGTTCCTTGCTGTCAATCATTATGTTTTTATCTGCTGTGCATAATCCGAAATTACCTTCTCAAGAATCGAAAAGTCGACCACAGAGGGATTCGAACTCCCAATCTTTTGATTGGAAGTCAGACGCCTTATTCGTTAGTCCATGCGGCTGCTGGAATGTGTCGAAATTTGTAGATTTGAAATGCTCAAGATGCCGTTGTTTTCCTGCTTAGATGAGCAAATTTTCTGAAGCATTAGCTAGCGGAGAAGTTCCTTGCTGTCAATCATTATGTTTTTATCTGCTGTGCATAATCCGAAATTACCTTCTCAAGAATCGAAAATTCGACCATAGAGGGATTCGAACTCCCAATCTTTTGATTCGAAGTAGACGCTTTATCCGTTGGGCCTTGCGGGTGTTGGAATGTGTCGAAATGTGTAGATTTGAAATGCTCAAGATGCTGTTGTTTTCCTTCTTAGATGAGAAAATTTTTGGGAAAGTTTAGTTGTGCGCGTCAATCTCCACAATTCGAAAAGAAACCGCTGCAACATTAGTTGGCGCAGAATTTCCTTGCTGTCAATCATGATTTTTTCATCTGCTGTGCATAATCCGAAAATACCTTCTCAAAAAATGAAAAGTCGACCACAGAGGGATTTGAACTCCCAATCTTTTGATTGGAAGTCAGACGCCTTATTCGTTAGTCCATGCGGCTGCTGGAATGTGTCGAAATTTGTAGATTTGTAGTTGTTTTACTGCTTAGATGAGCAAATTTTTCTGAAACGTTAGCTAGCGGAGAAGTTCCTTGCTGTGAATCATTATCTTTTTATCTGATGTGCATTATCTGAAAATACCTTCTCAAAAAATGAAAAGTCGTCCACAGAGGGATTCGAACCGTTGGGCTTTATCCGTTGGGCCTTGCGGGTGTTGGAATGTGTCGAAATGTGTAGATTTGAAATGCTCAAGATGCTGTTGTTTTCCTTCTTAGATGAGAAAATTTTTGGGAGAGTTTAGTTGTGCGCGTCAATCTCCACAATTCGAAAAGAAACCGCTGCAACATTAGTTGGCGCAGAATTTCCTTGCTGTCAATCATGATTTTTTCATCTGCTGTGCATAATCCGAAAATACCTTCTCAAAAAATGAAAAGTCGACCACAGAGGGATTTGAACTCCCAATCTTTTGATTGGAAGTCAGACGCCTTATTCGTTAGTCCATGCGGCTGCTGGAATGTGTCGAAATTTGTAGATTTGAAATGCTCAAGATGCCGTTGTTTTCCTGCTTAGATGAGCAAATTTTCTGAAGCATTAGCTAGAGGAGAAGTTCCTTGCTGTCAATCATTGTTTTTATCTGCTGTGCATAATCCGAAATTACCTTCTCAAGAATAGAAAATTCGACCATAGAGGGATTCGAACTCCCAATCTTTTGATTCGAAGTAGATGCTTTATCCGTTGGGCCTTGCGGGTGTTGGAATGTGTCGAAATGTGTAGATTTGAAATGCTCAAGATGCCGTTGTTTTCCTGCTTAGATGAGCAAATTTTTCTGAAACGTTAGCTAGCGGAGAAGTTCCTTGCTGTCAATCATTATCTTTTTATCTGCTGTACATTATCTGAAAATACCTTCTCAAAAAATAAAAAGTCGTCCACAGAGAGATTCGAACCTCCAATCATCGGATTCGAAGTCAGATGCCTTATCCGTTAGGCCATGCGGCCATTGAAAGGTTTTCGTTATGGGTAGATTTTAAATGCTCTGGCTGTTGTTGTTTTACTGCTTGCTTGAGCATTTTTTCTGAATCATTAGCTAGCGGAGAAGTTCCTTGCTGCCAATCATGATGTTTTTATCTGGTGTGCATAATCGGAAATTACCTCCTCAAAAAATGAAAAGTCGTCCACAGAGACATTCGAACCTCCAATCATCTGATTCGAAGTCAGATGCCTAATCCGTTAGGCCATGCGGCCATTGAAAGGTTTTCGTTATGGGTAGATTTAAAATGCTCTGGCTGCCGTGCTTGCATTAGCAAATTTTCTGAAGCATTAGCTAGCGGAGAAGTTCCTTGTTGTCAATCATTGTTTTTATCTGCTGTGCATAATCCGAAATTACCTTCTCAAGAATCGAAAATTCGACCATAGAGGGATTCGAACTCCCAATCTTTTGATTCGAAGTAGACGCTTTATCCGTTGGGCCTTGCGGCTGTTGGAATGTGTCGAAATGTGTAGATTTGAAATGCTCAAGATGCTGTTGTTTTCCTTCTTAGATGAGAAAATTTTTGGGAAAGTTTAGTTGTGCGCGTCAATCTCCACAATTCGAAAAGAAACCGCTGCAACATTAGTTGGCGCAGAATTTCCTTGCTGTCAATCATGATGTTTTCATCTGCTGTGCATAATCCGAAAATACCTTCTCAAAAATGAAAAGTCGACCACAGAGGGATTCGAACTCCCAATCTTTTGATTGGAAGTCAGACGCCTTATTCGTTAGTCCATGCGGCTGCTGGAATGTGTCGAAATTTGTAGATTTGAAATGTTCAAGATGCCGTTGTTTTCCTGCTTAGATGAGCAAATTTCTCTGAAACATTAGCTAGCGGAGAAGTTCCTTGCTGTCAATCATTATCTTTTTATCTGATGTGCATTATCTGAAAATACCTTCTCAAAAAATGAAAAGTCGTCCACAGAGGGATTCGAACCGTTGGGCTTTATCCGTTGGGCCTTGCGGGTGTTGGAATGTGTCGAAATGTGTAGATTTGAAATGCTCAAGATGCTGTTGTTTTCCTTCTTAGATGAGAAAATTTTTGGGAAAGTTTAGTTGTGCGCGTCAATCTCCACAATTCAAAAAGAAACCGCTGCAACATTAGTTGGCGCAGAATTTCCTTGCTGTCAATCATGATTTTTTCATCTGCTGTGCATAATCCGAAAATACCTTCTCAAAAAATGAAAAGTCGACCACAGAGGGATTTGAACTCCCAATCTTTTGATTGGAAGTCAGACGCCTTATTCGTTAGTCCATGCGGCTGCTGGAATGTGTCGAAATTTGTAGGTTTGAAATGCTCAAGATGCCGTTGTTTTCCTGCTTAGATGAGCAAATTTTCTGAAGCATTAGCTAGAGGAGAAGTTCCTTGCTGTCAATCATTGTTTTTATCTGCTGTGCATAATCCGAAATTACCTTCTCAAGAATAGAAAATTCGACCATAGAGGGATTCGAACTCCCAATCTTTTGATTCGAAGTAGATGCTTTATCCGTTGGGCCTTGCGGGTGTTGGAATGTGTCGAAATGTGTAGATTTGAAATGCTCAAGATGCCGTTGTTTTCCTGCTTAGATGAGCAAATTTTTCTGAAACGTTAGCTAGCGGAGAAGTTCCTTGCTGTCAATCATTATCTTTTTATCTGCTGTACATTATCTGAAAATACCTTCTCAAAAAATAAAAAGTCGTCCACAGAGAGATTCGAACCTCCAATCATCTGATTCGAAGTCAGATGGCTTATCCGTTAGGCCATGCGGCCATTGAAAGGTTTTCGTTATGGGTAGATTTTAAATGCTCTGGCTGTTGTTGTTTTACTGCTTGCTTGAGCAATTTTTCTGAAACATTAGCTAGCGGAGAAGTTCCTTGCTGTCAATCATGATGTTTTTATCTGGTGTGCATAATCCGAAATTACCTTCTCAAGAATAGAAAATTCGACCATAGAGGGATTCGAACTCCCAATCTTTTGATTCGAAGTAGATGCTTTATCCGTTGGGCCTTGCGGGTGTTGGAATGTGTCGAAATGTGTAGATTTGAAATGCTCAAGATGCCGTTGTTTTCCTGCTTAGATGAGCAAATTTTTCTGAAACGTTAGCTAGCGGAGAAGTTCCTTGCTGTCAATCATTATCTTTTTATCTGCTGTACATTATCTGAAAATACCTTCTCAAAAAATAAAAAGTCGTCCACAGAGACATTCGAACCTCCAATCATCTGATTCGAAGTCAGATGCCTAATCCGTTAGTCCATGCGGCCATTGAAAGGTTTTCGTTATGGGTAGATTTAAAATGCTCTGGCTGCCGTGCTTGCATTAGCAAATTTTCTGAAGCATTAGCTAGCGGAGAAGTTCCTTGTTGTCAATCATTATGTTTTTATCTGCTGTGCATAATCCGAAATTACCTTCTCAAGAATCGAAAATTCGACCATAGAGGGATTCGAACTCCCAATCTTTTGATTCGAAGTAGACGCTTTATCCGTTGGGCCTTGCGGCTGTTGGAATGTGTTGAAATGTGTAGATTTGAAATGCTCAAGATGCTGTTGTTTTCCTTCTTAGATGAGAAAATTTTTGGGAAAGTTTAGTTGTGCGCGTCAATCTCCACAATTCGAAAAGAAACCGCTGCAACATTAGTTGGCGCAGAATTTCCTTGCTGTCAATCATGATGTTTTCATCTGCTGTGCATAATCCGAAAATACCTTCTCAAAAATGAAAAGTCGACCACAGAGGGATTCGAACTCCCAATCTTTTGATTGGAAGTCAGACGCCTTATTCGTTAGTCCATGCGGCTGCTGGAATGTGTCGAAATTTGTAGATTTGAAATGCTCAAGATGCCGTTGTTTTCCTGCTTAGATGAGCAAATTTTCTGAAGCATTAGCTAGAGGAGAAGTTCCTTGCTGTCAATCATTGTTTTTATCTGCTGTGCATAATCCGAAATTACCTTCTCAAGAATAGAAAATTCGACCATAGAGGGATTCGAACTCCCAATCTTTTGATTCGAAGTAGATGCTTTATCCGTTGGGCCTTGCGGGTGTTGGAATGTGTCGAAATGTGTAGATTTGAAATGCTCAAGATGCCGTTGTTTTCCTGCTAAGATGAGCAAATTTTTCTGAAACGTTAGCTAGCGGAGAAGTTCCTTGCTGTCAATCATTATCTTTTTATGTGCTGTACATTATCTGAAAATACCTTCTCAAAAAATGAAAAGTCGTGCACAGAGAGATTCGAACCTCCAATCATCTGATTCGAAGTCAGATGGCTTATCCGTTAGGCCATGCGGCCATTGAAAGGTTTTCGTTATGGGTAGATTTTAAATGCTCTGGCTGTTGTTGTTTTACTGCTTGCTTGAGCAATTTTTCTGAAACATTAGCTAGCGGAGAAGTTCCTTGCTGTCAATCATTATCTTTTTATCTGCTGTGCAGTATCTGAAAATACCTTCTCAAAAAATGAAAAGTCGTCCACAGAGAGATTCGAACCTCCAGTAATCTGATTCGAAGTCAGATGCCTTATCCGTTAGGCCATGCGGCCATTGAAAGGTTTTCGTTATGGGTAGATTTAAAATGCTCTGGCTGCCGTGCTCGCATTAGCAATTTTTCTGAAACATTAGCTAGCGGAGAAGTTCCTTGCTGTCAATCATTATGTTTTATCTGCTGTGCGTTATCTGAATTTACCTTCTCAAAAAATGAAAAGTCGACCACAGAGGGATTCGAACCCCAAATCTTCTGATTCGAAGTTAGACGCCTTATCCGTTAGGCCATGCGGCCATTGAAAGGTTTTCGTTATGGGTAGATTTAAAATGCTCTGGCTGCCGTGCTTGCATTAGCAAATTTTTTGAAACATTAGCTAGCGGAGAAGTTCCTTGCTGTCAATCATTATGTTTTTTTCTGCTGTGCATAATCGGAAATTACCTCCTCAAAAAATGAAAAGTCGTCCACAGAGACATTCGAACCTCCAATCATCTGATTCGAAGTCAGATGCCTAATCCGTTAGGCCATGCGGCCATTGAAAGGTTTTCGTTATGGGTAGATTTAAAATGCTCTGGCTGCCGTGCTTGCATTAGCAAATTTTCTGAAACATTAGCTAGCGGAGAAGTTCCTTGCTGTCAATCATTATGTTTTATCTGCTGTGCGTTATCTGAATTTACCTTCTCAAAAAATGAAAAGTCGACCACAGAGGGATTCGAACCCCAAATTTTCTGATTCGAAGTTAGACGCCTTATCCGTTAGGCCATGCGGCCGTTAGAAGGTTTCCGAAGTGAGTAGATATAAAATGCTCAAGATGCCGTTGTTTTCCTGCTTAGATGAGCAAATTTTTCTGAAACGTTAGCTAGCGGAGAAGTTCCTTGCTGTCAATCATTATCTTTTTATCTGCTGTACATTATCTGAAAATACCTTCTCAAAAAATGAAAAGTCGTCCACAGAGAGATTCGAACCTCCAATCATCTGATTCGAAGTCAGATGGCTTATCCGTTAGGCCATGCGGCCATTGAAAGGTTTTCGTTATGGGTAGATTTTAAATGCTCTGGCTGTTGTTGTTTTACTGCTTGCTTGAGCAATTTTTCTGAAACATTAGCTAGCGGAGAAGTTCCTTGCTGTCAATCATTATCTTTTTATCTGCTGTGCAGTATCTGAAAATACCTTCTCAAAAAATGAAAAGTCGTCCACAGAGAGATTCGAACCTCCAGTAATCTGATTCGAAGTCAGATGCCTTATCCGTTAGGCCATGCGGCCATTGAAAGGTTTTCGTTATGGGTAGATTTAAAATGCTCTGGCTGCCGTGCTTGCATTAGCAAATTTTCTGAAACATTAGCTAGCGGAGAAGTTCCTTGCTGTCAATCATTATGTTTTATCTGCTGTGCGTTATCTGAATTTACCTTCTCAAAAAATGAAAAGTCGACCACAGAGGGATTCGAACCCCAAATCTTCTGAATCGAAGTTAGACGCCTTATCCGTTAGGCCATGCGGCCGTTAGAAGGTTTCCGAAGTGAGTAGATATAAAATGCTCAAGATGCCGTTGTTTTTCTGCTTAGATGAGCAAATTTTTCTGAAACATTAGCTAGGAGAAGTTCCTTGCTGTCAATCATTATGTTTTTTTCTGCTGTGCATAATCGGAAATTACCTCCTCAAAAAATGAAAACTCGTCCACAGAGACATTCGAACCTCCAATCATCTGATTCGAAGTCAGATGCCTAATCCGTTAGGCCATGCGGCCATTGAAAGGTTTTCGTTATGGGTAGATTTAAAATGCTCTGGCTGCCGTGCTTGCATTAGCAAATTTTCTGAAGCATTAGCTAGCGGAGAAGTTCCTTGTTGTCAATCATTATGTTTTTATCTGCTGTGCATAATCCGAAATTACCTTCTCAAGAATCGAAATTTCGACCATAGAGGGATTCGAACTCCCAATCTTTTGATTCGAAGTAGACGCTTTATCCGTTGGGCCTTGCGGCTGTTGGAATGTGTCGAAATGTGTAGATTTGAAATGCTCAAGATGCTGTTGTTTTCCTTCTTAGATGAGAAAATTTTTGGGAAAGTTAAGTTGTGCGCGTCAATCTCCACAATTCGAAAAGAAACCGCTGCAACATTAGTTGGCGCAGAATTTCCTTGCTGTCAATCATGATGTTTTCATCTGCTGTGCATAATCCGAAAATACCTTCTCAAAAAATGAAAAGTCGACCACAGAGGGATTCGAACTCCCAATCTTTTGATTGGAAGTCAGACGCCTTATTCGTTAGTCCATGCGATTGCTGGAATGTGTCGAAATTTTTAGATTTGAAATGCTCAAGATGCCGTTGTTTTCCTGCTTAGATGAGCAAATTTTCTGAAGCATTAGCTAGAGGAGAAGTTCCTTGCTGTCAATCATTGTTTTTATCTGCTGTGCATAATCCGAAATTACCTTCTCAAGAATAGAAAATTCGACCATAGAGGGATTCGAACTCCCAATCTTTTGATTCGAAGTAGATGCTTTATCCGTTGGGCCTTGCGGGTGTTGGAATGTGTCGAAATGTGTAGATTTGAAATGCTCAAGATGCTGTTGTTTTCCTTCTTAGATGAGAAAATTTTTGGGAAAGTTTAGTTGTGCGCGTCAATCTCCACAATTCGAAAAGAAACCGCTGCAACATTAGTTGGCGCAGAATTTCCTTGCTGTCAATCATGATGTTTTCATCTGCTGTGCATAATCCGAAAATACCTTCTCAAAAATGAAAAGTCGACCACAGAGGGACTCGAACTCCCAATCTTTTGATTGGAAGTCAGACGCCTTATTCGTTAGTCCATGCGGCTGCTGGAATGTGTCGAAATTTGTAGATTTGAAATGCTCAAGATGCCGTTGTTTTCCTGCTTAGATGAGCAAATTTTCTGAAGCATTAGCTAGAGGAGAAGTTCCTTGCTGTCAATCATTGTTTTTATCTGCTGTGCATAATCCGAAATTACCTTCTCAAGAATAGAAAATTCGACCATAGAGGGATTCGAACTCCCAATCTTTTGATTCGAAGTAGATGCTTTATCCGTTGGGCCTTGCGGGTGTTGGAATGTGTCGAAATGTGTAGATATGAAATGCTCAAGATGCCGTTGTTTTCCTGCTAAGATGAGCAAATTTTTCTGAAACGTTAGCTAGCGGAGAAGTTCCTTGCTGTCAATCATTATCTTTTTATCTGCTGTACATTATCTGAAAATACCTTCTCAAAAAATGAAAAGTCGTGCACAGAGAGATTCGAACCTCCAATCATCTGATTCGAAGTCAGATGGCTTATCCGTTAGGCCATGCGGCCATTGAAAGGTTTTCGTTATGGGTAGATTTTAAATGCTCTGGCTGTTGCTGTTTTACTGCTTGCTTGAGCAATTTTTCTGAAACATAAGCTAGCGGAGAAGTTCCTTGCTGTCAATCATTATCTTTTTATCTGCTGTGCAGTATCTGAAAATACCTTCTCAAAAAATGAAAAGTCGTCCACAGAGAGATTCGAACCTCCAGTAATCTGATTCGAAGTCAGATGCCTTATCCGTTAGGCCATGCGGCCATTGAAAGGTTTTCGTTATGGGTAGATTTAAAATGCTCTGGCTGCCGTGCTCGCATTAGCAAATTTTCTGAAACATTAGCTAGCGGAGAAGTTCCTTGCTGTCAATCATTATGTTTTATCTGCTGTGCGTTATCTGAATTTACCTTCTCAAAAAATGAAAAGTCGACCACAGAGGGATTCGAACCCCAAATCTTCTGATTCGAAGTTAGACGCCTTATCCGTTAGGCCATGCGGCCATTGAAAGGTTTTCGTAATGGGTAGATTTAAAATGCTCTGGCTGCCGTGCTTGCATTAGCAAATTTTCTGAAACATTAGCTAGCGGAGAAGTTCCTTGCTGTCAATCATTATGTTTTTTTCTGCTGTGCATAATCGGAAATTACCTCCTCAAAAAATGAAAAGTCGTCCACAGAGACATTCGAACCTCCAATCATCTGATTCGAAGTCAGATGCCTAATCCGTTAGGCCATGCGGCCATTGAAAGGTTTTCGTTATGGGTAGATTTAAAATGCTCTGGCTGCCGTGCTTGCATTAGCAAATTTTCTGAAACATTAGCTAGCGGAGAAGTTCCTTGCTGTCAATCATTATGTTTTATCTGCTGTGCGTTATCTGAATTTACCTTCTCAAAAAATGAAAAGTCGACCACAGAGGGATTCGAACCCCAAATCTTCTGATTCGAAGTTAGACGCCTTATCCGTTAGGCCATGCGGCCGTTAGAAGGTTTCCGAAGTGAGTAGATATAAAATGCTCAAGATGCCGTTGTTTTCCTGCTTAGATGAGCAAATTTTTCTGAAACGTTAGCTAGCGGAGAAGTTCCTTGCTGTCAATCATTATCTTTTTATCTGCTGTACATTATCTGAAAATACCTTCTCAAAAAATGAAAAGTCGTCCACAGAGAGATTCGAACCTCCAATCATCTGATTCGAAGTCAGATGGCTTATCCGTTAGGCCATGCGGCCATTGAAAGGTTTTTGTTATGGGTAGATTTTAAATGCTCTGGCTGTTGTTGTTTTACTGCTTGCTTGAGCAATTTTTCTGAAACATTAGCTAGCGGAGAAGTTCCTTGCTGTCAATCATTATCTTTTTATCTGCTGTGCAGTATCTGAAAATACCTTCTCAAAAAATGAAAAGTCGTCCACAGAGAGATTCGAACCTCCAGTAATCTGATTCGAAGTCAGATGCCTTATCCGTTAGGCCATGCGGCCATTGAAAGGTTTTCGTTATGGGTAGATTTAAAATGCTCTGGCTGCCGTGCTTGCATTAGCAAATTTTCTGAAGCATTAGCTAGCGGAGAAGTTCCTTGTTGTCAATCATTATGTTTTTATCTGCTGTGCATAATCCGAAATTACCTTCTCAAGAATCGAAAATTCGACCATAGAGGGATTCGAACTCCCAATCTTTTGATTCGAAGTAGACGCTTTATCCGTTGGGCCTTGCGGCTGTTGGAATGTGTCGAAATGTGTAGATTTGAAATGCTCAAGATGCTGTTGTTTTCCTTCTTAGATGAGAAAATTTTTGGGAAAGTTAAGTTGTGCGCGTCAATCTCCACAATTCGAAAAGAAACCGCTGCAACATTAGTTGGCGCAGAATTTCCTTGCTGTCAATCATGATGTTTTCATCTGCTGTGCATAATCCGAAAATACCTTCTCAAAAAATGAAAAGTCGACCACAGAGGGATTCGAACTCCCAATCTTTTGATTGGAAGTCAGACGCCTTATTCGTTAGTCCATGCGATTGCTGGAATGTCTCGAAATTTGTAGATTTGAAATGCTCAAGATGCCGTTGTTTTCCTGCTTAGATGAGCAAATTTTCTGAAGCATTAGCTAGAGGAGAAGTTCCTTGCTGTCAATCATTGTTTTTATCTGCTGTGCATAATCCGAAATTACCTTCTCAAGAATAGAAAATTCGACCATAGAGGGATTCGAACTCCCAATCTTTTGATTCGAAGTAGATGCTTTATCCGTTGGGCCTTGCGGGTGTTGGTATCTGTCGAATTGTGTAGATTTGAACTGCTCAAGATGCCGTTGTTTTCCTGCTTAGATGAGCAAATTTTTCTGAAACGTTAGCTAGCGGAGAAGTTCCTTGCTGTGAATCATTATCTTTTTATCTGATGTGCATTATCTGAGAATACCTTCTCAAAAAATGAAAAGTCGTCCACAGAGGGATTCGAACCCTCAATCATCTGATTCGAAGTCAGATGCCTTATCCGTTAGGCCATGCGGCCATTGAAAGGTTTTCGTTATGGGTAGATTTTAAATGCTCTGGCTGTTGTTGTTTTACTGCTTGCTTGAGCAATTTTTCTGAAACACTAAGTAGCGGAGAAGTTCCTTGCTGTCAATCATTATCTTTTTATCTGCTGTGCAGTATCTGAAAATACCTTCTCAAAAAATGAAAAGTCGTCCACAGAGAGATTCGAACCTCCAATTATCTGATTCGAAGTCAGATGCCTTATCCGTTAGGCCATGCGGCCATTGAAAGGTTGTCGTTATGGGTAGATTTAAAATGCTCTGGCTGCCGTGCTTGCATTAGCAAATTTTCCGAAACATTAGCTAGCGGAGAAGTTCCTTGCTGTCAATCATTATGTTTTATCTGCTGTGCGTTATCTGAATTTACCTTCTCAAAAAATGAAAAGTCGACCACAGAGGGATTCGAACCCCCAATCTTCTGATTCGAAGTTAGACGCCTTATCCGTTAGGCCATGCGGCCGTTAGAAGGTTTCCGAAGTGAGTAGATATAAAATGCTCTGGATGCCGTTGTTTTAGTGCTAAGATGAGCAATTTTTTGGGAAAATTTAGTTAGCGCAGAAGTATTTTGCTGTCAATCATGATTTTTTTTATCTGGTGTGCATAATCGGAAATTACCTTCTCAAAAAATGAAAATTTGATCACAGAGGGATTCGAACCTCCAATCTTCTGATTCGAAGTCAGACGCGTTATCCGTTAGGCCATGCGGCCGTTGGAAGGTTTGCGAAATGGGTAAATTTAAAATGCTCTGGATGCCGTTATTTTACTGCTAAGATGAGCAAATTTTTGGGAAAATTTAATTGGAGCAGAAGTTTTTTTGCTGTCAATCATGATGTTTTTATCTGGTGTGCATAATCGGAAATTACCTCCTCAAAAAATAAAATTCGACCACAGAGGGATTCGCACCGCCAATCTTCTGATTCGAAGTCAGACGCCTTGTCCGTTAGGGCATGCGGCCTTTGAAAGGTTTTTGAAATGGGTAGATTTAAACTGCTCTGTCTTCCGTTGTTTTACTGCTTGGATGAGCAACTTTTTCTGAAACATTAGCTAGCGGAGAAGTTCCTTGCTGTCAATCAGTATGTTTTATCTGCTGTGCGCTATCTGAATTTATCTTCTCAAAAAATGAAAAGTCGACCACAGAGGGATTCGAACCCCTAATCTTCTGATTCGAAGTCAGACGCCTTATCCGTTAGGCCTTGCGGATGTTGGTATCTGTCGAATTGTTTAGATTTGAACTGCTCAAGATGCCGTTGTTTTCCTGCTTAGATGAGCAAATTTTTCTGAAACGTTAGCTAGCGGAGAAGTTCCTTGCTGTGAATCATTATCTTTTTATCTGATGTGCATTATCTGAGAATACCTTCTCAAAAAATGAAAAGTCGTCCACAGAGGGATTCGAATCTCCAATCATCTGATTCGATGTCAGACGCCTTATCCGTTAGGCCATGCGGCCATTGAATGGTTTTCGAAATGGGTAGATTTTAAATGCTCTGGCTGTTGTTGTTTTACTGCTTGCTTGAGCAATTTTTCTGAAGCATTAGCTAGCGTAGAAGTTCCTTGCTGTCAATCATTATGTTTTATCTGCTGTGCGTTATCTGAATTTACCTTCTCAAAAAATGAAAAGTCGACCACAGAGGGATTCGAACCCCCAATCTTCTGCTTCGAAGTCTGACGCCTTATCCGTTAGGCCATGCTGCCGTTGGAAGGTTTTCGAAATGGGTAGATTTAAAAAGCTCTGGATGCCGTTGTTTTACTGCTAAGATGAGCAAATTTTTGGGAAAATTTAGTTAGCGCAGAAGTATTTTGCTGTCAATCATGATGTTTTTATCTGGTGTGCATAATCGGAAATTACCTTCTCAAAAAATGAAAATTCGACCACAGAGGGATTCGAACCCCAATCTTCTGATTCGAAGTCAGACGCCTTATCCGTTAGGCCATGAGGCCAATGAAAGGTTTTCGAAATGGGTAGATTTAAAATGCTCTGGCTGTTGTTGTTTTACTGCTTGCATGAGCAAATTTTTTGGAAATATTAGCTAGCGGAGAAGTTCCTTGCTGTCAATCATTATGTTTTATCTGCTGTGCGTTATCTGAATTTATCTTCTCAAAAAAATGAAAAGTCGACCACAGAGGGATTCGAACCACAAATATTCTGATTCGAAGTCAGACGCCTTATCCGTTAGGCCATGCGGCCGTTGGAAGCTTTTCGAAATGGGTAGATTTAAAATGCTCTGGCTGTTGTTGTTTTACTGTTTGCATGAGCAAATTTTTCTGAAATAATAGCTAGCGGAGAAGTTCCTTGCTGTCAATCATGATGTTTTTATCTGGTGTGCATAATCGGAAATTACCTTCTCAAAAAATGAAAAGTCGACCACAGAGGGATTCGAACCCCCAATCTTATGATTCGAAGTCAGACGCCTTATCCGTTAGGCAATGAGGCCATTGAAAGGTTTTCGAAATGGGTAGATTTAAAATGCTCTGGCTGTTGTTGTTTTACTGCTTGCATGAGCAAGTTTTTCTGAAATATTAGCTAGCGGAGAAGTTCCTTGCTGTCAATCATGATGTTTTTATCTGCTGCGCGTTATCTGAATTTACCTTCTCAAAAAATGAAAAGTCGACCACAGAGGGATTCGAACCACAAATCTTCTGATTCGAACCACAAATCTTCTGATTCGAAGTCAGACGCCTTATCCGTTAGGCCATGCGGCCGTTGGAAGGTTTTCGAAATGGGTAGATTTAAAATGCTGTGGCTGTTGTTGTTTTACTGCTTGCATGAGCAAATTTTTCTGAAATATTAGCTAGCGGAGAAGTTCCTTGCTGTCAATCATGATGTTTTTATCTGCTGCGCGTTATCTGAATTTACCTTCTCAAAAAATGAAAAGTCGACCACAGAGGGATTCGAAATCCAATCTTCTGATTCGATGTTAGACGCCTTATCCGTTAGGCCATGCGGCCGCTGAAAGGTTTTCAAAATGGGTAGATTTAAGATGCTCTGGATGCCGTTGTCTTACTGCTAAGATGAGCAAATTTTTGGGAAAATTTAGTTAGCGCAGAAGTTTTTTGCTGTCAATCATGATGTTTTTATCTGGTGTGGATAATCGGAAATTACCTTCTCAAAAAATGAAAATTCGACCATAGAGTGATTGGAACCTCCAATCTTCTGATTCGAAGTCAGACGCCTTATCCGTTAAGCCATTCGGCCATTGAAAGGTTTCGAAATGGGTAGATTTAAACTGCTCTGGCTGCCGTTGTTTTACTGCTAAAATGAGCAAATTTTTTTGAAACATTACTTAGCGGAGAAGTTCCTTGCTATCAATCATGATGTTTTCAACCGCTGTGCTTAATCCGAAATAACCTTCTCAAGAAATGAAAATTCGACCACAGTGGGTTTCGAACTCCCAATTTTTTTATTCGAAGTCAGACGCCTTATCCGTTAGGCCATGCTGCCGTTGGAAGGTTTTCGAAATGGGTAGATTTAAAAAGCTCTGGATGCCGTTGTTTTACTGCTAAGATGAGCAAATTTTTGGGAAAATTTAGTTAGCGCAGAAGTATTTTGCTGTCAATCATGATGTTTTTATCTGGTGTGCATAATCGGAAAATACCTTCTCAAAAAATGAAAATTCGACCACAGAGGGATTCGAACCCCCAATCTTCTGATTCGAAGTCAGACGCCTTATCCGTTAGGCCATGCGGCCGTTGGAAGGTTTTCGAAATGGGTAGATTTAAAATGCTCTGGCTGTTGTTGTTTTACTGCTTGCATGAGCAAATTTTTCTGAAATATTAGCTAGCGGAGAAGTTCCTTGCTGTCAATCATTATGTTTTATCTGCTGCGCGTTATCTGAATTTACCTTCTCAAAAAATGAAAAGTCGACCACAGAGGGATTCGAAACCCAATCTTCTGATTCGAAGTTAGACGCCTTATCCGTTAGGCCATGCGGCCGCTGAAAGGTTTTCAAAATGGGTAGATTTAATATGCTCTGGATGCCGTTGTCTTACTGCTAAGATGAGCAAATTTTTGGGAAAATTTAGTTAGCGCAGAAGTTTTTTGCTGTCAATCATGATGTTTTTATCTGGTGTGCATAATCGGAAATTACCTTCTCAAAAAATGAAAAGTCGACCACAGAGGGATTCGAAACCCAATCTTCTGATTTGAAGTTAGACGCCTTATCCGTTAGGCCATGCGGCCGCTGAAAGGTTTTCAAAATGGGTAGATTTAATATGCTCTGGATGCCGTTGTCTTACTGCTAAGATGAGCAAATTTTTGGGAAAATTTAGTTGGCGCAGAAGTTTTTTGCTGTCAATCATGATGTTTTTATCTGGTGTGCATAATCGGAAATTACCTTCTCAAAAAATGAAAATTCGACCACAGAGGGATTGGAACCTCCAATCTTCTGATTCGAAGTCAGACGCCTTATCCGTTAAGCCATTCGGCCATTGAAAGGTTTCGAAATGGGTAGATTTAAACTGCTCTGGCTGCCGTTGTTTTACTGCTAAAATGAGCAAATTTTTTTGAAATATTACTTAGCGGAGAAGTTCCTTGCTATCAATCATGATGTTTTCAACCGCTGTGCCTAATCCGAAATAACCTTCTCAAGAAATGAAAATTCGACCACAGTGGGTTTCGAACTCCCAATTTTTTTATTCGAAGTCAGACGCCTTATCCGTTAGGCCATGCTGCCGTTGGAAGGTTTGCGAAATGGGTAGATTTAAAAAGCTCTGGATGCCGTTGTTTTACTGCTAAGATGAGCAAATTTTTGGGAAAATTTAGTTAGCGCAGAAATATTTTGCTGTCAATCATGTTTTTATCTGGTGTGCATAATCGGAAAATACGTTCTCAAAAAATGAAAATTCGACCACAGAGGGATTCGAACCCCCAATCTTCTGATTTGTAGTCAGACGCCTTATCCGTTAGGCCATGAGGCGATTGAAAGGTTTTCGAAATGGGTAGATTTAAAATGCTCTGGCTGTTGTTGTTTTACTGCTTGCATGAGCAATTTTTTCTGAAATATTAGCTAGCGGAGAAGTTCCTTGCTGTCAATCATTATGTTTTATCTGCTGCGCGTTATCTGAACTTACCTTCTCAAAAAATGAAAAGTCGACCACAGAGGGATTCGAAACCCAATTTTCTGATTCGAAGTTAGACGCCTTATCTGTTAGGCCGTGCGGCCGTTGAAATGTTTTTCAAAATGGGTAGATTTAAGATGCTCTGGATGCCGTTGTTTTACTGCTAAGATGAGCAAATTTTTGTTAAAATTTAGTTAGCGCAGAAGTATTTTGCTGTCAATCATGATGTTTTTATCTGGTGTGCATAATCGGAAATTACCTTCTCAAAAAATGAAAATTCGACCAAAGAGGGATTGGAACCTCCAATCTTCTGATTCGAAGTCAGACGCCTTATCCGTTAAGCCATTTGGCCATTGAAATGTTTCGAAATGGGTAGACTTAAAATGCTCTGGCTGCCGTTGTTTTACTGCTAAGATGAGCAAATTTTTTTGAAAAATTACGTAGCGGAGAAGTTCCTTGCTATCAATCATGATGATTTAACCGCTGTGCCTAATCCGAAATAACCTTCTCAAGAAATGAAAATTCGACCACAGTGGGTTTCGAACTCCCAATTTTTTTATTCGAAGTCAGACGCCTTATCCGTTAGGCCATGCGACTGTTGGAAAGTGTCGAAATGTGTAGATTTGAAATGCTCAAGATGGCGTTGTTTTCCTTCTTGGATGAGCAAATTTTTCTGAAACATTAGCTAGCGGAGAAGTTCCTTGCTGTCAATCACTATTTTTTATCTACTGTGCGTTATCTGAATTTATCTTTTCAAAAAATGAAAAGTCGACCACAGAGGGATTCGAACTCCGATTCTGCCGTTTCGAAGTCAGACGCCTTATCCGTTAAGCCATGCGGCCGTTAGGTTTTCGAAATGGGTAGATTTAAAATGCTCTGGATGCCGTTGTTGTCCTGCTTAGATGAGCAAATTTTTCTGAAACATTAGCTAGCGGAGAAGTTCCTTGCTGTCAATCATTATGTTTCATCTGCTGTGCCGTATCTGAATTTACCTTCTCAAAAAATGAAAAGTCGACCACAGAGGGATTCGAAACCCAATTTTCTGATTCGAAGTTAGACGCCTTATCTGTTAGGCCGTGCGGCCGTTGAAATGTTTTTCAAAATGGGTAGATTTAAGATGCTCTGGATGCCGTTGTTTTACTGCTAAGATGAGCAAATTTTTGTTAAAATTTAGTTAGCGCAGAAGTATTTTGCTGTCAATCATGATGTTTTTATCTGGTGTGCATAATCGGAAATTACCTTCTCAAAAAATGAAAATTCGACCAAAGAGGGATTGGAACCTCCAATCTTCTGATTCGAAGTCAGACGCCTTATCCGTTAAGCCATTTGGCCATTGAAATGTTTCGAAATGGGTAGACTTAAAATGCTCTGGCTGCCGTTGTTTTACTGCTAAGATGAGCAAATTTTTTTGAAAAATTACGTAGCGGAGAAGTTCCTTGCTATCAATCATGATGATTTAACCGCTGTGCCTAATCCGAAATAACCTTCTCAAGAAATGAAAATTCGACCACAGTGGGTTTCGAACTCCCAATTTTTTTATTCGAAGTCAGACGCCTTATCCGTTAGGCCATGCGACTGTTGGAAAGTGTCGAAATGTGTAGATTTGAAATGCTCAAGATGGCGTTGTTTTCCTTCTTGGATGAGCAAATTTTTCTGAAACATTAGCTAGCGGAGAAGTTCCTTGCTGTCAATCACTATTTTTTATCTACTGTGCGTTATCTGAATTTATCTTTTCAAAAAATGAAAAGTCGACCACAGAGGGATTCGAACTCCGATTCTGCCGTTTCGAAGTCAGACGCCTTATCCGTTAAGCCATGCGGCCGTTAGGTTTTCGAAATGGGTAGATTTAAAATGCTCTGGATGCCGTGTTTTACTGCTAAGATGAGCAAATTTTTGGAAAAATTTAGTTGGCGCAGAAGTTTTTTGCTGTCAATCATGATGTTTTTATCTGGTGTGCATAATCGGAAATTACCTCCTCAAAAAATGAAAATTCGACCACAGAGGGATTCGAACCCCCAATCTTCTGATTCGAAGTCAGACGCCTTATCCGTTACGCCATGCGGCCTTTGAAAGGTTTTCGAAATGGGTAGATTTAAACTGTTCTGGCTTCCATTGTTTTACTGCTTGGATGAGCAAATTTTTCTGAAACATTAGCTAGCGGAGAAGTTCCTTGCTGTCAATCATTATGTTTTATCTGCTGTGCGTTATCTGAATTTATCTTCTCAAAAAAATGAAAAGTCGACCACAGAGGGATTCGAACCACAAATCTTCTGATTCGAAGTCAGACGCCTTATCCGTTAGGCCATGCGACCGTTGGAAGGTTTTCGAAATGGGTAGATTTAAAATGCTCTGGATGCCGTTGTTTTACTGCTAAGATGAGCAAATTTTCGGGAAAATTTTGTTAGCGCAGAAGTTTTTTGCTGTCAATCATGATGTTTTTATCTGTTGTGCATAATCGGAAATTACCTTCTCAAAAAATAAAAAAATTGACCACAGAGGGAGTCGAACCCCCAATCTTCTGATTCGAAGTCAGACGCCTTATCCGTTAATCCATTGGGCCATTGAAATGTTTTCGAAATGGGTAGATTTAAAACGCTCTGGCTGCCGTTGTTTTACTGCTAAGATGAGCAAATTTTTTTGAAAAATTACTTAGCGGAGAAGTTCCTTGCTGTCAATCATGATGTTTTTATCTGCTCTGCATATTCCGAAATTACCTTGTCAAAAATTGAAAAGTGGACCACAGAGGGATTCCAACCCCCAATCTTCTGATTCGAAGTCAGACGACTTATCCGTAAGGCCATGCGGCCGTTGGGAGGTTTTCGAAATGTGTAGATTTGAAATGCTCAAGATGCCGTTGTTGTCCTGCTTAGATGAGCAAATTTTTCTGAAACATTAGCTAGCGGAGAAGTTCCTTGCTGTCAATCATTATGTTTCATCTGCTGTGCCGTATCTGAATTTACCTTCTCAACAAATGAAAAGTCGACCACAAGGGATTCGAAGCCCCAATCTTCTGATTCGAAGTCAGACGCCTTATCCGTTAGGCCATGCGGCCGTTGGAAGCTTTTCGAAATGGGTAGATTTAAAATGCTCTGGATGCCGTTGTTTTACTGCTAAGATGAGCAAATTTTTGGGAAAATTTAGCGCTGTAGTTTTTTGCTGTCAATCATGATGTTCTTATCTGGTGTGCATAATCGGAAATTACCTTCTCAAAAAATGAAAAGTCGACCACAGAGGGATTCGAACCCCCAAACTTCTGATTCGAAGTCAGACGCCTTATCCATTAGGCCATGCGGCCAATGCAAGTATTTCGAAATGGGTAGATTTAAAATGCTCTGGCTGCCGTTGTTTTACTGCTTGCATGAGTAAATTTTTCTGAAACATTAGCTAGCGGAGAAGTTCCTTGCTGTCAATCATTATGTTTTATCTGCTGTGCGTTATCTGAATTTACCTTCTCAAAAAATGAAAAGTCGACCACAGAGGGATTCGAACCCCCAATCTTCTGATTCGAAGTCAGACGCCTTATCCGTTAGGCCATGCGGCCGTTGGAAGCTTTTCGAAATGGGTAGATTTAAAATGCTCTGGATGCCGTTGTTTTACTGCTAAGATGAGCAAATTTTTGGGAAAATTTAGCGCTGTAGTTTTTTGCTGTCAATCATGATGTTCTTATCTGGTGTGCATAATCGGAAATTACCTTCTCAAAAAATGAAAAGTCGACCACAGAGGGATTCGAACCCCCAAACTTCTGATTCGAAGTCAGACGCCTTATCCATTAGGCCATGCGGCCATTGCAAGTATTTCGAAATGGGTAGATTTAAAATGCTCTGGCTGCCGTTGTTTTACTGCTTGCATGAGTAATTTTTTTTCTGAAACATTAGCTAGCGGAGAAGTTCCTTGCTGTCAATCATTATGTTTTATGTGCTGTGCGTTATCTGAATTTACCTTCTCAAAAAATGAAAAGTCGACCACAGAGGGATTCGAACCCCCAATCTTCTGATTCGAAGTCAGACGCCTTATCCGTTAGGCCATGCGGCCGTTGGAAGGGTTTTAAAATGGGTAGATTTAAAATGCTCTGGATGCCGTTGTTTTACTGCTAAGATGAGCAATACTTTGGGAAAATTTAGTTAGCGCAGAAGTTTTTTGCTGTCAATCATGATGTTTTTATCTGTTGTGCATAATCGGAAATTACCTTCTCAAAAAATAAAAAAATTGACCACAGAGGTAGTCGAACCCCCAATCTTCTGATTCGAAGTCAGACGCCTTATCCGTTAGCCCATTCGGCCATTGAAATGGTTTCGAAATGGGTAGATTTAAAACGCTCTGGCTGCCGTTGTTTTACTGCTAAGATGAGCAAATTTTTTTGAAAAATTACTTAGCGGAGAAGTTCCTTGCTGTCAATCATGATGTTTTTATCTGCTCTGCATATTCCGAATTTACCTTGTCAAAAAATGAAAAGTGGACCACAGAGGGATTCGAACCCCCAATCTTCTGATGTAAGGCCATGCGGCCGTTGGGAGGTTTTCGAAATGTGTAGATTTGAAATGCTCAAGATGCCGTTGTTGTCCTGCTTAGATGAGCAAATTTTTCTGAAACATTAGCTAGCGGAGAAGTTCCTTGCTGTCAATCATTATGTTTCATCTGCTGTGCCGTATCTGAATTTACCTTCTCAACAATTGAAAAGTCGACCACAAGGGATTCGTAGCCCCAATCTTCTGATTCGAAGTCAGACGCCTTATCCGTTAGGCCATGCGGCCGTTGGAAGCTTTTCGAAATGGGTAGATTTAAAATGCTCTGGATGCCGTTGTTTCACTGCTAAGATGAGCAAATTTTTGGGAAAATTTAGCGCTGTAGTTTTTTGCTGTCAATAATGATGTTCTTATCTGGTGTGCATAATCGGAAATTACCTTCTCAAAAAATGAAAAGTCGACCACAGAGGGCTTCGAACCCCCAAACTTCTGATTCGAAGTCAGACGCCTTATCCATTAGGCCATGCGGCCAATGCAAGTATTTCGAAATGGGTAGATTTAAAATGCTCTGGCTGCCATTGTTTTACTGCTTGCATGAGTAAATTTTTCTGAAACATTAGCTAGCGGAGAAGTTCCTTGCTGTCAATCATTATGTTTTATCTGCTGTGCGTTATCTGAATTTACCTTCTCAAAAAATGAAAAGTCGACCACAGAGGGATTCGAACCCCCAATCTTCTGATTCGAAGTTAGACGCCTTATCCGTTAGGCCATGCGGCCGTTGGAAGCCTTTCGAAATGGGTAGATTTAAAATGCTCTGGATGCCGTTGTTTTACTGCTAAGATGAGCAAATTTTTGGAAAAAATTAGTTGGCGCAGAAGTTTTTTGCTGTCAATCATGATGTTTTTATCTGGTGTGCATAATCGGAAATTACCTCCTCAAAAAATGAAAATTCGACCACAGAGGGATTCGAACCCCCAATCTTCTGATTCGAAGTCAGACGCCTTATCCGTTACGCCATGCGGCCTTTGAAAGGTTTTCGAAATGGGTAGATTTAAACTGTTCTGGCTTCCGTTGTTTTACTGCTTGGATGAGCAAATTTTTCTGAAACATTAGCTAGCGGAGAAGTTCCTTGCTGTCAATCATTATGTTTTATCTGCTGTGCGTTATCTGAATTTATCTTCTCAAAAAAATGAAAAGTCGACCACAGAGGGATTCGAACCACAAATCTTCTGATTCGAAGTCAGACGCCTTATCCGTTAGGCCATGCGACCGTTGGAAGGTTTTCGAAATGGGTAGATTTAAAATGCTCTGGATGCCGTTGTTTTACTGCTAAGATGAGCAAATTTTCGGGAAAATTTTGTTAGCGCAGAAGTTTTTTGCTGTCAATCATGATGTTTTTATCTGTTGTGCATAATCGGAAATTACCTTCTCAAAAAATAAAAAAATTGACCACAGAGGGAGTCGAACCCCCAATCTTCTGATTCGAAGTCAGACGCCTTATCCGTTAATCCATTGGGCCATTGAAATGTTTTCGAAATGGGTAGATTTAAAACGCTCTGGCTGCCGTTGTTTTACTGCTAAGATGAGCAAATTTTTTTGAAAAATTACTTAGCGGAGAAGTTCCTTGCTGTCAATCATGATATGATGTTTTTATCTGCTCTGCATATTCCGAAATTACCTTGTCAAAAATTGAAAAGTGGACCACAGAGGGATTCGAACCCCCAATCTTCTGATTCGAAGTCAGACGACTTATCCGTAAGGCCATGCGGCCGTTGGGAGGTTTTCGAAATGTGTAGATTTGAAATGCTCAAGATGCCGTTGTTGTCCTGCTTAGATGAGCAAATTTTTCTGAAACATTAGCTAGCGGAGAAGTTCCTTGCTGTCAATCATTATGTTTCATCTGCTGTGCCGTATCTGAATTTACCTTCTCAACAAATGAAAAGTCGACCACAAGGGATTCGAAGCCCCAATCTTCTGATTCGAAGTCAGACGCCTTATCCGTTAGGCCATGCGGCCGTTGGAAGCTTTTCGAAATGGGTAGATTTAAAATGCTCTGGATGCCGTTGTTTTACTGCTAAGATGAGCAAATTTTTGGGAAAATTTAGCGCTGTAGTTTTTTGCTGTCAATCATGATGTTCTTATCTGGTGTGCATAATCGGAAATTACCTTCTCAAAAAATGAAAAGTCGACCACAGAGGGATTCGAACCCCCAAACTTCTGATTCGAAGTCAGACGCCTTATCCATTAGGCCATGCGGCCAATGCAAGTATTTCGAAATGGGTAGATTTAAAATGCTCTGGCTGCCGTTGTTTTACTGCTTGCATGAGTAAATTTTTCTGAAACATTAGCTAGCGGAGAAGTTCCTTGCTGTCAATCATTATGTTTTATCTGCTGTGCGTTATCTGAGTTTACCTTCTCAAAAAATGAAAAGTCGACCACAGAGGGATTCGAACCCCCAATCTTCTGATTCGAAGTCAGAAGCCTTATCCGTTAGGCCATGCGGCCGTTGGAAGCTTTTCGAAATGGGTAGATTTAAAATGCTCTGGATGCCGTTGTTTTACTGCTAAGATGAGCAAATTTTTGGGAAAATTTAGCGCTGTAGTTTTTTGCTGTCAATCATGATGTTCTTATCTGGTGTGCATAATCGGAAATTACCTTCTCAAAAAATGAAAAGTCGACCACAGAGGGATTCGAACCCCCAAACTTCTGATTCGAAGTCAGACGCCTTATCCATTAGGCCATGCGGCCATTGCAAGTATTTCGAAATGGGTAGATTTAAAATGCTCTGGCTGCCGTTGTTTTACTGCTTGCATGAGTAAATTTTTTTCTGAAACATTAGCTAGCGGAGAAGTTCCTTGCTGTCAATCATTATGTTTTATGTGCTGTGCGTTATCTGAATTTACCTTCTCAAAAAATGAAAAGTCGACCACAGAGGGATTCGAACCCCCAATCTTCTGATTCGAAGTCAGACGCCTTATCCGTTAGGCCATGCGGCCGTTGGAAGGGTTTTAAAATGGGTAGATTTAAAATGCTCTGGATGCCGTTGTTTTACTGCTAAGATGAGCAATACTTTGGGAAAATTTAGTTAGCGCAGAAGTTTTTTGCTGTCAATCATGATGTTTTTATCTGTTGTGCATAATCGGAAATTACCTTCTCAAAAAATAAAAAAATTGACCACAGAGGTAGTCGAACCCCCAATCTTCTGATTCGAAGTCAGACGCCTTATCCGTTAGCCCATTCGGCCATTGAAATGGTTTGGAAATGGGTAGATTTAAAACGCTCTGGCTGCCGTTGTTTTACTGCTAAGATGAGCAAATTTTTTTGAAAAATTACTTAGCGGAGAAGTTCCTTGCTGTCAATCATGATGTTTTTATCTGCTCTGCATATTCCGAATTTACCTTGTCAAAAAATGAAAAGTGGACCACAGAGGGATTCGAACCCCCAATCTTCTGATGTAAGGCCATGCGGCCGTTGGGAGGTTTTCGAAATGTGTAGATTTGAAATGCTCAAGATGCCGTTGTTGTCCTGCTTAGATGAGCAAATTTTTCTGAAACATTAGCTAGCGGAGAAGTTCCTTGCTGTCAATCATTATGTTTCATCTGCTGTGCCGTATCTGAATTTACCTTCTCAACAATTGAAAAGTCGACCACAAGGGATTCGTAGCCCCAATCTTCTGATTCGAAGTCAGACGCCTTATCCGTTAGGCCATGCGGCCGTTGGAAGCTTTTCGAAATGGGTAGATTTAAAATGCTCTGGATGCCGTTGTTTCACTGCTAAGATGAGCAAATTTTTGGGAAAATTTAGCGCTGTAGTTTTTTGCTGTCAATAATGATGTTCTTATCTGGTGTGCATAATCGGAAATTACCTTCTCAAAAAATGAAAAATCGACCACAGAGGGATTCGAACCCCCAAACTTCTGATTCGAAGTCAGACGCCTTATCCATTAGGCCATGCGGCCAATGCAAGTATTTCGAAATGGGTAGATTTAAAATGCTCTGGCTGCCATTGTTTTACTGCTTGCATGAGTAAATTTTTCTGAAACATTAGCTAGCGGAGAAGTTCCTTGCTGTCAATCATTATGTTTTATCTGCTGTGCGTTATCTGAATTTACCTTCTCAAAAAATGAAAAGTCGACCACAGAGGGATTCGAACCCCCAATCTTCTGATTCGAAGTTAGACGCCTTATCCGTTAGGCCATGCGGCCGTTGGAAGCCTGTCGAAATGGGTAGATTTAAAATGCTCTGGATGCCGTTGTTTTACTGCTAAGATGAGCAAATTTTTGGGAAAATTTAGCGCTGTAGTTTTTTGCTGTCAATCATGATGTTCTTATCTGGTGTGCATAATCGGAAATTACTTTCTAAAAAAATGAAAAGTCGACCACAGAGGGATTCGAACCCCCAAACTTCTGATTCGAAGTCAGACGCCTTATCCATTAGGCCATGCGGCCATTGGAAGTATTTCGAAATGGGTAGATTTAAAATGCTCTGGCTGCCGTTATTTTACTGCTTGCATGAGTAAATTTTACTGAAACATTAGCTAGCGGAGAAGTTCCTTGCTGTCAATCATTATGTTTTATCTGCTGTGCGTTATCTGAATTTACCTTCTCAAAAAATGAAAAGTCGACCACAGAGGGATTCGAACCCCCAATCTTCTGATTCGAAGTCAGACGCCTTATCCGTTAGGCCATGCCGCCGTTGGAAGGGTTTTAAAATGGGTAGATTTAAAATGCTCTGGATGCCGTTGTTTTACTGCTAAGATGAGCAATAATTTGGGAAAATTTAGTTAGCGCAGAAGTTTTTTGCTGTCAATCATGATGTTTTTATCTGTTGTGCATAATCGGAAATTATCTTCTCAAAAAATAAAAATGCGACCACAGAGGGATTCGAACCCCCAATCTTCTGATTCGAAGTCAGACGCCTTATCCGTTAGGCCATTCGGCCATTGAATTGTTTTCGAAATGGGTAGATTTAAAACGCTCTGGCTGCCGTTGTTTTACTGCTAAGATGAGCAAATTTTTTTTGAAAAATTACTTAGCGGAGAAGTTCCTTGCTGTCAAGCATGATGTTTTTATCTGCTGTGCATATTCTGAAATTACCTTGACAAAAAAATGAAAAGTCGACCACAGAGGGATTCGAACCCCCAATCTTCTGATTCGAAGTCAGACGCCTTATCCGTTAGGCCATGCGGCCGTTGGGAGGTTTTCGAAATGTGTAGATTTGAAATGCTCAATATGCCGTTGTTTTCCTGCTTAGATGAGCAAATTTTTCTGAAATATTAGCTAGCGGAGAAGTTCCTTGCTGTCAATCATTATGTTTTATCTGCTGTGCGTTATCTGAATTTACCTTCTCAAAAAATGAAAAGTCGACCACAAAGGGATTCGAACCCCCAATCTTCTGATTCGAAGTCAGACGCCTTATCCGTTAGGCCATGCGGCCGTTGGAAGCTTTTCGAAATGGGTAGATTTAAAATGCTCTGGATGCCGTTGTTTCACTGCTAAGATGAGCAAATTTTTGGGAAAATTTAGCGCTGTAGTTTTTTGCTGTCAATAATGATGTTCTTATCTGGTGTGCATAATCGGAAATTACCTTCTCAAAAAATGAAAAGTCGACCACAGAGGGATTCGAACCCCCAAACTTCTGATTCGAAGTCAGACGCCTTATCCATTAGGCCATGCGGCCAATGCAAGTATTTCGAAATGGGTAGATTTAAAATGCTCTGGCTGCCATTGTTTTACTGCTTGCATGAGTGAATTTTTCTGAAACATTAGCTAGCGGAGAAGTTCCTTGCTGTCAATCATTATGTTTTATCTGCTGTGCGTTATCTGAATTTACCTTCTCAAAAAATGAAAAGTCGACCACAGAGGGATTCGAACCCCCAATCTTCTGATTCGAAGTTAGACGCCTTATCCGTTAGGCCATGCGGCCGTTGGAAGCCTTTCGAAATGGGTAGATTTAAAATGCTCTGGATGCCGTTGTTTTACTGCTAAGATGAGCAAATTTTTGGGAAAATTTAGCGCTGTAGTTTTTTGCTGTCAATCATGATGTTCTTATCTGGTGTGCATAATCGGAAATTACCTTCTAAAAAAATGAAAAGTCGACCACAGAGGGATTCGAACCCCCAAACTTCTGATTCGAAGTCAGACGCCTTATCCATTAGGCCATGCGGCCATTGCAAGTATTTCGAAATGGGTAGATTTAAAATGCTCTGGCTGCCGTTATTTTACTGCTTGCATGAGTAAATTTTACTGAAACATTAGCTAGCGGAGAAGTTCCTTGCTGTCAATCATTATGTTTTATCTGCTGTGCGTTATCTGAATTTACCTTCTCAAAAAATGAAAAGTCGACCACAGAGGGATTCGAACCCCCAATCTTCTGATTCGAAGTCAGACGCCTTATCCGTTAGGCCATGCCGCCGTTGGAAGGGTTTTAAAATGGGTAGATTTAAAATGCTCTGGATGCCGTTGTTTTACTGCTAAGATGAGCAATAATTTGGGAAAATTTAGTTAGCGCAGAAGTTTTTTGCTGTCAATCATGATGTTTTTATCTGTTGTGCATAATCGGAAATTATCTTCTCAAAAAATAAAAATGCGACCACAGAGGGATTCGAACCCCCAATCTTCTGATTCGAAGTCAGACGCCTTATCCGTTAGGCCATTGGGCCATTGAATTGTTTTCGAAATGGGTAGATTTAAAACGCTCTGGCTGCCGTTGTTTTACTGCTAAGATGAGCAAATTTTTTTTGAAAAATTACTTAGCGGAGAAGTTCCTTGCTGTCAAGCATGATGTTTTTATCTGCTGTGCATATTCTGAAATTACCTTGACAAAAAAATGAAAAGTCGACCACAGAGGGATTCGAACCCCCAATCTTCTGATTCGAAGTCAGACGCCTTATCCGTTAGGCCATGCGGCCGTTGGGAGGTTTTCGAAATGTGTAGATTTGAAATGCTCAATATGCCGTTGTTTTCCTGCTTAGATGAGCAAATTTTTCTGAAATATTAGCTAGCGGAGAAGTTCCTTGCTGTCAATCATTATGTTTTATCTGCTGTGCGTTATCTGAATTTACCTTCTCAAAAATGAAAAGTCGACCACAAAGGGATTCGAACCCCCAATCTTCTGATTCGAAGTCAGACGCCTTATCCGTTAGGCCATGCGGCCGTTTGAAGCTTTTCGAAATGGGTAGATTTAAAATGCTCTGGATGCCGTTGTTTTACTGCTAAGATGAGCAAATTTTTGGGAAAATTTAGCGCTGTAGTTTTTTGCTGTCAATAATGATGTTCTTATCTGGTGTGCATAATCGGAAATTACCTTCTCAAAAAATGAAAAGTCGACCACAGAGGGATTCGAACCCCCAAACTTCTGATTCGAAGTCAGACGCCTTATCCATTAGGCCATGCGGCCAATGCAAGTATTTCGAAATGGGTAGATTTAAAATGCTCTGGCTGCCATTGTTTTACTGCTTGCATGAGTAAATTTTTCTGAAACATTAGCTAGCGGAGAAGTTCCTTGCTGTCAATCATTATGTTTTATCTGCTGTGCGTTATCTGAATTTACCTTCTCAAAAAATGAAAAGTCGACCACAGAGGGATTCGAACCCCCAATCTTCTGATTCGAAGTCAGACGCCTTATCCGTTAGGCCATGCGGCCGTTGGAAGCTTTTCGAAATGGGTAGATTTAAAATGCTCTGGATGCCGTTGTTTTACTGCTAAGATGAGCAAATTTTTGGGAAAATTTAGCGCTGTAGTTTTTTGCTGTCAATCATGATGTTCTTATCTGGTGTGCATAATCGGAAATTACCTTCTAAAAAAATGAAAAGTCGACCACAGAGGGATTCGAACCCCCAAACTTCTGATTCGAAGTCAGACGCCTTATCCATTAGGCCATGCGGCCATTGCAAGTATTTCGAAATGGGTAGATTTAAAATGCTCTGGCTGCCGTTATTTTACTGCTTGCATGAGTAAATTTTTCTGAAACATTAGCTAGCGGAGAAGTTCCTTGCTGTCAATCATTATGTTTTATCTGCTGTGCGTTATCTGAATTTACCTTCTCAAAAAATGAAAAGTCGACCACAGAGGGATTCGAACCCCCAATCTTCTGATTCGAAGTCAGACGCCTTATCCGTTAGGCCATGCGGCCGTTGGAAGGGTTTTAAAATGGGTAGATTTAAAATGCTCCGGATGCCGTTGTTTTACTGCTAAGATGAGCAATAATTTGGGAAAATTTATTTAGCGCAGAAGTTTTTTGCTGTCAATCATGATGTTTTCATCTGTTGTGCATAATCGGAAATTATCTTCTCAAAAAATAAAAATGCGACCACAGAGGGATTCGAACCCCCAATCTTCTGATTCGAAGTCAGACGCCTTATCCGTTAGGCCATTCGGCCATTGAATTGTTTTCGAAATGGGTAGATTTAAAACGCTCTGGCTGCCGTTGTTTTACTGCTAAGATGAGCAAATTTTTTTTGAAAAATTACTTAGCGGAGAAGTTCCTTGCTGTCAAGCATGATGTTTTTATCTGCTGTGCATATTCTGAAATTACCTTGACAAAAAAATGAAAAGTCGACCACAGAGGGATTCGAACCCCCGATCTTCTGATTCGAAGTCAGACGCCTTATCCGTTAGGCCATGCGGCCGTTGGGAGGTTTTCGAAATGTGTAGATTTGAAATGCTCAATATGCCGTTGTTTTCCTGCTTAGATGAGCAAATTTTTCTGAAATATTAGCTAGCGGAGAAGTTCCTTGCTGTCAATCATTATGTTTTATCTGCTGTGCGTTATCTGAATTTACCTTCTCAAAAAATAAAAATTCGATCACAGAGGGATTCGAACCACCAATCTTCTGATTCGAAGTCGGACGCCTTATCCGTTAGCCCATTCGGCCATTGAAATGTTTTCGAAATGGGTAGATTTAAAACGCTCTGGCTGCCGTTGTTTTACTGCTAAGATGAGCAAATTTTTTTGAAAAGTTACTTAGCGGAGAAGTTCCTTGCTGTCAATCATGATGTTTTTATCTGCTCTGCATATTCCGAAATTACCTTGTCAAAAAATGAAAAGTCGACCGCAGAGGGATTCGAACCCCCAATCTTCTGATTCGAATTCAGACGACTTATCCGTAAGGCCATGCGGCCGTTGGGAGGTTTTCGAAATGTGTAGATTTGAAATGCTCAAGATGCCGTTGTTTTCCTGCTTAGATGAGCAAATTTTTCTGAAACATTAGCTAGCGGAGAAGTTCCTTGCTGTCAATCATTATGTTTTATCTGCTGTGCATTATCTGAATTTACCTTCTCAACAAATGAAAAGTCGACCACAAGGGATTCGAACCCCCAATCTTCTGATTCGAAGTCAGACGCCTTATCCGTTAGGCCATGCGGCCGTTGGATGATTTTCGAAATGGGTAAATTTAAAATGCTCTGGATGCCGTTGTTTTACTGCTAAGATGAGCAAATTTTTGGGAAAATTTAGCGCTGTAGTTTTTTGCTGTCAATCATGATGTTCTTATCTGGTGTGCATAATCGGAAATTACCTTCTCAAAAAATGAAAATTCGACCACAGAGGGATTCGAACCCCCAAACTTCTGATTCGAAGTCAGACTACTGCTAAGATGAGCAAATTTTTGGGAAAAAATTTAGTTAGCGCAGAATTTCCTTGCTGTCAATCATGATGTTTTTATATGCTGTGCATAATCCGAAATTACCTTCTCAAGAAATGAAAATTTGACCACAGAGGGGTTCGAACTCTGATTTTTTGATTTTAAGTCAGACGCCTTATCCGTTAGTCCATGCGGCTATTGGAATGTGTCGATATGTGTAGGTTTGAAATGCTCAAGATGCTGTAGTTTTCCTGCTTAGATGAGAAAATTTTTGGGAAAGTTTAGTTGTGCGCGTCAATCTCCACAATTCGAAAAGAAACCGCTGCATTATCAGTTAGCGCAGAGTTTCCTTGCTGTCAATCATGATGTTTTTATCTGCTGTGCATAATCCGAAAATACCTTATCAAAAAATGAAAAGTCGACCACAGATGATTCGTAGCCCGAATCTTCTGATTCGAAGTCAGACGCTTTATCCGTTAGGCCATTCGGCCGTTGGAAGGTTTTCGAAATTGGTAGATTTAAAATGCTCTGGATGCCGTTGTTTTACTGCTAAGATGAGCAAATTTTTGGGAAAATTTAGTTAGCGCAGAGTTTTCTTGCTGTCAACCAAGATGTTTTTATCTGCTGTGCATAATCCGAAATTACCTTCTCAAGAAATGAAAATTCGACCACAGAGGGATTCGAACTCCCAATCTTTTGATTGGAAGTCTGACGCCTTATCCGTTAGGCCAGGCGGCCGGTTGAAGGTTGCCGTAATGTGTAGATTTATAGTGCTCAAGATGCCGTTGTTTACTGCTCAGATGAGCAAATTTTTTTGAAAAATTTTTTAGCGCAGAAGAGCCTTGCTGTCAATCATGATGTTTTTATCTGCTGTGCATAATCCGAAATTACCTTACCAAAAAATGAACAGTCGACCACAGAGGGATTCGAATCTCCAAGCTTCTTATTCGAAGTCAGACGCGTTATCCGTTAGGCCATGCGGCCGTTGGAAGGCAAGTTTTAATGGGTAGGTTTAAAATGCTCTGGATGCCGTTGTTTTACTGCTAAGATGAGCAAATTTTTGGGAAAAAATTTAGTTAGCGCAGAATTTCCTTGCTGTCAATCATGATGTTTTTATCTGCTGTGCATAATCCGAAATTACCTTCTCAAGAAATGAAAATGTGACCACAGAGGGGTTCGAACTCTCAATTTTTGATTATAAGTCAGACGCCTTATCCGTTAGTCCATGCGGCTATTGGAATGTGTCGAAGTGTGTAGATTTGAAATGCTCAAAATGCTGTTGTTTTCCTTCTTAGATGAGAAAATTTTTGGGAAAGTTTAGTTGTGCGCGTCAATCTCCACAATTCGAAAAGAAACCGCTGCATTATTAGTTAGCGCAGAGTTTCCTTGCTGTCAATCATGATGTTTTTATCTGCTGTGCATAATCAGAAAATACCTTCTCAAAATATGAAAAGTCGACCACAGAGGGATTCGTAGCCCGAATCTTCTGATTCGTAGTCAGACGCTTTATCCGTTAGGCCATGCGGACGTTGGAAGGATTTCGAAATTGGTAGATTTAAAATGCTCTGGATGCCGTTGTTTTACTGCTAAGATGAGCAAATTTTTGGGAAAATTTAGTTAGCGCAGAGTTTTCTTGCTCTCAACCAAGATGTTTTTATCTGCTGTGCATAATCCGAAATTACCTTCTCAAGAAATGAAAATTCGACCACAGAGGGATTCGAACTCCCAATCTTTTGATTGGAAGTCTGACGACTTATCCGTTAGGCCAGGCGGCCGGTTGAAGGTTGTCGTAATGTGTAGATTTATAGTGCTCAAGATGCCGTTGTTTACTGCTCAGATGAGTAAAATTTTTTGAAAAATTACTTAGCGCAGAAGTTCCTTGCTGTCAATCATGATGTTTTTATCTGCTGTGCATAATCCGAAATAACCTTATCAAAAATGAACAGTCGACCACAGAGGGATTCGAACCTCCAAGCTTCTTATTCGAAGTCAGACGCCTTATCCGTTAGGCCATGCGGCCGTTGGAAGGAATTTTAAATGGGTAGGTTTAAAATGCTCTGGATGCCATTGTTTTACTGCTAAGATGAGCAAATTTTTGGGGAAAAAATTATTTAGCGCAGAATTTCCTTACTGTCAATCATGATGTTTTTATCTGCTGTGCATAATCCGAAATTACCTTCTCAAGAAATGATAATTTGAACACAAAGAGGTTCGAACTCCCAATCTTTTGATTCGAAGTCAGACGCCTTATCCGTTTGTCCATGCGGCTGTTGGAATGTGTCGAAATGTGTAGATTTGAAATGCTCAAGATGCTGTTGTTTTCCTGCTTGGATGAGCAAATTTTTCTGAAACATTAGCTAGCGGAGAATTTCCTTGCTGTCAATCATTATGTTTTTATCTGCTGTGCATTATCTGAAATTACCTGCTCAAAAATTGAAAAGTCGACCACAGAGGGATTCGAACCCGCAATCTTACGATCCGAAGTCAGACGGCTTATCCGTTAGGCCATGCGGCCATCGTAAGGTTTTCGAAATAGGAAGATGTAAAATGCTCTGGATGCCGTTGTTTTACTGCTAAGATGAGCAAATTTTTGGGGAAAAAAATTAGTGAGCGCAGAATTTCCTTGCTGTCAATCTTGATGTTTTTATCTGCTGTGCATAATCCGAAATTACCTTCTCAAGAAATGAAAATTTGACCACAGGGGTTCGAACTCCCAATTTTTTTATTCGAAGTCAGACGCCTTATCCGTTAGTCCATGCGGCTGTTGGAAAGTGTCGAAATGTGTAGATTTGAAATGCTCAAGATGCTGTTGTTTTCCTGCTTAGATGAGAAAATTTTTAGGAAAGTTTAGTTAGCGCAGAATTTCCTTGCTGTCAATCATGATGTTTTTATCTGCTGTGCATATCCGAAATTACCTTCTCAAGAAATGAAAATTTGACCACAGAGGGGTTCGAACTCTCAAATTTTGATTCGAAGTCAGACGCCTTATCCGTTAGTCCATGCGGCTGTTGGAATGTGTCGAAATGTGTAGATTTGAAATGCTCAAGATGCTGTTGTTTTCCTTCTTAGATGAGAAAATTTTTGGGAAAGTTTAGTTGTGCGCGTCAATCTCCACAATTCGAAAAGAAACCGCTGCAACATTAGTTGGCGCAGAATTTCCTTGCTGTCAATCATGATGTTTTCATCTGCTGTGCATAATCCGAAAATACCTTCTCAAAAAATGAAAAGTCGACCACAGAGGGATTCGAACTCCCAATCTTTTGATTGGATGTCAGACGCCTTATTCGTTAGTCCATGCGGCTGCTGGAATGTGTCGAAATTTGTAGATTTGAAATGCTCAAGATGTCGAAATTTGTAGATTTGAAATGCTCAAGATGCCGTTGTTTTCCTGCTTAGATGAGCAAATTTTCTGAAGCATTAGCTAGCGGAGAAGTTCCTTGCTGTCAATCATTATGTTTTTATCTGCTGTGCATAATCCGAAATTACCTTCTCAAGAATCGAAAATTCGACCGTAGAGGGATTCGAACTCCCAATCTTTTGATTCGAAGTAGACGCTTTATCCGTTGGGCCTTGCGGGTGTTGGAATGTGTCAAAATGTGTAGATTTGAAATGCTCAAGATGCCGTTGTTTTCCTGCTTAGATGAGCAATTTTTTCTGAAAAATTAGCTAGCGGAGAAGTTCCTTGCTGTCAATCATTATGTTTTTATCTGCTGTGCATTATCTGAAATTACCTGCTCAAAAAATGAAAAATCGACCATAGAGGGTTTCATACCCCCAATCTTCCGATTCGAAGTCAGACGCCTTATCCGTTAGTCCATGCGGGCGTTGGAAGGTATACGAAATGGGTAGGTTTAAAATGCTCTGGATGCCGTTGTTTTACTGCTAAGATGAGCAAATTTTTGGGAAAATTTTGTTAGTGCAGATTTTCCTGGCTGGCAATCATGATGTTTTTATCTGCTGTGCATAATCCGAAGTTACCTTCTCAAGAAATGATAATTTGAACACAAAGAGGTTCGAACTCCCAATCTATTGATTCGAAGTCAGACGCCTTATCCGTTTGTCCATGCGGCTGTTGGAATGTGTCGAAATGTGTAGATTTGAAATGCTCAAGATGCTGTTGTTTTCCTGCTTGGATGAGCAAATTTTTCTGAAACATTAGCTAGCGGAGAAGTTCCTTGCTGTCAATCATTATGTTTTTATCTGCTGTGCATTATCTGAAATTACCTGCTCAAAAATTGAAAAGTCGACCACAGAGGGATTCGAACCCCCAATCTTACGATCCGAAGTCAGACGGCTTATCCGTTAGGCCATGCGGGCGTTGGAAGGTATACGAAATGGGTAGGTTTAAAATGCTCTGGATGCCGTTGTTTTACTGCTAAGATGAGCAAATTTTTGGGAAAATTTTGTTAGTGCAGATTTTCCTGGCTGGCAATCATGATGTTTTTATCTGCTGTGCATAATCCGAAGTTACCTTCTCAAGAAATGATAATTTGAACACAAAGAGGTTCGAACTCCCAATCCTTTGATTCGAAGTCAGACGCCTTATCCGTTTGTCCATGCGGCTGTTGGAATGTGTCGAAATGTGTAGATTTGAAATGCTCAAGATGCTGTTGTTTTCCTGCTTGGATGAGCAAATTTTTCTGAAACATTAGCTAGCGGAGAAGTTCCTTGCTGTCAATCATTATGTTTTTATCTGCTGTGCATTATCTGAAATTACCTGCTCAAAAATTGAAAAGTCGACCACAGAGGGATTCGAACCCCCAATCTTACGATCCGAAGTCAGACGGCTTATCCGTTAGGCCATGCGGCCATCGTAAGGTTTTCGAAATAGGAAGATTTAAAATGCTCTGGATGCCGTTGTTTTACTGCTAAGATGAGCAAATTTTTGGGAAAAAAAATTAGTGAGCGCAGAATTTCCTTGCTGTCAATCTTGATGTTTTTATCTGCTGTGCATAATCCGAAATTACCTTCTCAAGAAATGAAAATTTGACCACACAGAGGGATCCGAACCCCCAATCTTCTGATTCGAAGTCAGACGCCTTATCCGTTAGTCCATGCGGGCGTTGGAAGGTATACGAAATGGGTAGGTTTAAAATGCTCTGGATGCCGTTGTTTTACTGCTAAGATGAGCAAATTTTTGGGAAAATTTTGTTAGTGCAGATTTTCCTGGCTGGCAATCATGATGTTTTTATCTGCTGTGCATAATCCGAAGTTACCTTCTCAAGAAATGATAATTTGAACACAAAGAGGTTCGAACTCCCAATCTTTTGATTCGAAGTCAGACGCCTTATCCGTTTGTCCATGCGGCTGTTGGAATGTGTCGAAATGTGTAGATTTGAAATGCTCAAGATGCTGTTGTTTTCCTGCTTGGATGAGCAATTTTTTCTGAAACATTAGCTAGCGGAGAAGTTCCTTGCTGTCAATCATTATGTTTTTATCTGCTGTGCATTATCTGAAATTACCTGCTCAAAAATTGAAAAGTCGACCACAGAGGGATTCGAACCCCCAATCTTACGATCCGAAGTCAGACGGCTTATCCGTTAGGCCATGCGGCCATCGTAAGGTTTTCGAAATAGGAAGATTTAAAATGCTCTGGATGCCGTTGTTTTACTGCTAAGATGAGCAAATTTTTGGGAAAAAAAATTAGTGAGCGCAGAATTTCCTTGCTGTCAATCTTGATGTTTTTATCTGCTGTGCATAATCCGAAATTACCTTCTCAAGAAATGAAAATTTGACCACAGGGGTTCGAACTCCCAATTTTTTTATTCGTAGTCAGACGCCTTATCCGTTAGTCCATGCGGCTGTTGGAAAGTGTCGAAATGTGTAGATTTGAAATGCTCAAGATGCTGTTGTTTTCCTGCTTAGATGAGAAAATTTTTAGGAAAGTTTAGTTAGCGCAGAATTTCCTTGCTGTCAATCATGATGTTTTTATCTGCTGTGCATATCCGAAATTACCTTCTCAAGAAATGAAAATTTGACCACAGAGGGGTTCGAACTCTCAAATTTTGATTCGAAGTCAGACGCCTTATCCGTTAGTCCATGCGGCTGTTGGAATGTGTCGAAATGTGTAGATTTGAAATGCTCAAGATGCTGTTGTTTTCCTTCTTAGATGAGAAAATTTTTGGGAAAGTTTAGTTGTGCGCGTCAATCTCCACAATTCGAAAAGAAACCGCTGCAACATTAGTTGGCGCAGAATTTCCTTGCTGTCAATCATGATGTTTTCATCTGCTGTGCATAATCCGAAAATACCTTCTCAAAAATGAAAAGTCGACCACAGAGGGATTCGAACTCCCAATCTTTTGATTGGAAGTCAGACGCCTTATTCGTTAGTCCATGCGGCTGCTGGAATGTGTCGAAATTTGTAGATTTGAAATGCTCAAGATGTCGAAATTTGTAGATTTGAAATGCTCAAGATGCCGTTGTTTTCCTGCTTAGATGAGCAAATTTTCTGAAGCATTAGCTAGCGGAGAAGTTCCTTGCTGTCAATCATTATGTTTTTATCTGCTGTGCATAATCCGAAATTACCTTCTCAAGAATCGAAAATTCGACCATAGAGGGATTCGAACTCCCAATCTTTTGATTCGAAGTAGACGCTTTATCCGTTGGGCCTTGCGGGTGTTGGAATGTGTCGAAATGTGTAGATTTGAAATGCTCAAGATGCCGTTGTTTTCCTGCTTAGATGAGCAATTTTTTCTGAAAAGTTAGCTAGCGGAGAAGTTCCTTGCTGTCAATCATTATGTTTTTATCTGCTGTGCATTATCTGAAATTACCTGCTCAAAAAATGAAAAGTCGACCATAGAGGGATTCATACCCCCAATCTTCCGATTCGAAGTCAGACGCCTTATCCGTTAGGCCATGCGGGCGTTGGAAGGTATTCGAAATGGGTAGGTTTAAAATGCTCTGGATGCCGTTGTTTTACTGCTAAGATGAGCAAATTTTTGGGAAAATTTAGTTAGTGCAGATTTTCCTGGCTGGCAATCATGATGTTTTTATCTTCTGTGCATAAGCCGAAATTACCTTCTCAAGAAATGAAAATTCGACCATAGAGGAATTCGAACGCCCAATCTTTTGATTCGAAGTCAGACGCCTTATCCGTTAGGTCTTGCGGATGTTGGAATGTGTCGAATTGTGTAGATTTGAAATGCTCAAGATGCTGTTGTTTTCCTGCTTAGATGAGAAAATTTTTTGCTGTGTATTAAATTTTCTCTTATCTGCTGTGCATTATCTGAAAATACCTTCTCAAAAAATGAAAAATCGACCACAGAGGGATCCGAACCCCCAATCTTCTGATTCAAAGTCGGACGCCTTATCCATTAGGCCATGCGGCCGTTGGAAGGTTTTCGTAATGGGTAGATTTAAAATGCTCTGGATGCCGTTGTTTTACTGCTAAGATGAGCAAATTTTTGGGAAAAAATTTAGTTAGCGCAGAATTTCCTTGCTGTCAATCATTGTTTTTATCTGCTGTGCATAATCCGAAATTACCTTCTCAAGAATAGAAAATTCGACCATAGAGGGATTCGAACTCCCAATCTTTTGATTCGAAGTAGACGCTTTATCCGTTGGGCCTTGCGGGTGTTGGAATGTGTCGAAATGTGTAGATTTGAAATGCTCAAGATGCCGTTGTTTTCCTGCTTAGATGAGCAATTTTTTCTGAAAAATTAGCTAGCGGAGAAGTTCCTTGCTGTCAATCATTATGTTTTTATCTGCCGTGCATTATCTGAAATTACCTGCTCAAAAAATGAAAAGTCGACCATAGAGGGATTCATACCCCCAATCTTCCGATTCGAAGTCAGACGCCTTATCCGTTAGGCCATGCGGGCGTTGGAAGGTATTCGAAATGGGTAGGTTTAAAATGCTCTGGATGCCGTTGTTTTACTGCTAAGATGAGCAAATTTTTGGGAAAATTTAGTTAGTGCAGATTTTCCTGGCTGGCAATCATGATGTTTTTATCTTCTGTGCATAAGCCGAAATTACCTTCTCAAGAAATGAAAATTCGACCATAGAGGAATTCGAACGCCCAATCTTTTGATTCGAAGTCAGACGCCTTATCCGTTAGGTCTTGCGGATGTTGGAATGTGTCGAATTGTGTAGATTTGAAATGCTCAAGATGCTGTTGTTTTCCTGCTTAGATGAGAAAATTTTTTGCTGTGTATTAAATTTTCTCTTATCTGCTGTGCATTATCTGAAAATACCTTCTCAAAAAATGAAAAATCGACCACAGAGGGATCCGAACCCCCAATCTTCTGATTCAAAGTCGGACGCCTTATCCATTAGGCCATGCGGCCGTTGGAAGGTTTTCGTAATGGGTAGATTTAAAATGCTCTGGATGCCGTTGTTTTACTGCTAAGATGAGCAAATTTTTGGGAAAAAATTTAGTTAGCGCAGAATTTCCTTGCTGTCAATCATTGTTTTTATCTGCTGTGCATAATCCGAAATTACCTTCTCAAGAATAGAAAATTCGACCATAGAGGGATTCGAACTCCCAATCTTTTGATTCGAAGTAGACGCTTTATCCGTTGGGCCTTGCGGGTGTTGGAATGTGTCGAAATGTGTAGATTTGAAATGCTCAAGATGCCGTTGTTTTCCTGCTTAGATGAGCAATTTTTTCTGAAAAATTAGCTAGCGGAGAAGTTCCTTGCTGTCAATCATTATGTTTTTATCTGCCGTGCATTATCTGAAATTACCTGCTCAAAAAATGAAAAGTCGACCATAGAGGGATTCATACCCCCAATCTTCCGATTCGAAGTCAGACGCCTTATCCGTTAGGCCATGCGGGCGTTGGAAGGTATTCGAAATGGGTAGGTTTAAAATGCTCTGGATGCCGTTGTTTTACTGCTAAGATGAGCAAATTTTTGGGAAAATTTAGTTAGTGCAGATTTTCCTGGCTGGCAATCATGATGTTTTTATCTGCTGTGCATAATCCGAAATTACCTTCTCAAGAAATGAAAATTCGACCATAGAGGAATTCGAACGCCCAATCTTTTGATTCGAAGTCAGACGCCTTATCCGTTAGGTCTTGCGGATGTTGGAATGTGTCGAATTGTGTAGATTTGAAATGCTCAAGATGCTGTTGTTTTCCTGCTTAGATGAGAAATTTTTTTGCTGTGTATTAAATTTTCTCTTATCTGCTGTGCATTATCTGAAAATACCTTCTCAAAAAATGAAAAATCGACCACAGAGGGATCTGAACCCCCAATCTTCTGATTCGAAGTCGGACGCCTTATCCATTAGGCCATGCGGCCGTTGGAAGGTTTTCGAAATGGGTAGATTTAAAATGCTCTGGATGCCGTTGTTTTACTGCTAAGATGAGCAAATTTTTGGGAAAAAATTTAGTTAGCGCAGAATTTCCTTGCTGTCAATCATGATGTTTTTATCTGCTGTGCATAATCCGAAATTACCTTCTCAAAAATGAAAATTTGACCACAGAGGGGTTCGAACTCTCAATTTTTGGTTCGAAGTCAGACGCCTTATCCGTTAGCCCATGCGGCTATTGGAATGTTTCAAAATGTAAAGATTTGAAATGCTCAAGATGCTGTTGTTTTCCTGCTTAGATAAGAAAATTTTTGGGAAAGTTTAGTTGTGCGCGTCAATCTCCACAATTCGAAAAGAAACCGCTGCAACATCAGTTAGCGCAGAATTTTCTTGCTGTCAATCATGATGTTTTTATCTGCTGTGCATAATCCGAAAATACCTTCTCAAAAAATGAAAAGTCGACCACAGAGGGATTCGAAGCCCGAATCTTCTGATTCGAAGTCAGACGCTTTATCGGTAAGGTCATGCGGCCGTTGGAAGGTTTTCGAAATTGGTAGATTTAAAATGCACTGGATGCCGTCGTTTTACTGCTAAGATAAGCAAATTTTTGGGAAAGTTTAGTTAGCGCAGAATTTCCTTGCTGTCAATCTTGATGTTTTTATCTGCTGTGCATAATCCGAATTTACCTTCTAAAGAAATGAAAATTCGACCACAGAGGGATTCGAACTCCCAAGCTTTTGATTGGAAGTCAGACGCCTTATTCGTTAGGCCATGCGGCTGCTGGATTGTGTCGAAATATGTAGATTTGAAATGCTCAAGATGCCGTTGTTTTCCTGCTTAGATGAGCAATTTTTCTAAAGCATTAGCTAGCGGAGAAGTTGCTTGCTGTCAATCATTATGTTTTTATCTGCTGTGCATAATCCGAAATTATTTTCTCAAGAATCGAAAATTCGACCATAGAGGGATTCGAACTCCCAATCTTTTGATTCGAAGTAGACGCTTTATCCGTTGGGCCTTGCGGGTGTTGGAATGTGTCGAAATGTGTAGATTTGAAATGCTCAAGATGCCGTTGTTTTCCTGCTTAGATGAGCAAATTTTTCTGAAAAATTAGCTAGCGGAGAAGTTCCTTGCTGTCAATCATTATGTTTTTATCTGCTGTGCATTATCTGAAATTACTTGCTCAAAAAATGAAAAGTCGACCATAGAGGGACTCATACCCCCAATCTTCCGATTCGAAGTCAGACGCCTTATCCGTTAGGCCATGCGGGCGTTGGAAGGTATTCGAAATGGGTAGGTTTAAAATGCTCTGGATGCCGTTGTTTTACTGCTAAGATGAGCAAATTTTTGGGAAAATTTAGTTAGTGCAGATTTTCCTGGCTGGCAATCGTGATGTTTTTATCTGCTGTGCATAATCCGAAATTACCTTCTCAAGAAATGAAAATTCGACCATAGAGGAATTCGAACGCCAAATCTTTTGATTCGAAGTCAGATGCCTTATCCGTTAGGTCTTGCGGATGTTGGAAAGTGTCGAATTGTGTAGATTTGAAATGCTCAAGATGCTGTTGTTTTCCTGCTTAGATGAGAAAATTTTTGCTGTGTATTAAATTTTCTCTTATCTGCTGTGCATTATCTGAAAATACCTTCTCAAAAAATGAAAAGTCGACCACAGAGGGATTCGAACCCCCAATCTTCTGATTCGAAGTCAGACGCCTTATCCATTAGGCCATGCGGACGTTGCTAGGTTTTCGAAATGGGTAGATTTAAAATGCTCTGGATGCCGTTGTCTTACTGCTAAGATGAGCAAATTTTTGGGAAAAAATTTAGTTAGCGCAGAATTTCCTTGCTGTCAATCATGATGTTTTTATCTGCTGTGCATAATCCGAAATTACCTTCTCAAAAATGAATATTTGACCACAGAGGGGTTGATTCGAAGTCAGACGCCTTATCCGTTAGTCCATGCTTTAGTCCATGAGAGGTTGACTAACGCATGGACTAACGCGTTGACTAGGGGTTGACTAACGCATTATCCGTTAGTCCATGCTGTGCATAATCCGAAATTACCTTCTCAAAAATGAATATTTGACCACAGAGGGGTTGATTCGAAGTCAGACGCCTTATCCGGTAGTCCATGCGTTAGTCCATGAGGGGTTTTCCTGCTTAGATGAGAAAATTTTTGCTGTGTATTAAATTTTCTCTTATCTGCTGTGCATTATCTGAAAATACCTTCTCAAAAAATGAAAAGTCGACCACAGAGGGATTCGAACCCCCAATCTTCTGATTCGAAGTCAGACGCCTTATCCATTAGTCCATGCGGCCGTTGGAAGGTTTTCGAAATGGGTAGATTTAAAATGCTCTGGATGCCGTTGTCTTACTGCTAAGATGAGCAAATTTTTGGGAAAAAATTTAGTTAACGCTGAATTTCCTTGCTGTCAATCATGATGTTTTTATCTGCTGTGCATAATCCGAAATTACCTTCTCAAAAATGAATAGTTGACCACAGAGGGGTTGATTCGAAGTCAGACGCCTTATCCGTTAGTCCATGCGTTAGTCCATGAGGGGTTGACTAACGCATGGACTAACGCATGGACTAACGCGTTGACTAGGGGTTGACTAACGCGTTGACTAACGCATTATCCGTTAGTCCATGCTGTGCATAATCCGAAATTACCTTCTCAAAAATGAATATTTGACCACAGAGGGGTTGATTCGAAGTCAGACGCCTTATCCGTTAGTCCATGCGTTATTCCATGAGGGGTTTTCCTGCTTAGATGAGAAAATTTTTAGTGTGTATTAAATTTTCTCTTATCTGCTGTGCATTATCTGAAAATACCTTCTCAAAAAATGAAAAGTCGACCACAGAGGGATTCGAACCCCCAATCTTCTGATTCGATGTCAGACGCCTTATCCACTAGGCCATGCGGGCGTTGGAAGGTTTTCGAAATGGGTAGATTTAAAATGCTCTGGATGCCGTTGTCTTACTGCTAAGATGAGCAAATTTTTGGGAAAAAATTTAGTTAACGCAGAATTTCCTTGCTGTCAATCATGATGTTTTTATCTGCTGTGCATAATCCGAAATTACCTTCTCAAAAATGAATATTTGACCACAGAGGCGTTGATTCGAAGTCAGACGCCTTATCCGTTAGTCCATGCGTTAGTCCATGAGGGGTTGACTAACGCATGGACTAACGCGTTGACTAGGGGTTGACTAACGCATTATCCGTTAGTCCATGCTGTGCATAATCCAAAATTACCTTCTCAAAAATGAAGATTTGACCACAGAGGGGTTGATTCGAAGTCAGACGCCTTATCCGTTAGTCCATGCGTTATTCCATGAGGGGTTTTCCTGCTTAGATGAGAAAATTTTTGCTGTGTTTTAAATTTTCTCTTATCTGCTGTGCATTATCTGAAAATACCTTCTCAAAAAATGAAAAGTCGACCACAGAGGGATTCGAACCCCCAATCTTCTGATTCGAAGTCAGAAGCCTTATCCATTAGGCCATGCGGCCGTTGGAAGGTTTTCGAAATGGGTAGATTTAAAATGCTCTGGATGCCGTTGTCTTACTGCTAAGATGAGCAAATTTTTGGGAAAAAATTTAGTTAGCGCAGAATTTCCTTGCTGTCAATCATGATGTTTTTATCTGCTGTGCATAATCCGAAATTACCTTCTCAAAAATGAATATTTGACCACAGAGGCGTTGATTCGAAGTCAGACGCCTTATCCGTTAGTCCATGCGTTAGTCCATGAGGGGTTGATTATCCGTTAGTCCATGAGGGGTTGATTTGAAGTCAGACGCGTTATCCGTTAGTCCATGCGCCTTATCCATTAGGCCATGCGGCCGTTGGAAGGTTTTCGAAATGGGTAGATTTAAAATGCTCTGGATGCCGTTGTCTTACTGCTAAGATGAGCAAATTTTTGGGAAAAAAATTAGTTAGCGCAGAATTTCCTTGCTGTCAATCATGATGTTTTTATCTGCTGTGCATAATCCGAAATTACCTTCTCAAAATCGAATATTTGATCACAGAGGGGTTCAAATATTCGAAGTTAAAATATTTAAACCACAGAGGGGTTCAAATATTCAAATTTCAAAACACAGAGGGGTTCAAATATTCAAATACCACAGAGGGATTCAAATATTCAAATACCACAGAGGGGTTCAAATTATTCGAAGTCAGACACCTTATCCGTTAGTCCATGCGGCTATTGGAATGTTTCGAATTGTGTAGATTTGAAATGCTCAAGATGCTGTTGTTTTCCTGTTTAGATGAGAAAATTTTTGGGAAAGTTTAGTTGTGCGCGTCAATCTCCACAATTCGAAAAGAAACCGCTGCAACATTAGTTAGCGCAGAATTTCCTTGCTGTCAATCATGATGTTTTTATCTGCTGTGCATAATCCGAAAATACCTTCTCAAAAAATGAAAAGTCGACCACAGAGGGATTCGAAGCCCGAATCTTCTGATTCGAAGTCAGACGCTTTATCCGTAAGGTCATGCGGCCGTTGGAAGGTTTTTCGAAATTGGTAGATTTAAAATGCACTGTATGCCGTTGTTTTACTGGTAAGAAGAGCAAATTTTTGGTAAAATTTAGTTAGCGCAGAATTTCCTTGCTGTCAATCTTGATGTTTTTATCTGCTGTGCATAATCCGAATTTACCTTCTAAAGAAATGAAAATTCGACCACAGGGGGATTCGAACTCCTAATCTTTTGATGGGAAGTCCGAAGCCTTATCCGTTAGTCCAGGCGGCCGGTTGAAGGTTGTCTTATTTTGTAGATTTATAGTGCTCAAGATGCCGTGGTTTAATGCTCAGATGAGCAAATTTTTTTTGAAAAATTACTTAGCTCAGAAGTTCATTGCTGTCAATCATGATGTTTTTATCTGCTGTGCATAATCCGAAATTACCTTCTCAAAAAATGAAAAGTCGACCACAGAGGGATTCGAACCCCCAGTCTTTTGATTCGAACTCAGACGCCTTATCCGGTAGGCCATGCGGCCGTTGGAAGGAAGTTTAAATGGGTAGGTTTAAAATGCTTTGGATACCGTTGTTTTACTGCTAAGATGAGCAAATTTTTGGGAAAATTTATTTAGCGCAGAAAATCCTTGCCTTCAATCAAGATGTTTTTATCTGCTGTGCATAATCCGAAATTACCTTCTCAAGGAATGAAAATTCGACCATAGAGCGATTCGAGCTCCCAATCCTTTGATTCGAAATCAGAAGCCTTATCAGTTGGGCCTTGCGGGTGTTGGAATGTGTCGAAATGTGTAGATTTGAAATGCTCAAGATGCCGTTGTTTTCCTACTTAGATGAGCAAATTTTTCTGAAACATTAGCTAGCGGAGAAGTTCCTTGCTGTCAATCATTATGTTTTTATCTGCTTTGCATTATCTGAAATTACCTGCTCAAAAAACGAAAAGTCGATCACAGAGGGATTCGAACCCCCAATCTTCTGATTTGAAGTCAGACGCCTTATCCGTTAGGCCGTGCGGCCGTTAAAAGGTTTTCGAAATAGGAAGATTTAAAATGCTCTGGATGCCGTTGTTTTACTGCTAAGATGAGCAAATTTTTGGGAAAATTTAGTTAGCGCAGAATTTCCTTGCTGTCAATTTTGATATTTTTATCTGCTGTGCATAATCCGAATTTACCTTCTAAAGAAATGAAAATTTGACCACAGAGGGGTTCGAACTCTCAATTTTCGATTCCAAGTCAGACGCCTTATCCGTTAGTCCATGCGGCTATTGGAATGTTTCGAATTGTGTAGATTTGAAATGCTCAAGATGCTGTTGTTTTCCTGCTTAGATGAGAAACTTTTTGGTAAAGTTTAGTTAGCGCAGAAGCTCCTTGCTGTCAATCATTATGTTTTTATCTGCTGTGCATTATCTGAAATTACCTGCTCAAAAAATGAAAAGTCGATCACAGAGGGATTCGAACCCCCAATCTTCTGATTCGAAGTCAGATGCCTTATCCGTTAGGCCATGCAGCCGTTGGAAGATTTTCCGAAATGGGTAGATTTAAAATGCTCTGGATGCCGTTGTTTTACTGCTAAGATGAGCAAATTTTTGGGAAAATTTAGTTAGTGCAGATTTTCCTGGCTGGCAATCATGATGTCTTTATCTGCTGTGCATAATCCGAAATTACCTTCTCAAGAAATGAAAATTCGACCATAGAGGAATTCGAACGCCCAATCTTTTGATTCGAAGTCAGACGCCTTATCCGTTAGGTCTTGCGGCCGTTGGAAGGCTTTCGAAATTGGTAGATTTAAAATGCACTGGATGCCGTTGTTTTACTGCTAAGATGAGCAAATTTTTGGGAAAATTTAGTTAGCGCAGAAATTCCTTGCTGTCAATCTTGATGTTTTTATCTGCTGTGCATAATCCGAATTTACCTTCTAAAGAAATGAAAATTCGACCACAGGGGGATTCGAATTACCAATCTTTTGATGGGAAGTCCGAAGCCTTATCCGTTAGTCCAGGCGGCCGGTTGAAGGTTGTCGTAATGTGTACATTTATAGTGCTCAAGATGCCGTGGTTTACTGCTCAGATGAGCAAATTTTTTTTGAAAAATTACTTCGCGCAGAAGTTCATTGCTGTCAATCGTGATGTTTTTATCTGCTGTGTGTGCATAATCCGAAATTACCTTTTCAAAAAATGAAAAGTCGAGCACAGAGGGATTCGAACCCCCAGTCTTTTGATTCGAAGTCAGACGCCTTATCCGTTAGTCCATGCGGCCGTTGGAAGGAATTTTTAATGGGTAGGTTTACAATGCTTTGGATACCGTTGTTTTACTGCTAAGATGAGCAAATTTTTGGGAAAATTTATTTAGCGCCGAAGTTCCTTGCTGTCAATCAAGATGTTTTTATCTGCTGTGCATAATCCGAAATTACCTTCTCAAGAAACGAAACTTCGACCATAGAGGGATTCGAACTCCCAATCTTTTGATTCGAAGTCAGAAGCCTTATCAGTTGGGCCTTGCGGGTGTTGGATTGTGTCGAAATGTGTAGATTTGAAATGCTCAAGATGCCGTTGTTTTCCTGCTTAGATGAGCAAATTTTTCTGAAACATTAGCTAGCGGAGAAGTTCCTTGCTGTCAATCATTATGTTTTTATCTGCTGTGCATTATCTGAAATTACCTGCTCAAAAAATGAAAAGTCGACCACAGAGGGATTCGAACCCCCAATCTTCTCAGACGCCTTATCCGTTAGGCCATGCGGCCGTTGAAAGGTTTTCGAAATAGGAAGATTTAAAATGCTCTGGATGCCGTTGTTTTACTGCTAAGATGAGCAAATTTTTGGGAAAAAAATTAGTTAGCGCAGAATTTCCTTGCTGTCAATCATGATGTTTTTATCTGCTGTGCATAATCCGAAATTACCTTCTCAAGAAATAAAAATTTGACCACAGAGGGGTTCGAACTCCCAATCTTTTGATTCGAAGTCAGACGCCTTATCCGTTAGTCCATGCGGCTGTCGTAATGTGTCGAAATGTGTAGATTTCAAATGCTCAAGATGCTGTTGTTTTCCTGCTTAGATGAGAAAGTTTTTGGGAATTTTAGTTAGCGCAGAAGCTCCTTGCTGTCAATCATTATGTTTTTATCTGATGTGCTTTATGTGAAATTACCTGCTAAAAAAAAGAAAATTCGACCACAGAGGGATTCGAACCCCCCAATCTGCTGATTCGAAGTCAGACGCCTTATCCGTTAGGCCATGCGGCCGTTGGAAGGTTTTCGAACTGGGTAGATTTAAAGTGCTCTGGATGCCGTTGTTTTACTGCTAAGATGAGCAAATTTTTGGGAAAAAATTTAGTTAGCGCAGAATTTCCTTGCTGTCAATCATGATGTTTTTATCTGCTGTGCATAATCCGAAATTACCTTCTCAAAATCGAATATTTGACCACAGAGGGGTTCAAATATTCGAAGTTAAAATATTTAAACCACAGAGGGGTTCAAATATTCAAATTTCAAAACACAGAGGGGTTCAAATATTCAAATACCACAGAGGGGTTCAAATTATTCGAAGTCAGACACCTTATCCGTTAGTCCATGCGGCTATTGGAATGTTTCGAATTGTGTAGATTTGAAATGCTCAAGATGCTGTTGTTTTCCTGCTTAGATGAGAAAATTTTTGCGAAAGTTTAGTTGTGCGCGTCAATCTCCACAATTCGAAAAGAAACCGCTGCAACATTAGTTAGCGCAGAATTTCCTTGCTGTCAATCATGATGTTTTTATCTGCTGTGCATAATCCGAAAATACCTTCTCAAAAAATGAAAAGTCGACCACAGAGGGATTCGAAGCCCGAATCTTCTGATTCGAAGTCAGACGCTTTATCCGTAAGGTCATGCGGCCGTTGGAAGGATTTCGTAATTGGTAGATTTAAAATGCACTGGATGCCGTTGTGTTACTGGTAAGAAGAGCAATTTTTTGGGAAAATTTAGTTAGCGCAGAATTTCCTTGCTGTCAATCTTGATGTTTTTATCTGCTGTGCATAATCCGAATTTACCTTCTAAAGAAATGAAAATTCGACCACAGGGGGATTCGAACTCCTTATCTTTTGATGGGAAGTCCGAAGCCTTATCCGTTATTCCAGGCGGCCGGTTGAAGGTTGTCTTAATGTGTAGATTTATAGTGCTCAAGATGCCGTGGTTTAATGCTCAGATGAGCAAATTTTTTTTGAAAGATTACTTAGCGCAGAAGTCCATTGCTGTCAATCATGATGTTTTTATCTGCTGTGCATAATCCGAAATTACCTTCTCAAAAAATGAAAAGTCGACCACAGAGGGATTCGAACCCCCAGTCTTTTGATTCGAAGTCAGACGCCTTATCCGGTAGGCCATGCGGCCGTTGGAAGGAATTTTAAATGGGTAGGTTTAAAATGCTTTGGATACCGTTGTTTTACTGCTAAGATGAGCAAATTTTTGGGAAAATTTATTTAGCGCAGAAAATCCTTGCCTTCAATCAAGATGTTTTTATCTGCTGTGCATAATCCGAAATTACCTTCTCAAGAAACGAAACTTCGACCATAGAGGGATTCGAACTCCCAATCTTTTGATTCGAAGTCAGAAGCCTTATCAGTTGGGCCTTGCGGGTGTTGGATTGTGTCGAAATGTGTAGATTTGAAATGCTCAAGATGCCGTTGTTTTCCTGCTTAGATGAGCAAACTTTTCTGAAACATTAGCTAGCGGAGAAGTTCCTTGCTGTCAATCATTATGTTTTTATCTGCTGTGCATTATCTGAAATTACCTGCTCAAAAAATGAAAAGTCGACCACAGAGGGATTCGAACCCCCAATCTTCTCAGACGCCTTATCCGTTAGGCCATGCGGCCGTTGAAAGGTTTTCGAAATAGGAAGATTTAAAATGCTCTGGATGCCGTTGTTTTACTGCTAAGATGAGCAAATTTTTGGGAAAAAAATTAGTTAGCGCAGAATTTCCTTGCTGTCAATCATGATGTTTTTATCTGCTGTGCATAATCCGAAATTACCTTCTCAAGAAATAAAAATTTGACCACAGAGGGGTTCGAACTCCCAATCTTTTGATTCGAAGTCTGACGCCTTATCCGTTAGTCCATGCGGCTGTCGTAATGTGTCGAAATGTGTAGATTTCAAATGCTCAAGATGCTGTTGTTTTCCTGCTTAGATGAGAAAGTTTTTGGGAATTTTAGTTAGCGCAGAAGCTCCTTGCTGTCAATCATTATGTTTTTATCTGATGTGCTTTATGTGAAATTACCTGCTCAAAAAGTGAAAAGTCGACCACAGAGGGATTCGAACCCCCAATCTTCTGATTCGAAGTCAGACGCCTTATCCGTTAGGCCATGCGGCCGTTGGAAGGTTTTCGAACTGGGTAGATTTAAAGTGCTCTGGATGCCGTTGTTTTACTGCTAAGATGAGCAAATTTTTGGGAAAAAATTTAGTTAGCGCAGAATTTCCTTGCTGTCAATCATGATGTTTTTATCTGCTGTGCATATTCCGAAATTACCTTCTCAAGAAATGAAAATTTGACCACAGAGGGGCTCGAACTCCCAATCTTTTGATTAGAAGTCAGAAGCTTTATCAGTTGGGCCTTGCGGGTGTTGGAATGTGTCGAAATGTGTAGATTTGAAATGCTCAAGATGCCGTTGTTTTCCTGCTTAGATGAGCAAATTTTTCTGAAACATTAGCTAGCGGAGAAGTTCCTTGCTGTCAATCATTATGTTTTTTTCTGCTGTGCATTATCTGAAATTACCTGCTCAAAAAATGAAAAGTCGACCACAGAGGGATTCGAACCCCCAGTTTTTTATTCGAAGTCAGACGCCTTATCCGTTAGGCCATGCGGCCGTTGGAAGGAATTTTAAATGGCTAGGTTTAAAATGCTTTGGATACCGTTGTTTTACTGCTAAGATGAGCAAATTTTTGGGAAAATTTATTTAGCGCAGAAGTTCCTTGCTGTCAATCAAAATGTTTTTATCTGCTCTGCATAATCCGAAATTACCTTCTCAAGAAATGAAAATTCGACCATAGAGGGATTCGAACTCGCAATCTTTTGATTCGAAGTCAGAGGCCTTATCAGTTGGGCCTTGCGGGTGTTGGAATGTGTCGAAATGTGTAGATTTGAAATGCTCAAGATGCCGTTGTTTTCCTACTCAGATGAGCAAATTTTTCTGAAACATTAGCTAGCGGAGAAGTTCCTTGCTGTCAATAATTATGTTTTTATCTGCTGTGCATTATCTGAAATTACCTCCTCAAAAAATGAAAAGTCGACCACAGAGGGATTTGAACCCCCAATCTTCTGATTCGAAGTCAGACGCCTTATCCGTTAGGCCATGCGGCCGTTGAAAAGTTTTCGAAATAGGAAAATTTAAAATGTTCTGGATGCCGTTGTTTTACTGCTAAGATGAGCAAATTTTTGGGAAAATTTAGTTAGCGCAGAATTTCCTTGCTGTCAATTTTGATATTTTTATCTGCTGTGCATAATCCGAATTTACCTTCTAAAGAAATGAAAATTTGACCACAGAGGGGTTAGAACTCTCAATTTTTGATTCGAAGTCAGACGCCTTATCCGTTAGTCCATGCGGCTATTGGAATATATCGAATTGTGTAGATTTGAAATGCTCAAGATGCTGTTGTTTTCCTGCTTAGATGAGAAAATTTTTGGGAAAGTTTAGTTGTGCGCGTCAATCTCCACAATTCGAAAAGAAACCGCTGCAACATTAGTTAGCGCAGAATTTCCTTGCTGTCAATCATGTTTTTATCTGCTGTTCATAATCCGAAAATACCTTCTCAAAAAATGAAAAGTCGACCACAGAGGGATTCGAAGCCCGAATCTTCTGATTCGAAGTCAGACGCTTTATCCGTTAGGTCTTGCGGCCGTTAAAAGGCTTTCGAAATTGGTAGATTTAAAATGCACTGGATGCCGTTGTTTTACTGCTAAGATGAGCAAATTTTTGGGAAAATTTAGTTAGCGCAGAAATTCCTTGCTGACAATCTTGATGTTTTTATCTGCTGTGCATAATCCGAATTTACCTTCTAAAGAAATGAAAATTCGACCACAGGGGGATTCGAACTCCCAATCTTTTGATGGGAAGTCCGAAGCCTTATCCGTTAGTCCAGGCGGCTGGTTGAAGGTTGTCGTGATGTGTAGATTTATAGTGCTCAAGATGCCGTGGTTTACTGCTCAGATGAGCAAATTTTTTTTGAAAAATTACTTAGCGCAGAAGTTCATTGCTGTCAATCATGATGTTTTTATCTGCTGTGCATAATCCGAAATTACCTTCTCAAAAAATGAAAAGTCGACCACAGAGGGATTCGAACCCCCAGTTTTTTGATTCGAAGTCAGACGCCTTATCCGTTAGGCCATGCGGCCGTTGGAAGGAACTTTTAATGGGTAGGTTTAAAATGCTTTGGATACCGTTGTTTTACTGCTAAGATGAGCAAATTTTTGGGAAAAATTATTTAGCGCAGAAGTTCCTTGCTGACCATCAAGATGTTTTTATCTGCTGTGCATAATCCGAAATTACCAACTCAAGAAATGAAAATTCGACCATAGAGGGATTCGAACTCCCAATCTTTTGATTCGAAGTCAGAAGCCTTATCAGTTGGGCCTTGCGGGTGTTGGAATGTGTCGAAATGTGTAGATTTGAAATGCTCAAGATGCCGTTGTTTTCCTGCTTAGATGAGCAAATTTTTCTGAAACATTAGCTAGCGGAGAAGTTCCTTGCTGTCAATCATTATGTTTTTATCTGCTGTGCATTATCTGAAATTACCTGCTCAAAAAATGAAAAGTCGACCCCAGAGTGATTCGAACCCCCAATCTTCTGATTTGAAGTCAGACGCCTTATCCGTTAGGCCATTCGGCCGTTGAAAGGTTTTCGAAATAGGAAGATTTAAAATGCTCTGGATGCCGTTGTTTTACTGCTAAGATGAGCAAATTTTTGGGAAAAAAATTAGTTAGCGCAGAATTTCCTTGATGTCAATCATGATGTTTTTATCTGCTGTGCATAATCCGAAATTACCTTCTCAAGAAATGAAAATTTGACCACAGAGGGGTTCGAACTCCCAATCTTTTGATTCGAAGTCAGACGCCTTATCCGTTAGTCCATGTGGCTGTCGGAATGTGTCGAAATGTGAAGATTTGAAATGCTCAAGATGCTGTTGTTTTCCTGCTTAGATGAGAAAATTTTTGGGAATTTTAGTTAGCGCAGAAGCTCCTTGCTGTCAATCATTATGTTTTTATCTGCTGTGCTTTATGTGAAATTACCTGCTCAAAAATGAAAGTTCGACCAAAGAGGGATTCGAACTTCCAATCTTCTGATTCGAAATCAGACGCCTTATCCGTTAGGCCATGCGGCCTTTCGAAGGTTTGCAAAATGGGTAGATTTAAAGTGCTCTGGATGCCGTTGTTTTACTGCTAAGGTGAGCAAATTTTTGGGAAAAAATTTAGTTAGCGCAGAACTTCCTTGCTGTCAATTTTGATATTTTTATCTGCTGTGCATAATCCGAATTTACCTTCTAAAGAAATGAAATTTTGACCACAGAGGGGTTCGAACTCTCAATTTTCGATTCGAAGTCAGACGCCTTATGCGTTAGTCCATGCGGCTATTGGAATGTTGCGAATTGTGTAGATTTGAAATGCTCAAGATGCTGTTGTTTTCCTGCTTAGATGAGAAAATTTTTGGGAAAGTTTAGTTGTGCGCGTCAATCTCCACAATTCGAAAAGAAACCGCTGCAACATTAGTTAGCGCAGAATTTCCTTGCTGTCAATCATGATGTTTTTATCTGCTGTGCATAATCCGAAAATACCTTCTCAAAAAATGAAAAGTCGACCACAGAGGGATTCGAAGCCCGAATCTTCTGATTCGAAGTCAGACGCTTTATCCGTTAGGTCATGCGGCCGTTGGAAGGTTTTCGAAATTGGTAGATTTAAATTGCACTGGATGCCGTTGTTTTACTGCTAAGATGAACAAATTTTTGGGAAAATTTAGTTAGCGCAGAAATTGCTTGCTGTCAATCTTGATGTTTTTATCTGCTGTGCATAATCCGAATTTACCTTCTAAAGAAATGAAAATTCGACCACAGGGGGATTCGAACTCCCAGTCTTTTGATGGGATGTCCGAAGCCTTATCCGTTAGTCCAGGCGGCCGGTTGAAGGTTGTCGTAATGTGTAGATTTATAGTGCTCAAGATGCCGTGGTTTACTGCTCAGATGAGCAATTTTTTTTTGAAAAATTACTTAGCGCAGAAGTTCATTGCTGTCAATCATGATGTTTTTATCTGCTGTGCATAGTCCGAAATTACCTTCTCAAAAATGAAAAGTCGACCACAGAGGGATTCGAACCCCCAGTCTTTTGATTCGAAGTCAGACGCCTTATCCGTTAGGCCATGCGGCCGTTGGAAGGAATTTTAAATGGGTAGGTTTAAAATGCTTTGGATACCGTTGTTTTACTGCTAAGATGAGCAAATTTTTGGGAAAATTTATTTAGCGCAGAAGTTCCTTGCTGTCAATCAAGATGTTTTTATCTGCTGTGCATAATCCGAAATTACCTTCTCAAGAAATGAAAATTCGACCATAGAGGGATTCGAACTCCCAATCTTTTGATTGGAAGTCAGAAGCCTTATCAGTTGGTCCTTGCGGGTGTTGGAATGGGTCGAAATGTATAGATTTGAAATGCTCAAGATGCCGTTGTTTTCCTGCTTAGATGAGCAAATTTTTCTGAAACATTAGCTAGCGGAGAATTTCCTTGCTGTCAAAAATTATGTTTTTATCTGCTGTGCATTATCTGAAATTACCTGCTCAAAAAATGAAAAGTCGACCACAGAGGGATTCGAACCCCCAATCTTCTGATTCGAAGTCAGACGCCTTATCCGTTAGGCCATGCGGCCGTTGAAAGGTTTTCGAAATAGGAAGATTTAAAATGCTCTGGATGCCGTTGTTTTACTGCTAAGATGAGCAAATTTTTCTGAAACATTAGCTAGCGGAGAATTTCCTTGCTGTCAAAAATTATGTTTTTATCTGCTGTGCATTATCTGAAATTACCTGCTCAAAAATGAAAGTTCGACCAAAGAGGGATTCGAACTTCCAATCTTCTGATTCGAAATCAGACGCCTTATCCGTTAGGCCATGCGGCCTTTCGAAGGTTTGCAAAATGGGTAGATTTAAAGTGCTCTGGATGCCGTTGTTTTACTGCTAAGGTGAGCAAATTTTTGGGAAAAAATTTAGTTAGCGCAGAACTTCCTTGCTGTCAATTTTGATATTTTTATCTGCTGTGCATAATCCGAATTTACCTTCTAAAGAAATGAAATTTTGACCACAGAGGGGTTCGAACTCTCAATTTTCGATTCGAAGTCAGACGCCTTATCCGTTAGTCCATGCGGCTATTGGAATGTTGCGAATTGTGTAGATTTGAAATGCTCAAGATGCTGTTGTTTTCCTGCTTAGATGAGAAAATTTTTGGGAAAGTTTAGTTGTGCGCGTCAATCTCCACAATTCGAAAAGAAACCGCTGCAACATTAGTTAGCGCAGAATTTCCTTGCTGTCAATCATGATGTTTTTATCTGCTGTGCATAATCCGAAAATACCTTCTCAAAAAATGAAAAGTCGACCACAGAGGGATTCGAAGCCCGAATCTTCTGATTCGAAGTCAGACGCTTTATCCGTTAGGTCATGCGGCCGTTGGAAGGTTTTCGAAATTGGTAGATTTAAATTGCACTGGATGCCGTTGTTTTACTGCTAAGATGAACAAATTTTTGGGAAAATTTAGTTAGCGCAGAAATTGCTTGCTGTCAATCTTGATGTTTTTATCTGCTGTGCATAATCCGAATTTACCTTCTAAAGAAATGAAAATTCGACCACAGGGGGATTCGAACTCCCAGTCTTTTGATGGGATGTCCGAAGCCTTATCCGTTAGTCCAGGCGGCCGGTTGAAGGTTGTCGTAATGTGTAGATTTATAGTGCTCAAGATGCCGTGGTTTACTGCTCAGATGAGCAATTTTTTTTTGAAAAATTACTTAGCGCAGAAGTTCATTGCTGTCAATCATGATGTTTTTATCTGCTGTGCATAGTCCGAAATTACCTTCTCAAAAATGAAAAGTCGACCACAGAGGGATTCGAACCCCCAGTCTTTTGATTCGAAGTCAGACGCCTTATCCGTTAGGCCATGCGGCCGTTGGAAGGAATTTTAAATGGGTAGGTTTAAAATGCTTTGGATACCGTTGTTTTACTGCTAAGATGAGCAAATTTTTGGGAAAATTTATTTAGCGCAGAAGTTCCTTGCTGTCAATCAAGATGTTTTTATCTGCTGTGCATAATCCGAAATTACCTTCTCAAGAAATGAAAATTCGACCATAGAGGGATTCGAACTCCCAATCTTTTGATTGGAAGTCAGAAGCCTTATCAGTTGGTCCTTGCGGGTGTTGGAATGGGTCGAAATGTATAGATTTGAAATGCTCAAGATGCCGTTGTTTTCCTGCTTAGATGAGCAAATTTTTCTGAAACATTAGCTAGCGGAGAATTTCCTTGCTGTCAAAAATTATGTTTTTATCTGCTGTGCATTATCTGAAATTACCTGCTCAAAAAATGAAAAGTCGACCACAGAGGGATTCGAACCCCCAATCTTCTGATTCGAAGTCAGACGCCTTATCCGTTAGGCCATGCGGCCGTTGAAAGGTTTTCGAAATAGGAAGATTTAAAATGCTCTGGATGCCGTTGTTTTACTGCTAAGATGAGCAAATGTTTAGGAAAAAAATCGGTTAGCGCAGAATTTCCTTGCTGTCAATCATGATGTTTTTATCTGCTGTGCATAATCCGAAATTACCTTCTCAAGAAATGAAAGTTTTACCACAGAGGGGTTCGAACTCCCAATCTTTTGATTCGAAGTCAGACGCCTTATCCGTTAGTCCATGCGGCTGTCGGAATGTGTCGAAATGTGTAGATTTGCAATGCTCAAGATGCTGTTGTTTTCCTGCTTAGATGAGAAAATTTTTGGGAATTTTAGTTAGCGCAGAAGCTCCTCGCTGTCAATCATTATGTTTTTATCTGCTGTGCTTTATGTGAAATTACCTGCTCAAAAAATGAAAAGTCGACCAAAGAGGGATTCGAACCCCCAATCTTCTGATTCGAAGTCAGACGCCTTATCCGTTAGGCCATGCTGCCGTTGGAAGTTTTCGAAATGGGTAGATTTAAAGTGCTCTGGATGCCGTTGTTTTACTGCTAAGATGAGCAAATTTTTGGGAAAATTTAGTTAGCGCAGAAATTCCTTGCTGTCAATCTTGATGTTTTTATCTGCTGTGCATAATCCGAATTTACCTTCTAAAGAAATGAAAATTCGACCACAGGGGGATTCGAACTCCCAATATTTTGATTCGAAGTCAGACGCCTTATCCGTTAGTCCATGCGGCTGTCGGAATGTGTCGAAATGTGTAGATTTGCAATGCTCAAGATGCTGTTGTTTTCCTGCTTAGATGAGAAAATTTTTGGGAATTTCAGTTAGCGCAGAAGCTCCTCGCTGTCAATCATTATGTTTTTATCTGCTGTGCTTTATGTGAAATTACCTGCTCAAAAAATGAAAAGTCGACCAAAGAGGGATTTGAACCCCCAATCTTCTGATTCGAAGTCAGACGCCTTATCCGTTAGGCCATGCGGCCTTTCGAAGGTTTGCGAAATGGGTAGATTTAAAGTGCTCTGGATGCCGTTGTTTTACTGCTAAGATGAGCAAATTTTTGGGAAAAAATTTAGTTAGCGCAGAACTTCCTTGCTGTCAATTTTGATATTTTTATCTGCTGTGCATAATCCGAATTTACCTTCTAAAGAAATGAAAAGTTGACCACAGAGGGGTTCGAACTCCCAATCTTTTGATTCGAAGTCAGACGCCTTATCCGTTAGTCCATGCGGCTGTCGGAATGTGTCGAAATGTGTAGATTTGCAATGCTCAAGATGCTGTTGTTTTCCTGCTTAGATGAGAAAATTTTTGGGAATTTTAGTTAGCGCAGAAGCTCCTCGCTGTCAATCATTATGTTTTTATCTGCTGTGCTTTATGTGAAATTACCTGCTCAAAAAATGAAAAGTCGACCAAAGAGGGATTCGAACCCCCAATCTTCTGATCGAAGTCAGACGCCTTATCCGTTAGGCCATGCGGCCGTTGGAAGGTTTTCGAAATGGGTAGATTTAATGTGCTCTGGATGCCGTTGTTTTACTCCTAAGATGAGCAAATTTTTGGGAAAATTTAGTTAGCGCAGAAATTCCTTGCTGTCAATCTTGATGTTTTTATCTGCTGTGCATAATCCGAATTTACCTTCTAAAGAAATGAAAATTTGACCACAGAGGGGTTCGAACTCCCAATCTTTTGATTCGAAGTCAGACGCCTTATCCGTTAGTCGATGCGGCTGTCGGAATGTGTCGAAATGTGAAGATTTGAAATGCTCAAGATGCTGTTGTTTTCCTGCTTAGATGAGAAAATTTTTGGGAATTTTAGTTAGCGCAGAAGCTCCTTGCTGTCAATCATTATGTTTTTATCTGCTGTGCTTTATGTGAAATTACCTGCTCAAAAATGAAAATTCGGCCAAAGAGGGATTCGAACTTCCAATCTTCTGATTCGAAATCAGACGCCTTATCCGTTAGGCCATGCGGCCTTTCGAAGGTTTGCGAAATGGGTAGATTTAAAGTGCTCTGGATGCCGTTGTTTTACTGCTAAGATGAGCAAATTTTTGGGAAAAAATTTAGTTAGCGCAGAACTTCCTTGCTGTCAATTTTGATATTTTTATCTGCTGTGCATAATCCGAATTTACCTTCTAAAGAAATGAAAATTTGACCACAGAGGGGATCGAACTCTCAATTTTCGATTCGAAGTCAGACGCCTTCTCCGTTAGTCCATGCGGCTATTGGAATGTTTCGAATTGTGTAGATTTGAAATGCTCAAGATGCTGTTGTTTTCCTGCTTAGATGAGAAAATTTTTGGGAAAGTTTAGTTGTGCGCGTCAATCTCCACAATTCGAAAAGAAACCGCTGCAACATTAGTTAGCGCAGAATTTCCTTGCTGTCAATCATGATGTTTTTATCTGCTGTGCATAATCCGAAAATACCTTCTCAAAAAATGAAAAGTCGACCACAGAGGGATTCGAAGCCCGAATCTTCTGATTCGAAGTCAGACGCTTTATCCGTTAGGTCATGCGGCCGTTGGAAGGTTTTCGTAATTGGTAGATTTAAAATGCACTGGATGCCGTTGTTTTACTGCTAAGATGAACAAATTTTTGGGAAAATTTAGTTAGCGCAGAAATTGCTTGCTGTCAATCTTGATGTTTTTATCTGCTGTGCATAATCCGAATTTACCTTCTAAAGAAATGAAAATTCGACCACAGGGGGATTCGAACTCCCAATCTTTTGATGGGAAGTCCGAAGCCTTATCCGTTAGTCCAGGCGGCCGGTTGAAGATTGTCGTAATGTGTAGATTTATATTGCTCAAGATGCCGTGGTTTACTGCTCAGATGAGCAAATTTTTTTTGAAAAATTACTTAGCGCAGAAGTTCATTGCTGTCAATCATGAAGTTTTTATCTGCTGTGCATAATCCGAAATTACCTTCTCAAAAATGAAAAGTCGACCACAGAGGGATTTGAACCCCCAGTCTTTTGATTCGAAGTCAGACGCCTTATCCGTTAGGCCATGCGGCCGTTGGAAGGAATTTTAAATGGGTAGGTTTAAAATGCTTTGGATACCGTTGTTTTACTGCTAAGATGAGCAAATTTTTGGGAAAATTTATTTAGCGCAGAAGTTCCTTGCTGTCAATCAAGATATTTTTATCTGCTGTGCATAATCCGAAATTACCTTCTCAAGAAATGAAAATTCGACCATAGAGGGATTCGAACTCCCAATCTTTTGATTCGAAGTCAGAAGCCTTATCAGTTGGTCCTTGCGGGTGTTGGAATGTGTCGAAATGTGTAGATTTGAAATGCTCAAGATGCCGTTGTTTTCCTGCTTAGATGAGCAAATTTTTCTGAAACATTAGCTAGCGTAGAAGTTACTTGCTGTCAAAAATTATGTTTTTATCTGCTGTGCATTATCTGAAATTACCTGCTCAAAAAATGAAAAGTCGACCACAGAGGGATTCGAACCCCCAATCTTCTGATTCGAAGTCAGACGCCTTATCCGTTAGGCCATGCGGCCGTTGAAAGGTTTTCGAAATAGGAAGATTTAAAATGCTCTGGATGCCGTTGTTTTACTGCTAAGATGAGCAAATGTTTGGGAAAAAAATCAGTTAGCGCAGAATTTCCTTGCTGTCAATCATGATGTTTTTATCTGCTGTGCATAATCCGAAATTACCTTCTCAAGAAATGAAAGTTTTACCACAGAGGGGTTCGAACTCCCAATCTTTTGATTCGAAGTCAGACGCCTTATCCGTTAGTCCATGCGGCTGTCGGAATGTGTCGAAATGTGTAGATTTGCAATGCTCAAGATGCTGTTGTTTTCCTGCTTAGATGAGAAAATTTTTGGGAATTTTAGTTAGCGCAGAAGCTCCTCGCTGTCAATCATTATGTTTTTATCTGCTGTGCTTTATGTGAAATTACCTGCTCAAAAAATGAAAAGTCGACCAAAGAGGGATTCGAACACCCAATCTTCTGATTCGAAGTCAGACGCCTTATCCCTTAGGCCATGCGGCCGTTGGAAGGGTTTCGAAATGGGTAGATTTAAAGTGCTCTGGATGCCGTTGTTTTACTGCTAAGATGAGCAAATTTTTGGGAAAAAATTTAGTTAGCGCAGAATTACCTTGCTGTCAATCATGATATTTTTATCTGCTGTGGATATTCCGAAATTACCTTCTCAAGAAAGGAAAATTTGACCACAGAGGGGCTCGAGCTCCCAATCTTTTGATTCGAAGTCAGAAGCTTTATCAGTTGGGCCTTGCGGGTGTTGGAATGTGTCGAAATGTGTAGATTTGAAATGCTCAAGATGCTGTTGTTTTCCTGCTTAGATGAGCAAACTTTTCTGAAACGCTAGCTAGCGGAGAAGTTCCTTGCTGTCAGTCATTATGTTTTTATCTGCTGTGCATTATCTGAAATTACCTGCTCAAAAAATGAAAAGTCGACCACAGAGGGATTCGAACCCCCAATCTTCTGATTCGAAGTCAGACGCCTTATCCGTTAGGCCATGCGGCCGTTGAAAGGTTTTCGACATAGGAAGATTTAAAATGCTCTGGATGCCGTTGTTTTACTGCTAAGATGAGCAAATTTTTGGGAAAAAAATTAGTTAGCGCAGAATTTCCTTGCTGTCAATCATGATGTTTTTATCTGCTGTGCATAATCCGAAATTACCTTCTCAAGAATTTAAAATTTGACCACACAGAGGGATCCGAACCCCCAATCTTCTGATTTGAAGTAGGACGCCTTATCCATTAGGCCATGCGGCCGTTGGAAGGTTTTCGAAATGGGTAGATTTAAAATGCTCTGGATGCCGTTGTTTTACTGCTAAGATGAGCAAATTTTTGGGAAAAATTTTAGTTAGCGCAGAATTTCCTTGCTGTCAATCATGATGTTTTTATCTGCTGTGCATAATCCGAAATTACCTTCTCAAGAAATGAAAGTTTTACCACAGAGGGGTTCGAACTCCCAATCTTTTGATTCGAAGTCAGACGCCTTATCCGTTAGTCCATGCGGCTGTCGGAATGTGTCGAAATGTGTAGATTTGCAATGCTCAAGATGCTGTTGTTTTCCTGCTTAGATGAGAAAATTTTTGGGAATTTTAGTTAGCGCAGAAGCTCCTCGCTGTCAATCATTATGTTTTTATCTGCTGTGCTTTATGTGAAATTACCTGCTCAAAAAATGAAAAGTCGACCAAAGAGGGATTCGAACACCCAATCTTCTGATTCGAAGTCAGACGCCTTATCCGTTAGGCCATGCGGCCGTTGGAAGGTTTTCGAAATGGGTAGATTTAAAGTGCTCTGGATGCCGTTGTTTTACTGCTAAGATGAGCAAATTTTTGGGAAAAAATTTAGTTAGCGCAGAATTACCTTGCTGTCAATCATGATATTTTTATCTGCTGTGCATATTCCGAAATTACCTTCTCAAGAAAGGAAAATTTGACCACAGAGGGGCTCGAGCTCCCAATCTTTTGATTCGAAGTCAGAAGCTTTATCAGTTGGGCCTTGCGGGTGTTGGAATGTGTCGAAATGTGTAGATTTGAGATGCTCAAGATGCTGTTGTTTTCCTGCTTAGATGAGCAAACTTTTCTGAAACGCTAGCTAGCGGAGAAGTTCCTTGCTGTCAGTCATTATGTTTTTATCTGCTGTGCATTATCTGAAATTACCTGCTCAAAAAATGAAAAGTCGACCACAGAGGGATTCGAACCCCCAATCTTCTGATTCGAAGTCAGACGCCTTATCCGTTAGGCCATGCGGCCGTTGAAAGGTTTTCGACATAGGAAGATTTAAAATGCTCTGGATGCCGTTGTTTTACTGCTAAGATGAGCAAATTTTTGGGAAAAAAATTAGTTAGCGCAGAATTTCCTTGCTGTCAATCATGATGTTTTTATCTGCTGTGCATAATCCGAAATTACCTTCTCAAGAATTGAAAATTTGACCACACAGGGGTTCGAACTCCCAATCTTTTGATTCGAAGTCAGACGCCTTACCCGTTAGTCCATGCGGCTGTCGGAATGGGTCGAAATGTGTAGATTTGAAATGCTCAAGATGCCGTTGTTTTCCTGCTTAGATGAGCAAATTTTTCTGAAATTTTAGCTAGCGGAGAAGTTCCTTGCTGTCAATCATTATGTTTTTATCTGCTGTGCATTATCTGAAATTACCTGCTCAAAAAATGAAAAGTCGACCACAGAGGGATTCGAACCCTCAATCTTCTGATTCGAAGTCAGGCGCCTTATCCGTAAGGCCAGGCGGCCGGTTGAAGGTTGTCGTAAAGTGTAGATTTTTAGTGCTCAAGATGCCGTTGTGTACTGCTCAGATGAGCAAATTTTTTTGAAAAATTACTTAGCGCAGAAGTTCCTTGCTGTCAATTATGATGTTTTTATCTGCTGTGCATAATCCGAAATTACCTTCTCAAAAATGAAAAATCGACCACAGTGGGATTCGAACCCCCAATCTTTTGATTCGAAGTCAGAAGCCTTATCCGTTGGGCCTTCCGGGTGTTGGAGTGTGTCGAAATGTGTATATTCGAAATACTCAAGATGCCGTTGTTTTCCTGCTTAGATGAGCAAATTTTTCTGAAACTTTAGCTAGCGGAGAAGTTCCTTGCTGTCAATCATTATGTTTTTATCTGCTGTGCATTATCTGAAATTACCTGCTCAAAAAATGAAAAGTCGACCACAGAGGGATTCGAACCCTCAATCTTCTGATTTGAAGTCAGACGCCTTATCCGTTAGGCCATGCGCCCGTTGGAAGGTTTTCTCAATAGGTAGATTTAAAATGCTCTGGATGCCGTTGTTTTACTGCTAAGATGAGCAAATTTTTGGGAAAATAATAAGTTAGCGCAGAATTTCCGTGCTGTCAATCATGATGTTTTTATCTGCTGTGCATAATCCGAAATTACCTTCTCAAGAAATGAAAATTTGACCACAGAGGGGTTCGAACTCTCAATTTTTGATTCGAAGTCAGACGCCTTATCCGTTAGTCCATGCGGCTGTTGGAATGTGTCGAAATGTGTAGATTTGAAATGCTCAAAGATGATGTTGTTTTCCTGCTTAGATGAGAATTTTTTTGGGAAATTTTATTTAGCGCAGAAGCTCCTTGCTGTCAATCATGATGTTTTTATCTGCTGTGCATAATCCGAAATTACCTTCTCAAGAAATGAAAAGTCGACCACAGAGGGACTCGAACCCCCAATCTTCTGATTCGAAGTCAGACGCCTTATCCGTTAGGCCATGCGGCAGTTGGAAGGTTTTCGAAATAGGTAGATTTAAAATGCTCTGGATGCCGTTGTTGTACTGCTAAGTTGAGCAAATTTTTGGGAAAATAATTTTTTAGCGCAGAATTTCCTTGCTGTCAATCATGATGTTTTTATCTGCTGTGCATAATCCGAAATTACCTTTTCAAGAAATGAAAATTTGACCACAGAGGGGTTCGAACTCCCAATCTTTTGATTCGAAGTCAGACGCCTTATCCGTTAGTCCATGCGGCTGTTGGAATGTGTCGAAATGTGTAGATTTGAAATGCTCAAGATGCTGTTGTTTTCCTGCTTAGATGAGAAAATTTTTGGGAAAGTTTATTTAGCGCAGTAGCTCCTTGCTGTCAATCATGATGTTTTTATCTGCTGTGCATAATCCGAAATTACCTTCTCAAGAAATGAAAATTTCCCCACAGAGGGGTTCGAACTCCCAATCTTTTGATTCGAAGTCAGACACCTTATCCGTTAGTCCATGCGGCTGTTGGAATGTGTCGAAATGTGTAGATTTGAAATGCTCAAGATGCTGTTGTTTTCCTGCTTAGATAAAAAATTTTTTGGGAAAGTTTAGTTAGCGCAGAAGCTCCTTGCTGTCAATCATGATGTTTTTATCTGCTGTGCATAATCCGAAATTACCTTCTCAAGAAATGAAAATTTCCCCACAGAGGGGTTCGAACTCCCAATCTTTTGATTCGAAGTCAGACGCCTTATCCGTTAGCCCAGGCGGCCAGTTGAAGGTTGTCGTAATGTGTAGATTTATAGTGCTCAAGATGCCGTTGTTTACTGCTCAGATGAGCAAAATTTTTTGAAAAATTACATAGCGCAGAAGTTCCTTGCTGTCAATCATTATGTTTTTTTCTGCTGTGCATAATTCGAAATTACCTTCTCAAAAAATGAAAAGTCGACAACAGAGGGATTCGAACCCCCAATCTTTTGGTTCGAAGTCAGACGCCTTATCCGTTGGTCCTTGCGGGTGTTGGAATGTGTCGAAATGTGTAGATTCGAAATACTCAAGATGCCGTTGTTTTCCTGCTTAGATGAGCAAATTTTTCTGAAACTTTAGCTAGCGGAGAAGTTCCTTGCTGTCAACATGATGTTTTTATCTGCTGTGCATTATCTGAAATTACCTGCTCAAAAAATGAAAAGTCGACCACAGAGGGATTCGAACCCCCAATCTTCTGATTCGAAGTCAGACGCCTTATCCGTTAGGCCATGCGGCCGTTGGAAGGTTGTCGAAATAGGTAGATTTAAAATGCTCTGGATGCCGTTGTTTTACTGCTAAGTTGAGCAAATTTTTGGGAAAATAATTAGTTAGCGCAGAATTTCCTTGCTGTCAATTATGATGTTTTTATCTGCTGTGCATAATCCGAAATTACCTTCTCAAGAAATGAAAATTTGACCACAGAGGGGTTCGAACTCCCAATCTTTTGATTCGAAGTCAGACGCCTTATCCGTTAGTCCATGCGGCTGTTGGAATGTGTCGAATGTGTAGATTTGAAATGCTCAAGATGCTGTTGTTTTCCTGCTTAGATGAGAAATTTTTTAGGAAATTTTATTTAGCGCAGAAGCTCCTTGCTGTCAATCATGATGTTTTTATCTGCTGTGCATAATCCGAAATTACCTTCTCAAGAAATGAAAAGTCGACCACAGAGGGACTCGAACCCCCAATCTTCTGATTCGAAGTCAGACGCCTTATCCTAGGCCATGCGGCCGTTGGAAGGTTTTCGAAATAGGTAGATTTAAAATGCTCTGGATGCCGTTGTTTTACTGCTAAGTTGAGCAAATTTTTGGGAAAACAATTATTTAGCGCAGAATTTCCTTGCTGTCAATCATGATGTTTTTATCTGCTGTTCATAATCCGAAATTACCTTTTCAAGAAATGAAAATTTGACCACAGAGGGGTTCGAACTCCCAATCTTTTGATTCGAAGTCAGACACCTTATCCGTTAGTCCTTGCGGCTGTTGGAATGTGTCGAAATGTGTAGATTTGAAATGCTCAAGATGCTGTTGTTTTCCTGCTTAGATGAGAAAATTTTTGGGAAAGTTTATTTAGCGCAGAAGCTCCTTGCTGTCAATCATGATGTTTTTATCTGCTGTGCATAATCCGAAATTACCTTCTCAAGAAATGAAAATTTCCCCACAGAGGGGTTCGAACTCCCAATCTTTTGATTCGAAGTCAGACACCTTATCCGTTAGTCCATGCGGCTGTTGGAATGTGTCGAAATGTGTAGATTTGAAATGCTCAAGATGCTGTTGTTTTCCTGCTTAGATAAGAAATTTTTTGGGAAAGTTTAGTTAGCGCAGAAGCTCCTTGCTGTCAATCATGATATTTTTATCTGCTGTGCATAATCCGAAATTACCTTCTCAAGAAATGAAAATTTCCCCACAGAGGGGTTTGAACTCCCAATCTTTTGATTCGAAGTCAGACGCCTTATCCTTTGGTCCTTGCGGGTGTTGGAATGTGTCGAAATGTGTAGATTCAAAATACTCAAGATGCCGTTGTTTTCCTGCTTAGATGAGAAAATTTTTGGGAAATTTTATTTAGCGCAGAAGCTCCTTGCTGTCAATCATGATGTTTTTATCTGCTGTGCATAATCCGAAATTACCTTCTCAAGAAATGAAAAGTCGACCACAGAGGAATTCGAACCCCCAATCTTCTGATTCGAAGTCAGACGCCTTATCCGTTAGGCCATGCGGCCGTTGGAAGGTTTTCGAAATAGGTAGATTTAAAATGCTCTGGATGCCGTTGTTTTACTGCTAAGTTGAGCAAATTTTTGGGAAAATAATTATTTAGCGCAGAATTTCCTTGCTGTCAATCATGATGTTTTTATCTGCTGTGCATAATCCGAAATTACCTTTTCAAGAAATGAAAATTTGACCACAGAGGGGTTCGAACTCCCAATCTTTTGATTCGAAGTCAGAAGCCTTATCCGTTAGTCCATGCGGCTGTTGGAATGTGTCGAAATGTGTAGATTTGAAATGCTCAAGATGCTGTTGTTTTCCTGCTTAGATGAGAAAATTTTTGGGAAAGTTTATTTAGCGCAGAAGCTCCTTGCTGTCAATCATGATGTTTTTATCTGCTGTGCATAATCCGAAATTACCTTCTCAAGAAATGAAAATTTCCCCACAGAGGGGTTCGAACTCCCAATCTTTTGATTCGAAGTCAGACACCTTATCCGTTAGTCCATGCGGCTGTTGGAATGTGTCGAAATGTGTAGATTTGAAATGCTCAAGATGCTGTTGTTTTCCTGCTTAGATAAGAAATTTTTTGGGAAAGTTTAGTTAGCGCAGAAGCTCCTTGCTGTCAATCATGATGTTTTTATCTGCTGTGCATAATCCGAAATTACCTTCTCAAGAAATGAAATTTCGACCATAGAGGGATTCGAACTCCCAATCTTTTGATTCGAAGTCAGTCGCCTTATCCGTTAGGCCTTGCGGATGTTGGAATGTGTCGAATTGTGTAGATTTGGAACGCTCAAGATGCCGTTGTTTTCCTGCTTAGATGACCAATTTTTTCTGAAACATTAGCTAGCGGAGAAGTTCCTTGCTGTGAATCATTATCTTTTTATCTGCTGTGTATTATCTGAAAATACCTTCTCAAAAAATTAAAAGTCGACCACAGAGGGATTCGAACCCCCAATCTTCTGATTCGAAGTCAGACGCCTTATCCGTTAGGCCATGCGGCCGTTGGAAGGATTGCAAAATGGGTAGATTTAAAATGCTGTGGATGCCGTTGTTTTAGTGCTAAGATGAGCAAATTTTTGGGAAAATTTAGTTAGCGCTGAAGTTCCCTGCTGTCAAGCATGATGTTTTTATCTGGTGTGCATAATCGGAAATTACCATCTCAAGAAATGAAAATTCGACCACAGAGTGATTCGAACCCCCAATCTCCTGATTCGATGTCAGACGCCTTATCCGTTAGGCAATGCGGCCGTTGCATGATTATCGAAATGTGTAGGTCTAAAATGCTTAAGATGCCCATGTTTTACTGCTAAGACGAGCAGATTTCGGGAAATTTCAGTTAGCGCAGAAGTTCCTGGCTGTCAATGTCAATCTTGATGATTTTATCTGCTGTGCGTAATCTGAAATTACCTACTCAAGAAATGAAAATTCGACCACAGAGGGATTCGAACCCCCAATCTTCTGATTCGAAGTCAGACGCCTTATCCGTTAGGCCATGCAGCCGGTGGAAGGATTTGATGGGTAGGTTTAAAATGCTCTGGATGCCGTTGTTTTACTGCTAAGATGAGCAAATTTTTGGGAAAAATTATTTAGCGCAGAAGTTCCTTGCTGTCAATCAAGATGTTTTTTTATCTGCTGTGCATAATCCGAAATTACCTTCTCAAGAAATGAAAATTCGACCATAGAGGGATTCGAACTCCCAATCTTTTGATTCGAAGTCAGTCGCCTTATCCGTTAGGCCTTGCGGATGTTGGAATGTGTCGAATTGTGTAGATTTGGAACGCTCAAGATGCCGTTGTTTTCCTGCTTAGATGACCAATTTTTTCTGAAACATTAGCTAGCGGAGAAGTTCCTTGCTGTGAATCCTTATCTTTTTATCTGTTGTGTATTATCTGAAAATACCTTCTCAAAAAATTAAAAGTCGACCACAGAGGGATTCGAACCCCCAATCTTCTGATTCGAAGTCAGACGCCTTATCCGTTAGGCCATGCGGCCGTTGGAAGGATTGCAAAATGGATAGATTGAAAATGCTGTGGATGCCGTTGTTTTAGTGCTAAGATGAGCAAATTTTTGGGAAAATTTAGTTAGCGCTGAAGTTCCCTGCTGTCAAGCATGATGTTTTTATCTGGTGTGCTTAATCGGAAATTACCATCTCAAGAAATGAAATTTCGACCACAGAGTGATTCGAACCCCCAATCTCCTGATTCGATGTCAGACGCCTTATCCGTTAGGCAATGCGGCCGTTGCATGATTTTCGAAATGTGTAGGTCTAAAATGCTTAAGATGCCCATGTTTTACTGCTAAGACGAGCAGATTTTGGGAAATTTCAGTTAGCGCAGAAGTTCCTTGCTGTCAATGTCAATCTTGATGATTTTATCTGCTGTGCGTAATCTGAAATTACCTACTCAAGAAATGAAAAGTCGACGATAGAGGGATTCGAACCCCCAATCTTCTGATCGAAGTCAGACGCCTTATCCGTTAGGCCATGCGGCCGTTGGAAGTTTGTCGAAATGTGTAGGTCTAAAATGCTCAAGATGCCCATGTTTTACTGCTAAGACGAGCAGATTTCGGGAAATTTCAGTTAGCGCAGAAGTTCTTTGCTGTAAATGTCAATCTTGATGATTTTATCTGCTGTGCGTAGTCTGAAATTACCTTCTCAAGAAATGAAAAGTCGACGACAGAAGGATTCGAACCCGAAATCTCCTGATTCGAAGTCAGACGCCTTATCCGTTAGGCAATGCGGCCGTTAGATGTTTGCCGAAATGTGTAGGTCTAAAATGCTTAAGATGCCCATGTTTTACTGCTAAGACGAGCAGATTTCGGGAAATTTCAGTTAGCGCAGAAGTTCCTTGCTGTCAATGTCAATCTTGATGATTTTATCTGCTGTGCGTAATCTGAAATTACCTACTCAAGAAATGAAAAGTCGACGACAGAGCGATTCGAACCCCCAATCTTCTGATTCGAAGTCAGACGCCTTATCCGTTAGGCCATGCGGCCGTTGGAAGTTTGTCGAAATGTGTAGGTCTAAAATGCTCAAGATGCCCATGTTTTACTGCTAAGACGAGCAGATTTCGGTAAATTTCAGTTAGCGCAGAAGTTCTTTGCTGTAAATGTCAATCTTGATGATTTTATCTGCTGTGCGTAGTCTGAAATTACCTTCTCAAAAAATGAAAAGTCGACCACAGAGGGATTCGAACCCCCAATCTTCTGATTCGAAGTCAGACGCCTTATCCGTTAGGCCATGCGGCCGTTGGAAGAATTTTTTAATGGGTAGGTTTAAAATGCTCTGGATGCCGTTGTTTTACTGCTAAGATGAGCAAATTTTTGGGAAAACTTATTTAGCGCAGAAATTCCTTGCTGTCAATCAAGATGTTTTTATCTGCTGTGCGTAATCCGAATTTACCTTCTCAAAAATTGAAATTTCGACCATAGAGTGATTCGAACCCGAAATCTCCTGATTCGAAGTCAGACGCCTTATCCGTTAGGCAATGCGGCCGTTAGATGTTTGCCGAAATGTGTAGGTCTAAAATGCTTAAGATGCCCATGTTTTACTGCTAAGACGAGCAGATTTCGGGAAATTTCAGTTAGCGCAGAAGTTCCTTGCTGTCAATGTCAATCTTGATGATTTTATCTGCTGTGCGTAATCTGAAATTACCTACTCTAGAAATGAAAAGTCGACAACAGAGCGATTCGAACCCCCTATCTTCTGATTCGAAGTCAGACGCCTTATCGGTTAGGCCATGCGGCCGTTGGAAGGATTTTTAAATGGGTAGGTTTAAAATGCTCTGGATACCGTTGTTATACTGCTAAGATGAGCAAATTTTTGGGAAAATTTATTTAGCGCAGAAATTCCTTGCTGTCAATCAAGATGTTTTTATCTGCTGTGCATAATCCGAAATTACCTTCTCAAGAATTGAAAATTCAACCATAGAGGGATTCGAACTCCCAATCTTTTGATTCGAAGTAGACGCCTTATCCGTTGGGCCTTGCGGGTGTTGGAATGTGTCGAAATGTGTAGATTTGAAATGCTCAAGATGCCGTTGTTTTCCTGCTTAGATGAGCAAATTTTTCTGAAACATTAGCTAGCGGAGAAGTTCCTTGCTGTCAATCATTATGTTTTTATCTGCTGTGCATTATCTGAAATTACCTGCTCAAAAAATGAAAGTTCGACCACAGAGGGATTCGAACCCCTAATCTTCTGATTCGAAGTCAGATGCCTTATCCGTTAGGCCATGCGGCCGTTGGAAGGTTTTCGAATTAGGAAGATTTAAAATGCTCTGTATGCCGTTGATTTACTGCTAAGATGAGCAAATTTTTGAGAAAAAAATTAGTTAGCGCAGAATTTTATTGCTGTCAATCATGATATTTTTATCTGCTGTGCATAATCCGAAATTACCTTCTCAAGAAATGAAAATTTGACTACAGAGGGGTTTGAACTCCCAATTTTTTGATTCGAAGTCAGACGCCTTATCCGTTAGTCCATGCGGGAGTTGGAATGTGTCACAATGTGTGGATTGGAAGTGCTCAAGATGCTGTTGTTTTCCTGCTTAGATGAGAAATTTTTTGGGAAGGCTTAGTTGTGCGCGTCAATCTCCACAAATCGAAAAGAAAGCGCTGCAACATTAGTTAGCGCAGAATTTCCTTGCTGTCAATCATGATGTTTTTATCTGCTATGCATAATCCGAAAATACCTTCTCAAAAACTGAAAAGTCGACCACAGAGGGATTCGAAGCCCGAATTTTCTGATTCGAAGTCAGACGCTTCATCCGTTAGGCCATGCGGTCGTTGGAAGGTTTTCGAAATTGGTAGATTTAAAATGCTCTGGATGCCGTCGTTTTACCGCTAAGATGAGCAATTTTTTGGGAAAATTTAGTTAGCGCAGAATTTTCTTGCTGTCAATCTTGATGTTTTTATCTGCTGTGCATAATCCGAAATTACGTTCTCAAAAAATGAAAAGTCGACCGCAGAGGGATTCGAACACCCAATCTTCTGATTCGAAGTCAGACGCCTTATCCGTTAGGCCATGCGGCCGTTGGAAGGATTTTTTAATGGTAGGTTTAAAATGCTCTGGATGCCGTTGTTTTACTGCTAAGGTGAGCAAATTTTTGGGAAAAAATTATTTAGCGCAGAATTTCCTTGCTGTCAATCATGATGTTTTTATCTGCTGTGCATAATCCGGCATTACCTTCTCAAGAAATGAAAATTTGACCACAGAGGGGTTTGAACTCCCAATTTTTTGATTCGAAGTCAGACGCCTTATCCGTTAGTCCATGCGGGAGTTGGAATGTGTCACAATGTGTAAATTTGAAATGCTCAAGCTGCTGTTGTTTTCCTGCTTAGATGAGAAATTTTTTGGGAAGGCTTAGTTGTGCGCGTCAATCTCCACAAATCGAAAAGAAAGCGCTGCAACATTAGTTAGCGCAGAATTTCCTTGCTGTCAATCATGATGTTTTTATCTGCTATGCATAATCCGAAAATACCTTCTCAAAAACTGAAAAGTCGACCACAGAGGGATTCGAAGCCCGAATTTTCTGATTCGAAGTCAGACGCTTCATCCGTTAGGCCATGCGGTCGTTGGAAGGTTTTCGAAATTGGTAGATTTAAAATGCTCTGGATGCCGTCGTTTTACCGCTAAGATGAGCAATTTTTTGGGAAAATTTAGTTAGCGCAGAATTTTCTTGCTGTCAATCTTGATGTTTTTATCTGCTGTGCATAATCCGAAATTACGTTCTCAAAAAATGAAAAGTCGACCGCAGAGGGATTCGAACACCCAATCTTCTGATTCGAAGTCAGACGCCTTATCCGTTAGGCCATGCGGCCGTTGGAAGGATTTTTTAATGGTAGGTTTAAAATGCTCTGGATGCCGTTGTTTTACTGCTAAGGTGAGCAAATTTTTGGGAAAAAATTATTTAGCGCAGAATTTCCTTGCTGTCAATCATGATGTTTTTATCTGCTGTGCATAATCCGGCATTACCTTCTCAAGAAATGAAAATTTGACCACAGAGGGGTTTGAACTCCCAATTTTTTGATTCGAAGTCAGACGCCTTATCCGTTAGTCCATGCGGGAGTTGGAATGTGTCACAATGTGTAAATTTGAAATGCTCAAGCTGCTGTTGTTTTCCTGCTTAGATGAGAAAATTTTTGGGAAAGTTTAGTTGTGCGCGTCAATCTCCACAATTCGAAAAGAAAGCGCTGCAACATTAGTTAGCGCAGAATTTCCTTGCTGTCAATCATGATGTTTTTATCTGCTGTGCATAATCCGAAAACACCTTCTCAAAAAATGAAAAGTCGACCACAGAGGGATTCGAAGCCCGAGTTTTCTGATTCGAAGTCAGACGTTTTATCCGTTAGGCCATGCGGCCGTTGGAAGGTTTTCGAAATTGGTAGGTTTAAAATGCTCTGGATGCCGTCGTTTTACTGCTGAGATGAGCAAGTTTTTGGGAAAATTAAGTTATCGCAGATTTTCCTTGCTGTCAATCTTGATGTTTTTATCTGCTGTGAATAATCCAAAATTACGTTCTCAAAAAATGAAAAGTCGACCACAGAGGGATTCGAACCCCCAATCTTCTGATTCGAAGTCAGACGCCTTATCCGTTAGGCCATGCGGCCGTTGGAAGGATTTTTTAATGGGTAGGTTTAAAATGCTCTGGATGCCGTTGTTTTACTGCTAAGATGAGCAAATTTTTGGGAAAATTTATTTAGCACAGAAGTTCCTTGCTGTCAATCAAGGTGTTTTTTTTATCTGCTGTGCAAAGTCCGAAATTACCTTCTCAAGAAATGAAAATTCGACCACAGAGGGATTCGAACCCCCAATCTTCGGATTCGAAGTCAGACGCTTTATCCGTTAGGCCTTGCGTCCGTCGGAAAGATTTCGTAATGTGTAGATTTGAAATGCTCAAGATGCCGTTGTTTTCCTGCTTAGATGAGCAATTTTTTTTTTTAAATAACTTAGCGCAGAATTTCCTTGCTGTCAATCATGATGTTTCTATCTGCTGTGCATAATCCGAAATAACCTTCTCAAAAAATGAAAAGTCGACCACAGAGGGATTCGAACCCCCAATCTTCTGATTCGAAGTCAGACGCCTTATCCGTTGGGCCTTGCGGGTATTGGAATGTGTCGAATTGTGTAGACTTGAAATGCTCAAGATGCCGTTGTTTTCCTGCTTAGATGAGCAAATTTTTCTGAAACATTAGCTAGCGGAGAAGTTCCTTGCTGTCAATCATTATGTTTTTATCTGCTGTGGATTATCTGAAATTACCTGCTCAAAAAATGAAAAGTCGACCACAGATTGAATCGAACCACCCATTCTTCTGATTCGAAGTCAGACGCCTTATCCGTTAGGCCATGCGGCCGTTAGAAGGTTTTCGAAATAGGTAGATTTAAAATGCTCTGGATGCCGTTGTTTTACTGCTAAGATGAGCAAATTTTTGGGAAAATTTATTTAGCGCAGAAATTCCTTGCAATCAATCAAGATGTTTTTATCTGCTGTGCATAATCAGAAATTACCTTCTAAAGAATTGAAAATTCGACCACAGAGGGGTTCGAACTCCCAATCGGTTGATTCGAAGTCAGACGCCTTATCCGTTAGTCCATGCGGCTGTTGGAATGTGGCGAAATGTGTAGATTTGAAATGCTCAAGATGCTGTTGTTTTCCTGCTTAGATGAGAAACTTTTTGGTGAAGTTTAGTTAGCGCAGAAGCTCCTTGCTGTCAATCATTATGTTTTTATCTGCTGTGCATTATCTGAAATTACCTGCTCAAAAAATGGAAAGTCGCTCACAGAGGGATTCGAACCCCCAATCTTCTGAATCGAAGTCAGATGCCTTATCCGTTAGGCCATGCGGCCGTTGGAAGGTTTTCCGAAATGGGTAGATTTAAAATGCTCTGGATGCCGTTGTTTTACTGCTAAGATGAGCAAATTTTTGGGGAAAAGTTTAGTTAGCGCAGAATTTCCTTGCTATCAATCATGTTTTTATCTGCTGTGCATAATCCGAAATTACCTTCTCAAGAAATGAAATTTCGAACATAGAGGGATTCGAACTCCCAATCTTTTGATTCAAAGTCAGACGCCTTATCCGTTAGGCCTTGCGGATGTTGGAATGTGTCGAATTGTGTAGATTTGGAACGCTCAAGATGCCGTTGTTTTCCTGCTTAGATGACCAAATTTTTCTGAAACATTAGCTAGCGGAGAGAGAAGTTCTTTGCTGTCAATCATTATCTTTTTATCCGCTGTGCATTATCTGAATTTACCTTCTCAAAAAATGAGAAGTCGACCACAAGGGATTCGAACCCCCAATCTTCTGATTCGAAGTCAGACGCCATATCCGTTAGGCAATGCGGCCGTTGGAAGGATTTCGAAATGGGTAGATTTAAAAAGCTCTGGATGCCGTTGTTTTACTGCTAAGATGAGCAAATTTTTGGGGAAAAAATTAGTTAGCGCAGAATTTCCTTGCTGTCAATCATGATGTTTTTATCTGCTGTGCATAATCCGAAATTACCTTCTCAAGAAATGAAATTTCGACCATAGAGGGATTCGAACTCCCAATCTTTTGATTCAAAGTCAGACGCCTTATCCGTTATGCCTTGCGGATGTTGGAATGTGTCGAATTGTGTAGATTTGGAACGCTCAAGATGCCGTTGTCTTCCTGCTTAGATGACCAAATTTTTCTGAAACATTAGCTAGCGGAGAAGTTCCTTGCTGTCAATCATTATCTTTTTATCTGCTGTGCATTATCTGGAAATACCTTCTCAAAAAATGAAAATTCGACCACAGAGGGATTCGAACCCCCAATCTTGTGATTCGAAGTCAGACGCCTTATCCTTTAGGCCATGCGCCCGTTGGATGTTTGACGAAATGTGTAGGTCTAAAATGCTCAAGATGCCCATGTTTTACTGCTAAGACGAGCAGATTTTGGGAAATTTCAATAAGCGCAGAAGTTCCTTGCTGTCAATGTCAATCTTGATGATTTTATCTGCTGTGCGTAATCTGAAATTACCTTCTCAAGAAATGAAAATTTGACCACAGAGGGATTCGAACACACAATCTTCTGATTCGAAGTCAGACGCCTTATCCGTTAGGCCATGCGGCCGTTGGAAGGATTTTTTAATGGGTAGGTTTAAAATGCTCTGGATGCCGTTGTTTTACTGCTAAGGTGAGCAATTTTTTGGGAAAATTTATTTAGCGCAGAATTTCTTTGCTGTCAATCATGATGTTTTTATCTGCTGTGCATAATCCGGCATTACCTTCTCGAGAAATGAAAACTTGACCACAGAGGGGTTTGAACTCCCAATCTTCTGATTCGAAGTCAGACGCTTTATCCGTTAGGCCATGCGGTCGTTGGAAGATTTTCGAAATTGGTAGATTTAAAATGCTCTGGATGCCGTGGTTTTACAGCTAAGATGAGCAATTTTTTGGAAAATTTAGTTAGCGCAGAATTTCCTTGCTGTCAAACTTGATGTTTTTATCTGCTGTGCATAATCCGAAATTACGTTCTCAAAAAATGAAAAGTCGATCGCAAAGGGATTCGAACACACAATCTTCTGATTCGAAGTCAGACGCCTTATCCGTTAGGCCATGCGGCCGTTGGAAGGATTTTTTAATGGGTAGGTTTAAAATGCTCTGGATGCCGTTGTTTTACTGCTAAGGTGAGCAATTTTTTGGGAAAATTTATTTAGCGCAGAATTTCTTTGCTGTCAATCATGATGTTTTTATCTGCTGTGCATAATCCGGCATTACCTTCTCAAGAAATGAAAACTTGACCACAGAGGGGTTTGAACTCCCAATCTTTTGATTCGAAGTCAGACGCCTTATCCGTTAGTCCATGCGGGAGTTGGAATGTGTCACAATGTGTAGATTTGAAATGCTCAAGCTGCTGTTGTTTTCCTGCTTAGATGAGAAAATTTTTGGGAACATTTAGTTGTGCGCGTCAATCTCCACAATTCGAAAAGAAAGCGCTGCAACATTAGTTAGCGCAGAATTTCCTTGCTGTCAATCATGATGTTTTTATCTGCTGTGCATAATCCGAAAACACCTCAAAAAATGAAAAGTCGACCACAGAGGGATTCGAAGCCCGAGTTTTCTGATACGAAGTCAGACGCTTTATCCGTTAGGCCATGCGGCCGTTGGAAGGTTTTCGAACGCTCAAGATGCCGTTGTTTTACTGCTTAGATGGCCAAATTTTTCTGAAACATTAGCTAGCGGAGAGAGAAGTTCTTTGCTTTCAATCATTATCTTTTTATCCGCTGTGCATTATCTGAATTTACCTTCTCAAAAAATGAAAAGTCGACCACAAGGGATTCGAACCCCTAATCTTCTGATTCGAAGTCAGACGCCATATCCGTTAGGCAATGCGGCCGTTGGAAGGTTTTCGAAATGGGTAGATTTAAAAAGCTCTGGATACCGTTGTTTTACTGCTAAGATGAGCAAATTTTTGGGGAAAAAATTAGTTAGCGCAGAATTTCCTTGCTGTCAATCATGATGTTTTTATCTGCTGTGCATAATCCGAAATTACCTTCTCAAGAAATGAAATTTCGACCATAGAGGGATTCGAACTCCCAATCTTTTGATTCAAAGTCAGACGCCTTATCCGTTATGCCTTGCGGATGTTGGAATGTGTCGAATTGTGTAGATTTGGAACGCTCAAGATGCCGTTGTCTTCCTGCTTAGATGACCAAATTTTTCTGAAACATTAGCTAGCGGAGAAGTTCCTTGCTGTCAATCATTATCTTTTTATCTGCTGTGCATTATCTGAAAATACCTTCTCAAAAAATGAAAAGTCGACCACAGAGGGATTCGAACCCCCAATCTTGTGATTCGAAGTCAGACGCCTTATCCTTTAGGCCATGCGGCCGTTGGATGTTTGACGAAATGTGTAGGTCTAAAATGCTCAAGATGCCCATGTTTTACTGCTAAGACGAGCAGATTTCGGGAAATTTCAGTAAGCGCAGAAGTTCCTTGCTGTCAATGTCAATCTTGATGATTTTATCTGCTGTGCGTAATCTGAAATTACCTTCTCAAGAAATGAAAATATGACCACAGAGGGATTCGAACCCCCAATCTTATGATTCGAAGTCAGACGCTTTATCCGTTAGGCCATGCGGTCGTTGCAAGGTTTTCGAAATTGGTAGATTTAAAATGCTCTGGATGCCGTCGTTTTACTGCTAAGATGAGCAATTTTTTGGGAAAATTTAGTTAGCGCAGAATTTCCTTGCTGTCAATCTTGATGTTTTTATCTGCTGTGCATAATCCGAATTTACGTTCTCAAAAAATGAAAAGTCGACCGCAGAGGGATTCGAACACCCAATCTTCTGATTCGAAGTCAGACGCCTTATCCGTTAGGCCATGCGGCCGTTGGAAGGATTTTTTAATGGGTAGGTTTAAAATGCTCTGGATGCCGTTGTTTTACTGCTAAGGTGAGCAAATTTTTGGGAAAATTTATTTAGCGCAGAATTCCTTGCTGTCAATCATGATGTTTTTATCTGCTGTGCATAATCCGGCATTACCTTCTCAAGAAATGAAAATTTGACCACAGAGGGGTTTGAACTCCCAATCTTTTGATTCGAAGTCAGACGCCTTATCCATTAGTCTATGGGGGAGTTGGAATGTGTCACAATGTGTAGATTTGAAATGCTCAAGCTGCTGTTGTTTTCCTGCTTAGATGAGAAAATTTTTGGGAAAGTTTAGTTGTGCGCGTCAATCTCCACAATTCGAAAAGAAAGCGCTGCAACATTAGTTAGCGCAGAATTTCCTTGCTGTCAATCATGATGTTTTTATCTGCTGTGCATAATCCGAAAACACCTTCTCAAAAAATGAAAAGTCGACCACAGAGGGATTCGAAGCCCGAGTTTTCTGATTCGAAGTCAGACTCTTTATCCGTTAGGCCATGCGGCCGTTGGAAGGTTTTCGAAATTGGCAGGTTTAAAATGCTCTGGATGCCGTCGTTTTACTGCTGAGATGAGCAAGTTTTTGGGAAAATTAAGTTATCGCAGAATTTCCTTGCTGTCAATCTTGATGTTTTTATCTGCTGTGCATAATCCAAAATTACGTTCTCAAAAAATGAAAATTCGACCACAGAGGGATTCGAACCCCCAATCTTCTGATTCGAAGTCAGACGCCTTATCCGTTAGGCCATGCGGCCGTTGGAAGAATTTTTTAATGGGTAGGTTTAAAATGCTCTGGATGCCGTTGTTTTACTGCTAAGATGAGCAAATTTTTGGGAAAATTTATTTAGCGCAGAAGTTCCTTGCTGTCAATCAAGGTGTTTTTTTTATCTGCTGTGCAAAGTCCGAAATTACCTTCTCAAGAAATGAAAATTCGACCACAGAGGGATTCGAACCCCCAATCTTCGGATTCGAAGTCAGACGCCTTATCCGTTAGGCCATGCGGGTATTGGAATGTGTCGAATTGTGTAGACTTGAAATGCTCAAGATGCCGTTGTTTTCCTGCTTAGATGAGCAAATTTTTCTGAAACATTAGCTAGCGGAGAAGTTCCTTGCTGTCAATCATTATGTTTTTATCTGCTGTGGATTATCTGAAATTACCTTCTCAAAAAATGAAAAGTCGACCACAGAGGGATTCGAACCCCCAATATTCTGATTCGAAGTCAGACGCCTTATCCGTTGGGCCTTGCGGCCGTTAGAAGGTTTTCGAAATAGGTAGATTTTAAATGCTCTGGATGCCGTTGTTTTACTGCTAAGATGAGCAAATTTTTGGGAAAATTTATTTAGCGCAGAAATTCCTTGCTGTCAATCAAGATGTTTTTATCTGCTGTGCATAATCCGAAATTACCTTCTGAAGAAATGAAATTTCGAACATAGAGGGATTCGAACTCCCAATCTTTTGATTCAAAGTCAGACGCCTTATCCGTTAGGCCTTGCGGATGTTGGAATGTGTCGAATTGTGTAGATTTGGAACGCTCAAGATGCTGTTGTTTTCCTGCTTAGATGACCAAATTTTTCTGAAACATTAGCTAGCGGAGAGAGAAGTTCTTTGCTGTCAATCATTATCTTTTTATCCGCTGTGCATTATCTGAATTTACCTTCTCAAAAAATGAAAAGTCGAACACAAGGGATTCGAACCCCCAATCTTCTGATTCGAAGTCAGACGCCATATCCGTTAGGCAATGCGGCCGTTGGAAGGTTTTCGAAATGGGTAGATTTAAAAAGCTCTGGATGCCGTCGTTTTACTGCTAAGATGAGCAAATTTTTGGGGGAAAAATTAGTTAGCGCAGAATTTCCTTGCTGTAAATCATGATGTTTTTATCTGCTGTGCATAATCCGAAATTACCTTCTCAAGAAATGAAATTTCGACCATAGAGGGATTCGAAGTCCAAATATTTTGATTCAAAGTCAGACGCCTTATCCGTTATGTCGAATTGTGTAGATTTGGAACGCTCAAGATGCCGTTGTCTTCCTGCTTAGATGACCAAATTTTTCTGAAACATTAGCTAGCGGAGAAGTTCCTTGCTGTCAATCATTATCTTTTTATCTGCTGTGCATTATCTGAAAATACCTTCTCAAAAAATGAAAAGTCGACCACAGAGGGATTCGAACCCCCAATCTTGTGATTCGAAGTCAGACGCCTTATCCTTTAGGCCATGCGGTCGTTGGATGTTTGACGAAATGTGTAGGTCTAAAATGCTCAAGATGCCCATGTCTTACTGCTAAGACGAGCAGATTTCGGGAAATTTCAGTAAGCGCAGAAGTTTCTTGCTGTCAATCATGATGTTTTTATCTGGTGTGCATAATCGGAAATTATCTTCTCAAGAAATGATAATTCTCCCACAGAGGGATTCGAACCCTCAATCTTCTGATTTGAAGTCAGACGCCTTATCCGTTAGGCCATGCGGCCGTTGGAAGGTTTTCCTAATGGGTAGATTTAAATTGCTCTGGATGCCGTTATTTTACTGCTAAGATGAGCAATTTTTTTGGGAAAATTTAGTTAGCGCAGAAGTTCCTTGCTGTCCATCATGATGTTTTTATCTGCTGTGCGTAATCTGAAATTACCTTCTCAAGAAATGAAAAATCGACGACAGAGGAAATCGAACCTCTAATCTTTTGATTTGAAGTCAAACGACTTATCCGTTAGGCAATGCGGCCGTTGGAAGGTTTACGAAATGAGTAGATTTAAAATGCTCTGGATGCCGTTTTTTTACTGCTAAGATGAGCAAATTTTTGGGAAAATTTAGTTAGCGCAGAATTTCCGTGCTGTCAATCATGATGATTTATCTGCTGTGCATAATCCGAAATTACCTTCTCAAGAAATGAAAATTCGACCACAGAGGGTTTGGAACTCCCAATCTTTTGATTCGAAGTCAGACGCCTTTTCCATTAAATCATCTAGCCGCTAGAAGTTTGCCCGAATGTTTAGATTTAAAATGCTCAGGATTCCATTGTTTTACTGCTTAGTTGAGCAAAATTTTGTGAAAATAAGTTAGCTGTCAAAAACCTTGCTGTCCATTTTGATGTTTTATCTGCTGTGCATAGTTTGAAAGTACAGTCTCAAGAAATTAAAATCAAACATTCTTCCCTAATCCGAATCCCTTTTCTGGAATCCCAGTCTTCTGATTCGAAGTCAGAGGCTTAATCAATTAGGCCATGCGGCCGTTGGAAGGTGGTCGAAATGTGTAGATTATAATGCTCTGGATCGCATAGTTTTACTGCTTGGATGAACAAATTGTTTTTCAAAAATTAGTCGACGCAAAAGTTCCTTGCTGTCAATCTTGATGTTTTTATCTGCTGTGCAGTTTGGAGTTACAGGCTCAAGAAATTAAAATTCGACCATAGAGCGATTTGAAGCCCCACTCTTCTACTTCGGAGTCTCAAGCCTTAACCGTTAGGTCATGCGGTCGTTGCAAGGCTGACGGAATGTGTAGATTTAAAATGCTCTTGATGCCTTCTTTCACTGCTTAGATGAGCAAGTTTCATGTAAAAAAAAACATATTAGTTAGCGGAGAATTTCCTTGCTGTCAATCTTGATGCTCTTATCTGCTGTGCATCGTTTGGAAGTACAGGCTCAAGAAATTAAAAAAGCGGCGTCCGAGATTTGAACCTCCAATCTTCTGCTTTAAAGACAGGAGTCTTATTCCTTCGGTCACCTTCCCGTTGGAAAGTTGTCCGATTGTGTAGATTTAATATGCACTGGATTCCATTGTTTCACAATAAGTCAAGAAATATTTTGTGAAAAACTGTTAAGCCTATACTTTCCTAGCTGTCGAGTTTGATGTTTTCATCTGCTGTGCTTAATCTGTAATTACCAATTAACTCAAGAAATGAAAATTCGACCACAGACGGATTTGAACACCAATTTTATGATATGAAGTCAGACGCCTTATGCGTTTGGGCATACTGCCGTTGGAGGGCTGTCGAAACGTGTAAATTTAAAATGCTCTGGATGCCAGTGTTTAACTGCGTAGATGAGCAAATATTTGTCAAAAGTTAGTAGGCGCTGAAGTCCCTCGCTGTTGCTGTCAATCTTGATGTTTTTATCTGCTCCAAGCAGGTTGATTTTTCCAAGATTTTTAATTATGTTTTCATAAATCAATTGCTCAAACTTTTTAATTAAAGCGTGGAATTTTGAAATGGATCGCAAATTTCCGATTGTGAAAGATCACCACTGTGGATTGCAGTAACTTCAGCCAACTTAAATATATTGGTAAATGGTTTGCAACATGGAATGACTGTGGCTATTATTTAGAGCTGATACAATAGCAAAATTCTGTTTTTTTTTAGAGCAATTATATTGAAATCATAAGCATTTGTACAAAACTTGTTGGGAAAACAGTTTATAAGATCTGATTTTTTAGAGCTTTGATTTGGAGCTGTTTTCGGATTTTGTTTGAATTGTTCATTCAGTTGAGATCCGACTGTTGTAAGGTAATGAATAAACCTACAATTTTTGCAAAAAGCCAAAAGATTTTGTGTGACGGTACTTTCAAGACTGCACCAAAAGGGTTTCGTCAAATTTATAAATATTTCAGTGTAGTGCAAGATCGCCCAATTCCATATTTTTAGGCTCTGATGTCTGACAAATTAACAATTGAAGCTTTCCAACACTTATTGGAAAAAATTGACAAAATATAAACAAGTTCATTATATCCGATTAAGAGACGAGTATCATCGCCGCCCTGAAAAAACTAAGGCTCAAGAAATTAAAATTAACCACAGAGAGATTTGAATCCCCATTCTTCTAATTCGAAGTAAGAAGCTTAATCAGTTAGGCCAAGCGGCCGTTGGAAATGTGTAGATTTAGAATGCTCTGGATGGCAGTGTTTTACTGCTTGGGTGAACAAATTTTTGTCAAAAGTTAGTCAGCGCAAAAGTTCCTTGCTATCAATCTTGATGTTTTTCTCTGCTGTGATTAGTTTGGAATTACATGCTCAAGAAATTCAAATTCGACCACAGGGGTTCGAACTCCCAATTTTTTTATTCGAAGTCAGACGCCTTATCCGTTAGTCCATGCGGCTGTTGGAAAGTGTCGAAATGTGTAGATTTGAAATGCTCAAGATGCTGTTGTTTTCCTGCTTAGATGAGAAAATTTTTAGGAAAGTTTAGTTAGCGCAGAATTTCCTTGCTGTCAATCTTGATGTTCTTATCTGCTGTGAATCGTTTCAATTACAGGCTCAAGAAATTAAAAATTGGCCACAGTTATTTGAATCTTCAATCTTCTGATTCGAAGCCAGACGCCCTATTCCTTCGGTCACCTGCCCGTTGGAAGGTTGTCCGGTTGTGTAGATTCAAAATGCTCTGGATTCCATTATTTCACACTTAGTCCAGAAACATTATGTGAAAAAATTATTTTTGTCTATATTTTCCTAGCTGTCAATCTTGATGTTTTCATCTGCTTTGCCTAATCTGAGTTTACCTTTTCAGGAAATGAAAATTCGACCTCAGAGTGATTTCAACCCCCAGTCCTCTGATTCTATGTCAGATGCCTTATCCGTTAAACCATGTGGCTGTTGTTATCTCCTGTACATAGTTTGCAAGTACAAGCTCAAAAAATTAAAAATCGACCACTGAGGGGTTTGAAGCCCAAATTTTCTGCTTCGAAGTCGGAAGCCTTATTCTTTAGGTCATGCGGCCGCTGAAAGGTTTTACGAATGTGTAAGTGGTATGAGGGGCCGCCAGGGATCCTTGGGGGGGGGGGCAAAATCACCTAAAATAAGACGTGGGCGCCTAAGATCCGACACCTAAGGGGTCCAAAATTATCTTGTAGTCAGCCGGCATTTTGCTGGTGGATTACAAGATCCTCACTTGAGGATCAAATTTCAAATTTTTGGGTGGCCTCCCCCCTGAGGATTTTACCAAGAGTCATATACCCATGTAGCAAATTTCTAGATCCCTGGTTGATAATTAAAGTAGGATCCTTAATTTTTTACATTCATTTTCTCAGTCCTTTTACATTCATGTTTCTTTTCCTTCTTTCATTCCTTCAGAACGCATGATATTTTGACGCCGTCATTGACCGCAAACATTTCCCTTTAGTTTTGCTGGAACATTTCTTTCCAGCTTCGATTTCTATTTTGGTGTTTGGAATAACTTTGCTTGGCTAAATCAAATTTCTCCCGTTGCGTTTATTTATTGAATTTATAGCGGCGAGTAGAACTTAATTGGAAACAAAGACAAGTGGTATTTGCTCAAATTAGACCGGACAAATTTTAGAAACAAATTGTCTATTACTGATTGTGGTAAGTATGCAAAATAAAATGAGCTTATTTTACAAATGAAATATAAATTTGGGTATAGTTTTTTTTTGCAAATTAAGCTTTACAAATATTACAAGCAAAATATTAATCAGAGTGGGATAAATGAAATGTAAAAAGTTATTTTAGTTAATTAATCATTGTCAAATTGGGAGCAGTTTAAAACCCTTTTACTTTTCTTGGCAATTACTGGAGAGTTATTTGCACTCTCCGAACTGGTATTATCTAATTTACTGCTATTTCCGTCAGCCGCCATAGTATTGTCACGTTCTTCTTGAGCCTCGAACGCAATGTAAGGATTGTTTGGGTAAGGTTTATCTACAGTCTTAGAACTGTCAGCCAAATCTTCACGCAATTCTTTCTTAGTGTATTTCCTTCTGTTATACAGTCCTGGGTCTGGCGGTGACCAGTCCGAGTCATCAATATTTATTTCCCTTTGAAATGGCTGTGTATTAAAGTTATCGAAAATGGTGTTCGAAGAAGAACAAGGGTTATTTTCTAAACTAACATCCCAGTCGTCGAGTGAAATTTGGTTATTAAATTCATCTTCGCGGGTCAAAAAGGGACCAAAAGGTAAACAGGTTACCAGGTCACCGAGGAGGAATGTCTTTGTGTCCAAAGCTGTTAACGCTAATTTATTTATGTTGACAGTTTGTAGCTCGTGTTTTTTTGATCTGATACTCGTGTTTTTAACTCGAAATTTTCTGTGGTTGAATAGGGCGTCCCTAAAGCGATCATGTGTCAGCTGTTTTTTTGTGCATACCAAGAGATTCCTTTCGCTGAGACTTTGTTGCTCCTATCTAAAACAAAAAAAAACAGAAATTGTGAAAGGTATTAAAGGTGCCAACCAAATTGAATTATTTTTTCTGTCATTGGGTTTTTGGAATTTGATTAATTTTTACCACTTACTTTTGAGTTTAAGAGAATATAATTTCGGTTTAAGTGCTACAAATTCTTCTATCAAGTCTCCACCCATCTCGTCCTTGAACATTAGCACCTGTTTCTTGTGGGTTTCATTATACAGTGGTGATTGTTTGGGATAGTTCGAGAAGTCAAGCAAGTGTCCCATTTCTTTAAGTTCCTCGTATATATCGTCACATTTTATCATTTAAATAAAGCTATCAGTATCGGAGTATAATAGCTCAAGATTAAAGTTTGGCTTCATTTGCACGTTGTGGGTTTCGAACATGTATTTTTTTGCAATGTCTAATATTACTGCGCCAACGATCGTTGGCTTATCCCACCGGATTGAGCTCGGATTGAATGTTACTGTAGCAAGGTCTTCGTGTATGATTTGGAATGACTTCAATGAGCTCTGGCACAACTTTTGCAGTAGCTCGGTTTCGTTACGCACTATACTCATTTTTGTTCTGTTTCGTTTACTTTCCATCGTCTTGCCGAAAGATGAGTTTATTATGAGCTTATAAAAATTTTCCTCAAAAATGTTCTTAAGCTTCTTTCTTAGCTCAGTGTTCATCTGTACAAAAGGGGCCATCCATTTAAAATGTCGAAATTGCAGCACTCTATGAAGGTGAGTCACCTTCACACCTAATTGTATGTAAAGCTGAAGGGTCAGATAATGCAAAATATATCCTGACTTTTTTGTAGAGACTGTATAAGCTTAGGCACTTTGGGTAGACTGGTGATACCTAATTTTCCCATCATTTCCACTTGATCGGTACTCAAGTCAGTTATCTGTACAATTTCTGTTGATGGCGCGGGAGGGAGGATAGTCTTTGAAGTAGTCATGGAGCTCGTCGGGGAACTCGATATCTACCTCCGCTAGGTAACCCCACTCACTATCCTCTTCCTTCAATAGTAGTTCAGGTATATCCCATTTGAAATCGCTTAAGGGCAACGAGTAATTTTGCATGATACTTCCGTAGAGATTATTTGCGTCGATGTTTACGATGAACGAATTTTCCTCATTTTTATCGTGGTCGTCAAGATACTGGTTGTTGGCTTTCCAGTATTTTGGGCATATACAGACGACATTCCACCACGAATCATCCCCTCTTCAAAGTGAAGGTGGTCGCGCTCGGTTAGCAATCGAAGATCTGCTCGGCACATTTCAAGGAACACATCCACCGCCAAGTTACTTGCGGTTTAATAGTGCGCGCAATCGACTCCATATGTTTCATAGCACACGGATCGAAAAGCTTCGAACACAGAAGCAAGTAACAGCACATCGGTAGAGAGGTACAGGTCGTGGTAGTCACCAATTGAATTACAGCCGAATTTAGTGAATACCATGATTGCATGGTTGAACTCTGATCGATCTGCACTGACCGGCTAGGCTATTCGTCCACAGTCTTCGGGAGGGTAATCGCGGTTCATTGAATTTCTTGAAGCTATCAATGTAGCTGTAGGGGTAGAACCCTTTTCGTTTCAAAAGATCAATTTTCTCCATTGAATGTCCTTTTGCTTTGAAGAAATTTTCCAATAGACTGAAATTATCAGGTGGCAAGTTATTAACGAGTGTTGATAAGGAAGTTGCATGAACTTGTAGGAGTCGTTAAATCTCAGATTCTCATACACTTTTCTAATTTTTCCACTTTTATCGTAGAACGTTTTGATCCATACCGATATGGTTATTGAGATGAATTTTTCTTCGGTGCTTGGTATGACAGAGAAGACATTGTGTGGGTTGCTTTTATTCAATGCTCGAATGATACAATGTAGGTCATAGTTTGCTAGATTGTGGGCAACTACAAGAATGAAATTAGTTGTCTTGCGGTTGATGTTGCATGTATTATGTGCCCACCCGAGAAACTTGTTGGTATAGTGACAGTGGTCTAATACCTTTTCCTCATCCCATGCAAAAGGCAATTCGCATATCCAGCACTCGGATGTATCATCTTTTCTTGTTTCTCTTTGCCCCGTGAACGCGTAATGTCTTCTTTTTTCAATGTAAACTTCCTTTGCAAGCATTTCCAAGCTCAGCAACAGATGTTCGATACTGTCAGGTCCCCTTTTCAACTCGAACTTGACCACCTCGGGGTTTCCAAATTCTACAGCTGCGAATGCATACCCACAGTTCTGGTATTTTTCGATATGGTGAGTGTTCGATTTTTCGTTGTCAGGCTCTGGGCCAGCTACGGGTACAATTAATGGCTCCAAGTCGAAGTATACTATACGTGGTACAAACGATCGTGCACCAAAGTTTTTAAACACAAGTCGATCGTTGTCGGGCCCGGGCATCGTGATTTCAATGCCATCTTGTCGATAGCAAATTTCTTGATGTCGACGTAGAATGTCGTTGGAAGTGCAAGTGTGGAAGCAATTTCGGCAGATTTCATTTCTGTCGCGTGGTGCTCTTTTGCGAATAAAGTTGACCAGCTTTGTCAGGTCGTTGATTAGCAAATAGTGATTTGCAGAACCGTCGGAAAGAAGCAGCAAGTCCATCACAAATGTACAATTTAGCTCTTTTGAAATCCGGATTGGTATCAGCTCTTCTGACTGGTACCTAAATAAGAGAAGGAAAAAAAAGTTTACTTTATTTGAAATGGAATAAACTTCTAGGTCATGGTTGATTTTTTTTTAATAGAAAAAATTTCTGGGAGAAATTTGAAATGTCAAATAAACTTACCGAAATACGTTGATTTGAACATTGTTCAATCTTTCAAATCTTCCTATTTCCAGAATGCTCATTGGCATCTCAAAATCTCCTTGAATCTTCACTATCTGTTTCATCTCTCGCTGTCTTGCATCTGGTTGCCTTTGTGGGTGTTCCTCCGCGTTCCCTTCATCTTGATTGTCGTTGACGGCAACGACGACAACATCCTTATCAGACTCTCCTTTTACTTCATCATCATCGCTGCCTTCGTCCTCGCTGTCTTCTTCTTTATACGTTGCACATTTGGTCTTTTTTCGGTATGCCTGAGAAGATGCGTATAGAGGTGGACCATGTTTGAGGTGATAGGCTGCAATGAAGCAATACAGAAAGCATTTATCGTTCGTCTTTGTTTCTATATTTACAAGGTTGAAGTTCTGTTTTTTGAGACCAAGGGGTAGCGGCAAGTAGCTTCGTGCGCGCATTGGAGACAGTTTAGCGAAATTGATAGTTACTTTCGAAATTCTTTCAATTATCCACCCACTTCCATGAGCATATGTTCAATCATCTCAATGTTCTGCCCCTGTTCCAGACCACCATAATTGACACGTACCATCTCGGTGTTCAAGAAAATTGTGATTTTCTCAACATTGGGTTCTTCGTCGTTTTCCACGGTAGGGTGTTTCATCAAGCTCACTTCAACTGAGAATTGCACCTTAATTGATCCGTTTTGCGAGTGCTCGAATATGAAGTCATCAATGACTTCTTTGTTTCGCATCATGAAATCGAGCAGGTCGATTTCATTTTCGTCGAAATCTAGTTGATATTTCTTCAAATTGCCATTGAAAGCGGTTTGATTCTCAGTCAAAATTGACCGAGTGCTTGAGGTACTCGCCGCGTTGTTGATGAACCTTCGATGGCGATAGTCTCATTGCTACCACCACCACCACCACCACCACCGGTTGAAGTAGAGCCAGCATCCGAATCCCAGACTGGAAGTCCATGGCGGTTGTTCATGTGACTCTGATATTTTTCCAAGCTCATAAACACTGTTCTGCAAATTGCGGAGTGCTTGTTTGCTGATTTACCGTGATCTATTTCAATGTGATAAATAGTTTCAGCCACCGAACTGAACTCCTCAAGGCAGTCATCGCATTTGACTCTGACGGCTGCAATCGGCGCATGAAGGTTGTGGACTGTCTTCTTATGACGTCGTAGGTTTTTAGCAGAGCCCAGAACCGCATAACACAGATGACATGCGAGATTGGTTTTAGCTTTAGAAGTATTAGGCATTGTTTTGTTGATTTTCTTTCGAAAGTTCATGATTTGAGAAAAATTCAAACTGGTCTGATTAATCAGAAGAAAGTTTTTGAATAAAGGTTTTTTGTTTCAATCAAGAACTGCTGAAATTCAGAAAGCAAAAGACAAAAGTGAATTTTTACTTTGGGGTTAAAATCTTAATTGTTTTCCAACCACAAGCGTAGGTGAATTATAGTTGTTGATTAGCGGTTTTATTTTCCTTTTCGGTTATATTAGTCAGTCCTGTTAAGGAAATAATCATTACTGAGACCTGGTGGTTTGACTAATTCCTTTCAAGTATATAGATTTAACTTCAAGTCTTGCTTAAACACCTATCCCCTAGTACACTTAGTTTGAAGTGACTAATATTTCTGTAGGCAGGTATATAAAAGGAATTAGAGCTAACCACCACGGTAAAAGAAGGAATTGCAGGTGATTCTATCAGGGTTGCTTGGAATTGGCTGAAAACAGTTCTGAACCCCATAACTTTTGATCTGATTAAGATAGACAGTTCACCGTGGGGATTTTTCTGTTGTCCTGTGACAGGTTAAACCAGTAGCCTAGCAATTTTTTATTGTAGTCAATAAACGAGATAAAAAACTTGAAAAAAATAAAAAAAAAACTAAAAATAAAAAATTTTCTGTTTCTAGCTTGAAATTGTTCAATTTTGCAGGCAGTCGACCAGGAAAGAGTGTACACACGCTGGATTATGTTCAGATAGCCGATCAGAACAATTTTCAGAAAAGTTTCTGTTCCCCTATGGTAGGGCAACACGGTGGTATAGCAAATTTTTGCTAAAAGCTTTAATTTATAATTGAGACGAAAAAACTCTGCTGAAAATTAGTGTAAATACTTGAAAAAATTTGAGAAAATCGAAAAAAATTGAAATTAAAAAAAAAATTTTTATTATTCTCTAATGTTTAATTATGGTTCCCACCGATCAGGAAAGGTTAACGACGCATTTAAACACTTTCTAAAGTTCACTAGAAGCGATTTTCGAAAAAGTGACTAGTAAGGGTGTCTAGAACGTGAACCGAGATGAAATTCGAATGTTTTTTGTATCCATTAGCATCCCTGAACCATTATTTTTGCTTAAAAACAACTCCTTCACGGTGAATTTTCATTTTTTCGATTTTCGGAATTTTGAACTACATTAAAAATAAATTTTTTTAACTTCACAAAAGCGAACCAATTGATTTGCGTAGAACCATAGGTTCAGAGCGTCAAGTTTTATAGTTCGGAATAAAAGATTTTGCTGATTTCTTTTTCAAAAAAGTGTTATTTTTGAAATTTTCATATTTTTCTAAAAATAGGATTTTGACTAATTCAAGGTTCTGAAACAGATAATTTTTGATCTGATTAAGATAGACGCTTGGTTAGGTGAACCGTTTCTGTTCTTCTATAATAGGGCAAGCCATAGGGATTATTAATTGCTCAACTAGATTATTGGTAGAGTAAGAAATGACTTGTGAATATTTTTGGGATGAAAAAGAAAAATTAAACAAAATTTCAAAATTAACATTAACCTAAAATTTTGTTTCCAATGGTTTGCTATGATTTTTTTTTGTCGTACTGGGAAACAAAGGGTGTCCTACAATTAGTCGATCGATTGTAACAAAACTTTCCTCATCTATTTCAAAATTAAAAGATTTTAATGGAACATTCTACCTGATACTCTATCTATCTCTTTCTTGATTTTTCTTATCGATTGAGTTTGATTGAAAACAATACACTCAAATTTAATTTACTCAATTGACACAGAAATCATAAAACATATACTTATATATACAAACAGAAATCAAACTGAGTTGATAAAAAGTGAAAGCAACACATCAAACCAAAACAAATTCCATAATTTTAATAAATCAAAACAGTTTTTAAAAGTTTTCTTAAAACGGATTGAATACAATTTTACGTTTTTTGGGCGCATAGCAAGCATTGATAGGCGGCGTCTCAGCTACTAAGTTTGGTGCCGTGGGACTTTGACTGGCGGAAGAAGAAGCAGAAGAAGTGTGCTGCTGCTGTTGTTGAGTGATTGAAAAAATGTTCGGTTTTATTGGGGTTTTGGGCGTCTGCTGGTCCTCATCTTTTTTCTCTGTTGAATCTGGTGATTCAATCGACTCAATGTTCCAGTAGATTTCTCGCTCTGCTAAATCTCTAATGGATCCTTCCTGATTTTCGTAGAAGGGGATCGATTGGCAATCGTAGTAAAACAGTATTTTTCTCGGTGAACGATCAAGGCAAGTAGGGTCTTGAATATCTGTGCGCTTCAGCGCAGGATACAATTCAGTCACACAACAACTCTCGTAGACCTGTTTTCTGCTTTGTATGAGGATACCAATTTGATCTAGCAAATAATTGGGTAACATCATATGGTTTTTAGTGACCCATTCATCGAATTCTCTGCTTCCTGGATCAAGATCGTTGAAAGGACTTGCTTTTCGATGACTTATTTTCCGTTCCTGTTGAACCACTACGATAGAACCTCTGGTATAAGTTTGGTATAATATAGCTCTTTCAAGAGAATTAGTTTAAATGATTTGCAGTGGAGTTGCCATCGTTGAAAATTTTGTATTGACTGATTTGAGAGATTGAATAAAAATAGTGAGTAGATTCAGTTTGACCTACCACTTTTAGTTTTTTTATTGCTGGTTGTCTAAGATTTAGCTAATTACCATAAATCTGGTTTTGTGAAATTTTAATATGTTTTCAGCGCTTTTGCAATTAAAGTAGAAATGTGAACGCTCTGAAAATGTATACTTCAAAGAAACAGCATGGCGCCTTTTTATGATACCCTAAGCACAAAATGACAGAATTTTTACACTTCAAAGAGATAACATGCATGCGGCCAGGGTAAAAACGTTGAGATTTATGAGCTAAAACGGGAATTTGCCAGACAGATGCAAGCTATTGCTCTCTCTACTTCAAATAGAGTGCATCACGCCTTTTTTTATGTCCTCCGGACGAGGGGCTATAAAGGGTCTCCACTTCAAAGTGAGTACATGTATGCCGACATGTAACATTAACTGAGATTTATGACCCATTCAGGGGCTTTCCAGACAGAAATGACAGATGCAATAAACACGCTTTTATCTTATACAAATCCAATTGCAAAAACTAATTAAATTCTCCCGCTATAGGCTGAAGGGGCGCCATAAAAGTAAATCCACAGATATTTGTTAATCTTCTATCCAATTCATTATTCATTTCACTGTATCATAAAACAGTTGAACCAACAAGTCACTACCGTTACCACCACCACTATGTACTCGTCGCTAGAAAATGATACATACTTTTACGATGATTTTCAAGATATATCTTTGGGAGAAAAACGCATTGTACGGGTTGGAACGAAAACTTTTGACAAAATGGGTACATATATCCCAGTTAAGTTATATAAAAAGAATGAAGATGGTGTATTTAAATGTTATCAAGCAGTGCCTTAACGACAAGAGAGTTTGATTGTTTGGCAGATAATTATTCAAAGATTAAAAAATTGGTTAAAAAACAAACTGGTGAAAAGACTTCATCTTCTTCCTCATCCTCCTCAGCTGTAAATGATAAACATCATAAAAGACGATACACGTCAAAACGATCAGTCCGTCCCCAAAAAGAATGTGCTGAAAATGGTGATGAAAACGATGCGGATGATGAATACTCGAATAATAAAAAGTGTAGAGTTGCCTGAAACAGAAAAAAAAATGTTTGAGCAATTTGATTTAACCAGCAGAATGGTTGAAGCAATGTATGAGCAGTCGTCTGAATTTTTAAAAAATTTCGAAAGAATTTAAATTTTTTATTCTGAACAACGAACCCGACGCCTCACAACTCCCTCTAAACACAAATTTTGCATTTGCAACCCACTCAATTCAGAACGAGTCTTGCGCCCAATTGCTCGACAATGAACATCCCCACATCCATGTTCTCATCGAAGTAACCAAGGATTGTGTCGACGTAGTGAAGCATCTAATATTGGGTTGCAGTAAACTTCACCTATCGGGACCCCTGATGGAAAAATTAAAAGATGCTGTCAACTACAACAATTCTATCAACAACTCAACTGACATTGGCAGTGCTCCTCGACGAAGAAGATTGCCACAAGTTTGCTTTGCTTCACAAACTCGATCCATTCAAACTCAAACTGATTTAATCACTAATGTAACAATTGAACGCTTCATTAACATTTTGAATGGTGACAATGCCGCCGAGTTTTCTAAATATTTTGATATTTTTCTGAGTGGGTATGGTTGTTTAGAAATTGATTCACAAACTTTGTTAGTTAAATTTATTTTGGAAAAGAAATTCAAATTTTAATAATCTGTTTTCCTTTTGTTTTTTTAATCAAACACTAAAAAAACTGACTACACCAGCGAAAGGCGTTCCCGAGGAGCGTAGCGATTCATGCCTCAATAGTTTTTTGGGACTCGATAGAAACAATTTCCAGGATACTTTTGAATTTTGATTGTTTTTTTGTTAACAAGATTGCTCTAGAACCCCCTGACTTAGATATTGGAATTAAAAAAATTTAAAAAAAATATATAAATTAAATCACTTCATAACATCAAATCAATTATATCAGCATATGTTTTGCAAATCGCATCATATCATGATCATTCACTTTAAGTCCTAGAGGAAATCTAGATGTTATTATCAAATGGGCAACGTAAACACAATAAAGTCCACATAAAACTGAATTTGCTGATTGAATAGGTCTGTTCATCAGTATTTGATTAGTTTCACCGTCATGTAAACTCATGAAGCGTCTCGCATATTTTTATACGTTCGGATACGTTGTTAGTTTTTGTCCAAGGGGATCAGCGAAGAAAATTTGTCCATCAGCTCGAGCAAACAGTAACCAATGAGTACCCGGTTGATTAGAGTTTGATGCGTTCACAATTTAAAATGTTTTGTCTTTTTTCAACGCCAATAGACAATTAGCTGGTCCAATACCTTCAAATCGATACTTTAAATGTTTGCATCGATTGATGAGCTCAAATATCTGAACATTGTCCGTTTTTTTCCCGTTTTTTACTCTTTCTCTCTCCCTCTCTCTCTATCTCTCTCTCTCTCTCTCTCTCTCTTCTAGGTCATGAGAATATTTTTGGCAATTTTTCTGTCAGAACGGACGTATACTGTTGATGCGCGCTCTCCCATGAAAAGTAACTCAATATTCCCAGCAAGTGGAGCGTCGAATTTAAGCTCCACGGATATTGTGCAATTGGTCAATTCAGGATGAATAAACTCATGTGAAGCCTCCTGAGTAGATGTGAGATCAAACGCCATAATATAATGATTGCTATAATTAGCCAGACTGATTCCATGACTATTGTTGAAAACAAAATCCAGAGCTTCCAATGTGTTATAGTAAATTCTTTTGTTATCAGTCGTAGATATTGGAGTACCTGCAATAGGTAGCCCGTTCCTGTACACAATGATTTCATTCAATCTGATTTTTTGGTAATGAAAAGGATTTGATCTATTTGTGCCCAAGTAAGCCTCATTTGTACTCATTGCCACAATCATTCTTCGTACTGGCTCTTTCGCGAAAACATCCTCTTGACGCCAGCTTTGTACTCCGGTAGTGGCCAAAAATGTTCGTGGTAGGACTTCAATATAATTATAAATTGCTAGGCTTTTCAGCAGCGTTTTTTCTATCGATGACAACACAAAGTCTGTCACTGTCATTTTTCGCACATATAAATTAGCTTCAGTGATTTGAACTTGGTAATGTTTACCATTGTCCTCTGACATAACAACAAAGTCGTTAGGAGAACGTCTCAGAGAAAGACGGGCAGTGGCACCACTAATTAAATGCTTGTCACAAGACAAGAAGTCACATGCTATTTTACCAAACAACCTCAACTCGGCCGAAGCTGCTACAAGACGTTTACGTTCTGCAACATCAACAGCTCTCCCAGCCGTACCATCCACATTTGCGGGATTATCCTCATAGTAATAGCCTTGGCAAGCAAGCCAGGTTTTTTTTGCGTCAATACCGTGAGAAAATTCAGTTTCAATAAAACTTTTATGTGCAAAATTAGCGTTGGTTGTTGAGATTTTTTCGCCATTTAAAGACAGCGTGCATTCGGAAAACAAAGAAGAAAGTGGATTATTGACCAAATATGGTGTGTCTCTAAGTCCCGCATCGGTAGCATGAGTTCGTAAAACATTTCCGTTGTTTTGTACAACTCTCAGCTCTATTTCAAGACGAGTGCGCTGAAGATCAATGAAGTTGTTTCGATCTACCAAAACTTCAAACTCAAGCATAGGACCATCAGGCGAGTAGGATGGTCCAATTTTTTGGGTAAAAGCGTTTTCAAAGGTTACAAGTAGAGGAGGTTTTTCAAACAAATCTAGAGAACTGTGGATCGCTTCAGTTGGTATCAAATTAGAAATCATTTCGCACTCTGGTGAAGAAATTAGAGCGACTTCTTGGTAGAGTTCGTTTCTTTGAAATGGTACCGCTGGTTTTTCTTCCCAGTCTCTTCACTGAAATCTTCCTCTTCTTGATCTTGCGAGCTTGGACAAGCAACTCTTTTCCGATTCGTTTTGCAGCAGGTATTATAAATTTTCGAGCTAAAGGAAGCGCAACTCTTCCAATTCCCATTGCCAAGGCACCAAAGCCACTGCCTCGTTGTCTGTAGTGCCCTGCGAAGTGCGGCATAGTAGCTTGATTATGGTAATACGCATCCATACTTAATACCAGCTCTAAAATTTTTGAAATTTTAAAGTTAGAACAACTTTTCCTCCTCCACCCGCAAATGGGACAAGACGACCAGTTTCGGTTCGCAAGTTTACTCCAATGCTTTGAATATTATTTACTAGAAGTTTCTTGTAATCTAAATTGCTGAAAACTTTGCGATGATTAGGTTCGATCGGACACACGTTACCGTTTTCACTCGCCGATTAGTATCAATGACTCTTAATAGCGGAGCTTTGGTATCCCCCAAAATTTGGTAGTGAATGATATCCAAGTATATAAACACTAATTGAGTACCGGCAGTCATGTCAACAGGATAGTCAGAGATCAAATTTTGAGTTGTTAATATGCTATGTACTCGGCTGGAACGTTTGTAACCTATGTGGTATCCTGTTCCATCCCTTATGCCTTTGAAACCCAAAATACTGAGAATCTGAGGACTCTCAAACGTAATTCCTTCCCAGTAATGCATCCATAACGTGAGGTGTCTGGTAATCGGATCGATATCATAACTGAATTTTTCTAGCTCCGTCTTCAAGTTGATTTCGTTAATTATTTTCTTAACATCATCATATAAACCCCTTGTAATTTCAACTCGTTCACCATCATATGGCCTGGAAATTTTATCTTTATTAATTTTTTGACTTGCTCTGACTTTGTCTTTTTTGTAGTATATGAGCTTTGTGTCTGTTACATTATTTATATGAGTGGGGAATGTTATTTCTGTCAGTGCTACTTTCCATTCACCTTGGAGATTGATCTCTTCGCTTAAAAGATTTTTAAAGTTGGCCAATGAGTTTTCACTGAAACTGTTCATAGACGCCGATGACACCAAAGTAACCGTAAAGGAATCATTGATAGCGTCATCAAAATTGTTAGTCATGGCTGGTTTTCTTGTTCTTGTGCCTCCTCCACCTTCTTCTCTTCCTGCTCTACTTTTTCTACTACTCTGATTAGTTCAGGCTCATAGAATTTTCCCTCAATTGGCTCCTTGTTAGCGTCGATAAGGTTATAAGTCGGAGGATTTTTTTTGGTACGTCAAATATTTCAAAAACTTCGTCAGTGAAGGATTGTTTATAACTTTTCGAAAAGGGATGTCAATTTTTGCTATTCTCACAAAGTTGCCAACGTAGAGCTTTGGTCGGTGAACTAGTTTCAATGATTGTTCCGCTCTTAATGAAATTAGGCGTGGAACATCCTTTTTTGTCACTTTATTGGGGGCTAATTTGATGACGCGGTTTGTTCTCGAATTTATTGTGTTGACAAAGTCTTGAAGGTTATCGATGTAAGAGTAGGTCCATTTGTCCTCCAAATACTTATAAATCAAACTTTTTAATGATCTAATGTTCCTCTCGGCGAAAGCGGACTTCTTTTCACTCTCTGTTGTGTATGTTTTGATGCCCTTTTTCTCACATAAAGTTTTGAATGACCCCTTGAACTCTGTGCCTTTATCTACCCAGACTTTTTTCGGTTTCTCTGTCTTAATCATTTGATTGAACGCTTCTGCAGTTGTTGTGGCATACTTTGATTTCAGTGGCTGCACGCGAAGATAACGGGACATGCAATCTACTGCAACTAAAAGATATTTGATATCTTTGTTGTATTTTGCTAGTTTATCAATATATGCCAAATCGATTGACCATATTTCGTTTATGTCATAAACTATCCATTTAAGCCGAGGTATTTTGCGGCAAACTGTTCGGTATTTTGTATAGGCTGGTTCTGTATGAAAAAAATGTTTAACTTTTCGTCTTGGTATGCCCGCTGTAGCCTTCAAAGTTTTAACACTGCCGAACAAGGCTGGTCCTTTATCTGCGTAACTCTTTTTCAAAAGTTTTTCCTCAGTTGGTGTAGGTTTCCCATCTTTTACTTTTCGTCTCCGTCTTTTCTGACGTTGAAGAATCTGAATCGTTATAGGGCGTACCGTACGATTCAGTGTCGTCTTTGTCTTTCTCTCTTTCTTTGACTCTTTCCGTGGTGGCTTTCTTTCTTGTTTTGAGTCGTTTGGTTTGTTTTGAACTTGATGATGGCCTACTACTGTCGGGGGTTTTTGTTTTGCCCGAGGTTGACGGAGATTTGGTTGGACTTTTGATTCTTCGTTGAGCCTGTTCTTTAATCTTTGACTGAACCGCGTGTTTGGCATACTTGTTAATAACAGACTCTTTGCTAAAATCGAGAGCGGATAAAATCATTATGTAAGCAGGATTGTGTAGTATTTTAGTTTGCTGTTGTATATCGTACAAAAACGATGCTGCTTTGAGACCGGTTGGTACATTGTCAACATAAATTTTTTTCATCCATGGCGTTTATTGAGGCTCGAGTTGAGCTTTTGATAACCTCCAGGATATTTTTTAGCTCTCGTGAATTTTTTAGCCTCCATTATTTGCAATTGTAATAGAATGCGTTCATAGCTTATTTTATTATCCTTTCGCTCCTTCTCATCCACAATCCACTTCTCCTCTTCCTCCCCACCTTCCAGATCTTGATTAGTCTCATCTTCTGTAAGAAGTCCTGTTGATTGTTTCTCAGGGTCAACAAGAGGCGTTGAGGGAGGTGTTGGTGGAAAGGGCAGTGGAAGAGTTTCAGTCGATACTGAGTTTTGCTTCGGGGATATTAGAGGTCTCATGCGATTCAAGTAAGATAACTGGGGTTTTTTGTGTTTAATTGAACTGTTAAGTAGCACTTGTGATGCATGCGGCTGCTCACGGATATATTTATGTTTTGGAATTAAAACAAACTCTTCTGCTGCCATATTTTATGCTGATGATAAGTATCTGTAGCAGAAGTAAAGTATCAGTCTGATCAAGTTGAAACCTTGTTTTGTTAGAATAATTGCTCGTTTTCGTTCAAGTTTTGTTTTTGGGCTGATTAAAAGTTTGTATACCACTTCGAAATTTTCAATGTTTGGAATATTAACAGATACATTGCCATTGACTACATTGAGCAAACATTCACATATAACTGAAATAACTCGAGGATTTGTTGTTTTTCTAATGAAGCTTCGGAGCTGGCTGGGATTCAATTGTACCATGTGCTGCAGAATAGATAATTTTTTCGCGTTCATTTGTGAGAGGTGTAACCTCTGCCTGATTTATTGGTAAGTAGAAATTTGAAGGACCAGGTGGTGTAATGTTTGAACAATATCTCAAACAATCGGATGTACGCGGATCCAAGTCGATTAAACGATGACCGTATGTGTCTTTTGTAGCGAGCTGATAACAGTTTCTCAAAAACTTAGTGTTGTTCAATTGTCTTCCAAGATGATCAAGTTGCTGAATATCACGAGGTGATTTGAACAGAATGATGTGTGATGTGTTTAAATCAATTGTTCGAGACCATCTGCTTTGTTGGAACAAATTGTGTTTAACATATATTACATCTAGTCCTCGGTGTCTTCCTGCTGTTGCAAGTTTGACAAAGTCTTTATCGTTATAGATTTCTTCGCATGAATCATCAAAAACTAGAAGAATGTTTTCAAGGTTTCGCAAACTGTCAAAGCCATTGAGTTTTATGAAAGTTAGATCAATGCTGTGGGTATTGGATTTTTCACTATAAATAGGCTGAATCTCTTTGTAAAAGTATATGGCTCTTTGAAATTTGGGATAAAATGTTTTTCCTTTCAACAACTTGAATATCAGCTCCGTTTTTCCAGAACCCGAGGGGCCCACGATGGCCAAAAAAAGTCTCGTAGATGTATCAATAACTTTATTCATATTCTTGGATTTGGTAATACATAACCAACTAAACCCGATAATATTGAGAACCAAACTGAGGTTTCTTCACAAGTTAACTGCGTTAATGAAAGTTTAAAGATACAAAAAGCCAATAAAATCAGAATTAACACCCTTTGTGACATGAAAACTACTTCAGACCGTGGTACAGTCACATTATTGCAAAATTTCCATGATTTTTTCTCCGTATTATTTTCCTCATACACAAAATTGGTAACTATAGTTCCATCAGTCTCGTCAACTACTGTGTCATTCATTTCAATTTCCCTACCGTTTTCTCTCACTCTCGAGCTTGCAGAATAAATATATATATATATATATTTAAAAAAAATTAATTAAGCATCTGAACAATAATAAATTTCATAACGTGTATAATTTGTATAGACACTCGGTTTTTTATCATCATCAAAATCATAGTGCATTTCCAAAACATAATTGGCTGGGACATGATCAGTTTTGGCATGATACACAATTTTCTTCACAGAATCTTCTCTTATTATTTTTTGAATCTCATTGGGTAGTTCACTGCTGGTTAGATCCATTTGAACTCCTGGTTGACGTTTGGGCACTAAGACTAGCTTCGGAAGACAAAGACCGCGCTTGCTGGGTAACATTACTGATGTATTTGAATCGTTGAAAGTAGATGAATTGGTCAATCACGGGGAAGAACCTCCTCAAGGTGCACAACTCTTCTTCAGAAAGTGTAACTTGTTCTTTTCGTTGAACTACTTGGCCTCTACAATCAATGCGTTCAATCCTGGTCAATGAAATCTTTATGTTACTCTCTGGTGTCATCCAAGCACAAAGAACTGAGTTTGGAGATATGTATGTCTCCACTTTCCCCTGACGCTCGTTGTTGACACTCATTTTTCAACCAATCATAGAACGCTTTCGACTTTTTTAATGCACAATGATTTTTAGAGTTATAGTGCGGTAGGTGTTTGTTACAATTCACAAAATTCTTGAAATATAATTGTTCGACTCGCGGACAGCCCAAATCGTCAAGATTCACAACTTTGCGGTCTAAGTATTTGGATAAAAAATCAGCTTTTTCTTTTCCTTTGGCGTAGAATATAGCATTGGGGTTTCTTAAGACAAAACTTTGAATGATTTGGTTCAAATTCAGGTATAAATAATCACCGCTATCCCAATGTAGGCTTTTTGTTCAGATTTTGGAAGGGAATTGAAATTAACTGGAGGTAGAAAAATTAGGGAATCACTGTAGTCGGAAGTGGTTATAGCTAATTCTTTTACTATAAATGTGTTTGTCTGGTGTCGAAACCCCTCAAAATCCAACACAACTGATCTTTCCTTCAGCATTCTAATAAATGGTAGAGTTTCGGTTTCCTCAGTTTGATATACAAACAAAACGTAATTCCACTCAAATGACCAATCAGACTACTGTTGCAGTTCCATGGTAAAACATAGCAGTATGTGGGACCAGTCTTATAAACTTCGCGGACAAAACGGCGGCATCGTGTAAAATAGCTTGCATTCGTAAAATTTTTGAATCACTTAAATATTTGTCTAACGAAGAATTTTCTATCCCGATTAGTCCACCATAAGGTCTCAGCTTGATAGCAACATCGTAGTTTATATCGTTAGTAGTCGAGAAGAAGAATAAAGAACATGCAGCTAAGAAATAATTCCGACGGTTGTCGTTTTCTGGATACGTTTTTTTCAAAGTAATAAATATCTCATGGATAATTTCCAAGTCCGTTGAAGTTACAGTTCGTTTTTCCAATTTCATTTTTAATTTTTGCTAGCACTTCTCCGACCTGCTTAATTTCAAGCCAATGGAAATGAAAGTAACCTTCCAGATACCACTTACTTAGACCTATATCTCGATGGTATATATTTAGATAAACTACCGGAAGTTTTTGATATTTTGAAATATTATTAAAACAAAGTCGTATTTTTCGCTCCAGCTCTTTCTCAACCATCATTGAGTTGAAATCAAATGAATAATCAAAGATATTTTCATAGGTAGCAAAGGTCAAATCAGTTGCTTTTCCATATTTCTGTTTTGCATAAATACACCACGTTATTTGTAAAAGCTCATCCAGATAAAACTGTTCTTTACAACTTTCTGCATATTCTCTATTTGCAACTTCTTTGGCTCTCGACACGAAAACTATATGACGATTGTGAATGTATTCGTTTTTTATTTGACGCCCAGTTGAAAAAACAGTGAAAGATAAATGCTCCGAATCAATGTCACTTGCATGCCAACTTCCCATTAAGTTCATTTTTCGCAATTCATTAATCCACAATTTTACCATTATTTATTATTACGTTATCGTCTAGACGTAACAGCGACGACTGCAACCGGATTGCAACCTTGGTGAGTAATTATGGTTTACATACGTTTCAGTGTTAATACATTTAAAACATGGAAACACTCTACAGCATTCAATAGACCGTTAAAACTATGCTGGCCAAAGCTATACTTGCTTTGTTTTATTACCCACTCCAAAAGTATGGCAGCATTCCAAGTCGAACGTACCAAAGGGCGAAAGAATGCTAATTTATGCTTTTTTCTAAACATAAATCGGGTGAAAATTTTTTTAAGGATCCTACTTTGATTATCCGCCAGGGATCTAGAAATTTGTTACATGGGTATATGACTCTTGGTAAAATCCTCAGGGGGGAGGCCACTCAAAAATTTGGATCCTCAATTGAGGATCTTGTAATCCACCAGCAAAATGCCGGCTGACTACAACATAATTTTGGACCCCTTAGGTGTCGGATCTTAGGCGCCCACGTCTTATTTTAGGTGATTTTGCCCCCCCCCCCCCCCTAAGGATCCCTGGCGGCCCCTCATACTCTTTGTGTAGATTTAAAATGCTCTGGATGCCAGTGTTTTGCTGCTTAGGTGAGCAAGTTTTTGTGAAAAATTAGTTAGCGCAGAAGTTACTTGCTGCCAATCTTGATTACAATTCACAAACTGCACAGTTTGGCCTCCCCGCACTAATTTTCATGGATAATAATCGATTACATTGGATTTTCATTGTCAGTCTCTGTAAAATAACAAAATTAAATGATTAAAATCGATTGAAAATGGATTTTAATGATACTATTTTTAAGCAATAAAATCCCAATTTAATCTATTATACTCGACTATTTTCAACTTATTTTCAAAAAAAAATTTATCAAAAAAAATGATCATTTTTATTGATTATAATGGATTATAATCCATTTATTAAAATCTTTCGGTTTGCCGTTTTTGTTTTTTAATAATAATGTTAAGCTTAACTTAGTTATTGTGACCTCAGGCTAAATTTTAACTTTTTTCTATTTTCAATCCCGTTGATGAAGTTTTATAAACAGGGAATTTTTTTGTTGGGGTTATTTTAATTGAGTTTTAGTCGCCGAACCCGCCTTTAAACCCAAACCACCCCTCCCCATGCGTTTACCACACCCACACTCCCACTAAGTAATAATGTTGTATGGGTAAACCTGTGGGGGGGGGGGGGTGTGTTGGAGTGGTATGAAGGGGATGTGTTGTGGGGTAGACCTCACACCAACCTACACTCCCCCCACGTTTATCTTTACAACAAAGTTACTTGTCCCGGTGGGGTGTTTAGTGGGGATGTGGTAAACGCGTGGGGAGGGGGTGGTTTGGGTTTAAATGTGGGGAAGGAGGGGGGACGTAGGGGGGAATTACTACATATTTGCCGCCCCTGAATGAACGTGCTCGGTCGAGTTTTGCAAAATGTTGCAAAAATTAGTCATTACACAATTAACAAAATATGATTAATTTTTATGGTTTTTATGTACAAAAAATAATCCATTATTTTGAAAACAAAAATGGATTATAATCGATTATAATGGATTTTGATATTTCGAAAGAAAATCGAATAAAATGGATTAAAAATCCCTTACGTTGTCTAAATTTGCCATGATAATGGATTATATAGATAACACTTAAGTCAACAAAAATCCTTTATAATCGATTATTATGCATGAAACTTCGGTGCGGGTCGTTATGAAAAACTTCACAAAACGATCAAAAGAACACGGTGCAAAAATCTTTTTTGCATACGAGTTTCATCCTTTTTTGTAGAATAGCCGGTAAGGCTCTAGAAATAGTCCATTTTTCGCAATTTTGAAAGTGTAAGGACAATTTTGGTACTGAGTTCAGTTAAAAGAACGTGTATTAGGTGTCTGCCCTGCATAAGCGTCTAATCCCGTATTTTAGTAGAGAAACAACTTAGCAAGGTTTTGGGTAAAGTCTCATTTTTGGATTTCTAAAAAGTAAGCATTTCATCCCGCATCCGTACATATTTTGAAAACATCAAACAGGCTCAGGGGGCGGATTTAAGGGGGGGGGGGGACGCCCCCTTCAGGGATTCAACCCCCTGCCGACCCAAAGGGTCCCCCTTTGGTACTTTTTAAGAAATCCATTTTTGGCGAACCGACCCTAAAATGTTTCTAAAGGCGCCTTTGGCGCGAATATATACTAAGTTTGAGGGAGAGTGCGCGCCGAAAAAACGCAATTTTTTGGTCAAAATTTTCCAAAAAGTGCCCAAAAACGCCTTTTTTAGACTGTTTTTGTTTTTTCAAAAATTTTACCTGCGGCGCAGACAATTTGGCCAAAACAAGGACTAAACCGTGCTTAGGGAGAGCTAAAATCAATTCGGTCGACCTAAAAAAAAGGTCGGCAAAATTTTCAAAATTTTTTTGAAAATCCGCCCCCCCTCGAGAAAATCCTAGATCCGCCCCTGAACAGGCTCATCCAGCCTTAGCTCAGACCCTTGTTCGAACACTGTTTTCTTTTTCATTAGTTGTTTTTATTAAAATCTTAATTTTTTCCCAAGCATTGTGTTGTTTTGAAACGAGAACTTAACATTTTGAGGCGACGTGCTTTTCCCACACAATTATATTATCTACAATAAAGTGGAGTCAAAATTAAGGTAGCAAAAATCTAGCTGATCTTTTTTATTTTGTTAAAAACCCCTACATGGCTCATAAAGTAAGTTTCATCTATATTCTGACAATCAATAAAAATTTAACTAATTTTCAAAGCCTATGGAAAGGTAGTACGTTCTGAGTTGAAGACATCGCCTGTATCAAAAATCAATCTCGTTATATTCCTATCTTTCTGCTCCTTTTGTCAAAAGATTTGTGTTACCAGGTTTGTGGAAAATAGAAAAAAACGGGGAAGCGAAAGCATGCAAAATAATATGTTTGATTTCAAAGCTTCAAGCGCTCCTTTATTATTAAAATCCGCCCCCCTTAGAAACTGTGATTATAACCCCGCGCCATTGCTAGCTGTAGATCCCTCAAATTCAAAACGGGTCCTGAGCAAGTGATGTGTAAAATTTGTGTCGAAATGTGTGTAAAGGGATTTTCAATTTTATAGCGGGGTAGATTTTTTGCCGTATTTGTATATGCTAGGGGAGCGGTGGTGAAGTGGTTACGTCTCCGCCTCTCAATCGAAAGGTCGGATGTTCGAGGCCCACCATGATCCGTGCTCGTTGCTTGACGGTGAGGAAACATTACCCAGCCCAGAAAAATAACCAATAAAAATATCCATGTAGTTCTTAAACAGGGGCACAACAGCGGTTCGCCGTGATGAGCTGTACAGCTCTTGTGTTGGTCCTTTCCCCCGTGGATAAATGGTCTTAACTATACTTTTTGGTCTCCAGGCAGAAAGATCTCGGTCAGAAATGCAGCGATACAGTCTATGGCCACAGCCTTTTTCATAGATCCTCGGAGTTAATGAAATATAACTATTTTTATTACATGTAACTTTATCACCACGTGAAAGATCTATACCACATGAAAGATCCATAACTTTACGAAAAATGATCACAGGTGAAATATCTTTTCAAATTTAAGCTCAGGACAATAATAACTTTTGAATGATATAAAAAAGTTCCGTCAAAAATGGCTAGTTAAAAAGTCGAAATTTGTCTGAAGAAAAAAAAACCCACCCCGAGCACAAATATTCCGTTACTTTCGTATCGAAAGTCGGAACAAAAAGAGGAGCTTTCGCTGAACAGAGTAAATAAATCTGGAATGAGTCGAAATGATAGAAACGGACTATGCTGAGACAGCTGGATAGCCGCTCATAGATCCAAGCGAAGCGCAGAAACCACTCTATTTTTTTATGATCCCAATTTGACTTCAGGCGATCAAGAACGAGTGTGAAGTGGAATGTATGAGACAAGTTCACATTAAGGACGGAATTGCACTGTGCGAGTATCTGCGTATCCTCCATACCAATTTATGCCGTTCTTCCACAGGTACAGGTAGGTCGGATGGAATATTATTGTGATCTATCTCAGAAATTAATCAATCATAAGCTGTTTCTGGAGACAAATTCAGTCTAACGAATATAAATCTTTTTCCCCCATTTGGTGAAAAACTTTATAATTTTTTAATAAACGTCGAAGTGATTGTAAGAAGCTATGACGTACCCTGTGTTTTTCCTCTTAGTAGTCAAGTTTGGTATCATATTAAAGCTCCATTGGTCGCGATTCGAATTCCGAAAAAAAATCGAAAATGTCAAGAAATACTGGACAAATTTTCAGACTACAAGTTTCCTATTGCTTGTCAATCAGTTCACTTCCCTCTCTCGAGCTACAAAAATAAACCATTAGTTGGACGGAAAAAAAAATTTATTGCAAAAACGAGCTTGATCGGAAGATTTTATGCTATTTGTACAACAACCATCTTTACCCGTTTAATTGTTGGGCCGTTGTTAAAGACAAATTCAAAACTAGTGTTGAAGTGTTTTTGGTTTAAGTGGTGAGTTTCAGACAGGGCAAATTGGCACTAACAGCTAATTTTTCTTAAGAAGTTTTAATAACAGAATTCACTTTAAATGTTCTGTGTGTAGAAGGAAGCTCGAAGAAGGAGTTCACAGAAATTAGTGGGTCTGATATGTTGGATGGTCTGAGGTCGCAACAGGAGGGGTTCATCAGTCTGTCTTTTGACACCATCTCTGGCTCAGGGCCAAACGGGGCTGTGATTCACTACAAGGCATCGCCACACACTGATCGGTAATCTTTTCCACAATGGACAGTGACCATAAATCTTCTTACATGTTATTTAAACAAACCAACTTCTTTTTTCAATAACCTCATGACCAGTAGCGTACCGGGGGTAGCGGCTTTCGAGGTTCCGACTGCCCCCCCCCCCCCCAATTCTGGTTGCCAAATTTTTCCAAAGGGTCCCCCTTTGGTATACCTTTATGACATCCAATATAACTAATTTTGAGTGAGGGGGGGGGGGGTCAATATAACTATTTTTGAACTAACGCGATTTTTTAGTGAAAATATTTATATAGTTTATTTAGGAGAGTAATATTACACAGACAGGTAAACAATAAACCACATGTACAAATCAAACCCACCAAGGATCATGCAAAAAGCTATGCAGCTTATCGAGGCATGACCCTGAAAAAACCTGAGACAGAAGTTGCGAGATAGTATCCGACTTGATGATTCAAAAAAATAAATCTAGAAGATCTCCATTATCTTTAAGAAACAATGAAAACAATTTTTTGAAATACTCATTTAATTGATGCTCAGTTAATTGGCTTAGGTTATCTGGTATCAGCTCGTTTGATTTCAAAAAATTATAACATTTAAGAGACACATTTTTCCATGAACGTTGCATTATTTGTGTTCTAGTTTTCATGCTTGGTAAAGTTTTTGCCACAGAGGCCCGAGTAACCCGACGATTATTCAGAGATTCCAAATTAAAAGTTTCAAGGGGAGTTTTACCACGAAGTTGATTAAAAGTTTCTTTGAATATTTGTCTGAAATATAAGTCAAAAACGGTGTCAATCTCAAACGAATGTAGGATATATGAGGCATGCTCAAATTTTCTCTTGAAACAAATAGTTTTAAAAATACGTTTTTGCATCACAAATTTTTTTTCTAAAAGATTTTTTGATGTTTCACCAAATGCAATTAAACCGTAGGAAATGAGTGGTTATAAAATTTAACCAGCACATTTTTCGAGAAATAGTTTCTACCCTTGAATAGTAAACCGTTAAATTTAGCTAATTTACCACAAACATTATTAATATGACATTCAAATTTGAGTCTATTGTCCATTTAATTCCTAAATACCTAAAATTAGAAACCTCGGCGAGTACATTATTACCAAAAGAAAATTTTTCATTTAAGTTATCCCGTCCAAACTTCATTATTTTGCACTTCTTTTGATTTATGAACAGTTTGCTATTGTTGCACCAATTACATATTTTATTTAATTCTGTCTGGAACTTCGTTTTGGATGCAATTTTTTGAGCATCAACTACCGTTGTATCATCTGCAAATAATGTTAGCTTAACGTTGCTGGCCGACGGCATATCATTTATGTATAAAAGGAACAGACGGAAATCAATAAAGCAGGAATAACCAAATTTTTACACCGAAGACTTTAGTCAAGGTGTTATGGTATCGTGTAACGGGTTTTTTTTAATGTTGTCTGTTGTCAAGTGTCGACAAATAACGTCCACAGTTATCAATTATCATGTGGGCTGGACTATATCGCGCTATGTCACGTGATTGCGTATGTTTGTTTCTTTATTTCTTTATATCTGTTTTAATGTACGACCAATAAATTTTACACCTTAATTCTTAAAAAAAAACATTTTCAATTCTTCCCTTGCCATTCTGAACAGGTGGTTACAAAGTTTTAGCTAGTCACTGTATGATTTTCTGCCAGCAGCTCAACTGGTCTGTGTATACTTGTATTAGGTACACAGTTTTTTTTCAACTGCTGTGTATACTTGTATTAGGTACACTGTAGTTTCAATCAATTGATCTGTGTATACTTGTATTAGGTACACATTTATTCTATTTCAACTTTTGTGTATACTTGTATTAGGTACACTGTAGTTTCAATCAACTGGTCTGTGTATACTTGTATTAGGTACAGTTTTTTTTCAACTGCTGTGTATACTTGTATTAGGTACACTGTAGTTTCAATCAACTGATCTGTGTATACTTGTATTAGGTACACAGTTATTCTATTTCAACTTTTGTGTATACTTGTATTAGGTACACTGTAGTTTAAATCAACTGGTCTGTGTATACTTGTATTAGGTACACAGTTTTTTTTCAACTGCTGTGTATACTTGTATTAGGTACACTGTAGTTTCAATCAACTGATCTGTGTATACTTGTATTAGGTACACAGTTTTTCTATTTCAACTGCTGTGTATACTTGTATTAGGTACACTGTAGTTTCAATCAACTGGTCTGTGTATACTTGTATTAGGTACACAGTTTTTTTTCAACTGCTGTGTATACTTGTATTAGGTACACTGTAGTTTCAATCAACTGGTCTGTGTATACTTGTATTAGGTACACAGTTTTTCTATTTCAACTGCTGTGTATACTTGTATTAGGTACACTGTAGTTTCAATCAACTGATCGTGTATACTTGTATTAGGTACACAGTTTCTTTAGTTTAACTGATCTGTGTATACTTGTAATAGGTACACTGTAGTTTCAATTAACTGGTCTGTGTATACTTGTATTAGGTGTAAAACAGGAGGCGTTTTGCTACACATACAAACACAATCTTTTGTACTTTATTATAGCTATAGAAATTGATCTACAATGCGTAAGTACGACATTTAGTTCTACGATTGTTATTTCAGGTCCTTTGTCAATATTTCAGGCTCTTTGTCAATATAGCAAAATTTTGGTGTATATATGTGTTAGTAAGATTTTTAGTTCTACAACGTTTATTCAGGCTCTTTGTCGATATAGCAAAATATTGGTGTATACATGTGTTAGTACGATTTTAGCTCTAGAATTGTTATTTTAGGCTCTTCGTCAATATAGCAATATTTTAGCGTATACATGTGTTAGTACCATTTTTAGTTCTCGAACTGTTATTTTATGATCTATGTCAATATATCAAAACTTTAGTGTATACATGTGTTATTACGATTTTTAGTTCTCGAACTGTTATTTCATGATCTTTGTCAATATATCAAAATTTTATTGTATACATGTGTTAGTACCATTTTTAGTTCTCGAACTGTTATTCCATGATCTTTGTCAATATAGCAAAATTTTGGTGTATACATGTGTTAGTACGATTTTTAGCTCTAGAACTGTTATTCCATGATCTTTGTCAATATAGCAAAAATTTGACGTATACATGTGTTAGTACGATTTTTAGCTCTCGAACTGTTATTTCATGATCTTTGCCAATATAGCAAAATTTTGGTGTATACATGTGTTCGTACAATTTTTAGCTCACGAACTGTTATTTCAGGCTCTTTGTCAATATAGTAAAATTTTGGTGTATACATGTGTTAGTGCGATTTTTAGTTCTAGAAGTGTTATTTTATGATCTTCGTTGATATATCAAAAATTTAACCTATACATGTGTTAGTACGATTTTTAGTTCTAGAACTGTTATTTCAGGCTCTTTCTCGATATAGCAAAATTTTGGTGTATACATGTATTAGTACGATTTTTTGTTCTAGAACTGTTATTCTTCAATTATTAGTTGTTCAAGTTGTTTGGTTTTTGCTTCAGTTTCTATGCCTTCGGTGTATTGCGCGTAGCGCCTATGTTTTATTATCGATTGATTCACGAAAAAAGTCAGTAATGTACAAAATGGCATGAGTACAGGAATGATTACTTCGAAATCCAAACTGATGCTTATCAATCAAGTTGTTTTTAGCGGCAAAATTAGATATGCGCTTGAAAATTAGTTTTTCGAAAAGTTTACTTATACAAGACAACAGACTAATTGGACGGTAGTTATCGGGTTCAGTTTTGTCGCCATTTTTATACAATGGTAAAATTTTTGCATTTTTGAGAAAATTAGGAAAACACCCTTTTTCGAAGCAGATATTGAAAAAATGCGCTAAATGGTCAGCCAGCACCGGAGCAGAAAATTTTACCATTTTACTACATATCCCATCATGACCAGTAGATTTTTTATTGTTCAAGTTTTTAATTTCCTTCAGTATCTCATATCGATCGCTATCATATATAACGAACGTGTTTTATTAACTGGAAAATTTGATCTATACACGTTTTGCTTGAATTTTTCTGTTAGTTTTTCTCCAATAGTAGCAAAGTATTCATTGAAAACATTAACATCGAAAGAAGCAGTATTCACATTTTTTTTACCACAGAAATGTTTTAAAGCATCAAAAATTCCGGAGGAGTTCTTCTTCCTCGTTATCAAGTTATCATCGTAACGGCGTTTACTCACCCTTATAGCCTTAATAACATTGTTCCTACATGAGGTGAAATTAGTTCTGTTTTCAATGGATGGTGTCTGAACCCACTTTTTGTGTAACACATTTTGGTTATTCATCATTTTCTTGATTTTCAGATTAATCCATGGGTGGTTGTTTTTATTCTTTTTTTCGGATTTTTTTAAGCAATACTTTGAAAACTCATCAATCAAGATTTGGGTCATTTCAATGATGTAAAGGTCAGGATCATCATATTTAATTTTGTTCAATCGATTTTTTTAGCGAAAATAAAAATTTTAAACAATAATCATCATTCAGTAGTAAATCATAGTTGAAATCCGAATGATAAGAATCCACGTTTTGCTTTTCTGAAATAATTTTTAGGTTACACATAAGTCCATAATGGTCACTAATAGTACAATTTATTGTTGTAACCTGAGTTTCCTCCGCCGCAATTATATGGTCAATGCATGTACTTGATGATTTAGTTACTCTAGTTGGCTCGATATTTTGAACTTCTAAATCAAAAGAAAGCAGAAGATTTTTGTAGTCGAAAAAGTTGCGCTGGTTACCTATAATATCGACATTTAAATCACCCATTAGCAAAATTTCACCCGCTTAATGCTTTGAATTCAAGCAATAAATCTTCAAATAAAGTCAAAAAAGTTCTAGTTTGAGATTTGGTGGACGATATATTATGCAAACATTTAGTCTAGTGTGATCGACAAAACACATTTTGATAACGATGTGCTCCAAACTGACTGGTAATTTAAAGTAACTATAGTTAAGGCCAGTTGTAATGAAAGCTGCAACGCCCCCACCTCTAGCGTTTACGCGGTTTGCACACACAATATTGTCATAACCTTCTAAGTTATATATGCCAATAGAATCATTGTCTGAGAGCCATGTTTCAGTCAGCCCGATTAATGCAGGCTTGTTATCAAATGATTCAATTAAAACTGATAATTGGTCATGATGGGCTCTTATGGATTGAACATTTAGGAAAAATGCTCTTTGCGTTGTTGTCAGGTCAGTCATATCTCGCAAAAGGTTTTTTTCTACTGAAACAAAAGAGATTTACGGCAAAAAACTGTAAATAGAGTTGAAATGCTTTTGCCACTAATCAGAATCGTTTTCATGATTATTATTTCCGTTGTTGACGAATTTGGACTGTGGAGAATCTCTTTGAAGTGATTCCACAAATTGCACCAATTTGATGGGGTCCGATACCCTACTGTACAATTCATCAATCAGATGATTTCTTTCCACATTATTTGGGGTTATTTCTCTGTCACGCTTCCTCACTGAAACAATAGGAGGGCGAGAAAAGCTGTTTTGATTATTTTGTACCACACGAGAATTTTGTTTTCTAGCATTATTTGCCTGTCTTGCCATCATTGGATTCTTGTTTTTGAAAATTTGATCAGCATCCTTAATATCAACTAAGTTGTGCCTTTGAAATCCACCATCTGCTTTCGAAACGAAAACTTGAGGAGCACAATTATATGTAACTGTGTACATTCCCAAACCCCGAGAATAATCAAGAAGCTCTGAATCGCGCTGAGTAATTCTCTCTGTTATATACACTGGTTGCTTATTTACAGGGTGCAAAAAATCTTTCAATAACATTTTCCGGCCATAAATTCTGTTTTTTATATCAAAGTAGACAAACTTCACTATAACCACACATTTTTGGTTTTGACTCACAGGGCCGAGGGGATGGCATGCCTTCAGGTCGCAGCTGTTCACCTCCACGCCCATAACTTCGTTAAAAAAGGCCAGGACATCTTGGGTAAAATTTCCGGATCGTAAAGGTAAATTTTGCAAAATAACACAATCTTTTGAGCTATATCTTTCCATTTCATTAACTTTATTCTCCAGAAAATGCACCCGATTTTGCAATTTAACAATGATATCATCCCTACCTTTTACATTCTCAATTAGCCCTTGTAATAGGCCTTTCAATTTAGGATAAATATTTACTGAATCTTTTATTTCATCGAATAGAGTATTGAGATTCGCCATTGAATAAGTTTGCGATGTTTTAAATTCGTGGCAAGCAAAAAGAGCAGTTTAGAACCGACTGTTTCTCATTGAAGGTCAAAATATTGCAAAAAGTGTCCAAAAACGCCGTTTTTGGCCTGTTTTTTGATACAATTTGCCTGCGGCACAGAAAATTTTTTTGACAAAATAAGTTCCTTATAGTCCTTATACTTTTAAAATTTTTCGAAAAAACACCCCACCCCCTAATAAAAATTCTGCGCACGTCACTGCTCTTCCAAAGTTATTTTGACATTATCAATAGAAAAAAAAACAAAAGAGACAAATAAGGTTTGCCTTTCATGATACTTTTTTAAAGCGGGTTTTCAGCAGGGGGTTCATGGTTTGCTAAACGGATGTAAATTTGCAATACTCAACCAAAAATGTCTGGCAAATTTCATAAACAAAATTAAAACTTGTTGTTTTTAGTAAACTATGTGCTGATGAATTGTACCTGGTGGACAGTGGGGGTCAGTATTGGGAGGGGACGACTGACGTCACCAGGACTGTCTCCTTCTTGTCCTCCCCTCCCCCCAAACAGGTGGAGACATACACTCTGGTGCTAAAGGGACACATTGCACTGGCAGAACTGGTCATTCCAGAGGGGGTGATTGGTACGAATCATTATTTCTTTGTCGGTTCACATTGATAAACGAGTGCTTTTAAATGCATGCATATAGCCATGTTTTTCAAGGATTGGCGTGGTTATGTTTTAACGAATATGCCTTCGGAAAACTGCAGGCGGAGGCTTTTAGAATACGATTAATTAATTGATTTTTGTCATTGGTGCTGAAGTAAATAATCAGTTTGGATCACATCTGATTTGAAATCTGAGATAAGTGAGTTTTTTGTTGTTTTTTTTTGAAAAAAAAAAGAGTTTTTTGCAGAAAAGATTTTATCAAAAAAGTTTTTTTTTTTACGTACCCTTTGAAGATAACTTTTCGACTTGCTTTGAGAATATTTTAAAAAAAAACATGTCTTATGATTATGGAAAGTTAAGTGAATTCGACATAGAGTCAATTTAAAATAATCTTTTTTTGAAAATCAAAAAGGAAGTGAATGATTTAAGACAGTACTGAAATTACTCTCATAAATTTCAGAAAAAAGTTAGAAGTTGCTGATGTTGTTCACTACTTGTATATATTTTGGATCAGGCTACAAGATAGACTGCGTGGCCCGTTCTGCCCTGTGGGAAATAGGTCTGGACTACCAGCATGGAACGGGACACGGGGTGGGTGCATTCCTCAATGTCCACGAGGGCCCCCAGGGCATATCCTACAGAACCAATGCTCATGAGGAGGGCTTGAGGGAGAACATGATACTCTCCAATGAGCCAGGCTACTATGAGTCAGGTCAGTTCTCATGTTGGCGGTTCGATTCCCGTAGAGAGCTTTTTTTTGAAGACTCACTATTATTTCTTACTTGCCTTTTTTTCTCTTTTTTTAACATTTTAAAAGCTACTTCTTGACGTTCTTCGCTTGTGTGCAATTAAGAGATTAATTGACTATCCTTCAAGGGGAATTGAAAGGGATTTACAATAAATTTGGTTTAATTGACAAGTGAGAATCGGTGCAACAATTAAGAAATGGAGCAAATCAAAACGCCAACCCATCTAGTTAGAATATACAAAAAATTACGAAACGGTGGTTTCGTTTTTTGATTAGCTCGAAGTTTTCGGGCTACGAGTGAGGCCAGTCATTTTGGAGCTGTATTCAGTGCCGAGAGACATGCATGTGTTGCGATATTTTAGTTATATCAGTTAACAAGTTAGAAAATTCAAAAAAAAGTATCACATTTTTGTTAATTTATATCAGTTTAAAGTTAGAAAATTCAAAATTAAGTATCACAGAATGTTCCGACCTTAACACAAGCGTATCCAAAGTTCTCGCCGATCCGAGTTGTCGAACAAAATTATTTCTTGTACTTCAAGTTTCTTTCAATTTAGGCCAATTCGGCATTCGGATTGAATCCCTGATGGTGTATCGGAAACACGTGACCAAATACACATTGCACGAGGGCAAGAAGTTCCTCAAACCAGAAACCATCACGTGTGTGCCATTGTGCCGACAACTGATTGACAAGAGTATGTTGAGTGATAAAGAGGTCAACTGGGTCAATGACTATCACCAGTTCTGCTGGGATAAACTGACCCCACTTGCTGAAAAACAGGGCAAAACGGAACTGATTGAATGGTTGAAGAAACAAACGCAACCTTTGTAGTTGCCACAGCTTCGTTTTAAACAAACTTTGTGCTATAAAACTAGAAGTTCTTTTAGATATGCTGACATAATTAAGTAATTTAACTGGTGTATTCATGGATATTATGATGCATAGACGGATTTTGAAGGCTGAAATGATTTTATAATATCAGTAATTACTTATATATGATGACATGCGAGACGTCTGAATTATTTATTACCTAGTTAAGTGAATATACCCTCTAAAAAAGCAACGTTCTCAAAATAACGAAAGTCGTCTTTCCGTAAATAAGCGTGGATATATATTACTATAATTCTATATTTTGTATCTATACTTGTTCAATATTTATTTTAAACAAAACAGATGTTCTTACATGCCAGAGTTTTAAAAATATTGCATCAGCAAGAAGGAAGTTGCTGCTCGATCTTTTGGCTGAACACATTTAAAAAAAAACGATAAATAAATTTTAAAAAGATTTTTTTTAAATCCAAAAGTCCTTTTTAAGTGTCAATGGTCCATCATCATAGTTAGGACACTGGTATGAGTCGTGCTAATGGTTCCGACAATTGAAAATGGGGAGAAACTTTGTATTCGGGTGTGTTTCTTCTTGTTTGTCGACGCAAAATCAGGTACCACAAATAATCATCGGAATGTGTCGAGTCTTATATTGAAACGTTTCCAGTCGTGATTTGAACATCAAAAAGTTTTCCAAAAGTAAGTTCCTCTTTTATCGAGAAGAATAGGTTTAAATTTTTTTATGTTAAGTCTCATTTCGAGCGAATAAAGCGGGCGAGCAGGTCTTACAATAGCTTATTCATGAATAGCTTAAGCCGTGAGAGCTCAGTTTCACTCCATTACAGTTAACTTTTAAGACGTAGTTCAGACTCTTATACAGGGGTGATGATTTTTCCGAAGTCAGTTCATTTCCTTTGTTAAGGAAAACAAACTCCACTATCGAACAGCAAAATGTAAAAGTCACCAAAAACGTGGTCGACATCTAGTTTTGTAGGTGGAATTTGATTTTCAGATTTCACAGCGAAATAAAAAACTTATTGACCCAGTTGGGTCAGTTTATCGAAAAATTTCCAATTAAAAGATTTTTTTCTTCCAGAAATTCAGAGCCGTAAGGTCATCTTTTTTTTCGAAAATCGAGAAAAGACATCTTTTCAAAATACAAGTCGGTATTTTTTAAATTAAGCTCATTGACTGTGTTGGCATGTTTGGAGATTTTAAGCGACATTTCGAGACACTAAAAACTCAGAAAAAACTTTTTTTTATTTTTTGAATTTTTTGATAATTTTTTCTTGTTTTTCTAGTCTTTTTCAATTAAAAGTTGCTGTCTATTTCGCCAACTTTACTTTGTTTGTCGAGTATGCCTAAGTTCTGGTTTTTCGTTCAGATCCTTTTATCACCTCATGTTAAAACAAAACAAACGTTTCTTACTTAAAAAATAAAATGATTGTATTTTTAAAGACTATGCAAGGAACATTCTCTGCTACTTGCACAGTAAATGGCTGACCTTGTTGTTTTTTTTTCGATATTATTGTTTTCCTAAAACTCAAAAATGCCCCTGCTGTAAACTAATTTTTCCTGGCCTGACTTTAATTTTCTTTTTAAGTTCAAGTTCATTTGTAAAAAAAAGGGCCAATATCGCCCTCGAATAAGAATAGTTCCAATGGTGTGGAAAAAATAGATTCATTGTATTTTCTAGCGGAAAAAAAGTTGAGAGTCGATTAACGTATTGAAAATTTTTAGATTGATTGTTATGATTTTTCGTTTTTTAAGGAAACAATTTTAAAAGTAGTTCACGCTCAAAACTGGTTTGTTCTCATGTTCAATTCAGTTTCTTTGTTAAAAGGAAGGCAAAACACACCATCGAACAGCAAAAATGTAAAAACCTAATTGTCTTCTTTTTAAAAAGTGGAATTTATTTTTCAATTTTCACAGCGGAACAAAAATTTTAAATTTTGATTTTTTTTTTGATGAAATAATTTCATCGAAAAAAGTCAATAAAAATTTTAACTGATATTCTAAAAGTTATATTGTTATATATTTTATAATTTGAAGTTTGAAACTTGAAGTTTTTAATTAAAAAGACAGTTATTTTTATTCTCGTGCGTTCCTTGACTCTTTTTTATTTGGTTGTTGGCAGTGTTTGTATTTCCTGCCGTCGTTCGCTGTGTTTTTTCTAGACAAGAGGATTGAACTATTGCTTAAAATGCACCATAGAATTTTAATTAATTGTTATGAGCGTTTGAAACGTAGGGGAACTAATTGAGGAGGTCGTCTTTTGATCAAATTTCTTTCCCAACCTCTGCCTTATTTAGTTTCAAAAACAAATATTTCTAGACCCGCTTTTCTCAACCCTGGGCACAGAATTATGATGATAAGTATTCAATATGATACCACAATTGACCCTAGTGGTTGGTCAGAAGGCTTACAAACAAAAAACAGGCAGTTTTTTCCTTCAAATAATTAAAATTTCTCCAATTTATTGAAACAAAAAAAATCCAGTGCTCTTCGTAAAAATCAAAAGTTTTAAATAAACGGTGTTTTGTCTAAATAAATGTCTAAGGAACGGCTGCTTAAGGCTACTCCTGGTGTTTACAGTAAGAGCAGCGCAGCAACAGGACTCGACTTGCCAATGCTGCGTCTTAATTTATCAAAAAAAAAATTTGCAGAGGGTGTCTTGACTTTTAACTTGACTAAACTAATTTTGTTGAAAAATCCGAAAGACTACATCAATTTTTTGAAATGTAAATAACATAAATGATTAAACGTTTTATGGGTGCAGTTGAAAGTGCCTACCAGTTTTTCTTTTAATTGAAATTGATTGTTTAGACAAGAATAACTGGTTGCTGTGCAAGACGTACAAGTTTTTCCCGTTATAGTAGTTTAATTAAAGAAGTTTGAAAATTATCGACAAGAATTCAAAACATTTCAAAGGTTTTTTGCAGGTTTCTTGTAAACTTCTTGAGTTTGCTTGAAAAAAATTAAAACAGCTAGAACGACAGGTTATATATAGTGCTTAAAACATCTTAAGCGTTGCGCGAGAACTAAATTCGGATTTCATTTTCTCATCAAATGTTTTGTGATTAAATCACACTTGACCCATTTTGCTACAACAACATCTGCGTTTTTCCTTAATTATAATAGAATTTTTTGAGGTGACAACATTTGGGCAGAAAAAAGTAACCCTGTGCCATGAAACGATGAATAATAAAACAAGTTTTACTTCTTTGTTTATTTACAGGGTGTTTCAAATTAACTTATTTTTGAAAACGCTATCGCTTTTTGAAGAGAAGATAAATACTATTTTTTTCTGCAAAATAGAGACACTAATGGAAATTTTATTAGCTGCTGAAATTGTTTATAAATGTTTTCGGAAAGGTTTTCTTCACATTACGAGGCAAAACTGTGCGCTGGATAGGCGCACAATTTTGTGTCTGTATGTTCCTGGATTCCAGAGACAAATCTTTAAACATGTTGAATTTTTGTCAAGGCGATAAAAGAGAATGAAAGACTAAAAGAAGAGCAAAGGGAGCGTCCTTGTCGCGGAATCCGCTCACAATTCTCAAAATGCACAGTTTGACCTCGTAATGCAAGTTTTTCAATAAAACCTCACCATTCTGGGCCGTGTTATTGTACTGCTCCCGGGTTGACCTCCATAAACCGAAAAAGCTTATCTTACAATTCCATACACCGAAAATGCTTATCATACAATTTCATACATCAAACGTATGGAAAAATGCTTGTCATAGAATTTTCAGTTTTAAAAAAAATTTGAGAATGCCCCAAAATTTTTTTTTTCATTTTTTCAACCGCAAATCGAAATTTGTCTCAAAGAAACATTTTCAAAAAACAAATTTGCATGCAAATTTTAATTTTTTGTATGCATAACGTAGTCCTCGATGCACAAAAATTAGATTTTTTCCGTTTCTCTGGATAAATTTTTTTAAACAGGCTAAAAACTCCAGTTTTTTTTCGTATGGCATGTTTATATATGCCTTGATGAATGTCTGATAAGTTAAAAATTCTATTTTCAAAAATAATCATCTTTGAAAGTTTTTGCCAAATTTTAAAAGTTTGAATCTTTCAGTATAACATTTGTGAAGACGTCACTTTTACAATTCAGGTCGTTTCCAATGCGTTGTCAATGACAGACGATCAACCCTTTGGGAACTCTAGTTTTGAGTACACCATGGGTTTAGTCACTTGTGTTCGGTCACAAACACATCCCAACAATTTTGAGAACTAAAATTTAGAAAAAATCAATTTTTTGGTTTATGAAAAAATACTTGTCCTACAACTTTCATATATGAAAAAATGCTTATCTTAGAGTTTTCTTAACATTTTCTGTACCTATGGAATTGTACGAAATTGTATGATAAGCATTTTTTCATACACGAAAATTGTAGGACAATCATTTTTGGTCAACCCGGGCTAGTAGCATCTTCGACTGTTTAAATGAGTTCTTGAATATTTCGTAAAAATACGAATAAACAAATATTCCATTTTTCTCCTTCCACTGTGAAAACCATTTCGCTGTTTTATACACGTACGAGCAAACATTTTAAAAAAAGTTTGGAGCTTGAACATGTGAAGCAGTTGGAAAAATGTTTTTAAGCAGTTGGTTTTTTATCATGTTGGTCTAACCAATGCAGTTTTTTTTATTAAATCAAATTTCCTTCTTTTTCGCACATTCTCCTGAAAGTTTGAATTCAAACAGATCAACGGTTATGGAATGACAAGCTTTTTGGAAAAAACAGTTTATTTGAAACACCCTGTAGAATAATATAACCATTTTTGTTTGTTTTTTCGGAAAAAGGATCTATCCTTCGCTTTTAATGCTGTTGTTGAAATCCAATGTTGCACGTTCTCGAAGAGAGAAATCTTTTTATTAAGCTCGAAAGGGCAAAAAATTTATAATTATGGTATAGCACTCGACTCGATATTGTACGGTGATGTTGGTGGCACTTGAGTTTGCGAGGTAAAAAATTACACTTCGGAATACGTAGTTATATAGTTCCTTTGAGGTTGGAAAGACAAATAATTTTAAGCGACCCAGCTTGTATTCCATAAATTTGAGCCCTGTTTGTTCGTTGCTTTTTTGGCTTTAGTTTTTGGGCAATTCATACCCATGTTTAAGATAATTATGATCTCAACATTTTCTGTATATACCAAAAAAGTACAAGGTCCAATTGCGGTCAACCTTCAGCTATTTGGGGGTGCCTTTTTCAAAATTAATTGATTGAACTAAAAAATATGGATATTAAAAAAAATTCTCATATATTGAAGTACTAAAAGACCTTTAGTTCTTGAAAAATTCAATTATGATTTTTTGTGCAATTATAATTTCCATATTGATATAGTTTTTGCGCATTTATGGCTTTCTGAAAGGAATCGATATCGTTTCTATTCAGAACCCGAACGTTGCAAAGAAATATCGCTCAGTGGAATTAGAAAATTGATTCCACTTAGCTTAAAATTCTGTCAAAGTCTGCATGTTCTTAACAACTGATTTAGATCTTTGCAAGGGTGCTTCATACCTACTAGGTACGACACGGCGAAGCAGTTTTCATGGATTTTGACTCCAAAATCGTGGCGAAATTGTTAAGTTAGCAGATCATTCGAGGCCGGCTGAAATAAATTTAACCAAGCTGAAAAACATTCAGAATAGTCAGTATGTAAACCTGATGCGAAAATTCGTTTTTTTTCTAATCAAGTCCAATGTTGGCGTCAAATCTTCAATACTTCTCAGAAATAATAAGTTTTGATATCGCTGTTTAAAGGCAAATGAACAAAGGTCACAACCCAAGCTTATCAGGCGATTAAAAGAGTATTTTACCGGAAGAACTCTCGTATATCGTCAGTTGAAGTAATTTGGCAAAGATGGCCAGTCAATAAGCAGAATGGTCTAAGAGCAGAATGGGTCCAAGAGCAGAAAAACAGAAAAATATCAACTTTTATAAGCTAATCGGTATATTCATTATCAGAAAAGTCAATAATATCAACGCAACGAACATTTTATGACAATTTGAGTAATTTAATCAAAGATTTTTTTTTAAATTAAGAAAAAACTTAATGAAATTAGACAATTCAGGCATTATTTATTCTTTTTCTTGGTATTTTTTGACGATTCTAATAATTGTTTTATCAAATAGCTCGTATAAACTAATATAAGTCAAAAATTTTCTGTTTTGCTGCTCTTGGACCCATTCTGCACTTGGACCATTCTGCTTATTGATCCGCCTCCTTTGGCAAACAATTGAGTTTGAGTTACAGTTCGTCCTTCATTTCTGCATCCTGAAACTTCTTCGTTTTTCTAAGTTTCTGGCAAGTATCCGAAAGATACGGCACCAACCCCAAACCATCGTCAAAAATGGTTTTTACCCTGATAAAAAATATGTGGTCGTATTTACGAACCAACGACGATGACCTTGAAATAGAGAAACACGCCAATCTTTCTGACAACTATGGACAAACTCAATCTTGTCTATTGGATCTTCAGGACTTGATTCTCACAAATGGACAGACAGTTCCTGTCGTAACCAAGAATATTCTAGAATCTAAAGTTGATCACGTGCTCTATCATCAGCGCTCGGAAGAACTCGGAACAATTGCTGAAGTTTTGATTGACGGGGTTAGAACAATCATCAGCAACGAACCAGATTTAGCTGATCAAGTCTTCAGAAGCAAAGTTTTCATCGAAAGGTCAGCTAATGATGAAGGGCTTGAACACCTTGGAATGAAAAATCGAGGTTTGATTTGGAACAATGACAACCACTCTTGGAGAATTATCCGGAAAGTATTCCAGACATCGCTTAGAGAAAAAGATTTGCAATATGCGAGAGAAATTGCAGCTCGCGAAGTTACAAAAATAGTTGATAAGTATATCGAAAAATCACCGATGAAGGAGCTTAACTTTCTGGAAATATTTCGAAAAGTTACATTTCATGTAACTATGGAACTGTTCTGTAATGTAACTTATGACGATTTGATCGAATATAGAATTAATGAAGACGAGGTTATTGCATGTATTGTGAACTACTTCAAAGCTTGGGAGTATTTTCTTTTTCGACCCAACTCCAAACTGGACCACAAACTGGCTGAAAAACATCAAAACTCAGTTCAACTTCTGAATAAACACGTGAATGAACTTATTCAGTGCGCTCTTAAAAAACGTGAACATGAAATAAGAGAACAAAAGACGATGTTTGATAAGTTTGTTGACCTTGACCTTGAGCCGGAAATGATGAGTCAGACTTTCCTGGAAATGTTGCTGGCAGGTACTGACACTTCCAGTGTGACTATGTATTACGCGATGCTTGGATTGTCTGGCAGAGATGATATAAGTGTCCAGTTCCAGAGACAACTCCACAAAAATGAAGGTGGGCAAGTCCAAAAAAAACGGATCAACAAAATTGAAAAAAGGCGTTTCTAGGCACTTTTTGAAAATTTTGACCAAATTAGTATGTTTTGGCGCCAAAGGCGCCTTGAAAAAACTTCAGGGTCAGTCAGCCACAAATGGGTATCTCAAAATAAAAAATGGGGGACCCTTTGGGTCGGCAGGGGGTCGAATCCCTGAGGGAGTGGGAGGGCGTCCCCCCCCCCCCCCCAAAAAAAAAATCCGCTGGTGCTCACCTGGTTCAAAACTTCACTGGTTGGAGATTTAAAAATTAAGGTATGCTACCAAAAGTTTAACTTCCTACCAACTAATTTTTGTTGCCACGACACAGCATGCTTCTGAAAGTAACTTAGAGAAGGCTTTAAAATTGGTCCCTTTGGATTAATAAAAAATGAAATCATGAACATAAACTCAATCTTGTCACTACTTTCTAATCATTTTTCAAAACCGATTATCTCTGGATTCAAACTGTAATATTACAGAAGTGAACGACATGAATTTTGACTATCTTGTGGACCAGCTGTCCCTCGAGTCTCTACGATTCAAGCCAGTCGGTCCAGTAATCATCCGACAGGCATGTGATGACGTCACGCTAGACACACTATTGCAGGACGGGTCCAAACTTCAAGTGAAAAAAGGTGATTATCTAATAAATTATATTGAATTGAATTCGCGCAGAGTTGTATTACTTTTTAACCTTAGTTGGTCTTAAATTTTTCATGAAACTTATTTAAAACTGTTGATATAAACCATGTACGATCAACTGTTCATTACATAAAATACACATTTTTTGAATATTCTCAAATGCTCAAAACGCTCCCCAATTTCAAATTGTGTAGGTTTTACATCCGAAATGTTTTATTTACGTTTTTGAATTTACACTTCGATTTTATTCGGCCTCTATAACGCTGATAAAACACCAGATTTTTTTTTCACCAAGGTGAAGGCATGATCATAAACGTCGAATCCATGAACTACTTGAGTGGCATCTGGGACAACCCCCATTTATTCAACCCCGCGAGAGAAGACCTCGAGACAAACAAGGGCAAATTCTTCCCGTTCGGCGAGGGACCGAAAGGGTGTGTGGGGAAGTACTTGGGCCTTGCTGAAGTTCGGGCGGCGCTGAAGGCACTGATTCCCCAGTTTAGATTCGAGGTTGTGGGGGAGGTCTCTCTGCAGACCCTGGAGACCCACTGGGATATTGCCAACCAACCAGACAACCCCCCTCTGATCAGATGCATTCCTAGACAATAATTTGGATCGTGCTTGGTAAAAATATCGACAAAACATTAAGGCGACTAATCAGATTTAAAATATGTTGATTGAACTTTTGGCTCTTTTCCAGTTCCCCCCCTTTCAAATTCAAATTTGAAAAGTCTATTTAACGTTGTCATAATGCAATGAAATTTGGCGTGGTGAACAAATCGACAATTTTGAACAGATTTGTTCTTCATACTTTACAGCGTAACATCACGCATTTAGCCGTAATAACACGTAAATCAAGCATAAAACTCGGTATTTTGAAAGGGGGGAACTGGAAAAGAGCCGAACTTTTCGATTTCAACCGTGTTATTTGGAGAATTTTATGAAGCGTGGTCTTAACAGCCGGACACTAGATTAGATAACACTATTTTCTTGTATTTTTGTTCTATAAACGTTCGGATAATATCTTCAACTCAACTTTAAATGTTTCTCGTTTTTGGGTTTCTTGAGCTGTTGTTTAAAAATTGCACGAGCACTCGACATTTCTATCCGCACGTTAAGCCGTCTTGAACTCAAAACTGCATCTCAGCTTATGTTCGCGCCAATCTCCACACTTCGTAATAAAATCTGTTTTCAAACACTTGAATTAACGAGTATTTTATCGGGAAAATAACTCTGGAAATTTCGTAATACAATGATATTTTTAACAAACTTTTTTATTGTTAACATCGGTAACATCGGCCACAAAAAACTGCATAACTCAAAGCAAGCTGCAAAAAATGGCCAGTATTTGTCCTTGAGACAAATTGCTCTTTTTAAAGGTCAGCCTTAATCAAGGCTGAACCAAATTAGAGCGAAAAAACGGTTAAAATCGGTTTTGGGGGATCGAACCTGGTTACGGAGCATCCCATCAAGTTCGGTGCATATTCGAGTTCTAGAAAGGAAATGACCTAGTCGGGATTCGAACCGGAGCCGAACCCGCCGGGACGCATCATGTATACGCTTGGCTACTGTCCCTGTATGCATTTACTTTTATATGCATTTATACTCTCGCACATTTACGTTTATATGCATTTGTACTATTGTTTTATATTTGCGCTGCAACATCCTCCACCCCTAAACAAGGAAGAACGGGAGCGAGCTTTACGGTCGGGCGGGTCAGTTCGCTCGTAACGGTCTTTATGTCGGCGGATCGCGCGCATCCGTCCTTGCCATAGTGCAGTCTTAGGATACGTGCGAGTGGATAATGTCCACGTGGAGTGTCAGGCTCTATGACCCAAACCAAGTCACCGGCTTTCAACTTAACGTCTGACTGGTTGTGCCACTTTGCCCTCCTATTGAGGGAAGGAACGTATTCCCGCATTCACCGTATCCATATTGCGTTAGCGTATGATTGCGCTCTGGCGAACCGCTTCTTATGGTCGAAGTTTTCTTCGAAACTTAGCGACGGGAAGCTAGCTGCGCTGTGACCGAGAATGAAGTGATTCGGGGTGAGTGCCTCTAGGTCGTGCGGATCGGAACTGACCGGAGTGATCGGTCTTGCGTTAAGTAATTGTTCAACTAGGCAGAGCGTTGTTCCTAGAACTTCCTCAGTTAACCTCCTGTTGCCTAATATGTCGTACAACACTCGCTTAACACTTCTCACTAGCCGCTCCCAGGCGCCACCGTGATGAGGGGCACTGGGCGGGTTAAACTTCCACTTAATGCCTTTGTGGACGAAAACGGCCGGGGCGACTTTGTTCCAATTTTGGACACAGGATAGGAGCTCCTTTTGAGCACCACCAAAATTCGTGCCATTGTCAGAAAGAATGGTTTTGGGGGTACCTCGCCTTGCAATAAATCGCTCTACGCCCATGACGCAGGAACTAGTATCGAGAAATGGAACCAACTCGATGTGAACTGCTCGAGTCGTGAGGCAGGTAAATAGGAAACCCCATCTCTTTTCGGTACTTCGGCGTATCGGCACTTGAAACGGGCCAAAGTAATCAACACCTGTGTTGGAGAAGGGAGGCTGCTTGTAACCCAGTCTTTCAATCGGTAGGTCAGACATAATGGGCACAACTGTTTTTGCTTTGCGCTTACGGCATGTTATGCAAGTATTTTCGATGTTCCCAAGTAACCAGCGCAACTTCAGAACAATGTATTTCAACTGAACTACAGCACGCATGTAATCCAACCCCTGATGTGCATGTTGAAAGTGCATATGCCTAATCTACATATGAGCAACTCGGTGTCGACCATCCAGTATTATTGGATGTTTGCTATCAAAGTCGGTATCAACAAGACGGCTGATACGTCCAGTTGAACGCAGGATGCCAGCTGGGCCGATGAACGGAGAATATTTAGCAATCCGACTTTTCTTTGTTATCAGTTTATCGGACTGAAGTATTTTCACTTCGGCAGGAAATGATTCGGACTGAGCGAGATAAATGAGCTTCTGCTCGGCAATATCTAACTCGGACGGGTCGGTTATTTCAAGCGTTTTTGTACGGAAGTGTTTATGCGATGGTAGCACACGAAGCATAAACGCTAAAACACGTTTGTACTTTACAATTGAGCTGAATTTATCCCAATTTTTAAACAGACGGATCGACGGCGCTTTCTCAGATGAAGCATCAACAACAAACGTAGATGCAGTCTCAAGGCATGTATCAATGTCACAGAGTGGGCCTTTTAATTGGATCTTTTTGATGACATCAGTGTTCTGCTTGAATGGCCAATCACATGTCCTCAATATACTAGGGCCTCTAACCCAGCTGCTATCCTTGAGGGCTTCCGAAGAAATCCCTCGTGTGCCGGTATCAGCTGGGTTATCACCACTGAGTACATGATTCCATTGATCAATGGTGGTGGACTCCAAGATTTCACCAGTGCGGTTTCCAACAAACACAGGAAGTTTGTTGCACGAGTTAAGCCACTGGAGAACGGTGGTAGAATCAGTCCACATGAATACATTGCTTACTTTGAAAGTAAGCGCTTTCAAAATCTCTTCTTTGAGTCGAGTCGCAAGCAGAGCAGCCTGAAGCTCTAACTTGGGAATGGAGAGCATCTTCATAGGCGCTACACGGGCTTTCCCAAATACAAAAGCTAACTCGGTCTTTTGCGATTTAGCAAGTCGGGCTCGGAGAAACGATACGGCGCAAAAAACGTCCTGCGAACTATCACCGAACGTGTGAAGTTCACAGCGGTCGAACGGTTCGGTAAAGTAGCTACGAGGTATCGTCAGAGTACCTAATAGTGGAAGTCCTGAGTGCCAATCTAGAAACTGTTGTTTAATTTCCTCTGGGAGATCATCATCTCACTTTTGACCACTGATTCTCCATATGTCTTTTAGTAAAAGGCGCGCTTTCACAGTATATGGAGCTACCAGTCCTATTGGATCAAAAACTGAGGAAACAAAACTCAACACGGTGCGTTGAGTAATTGCTTTATCTAGTGGTCGATCAACACCTCTACTTACTACTAGGGTATCTTTTACATGATCCCACCTAAGACCAAGAACATGCGACGATTGGTCTGGACTCTTACAAATATCCTTAACTGACGGGTTGGACTCACGGTTGTCCGGATTAAGAGCGGTTGTAACTTCGGGTACATTGCTAACAAACTTTGTCAGGTTAAACCCACCTAATTTGAGCATTGCGACTAAGTCTTTACTTAGGCTAAGAGCGTCAGCGGTATTTTCGAACGAGTCAAGATAGTCGTCCATGTAAAACTTCTGGACAACGGCTGAAGCGGCTTCGGGGTATTCAGCTTGATTATCAGAAGCAGTTTTTTGTAGCGCGAAATTCGCACAAGTTGGCGAATCACGAGCGCCAAAAATATGACGGGTGTATTGGTGAACCACCACACTTGAAGTGGGGTCCTCCCGCCACAAAAAACGGAGAGACGGTTGATCTCGCGCAAGTACTCCAACTTGTAAGAACATACCTTCTATGTCCGCTGAGACGGCGTACTTGTGTTGACGGAACCTCAACAGTACAAAAATAAGATTTTGAAGGAGATCCGGGCCAACCAAGAGAGATCTATTTAAGGAAGTGCCATGAAATTTGGATGCTCCATTGAGCACACGGCGCACCTTGCCGGGTTTGTTCGGGTTCAAAACCGGATGGTGTGGAAGATACCACTCACGTTCGGCTCGTGAGCTGGGATCGTGCGGGTTGACGGTTATGACATATCCTTTACTTATATCTTCTCTGATTGTTTCGGTATACTTCTCGCGAAGTAACGGATCTCTATCTAATCTTTTCTCTAACGACTTTAATTGGGCTAATGAAGAATAATAATTGTTAGGCAAGCTAACATCATTATCACTCCACAGCATCGGTACAGTGTAACGCTCACCATCGTGAACGGTTTCAGTTTTTAGGATCGACAAAGCACGCTTGTCTGCGGCGGAACGGGCATCTACTTGCTTGAACGCACCATAAGACTCTAACTCATACCAAGTTTTGATTTGGTCGGTCAGAGAAATATCGTCCGTAACGCAGTTAAAGGAAGAAGAATTTAAGGACGAACGATCAAGAGACGGACCACTAATGACCCAACCTATCGGAAGTCGGACGGCGCACGGTGAGTCAAGTTCATCTCCGAAGACATGTTCGAGGGGTCTTATCGCATGATAGAAGTCCTGTCCTATAACTATCTCAATCTCTTTGTAATTATACGCAGTCGTCTTTAACGGGGCTAGTTGCGGGTATTTGACCTGCAATTCGGAAACGTTTATAACATCGGGTCCTATATACATGTTGTGCTTAACGAAAGCGACAAACGAAAACGAAAATTCACTTTCATTGGGCTTTGCGGAAACTTTCAAGTGAACTCGTTCAGTTTTAGATACCTTGGCTGAGTTAAAACCATCGGTCGAAACATTTACGGGCGTGCCAACTAATTTCAGACGTTCAACGAGTGCCGCGGAAACCCAAGAATGCATTCGAAGTGTCACAAAGTGCTAGTGCATTCGAATTTTCCGAACCAGAGGACACATCTACCAACGCAACGGGAAGAATACCTTTTGCAGTTCCCTCACAAGGTTTAACACAAGCTGCGTTGTTTGCAGAAGTAGTGTTTGTATTAGTTTGAGTCGATGGTGATCGGTCGGCCTCTTTGGGCGGGAAAACTTTCTCGGCTCCATGAAGAAGCACATTGTGAGTGCTCTCACAGTCCTGTTTTGGGCATTTTCTTGCCTTTTGGCACTTTCGGAAGGTATGGTTGCCTTGTAAACAAGAAAAACAGAGCTTTTGTTCTGCTACATATTTAGCCCTTTGTGTTGCGTTTTTCTCTTTGAACACGGAACAGTTCCAGAGTGCATGCTGCCCTTTGCATAGCGAGCATGGAGGAAACCTTGTCTTTTCTCTACTTTTCTCATCCTTAGAACTTACCTTAGTGTTACCTGCAAGCACTTTTGTAACTACTTTTTGTTTAACTGGCTGCTCGACTTTGACTAAAAATTTCAATCGCTCATGGCCTTCTGCCTTATTCTTAAGCCAATCGTTGAAGTCTAGCAATGTTAATCGCTGCCAATGTTGTCTAACAGTATGCATGGACCATGCCGCTTTTAGATTTGGAGGAAGCTTACTGACGGCTTGATTTAATAGGTTCACACTTTTCAAGTCGTCATTGAACGACAAAGACCTAAAAACAGCTACGAGCCCAGAAATCACCGCAGAAAAGCTTATAACATGGTCAGAGTTGTGCATCTTCAATGCGGGAAAATTCTTCAACTTATCCAAATGTGCACCAACTACAACATGGAGGTTGCCCAAACTTTCTCTGGAGAGTTGCTAGAGCATCCTTATACAACATTCCACTGTAGCCGTATTCCGCAATTGCACTCTTGGCTTTGTCTTTAACGTGTGTTTTCAGATATTTGAGTTTTTCATCATCAGTTAGCATAGCCGAATCAACTGTTGCTTGGAACTGCCCGAACCATTCATACCAGTTAATTGGTTCGCCATCAAACACTTCCAAGTTCAACTCCGGTAGACGGTCTTTGCGGCTATGCAGAATGATATCTGCTAACTCTCTCGCCGAGATGGGTTGTTCGCTATTAGGCACGTAAGACGGGCCCGTAGTGGGCGCAGGATATGTAGGTGGATAACCTTGATGCGCTGTTTCAACAACTGGATGAGTTTGCGGCTGGGTGTAATACACAGTCCCAAAACTTGTATAAGGAACTACGGTGTTTGGTGGAACAACAGGAGTTGTCACTGAGAAAACGTTTGAGGGCGGTGCGCAGTATTGAGGAACTGGCATCGTTTGCGCAGTCGCGGCAGGTCTCCACAAACTACTATACGGGTTATAGTGTTCACTTGAGAAACTTGTTGGGTTGTTTGGAACATTTATAGGTTGATGGGATGGCGCTGCAGGCGCCTGATACCCAGTTGAAACGGGGCCGGAATGTGGCTGACTGACCGGAAGCAAAGAGGGAATAGGAACGGTTGACGGGACAAATGGTTGAATAATCGGAAGCGAAATGGGAATCGGAACGGTTAATGGAGGAACAAAAGGTTGACTCGCCGGAAGCGAAACTGGATTAGTAACGGTCGACACAGAAGGCGGTGCCACATTAATGGTGGGATTACCAAAGGGCATTGAAGCGGGAATGCTACCACTTGCTTGTGGTATCAGATTGTGATTTTGCGAAACTTCAGCATGAGGTGTTGAAGCTAAGTGTGGAGTAACAAAGTTTGAGCTGGAGGCAACGAACTGTGGTAAACTAGATGGGTTCTCGATTGAGTGCAATGACAGACGCGATTGGACCAAACTTGATCTCTGAGCCTGAATTCGATTCTTATTGTGGCCTCCCGGTTCACTGTATGTGGTTTGACCAGCGTTGACGACGGCACCCCCGCTGACGACGGCACCAACTCCTTGCAATACATCAGTAGCAATCAAAGTGGAACTCTCGACTACTGGATGACTTTGCTCTGAGCTTGCAACAACTTCGGCCTGCTCTTGCTCAGTGACAACGTTTTCTACCCATTGTTCAGTACGTTGTGGGTCAACATGTGTTACGCTAGCATTTCCTATCTTCTCACTTGCTGCAGAAAGCTCTTCTTCCAACTCGAATTCCTTTAACTCAATTTCAGCCAGTTTCTTGCGGTGTACCTCAGCTAGTTCTTCCAACTCTAAATTACCTTGCGGTTCTTTTATTTTATTTTGCTGCGCTTTCAACTTCAATGACACCTTTGCTTGTCTCTCAAGTTCCTCCTGCAAATTCTTCAAAACCAACAAATCTCGCCTCTTCTCAGTTGATGTTTTTGACTGCGCGACGGTATAGCGACTGGATTTATGCGAACCTGATTTATGATGTCGACTACTGTACCGCGACACCTTAGAGCGCGCATCTGCTTCATGTGAATCTTGTGGTTGTGTTGTTACGATCGTACTTAACGATTCTGCAACATTGTCAAGCTCTGTTTCCTCAGGTTCAACGTTTAAGCCAGCTTTATATGATGCAGCCTTCTGTAAAACTGTATCGTTTCTTGATGTAACCGTATGAAGCCACATATCCTGCGCTGGTATCAATTTATCAGGATCAACACTTTTACAAGCTAACTTAATCAATTCCTCATTTATTTCAACTGCAGTCTCTATCAGGCTCTTGCAATTCTGAATCTGAGTGTCAATCTTTGATGAGCGACTCTGACTTTCAATGTTCTCAATTATAATTTCATGGCACTTGTACAGTTCATTTTCAAGCTTGGTTCGCTTCGCAAATAACATTTGAACCCTCTTCTGAAAGTTCTCATCCATGGCTCTAGGGTCTATACTTAACTCAAACTATACTTAACGGTTATCGGGCGTTTGCGGGGCGATTCGGAACGGTTTTCGGTGAGTAAAGTTACCAATGGGGCTGGGGATTAAGTAAGTCGGTTGATATCGAACAACACACACGGAGTAAACCTGAGGATGAATAAAACCAACTTAACTTACTTAATATCACCTCCCTGACCACTTAGGATGATGTTACGGCGTACGAAATTTGTTGAACGGTCGTACGACGGTGCGTCACTACTAACCGGCTAGTAGCTCGACGAATTACCAAGAGGTTTGGGAATTAAGCTAGTCGGTTGAAAACCAACAACACACGCGGAGCAAACCTGAGGATGAAAGACAACAACTTAACTTGCTTAATTTTACCGTCCCGGACCACTTAGTCAGTCGTTGCGAAACGAATGTTTTGAAAAGCGAACGGATGCAAACAGGTATCAAGTCGTTGTAAACCTTAAGTTTACCAATGGGGTTGGAGAATCAGGCAAATCGGTTAAGTTCCAACAACACACGCGGAAAAAACCTGAGGATGAAAAAAACTCAACTTAATTTGCCTGATATTTCGCTACCAGACCACTTACCATAAGGTTGGTGTCATGTTACAGCACAGTTTCGCAGAATTATGGGGACGTTTTGACGATTTTTTGGAAATTTCTTACTTTTTTCCCAAAATTTTTCGGAAAATTTTGGTCAGCAGGTTCGAGTCGTAAACCAACCCAAAAAACTAGTCTAGTACCCCTTGTCTATGATCCGATTTCTTGGATTTTCAATCCGTTCACAATTACCCAAAACTTTGTGGTATCGGGAAAATTACCACTTGTAGCTTGCTTTGAGTTGGGATACACAACAAGACACCGTATGTAATTTTATTGCACAAAAAAGTTTATAAAGGTTAGACTAGTCTTACAGTTTTTGACGGTTTTGGAGATTGGGCGGTCACCGGGAAAAAGCCAAAAACTTCGGGTGTCGAGAAAAACACAGCTCCACAGCTCCACTTTGACCACAGGCCTCTCTTCCACCAGTCTGCTCTTTCGCCAGACTGCTCTGTCGGCTCTTTTGGCTAATCGAATTTCGGCCAACTGAGCCCTGGGCGAATTTCGGCCAATTCTGCTAACTTCTCACTATAACGACTTTCGGCTATTTGGACACTCGATCAACTGGACACTCGGCTAACTGGTCAATCGGCCAACTGGACAATCGGCCAACCGGACACTGGGGGGCCAACTGGAGACTCGAGACAATTAATATACTCGGCCAAATGCATTCGGGTCTTGTGTGAGGGAAAGATAGAAAGTGATGCAGTCGTCCAACTCGGCTAAGTGCACTCGGCCAACTGGTTGCTTAAAACTTTCGTATTTTTTTTGCCAATGAGAATATGCCGACGACTTTCGAACTCGGCCAACCTTCGAATACGAGAAGGTGACGACTTTTGAACAGCTTTGACTGAGTCACTGAGTCTCTTGTCGTGAAGAGAAAGACCTCGGTCCCTTGTGTCGACTTCGTGAGAAAAGACTCGAGTCCCTTGTGTCGACTTCGTGAGAAAAGACTCGAGTCCCTTGTGGGGCGCCAAAAATGTTCGCGCCAATCTCCACACTTCGTAATAAAATCTGTTTTCAAACACTTGAATTAACGAGTATTTTATCGGGAAAATAACTCTGGAAATTTCGTAATACAATGAAATTTTTAACAAACTTTTTTATTGTTAACATCGGTAACATCGGCCACAAAAAACTGCATAACTCAAAGCAAGCTGCAAAAAATTGCCAGTATTTGTCCTTGAGACAAATTGCTCTTTTTAAAGGTCAGCCTTAATCAAGGCTGAACCAAATTAGAGCGAAAAGACGGTTAAAATTGGTTTTGGGGGGATCGAACCTGGTTACGGAGCATCCCATCAAGTTCGGTGCATATTCGAGTTCTAGAAAGGAAATGACCTAGTCGGGATTCGAACCGGCGCCGAACCCGCCGGGACGCACCATGTATACGCTTGGCTACTCTCCCTGTATGCATTTACTTTTATATGCATTTATACTCTCGCACATTTACGTTTATATGCATTTGTACTATTGTTTTATATTTGCGCTGCAACAGCTTATCTAACTCATATACAATCTGGGATTTTCAGTACAGGGAAATTTTTTTCGAAGAATCGAGCTATGGAAAAGATCTTATAACTCCGTTTCTTAAGCGTTAATGAACGCAGTGAAGACTCCTTTATCGGTCGTGATAGTATGTTTTGTATACGGCTACAAAGCTTTCACTTTTGAAAAATGTATAGTGTCTAAACTGTGACTTGTGGTTGATCTTAGCATATAAAAAAATTCAGTTGCCTTAAAAATTTTCTGAACTTGTGGTTATGAAGTGGACACGTCAGACAGTTAACGTGAAAGTTTGCATTCATTCTTTTCGGAAAATCTTTTTGAGCTGAGAATTGAATTGCCGACGAAAAATATGAACTTTTTTCCTTCAGTGTTTTAATTTCAAAATTCAGGTTTTTTGTGTATGTCTAAAAATGCTTGTCACACACTTTTCATATAAGCAAAGTATATATGATAAGTATTTGTTCATATGCAGCTGGTATGGAATTCAATGATACGCATTTTTTCGTATGGAATGGTATGACAAACTTTTTCATGTATGCAAGGCAACCTAGGCTAGTTGTGACATGTTGTAGAAAAGTTAAAGAAGAGTCATTGATTGCAAGGAAATAAAGCAATTGACTTGTGTTTTTAAAAGAGCTCCTTGTGTCTGTCTCTAAAAGATCTCCTCATATAATGTTAGTTTATCCAAGCAAGGGACAAAATTTTACTCATTGAAAAGCCATGCGAAGTGCTAATGCATTTTGAGCATTCTCGCAAGCCGAGCTATAATATAGATGTACAATTTTTTAACCAAGGTGTGTTTATATAAGCTATTGGCTTGAAAACTTAATAATTGTTAATTGACTCTCCTTGGTTACAGGTCGACGTTAGACATTTCAGTGTTGTCGTAGTTGTTCTGAGGGGGACTGACAGTGCCCGTGATGTCTTGTTCAGACCCCTCCACCCCCAGTGCATTGCTGTTGTTCCTGTTCTCACTGTCCACTTTAGACCTGTTTCCGCTGATCCGCTTAGTAGATCTCCGTTTCGACTCCGATCTCCGTCCCGTCTTCATTCGCAAACAGGGCCACCAAAATGTTTTTGTAAAAAATAGATAATTACTTTTAGATATACTAGTCCAAGTACTCTAACAAACGGTTTTTCATAATGAGATGCTTCTTGAGAGGTGACATTAAGGTTTTTTAATGCCTATTTAGTAATATCTTTAAAAAAATTTAACGAAAAATTTGTCAAACCGCAAAAGTTCTTTGAATGCTTCGAGAGTTGTTTCCAAAAATCTCAACAGAACGTTGTAGACGAAGTTTAATCTTCTAAAAATTTGAACTTGTTAAATTTTCTTGTTTTTTTTGTAACAGAAAAAAAAACAATAACTTCCCTTGTTTGACCCTCAAAACTATTGAAAGAATACAATAAAAAAAGCCTTGGAACTTTTCATTCAAACAATGAGTTGTCGTTTGGTGTAAGCTATGTGGTAAGCTACAGATGTTCATAAATTTTGCATTATTTTGCGTTCATAATTTAAGTAACTACTCTTTTTTTCCGGCAGTTTAATATGCCACTCATTTGGTCACCTTGTTCTGGATTCCTGTGTCATTGGGGTCAAATGTACTCATTTCGTTCTTAGAATTGGAATCCACTCCCAGGTCATTCCCAGGGGTTTTCAAATCGGACGACTGCTGCTTCCCATTCTGCTCCGGACTGGTCGGATTAGACTTGCGCGATTTGGACTTTGTTGATCTGCGTTTATTAGAATCTAAATCAGTTGCATGCATTCATCCATAAACATTTTGAAACTTTTAATAGACCCATCCCATCCATAGACCCTAAATCGTTTTTTAAAAAAAAACAGGCAAAAAAAGCCGTTTTAAGCATTTTTTGGAAAATTTTGATCCTCAAAAAGTGGCAACCGCAGTAGAAAATGCTAACTTTTTAAACGTTTTGGAGTTTTATGATGCGGGATAAATTTCACGGGAACACGAATGGTTATAGTTATTTCTTCAACATAGTGTTCTGTGTATGTTTCTGACCTCTTTTTTCAGGTGGGAAAATAGTTTTGACATCTCCGAGGGATTTGTTTGCTTTCGTCTCACTCTTCTTCTTCTGCTGTTTTGTCTCCGGCTCTGATCTGAAGTCAAGTTCAATTAGCAGAACTAATCATTAAGTCTCAATTAAACGAATGAAATATCCAACAGCCATCTTTATTAATAATTGGATCCAAGGAATCAAATTTGACCTTTTTATAGAGAAAATATTTATTAAGCAACACAACCTAAGTTTTATATTTTTCAAAGACTTGATAAAACAGATACTAAAACCAGCATTCATTTAATGCAAGTAACCAACAAAAAAAACTCAACAGCCGCTACATAGCTTCTTCCGCCAAATGAATCGAGGGCGGCGTAAATAACGTGGGGGGGAGGGGGGGGGGGGGGTATGGCGTTCATTAACTACTGGGGGTTTGGTCATGGGAGTTTGCTCCTTACCTGATTTCCTGCACCTGGCTTAGACTGTTTCTCCAGCCTACTGCCTTTTCATTCGGATTAGGTGGGTCATCTCTCAGTGCCTGTTGGCTGGTATTGTTGTTGTTGTTGTTGTTATTGTTGTTGTTGGCACTTTGGTTGTTTTTGTTGGGCTGAGAAGGTACATGCAATCTGATTGTGTAGTTCTCGTCGTCTGCTTCAGGCATTTCGCCGAACAAGTTCGGCTTACAGACCACCTATACAAATGAAATATGAGAATCAAACATACACAGAAAGGTTCTTCTTAGAACTTTTCAACAATTAATTGGTCGAAAATTTTCGTCAATTAATTAACGGCCATCAATAGATTTTCAAAAACGGTAGAATGACTTTTTTTCAAAAAAAAACTTTTCAGAATGGCCTTACTGAGGAATGTATTGTTAATTCGAATCTGACCTGTACGAATGAGAAAATGAGTACGATGAAGATTAGAAGCAGAGCCCCCCACCCACTGATGAATGCGTAGTCTATTTCGAACCCATCTGGTATTGCCAGAGTGTACAACATACAGGAGGCACCTAAGAACATCACGTGAACACATTCGTCGCCTCAAAGCACTATTTTAAAATTGATGTCTGTTTTGAAAAAAAAACTCAATTAACTTCTCCATCTACTGAAAAAAAAGAGTTAAAAGAAAAAATAACGGGCCCTCTCTTATGCTTGATCCTGAATATCATCATGAGCAGCAAATAAAGCGAGCAAGTATATGCCAAAAACTGGAAACGGAGCTCAAAATGAGTCAATCAATTTTCAGTATTCTCTCTATGGCTTTTGGGAACATGTATAAGAGAATAGACTCCAAAAATTAAATTTAGCTTCTACCCAATATGACGAAGAGGGTCATGGCCACTACCAGTCGTCCATAGGTGAGACACTTCCTGTGTCTGTATGGCCTGTTGTAGATGAGGTAGAAGGCAATCCCAATGCCCACTATGGTCAGCAGGTGACTCACCATCAGGGCAACCATCGAGAAGAAAATCAGCGTCGACTGCACTCTGAAAACATAGCCAGATAAGGTTGAAAATGTGTGAGAGAACTCAGGGAAACCAAAAAACGTAGGTTTGAAAAAATATATATATATATATATATCAGGTTACAACAGCTCCTTCAATTTTTAGAATTGTTTATGATTGGTCCTTTTTTTTTTACAAAAAAACAACATTTTAAGAAAATGTATAAACAGGTAAAATTTCTAGTCCAAAGGGAAATCTTAAGTTTAAAATTCACTTTCGAAACTAGAAGTATTCTCATTTCTTGCTCCATTTGAGCTTTCGTAATTGGAGAGCGCAACTTGCCTATTATTTAGCAAATGAAGTTGAGTTGAAATTAAAAAGTACATATACACCTTATATGAATCCATTATATATGAATGCATTTCTGCATGTAATAAAGCAGTTTGAGACTTCAGAAGATTCAAGTCTGAAAATTGAAGCGTTTGTAAATTTCTTTAATTTTCTTTAGTCAGCCAAGGTTAACTTGAAGGTCAATCAATTAAAACTACATTGAGCAATCTACCCCAAAATTATTTTAGGCAGGAGCTCGTTCACTTTGAACAAAACATTTTTTCAGCCAATCAGAAATTACCTTCTTGTATGTTGTTCTATTGTTTTAACTTATTATAAAGTAAGGATCGTTCTCTTGGTCTTGCGCGCGACACGCCGCCATTACTGGCGAGGCACTATAAGGTAACTGAGATCCTCTATTTTGAGGTCCAGCTGCCTCTGGCGTCGTATCTCACTAGGACTTCTCAGAATTGCAAATAAGAGTTTTCATTTATTCACTTTTTCTAGATTTACTTTGATGCGAAGTGTTTGGAATTTCTTGCAAATGCATGAAAATATAGCATAGTTTCAGACTCATCCGCGTCCCCACAGGTGCCCGAGCGGAACAACGCTGCAAATATATTTTTTGAGTTGTCAAACGTCAGTCGTATGAAGCCTTTGAAAAATTTTTTTTTTGTTTTTCATTTAGTTGTAGCATGTTCAACTTAGAGGAAAAATCCAGTGACTGCTGAGCTGAAAGATGGGATTCTGATTCAAGTTGGTCTGTGTAGAGTGGGTTTTAAGTAAAACTGAAGGATGGATTTTAGTTAGTGACCATGTGCAAACAGCAAACATAGCCATCAGAGAATTGGAAAAGAGTTAATGAACGGAAGTAGACCGAAAAACATTTAAGATAATTCGATTAAAATAACCCATTTGAGAAACTGGATCAACAGAAAAACTTTCGTTCCGCTGGGAAATTTGATTATTAAATTAGAAACTAGAAGTCAATCACGTTTTTCGTGTAGTTTACACTTTCAGTGTTCGATAGGTGAGTTTGCCTTCCTTTTAACAAAGGTAATGAAAAGATCTTAAAAATAAATCAAAAGCCGAAACGCGAAAAAGTAAATTTGAGCTTGAACAAATTTTTAGAAAAAATCTTTGCGACCTATATAAAAGTCTGAACTGTGTTTATTGACTTAAAAAGCAAAAAACCTTGTCAGTCGTAGCGCTCTGACTCAGTTAGTTTAAAAAACATTCGTCCACATGGTGCAAGTCATGGGACAGTAGTTAGGATAAAAATTGAGCAAAATTGATAAACAAGAAATTAATCAAAAAAAATTAATTCTAAAGGCGCTCTTTTTCCTTTTCCCCCACCTCACATCATCATCAATTTTATGGTGTAATGAGGTTTTTTACAAGGTTAATTATGAAGACAAAATATGTTTGACATGGCCTATTCGGTCCTCATGTCAATTTTCATATTAATCGGTTAGTTGGAACATTAACTATACTTGTAAAAAATTGCAGGTGGGGGAAAAAGGAAAAAGAGCCCTAAAGGCAATCAGCGGCGAACCACTGATGTTGAATGATGCTATTCAGTCGGCTCCAACTATAGCTCTGCCAGAGCATCATCAAGCAAAAAAAAACGGTTGATCGATATATCATTTATTTAGAACATCAACTATTGTTTTCATTCACGTTACCTAAAATATCGCAGGGCTTAAAATATCACAAAAAACCTTTAATACTGATTATCCTGTCAGAGGATAGCTGAATGATAAATGATTTGGTGGCAGAAACAGTTACATTTTTGCATATTTCACTAGTTAATGAACTTTATAACTGTACTTAAGAATCACCCCCACTTACATCCCTTTGGGCATGCTGTACCCTATGGCCATACACAAACCCTGACTCTCCATGAAGTCATTACTGCCCCTGCCCCCACCCCACGTGACCTGAGTGTGCTCCCCCAAACAGTACCTCCACAGGGACACCCACTGCTGTCTGGTGGTGGATGAGGCCCCCCTGTGTCCGTGTGTGATCACTTGCAGAATAAGAGACACTGTGTATAATCCTAAATGCACGTCTCTAAAACATACAGGTATAAAAAAGAGTGGTTAGAGTTTCCTCGGGGATTCAACATTCTTCAGGATCTAAAAAGACCCCCACACCCCGCCGCCTTTTTTGCGACTTCGTCACTACGTAACCCAAAATAGGGCAAAATTTTGATGTTTCTCAATTGATAATTTTTTGACGAAAAATTTGGTCGATCGAAAAACAATCGAAATCTGCCATAATTCCGAATCAATACGGCAATTGTATTTTAATTTTAACCATTGATATTCAAAATGTTTGCGCGTGATATTTAATCAAACACAAAACTAAACAGGTTAAAAAACTATTCAAGTTTCATTTGATGGTATGAGCAATACCAAGTGTGGGTGTGAAAAACGCAGAACAGTTTTCTATTATGTAATTGTACCTGCAGCAGTTCGTGGGATCCCTCCGCAACTTCCTCATCTCCGCCTGATCCCGCCCCTCCCTACTCTCCGCGTCCAAATGGTCCCCCTGTTCTTTCTTGGGCTCCACATTTTTATTCCTACTCCGGTTTTCAATTCTTTTCCATTCTTACTCTCTTAATATACATTTTCATGTTTAACCTTCCAATAGGTCTAAGTAGCTATGTTCATACCAGATCTATGGAAACTTAGGTGTGAACAATTTTTTTGGTTGCTGACTACGAAGTCCGCAAAGAGACATTTTAAGCTAAAAAAAATAATTCAACTTAAGCCACGACCGAAATGCTAATACACGAATCATAAAAATCCAGTCATAAAGAATTGCATTTAATAAAAGGGAAAAGAGTGTTCTCTGCCTGCTGTTAGTTGTCTTTTTAGTCGATTCAGAAGAGTCACTGTCACTATAACTGTCGCTATCGTCATCGTTGTTCATTTTGGTGCCCCATGACTCGTACGATTCTTTGTCTCTGTCTAGTTCAACTACCCTCTGCACTGTAATCTTACTCGGCACATTTTTCTTCCCGTGCAACCTTTCTGGATTCTGAAAATTAGAAAATATCCTTAGATCTATTTTCATAGAAATATATTTTGTAAAATTTTTTTTAAAGAAAGAATATTGATTTTTGTCGCAAAACATCAGGGCTAAACTGAGTGAAATAAAAAAATTTGAGAGAACGATTTGATGATTTGTATTCCAAAGTGTTTCGTGGTTCTCGAGCTTCTTGTCCATTTTTTTCATATGTTTTTTTTATCTTTTTTCAGCTTCACCTTCACCTTGCAAGCCATGTTACTTACAGCATAGAGCAGGGTGAGTACTACAAGTAGTATGATGCCGCCTGCAAGGTAGACTGCTAACCAGGGCTCCCCTAGACTGTACTTGTAGTTGTACCTGCCCCAGTACACTGACACTATCACCAGGAGCACTAGCTAAACATAGCCAATCGAAGATTGCAAAAAAGTAATGAACGCAAATAAACATTAGAAAAAAAACACTGACTTTGTTTCAAAAATCTCAAATTTCGAATTTCAAAGAAAAAAATAGAAGCCATTTAGGCTCTTTGAATTTCTAGAACGATTTATGATTGGCGTTTTTTTATTACTTCAACTCAACTTCAGAAAACTGAATCAACAGATAAAGTATTTATTCCGCAGGAAATCTATCGTTTACGTTTTTTGCGCCATTTTCACATTTGCATTTGGAGAGTGCTATTTATGTCATTTTCAATAGATAAATTTCAATTGCAAAAAGTGCGTATATTCCTAAGTGCAGCAACATTTTAGGACTTTTCTGGAAAAAAAAACAATCAGCAAGACCTATATAAGAGTCTTCACCACATTTATTGCTCTTAAACAGGAACACTTTCATTTTTGTTCCGACCATTTGAAAAATGGAGAGTCACTGTGTATTTTTTGTTTTGTTTTCCACGCAAAAACAGCTACTTTAAAAATACCGGAGAGAATTGAGTGATTGTCATATTAAAGCCCTTACAGTCTTCATTCGAACGACATTTAAAAGTTTCTCAATTTTTTCCCGGTGTCGAAAAAGCCGGTTTGAATTTTTTTTAGTCTAAATTCGAGCAACTAATGCGAGTGAGCAGCCTTGCAATAGCTTATTTTTGCTTAATGCAGGCCGCGAAAACTTACTTTTGCTCAGCTTAGTTTTTGAATTTTTTTATTGATACTTTTTGTTTTCTTAGTCATTGTTCTTCAAAACTGTTGACCAATATGCCTATTTCACTATGAAGGTCAAATATTACTAATTTCCAGTTTTTGTTTGAATCTTTTCATCAGATCCCACGGAAAAAAGACACTAATTTCAAATTATACTTTGTATTTTGCACAGTAATCGGCTATCCTTGTTTAAATCTTGATGTCATCCAAAAAAGGATGTACAACTGAGCCAAAGTTAATTAGAGATCAAACTTGTTTTTTGAACTGAGCAGTCAATTGGCATTCCACTTCAATGAATTTTTTGCAATGAAATTGAGGCCATACTCAAGTATTTGATTACCTTTAAATTCAAATGAGATATCTAATGATGAGTTTCATTCATTCAATAATGGTGTGAACTCATCTGATAATGGTAATAAAATTTAACAGAATGCAAATTATCAACAAGACTGCTCTTACCAGGGCGAAGCCCTGAATGTTCCGACTGCTTTTGAAGGTTTATGGAGCAGCAGTAATAACATAAAAACATTATATGAAATAAAATAAAACTAAAACTTTTTTTTCTAAATTTTGAATTTTTTTAAATGAAAATCATCCCCCCACACGCCATATAAAGTACAAAAAGATGGTTTTCGTTCCTTGTAACACATCAATTATGGCAAATAAGCTTCGTTCAACCAATTTGGAACGATTTATAAGACGGATTAAATCTCCGCTTACGCGTTAATAGCGCGAATTATATCGCGCGTTAATTGTCCCAAATTGGTCAAAATGACCAAAATGGCAATCTTTAAACCCTCATAACTTTATGAAAAATGATCACAGGTGAAATATCTTTTCAAATTTAAGCTCAAGACACCAATACCTTTTGAATGATATAAAAAAATTCCGTCAAAAATGGCTAGTTGAAAAGTCGAAATTTGTCTGAAGAAAAAAAAAACCCACCCCGAGCACAAATATTCCGTTATTTTCGTATCGAAAGTCGGAACAATAACACAAAGGTTGCACGGTTGCTGCAAGTATTATTCAAGCACGCATGAAAAACTGTGCTACTCGGAATATTTTTGAGTTAAAATCTAATACTTTTTTGTTTTTCAAAACAACAAGACTGCTCGTATCAGGGCGAAGCCCTGAATGTTCCAACTGCTTTTGAAGGTTTATGGAGCAGCAGTAAAATCATAAAAACCTTATATGAAATAAAATAAAATGAAAAAAAAATTTTCTAAATTTTGAAATTTTTTATGAAAATCATCCCCCCACACGCCATATAAAGTACAAAAAGATAGTTTTCGTTCCATGTAACACATCAATTATGGCAAATAAGCTTCGTTCAACCAATTTGGAACGATTTATAAGACGGATTAAATCTCCGCTTATGTTTTAATAGCGCGAATTATATCGCGCGTTAATTGTCCTAAATTGGTCAAAATGGCCAAAATGGTAATCTTTAAACCCTCATAACTTTATGAAAAATGATCACAGGTGAAATATCTTTTCAAATTTAAGCTCAGGACAACAGTACCTTTTGAATGATATAAAAAAAATTCCGTCAAAAATGGCTAGTTAAAAAGTCGAAATTTGTCTGAAGAAAAAAAAAACCCACCCCAAGCACAAATATTCCGTTACTTTCGTATCGAAAGTCGGAACAATAATGTAGTGAAACACTTTGAGTAACTCAGTTTGAAGTTAGCTATCTGACTTTATAATTGTTAGCTAAAAAGATAGGAACTGATTCTGCTAAAAGATAAGTCTGCTTAAATACCGGTCTGCTAAAGTCACTAGCACCGAAAAGTACGTGCTAGGGATTTTAGCAGACTGGTCTGCTAAAAGACTCATTTTTCTTTTTTTTATGCTGAAAAATTGGTCTGCTAAACGATCGGTCCCCACTACTTTTATCTATTTACTCATTAATCAATTTGTTTGCCTTGCTAAACATTTCTGTCAAGAGAAATCAAATCAAACACAGATTCTCCCACAGTCTATGAAAAGAAAAAAAATCAATTGTTCAGGCTCATCTTAACAAATTGCTTTAGCCTTCAAAACAACCACAATCAATCCATATGACAATCTAAATTTGGTTGTTTGGAAGAGTTGAGTTTTTAGATGAAATGATCCTTGTTTGTTCCTACCACCGCGAAGCCAGTTTTTCAATGGTGCTAAAAAATTGAAAAAGTCGGTTTTCATCTATGTTGTTCAGTGTGGAAACCAAACAAAAAACTAAGCAAAACATTTGCCGAAATTTTAAAAATTGGTTAAACATTTTTCAGTCACTGTGGATCCACAGTGGAATAAATTCCCGATCAATTAGTCGTGGTGTCCTTGGAAGCGTTCAGCAAACTTTTTGACGCACTAACAACAGAATTTTTAGGTGCATAAACAATTATTGATAATGTTTTGCTGCATGGTGACTGTGATACTATTGCTTTGAATGAAACGTGGTATTCAGTTTTAACAGATTTTCGTCAAATTTGTTTTGATAGAGCTAAAAAAACTCAAGCTTACTACCCACACTAGTATCCCGCAAAATTTTTTGAAGTTTGAAAGATAATCAGCTAACTGTGAGAAATCGTTACCAAAATTTTCCACAGATTGTCTATTTTCAACTTAAAATTCAAGCCTTTGTTTCAATAACTAAAAAGAGAGTACATCTATCTATCAAAGTTTTACAAAACCATTCGGATATAATTTTCAGAAAAACAGATTACATTCTTTATTAAAACTTCGAAATGAATTATTAAAAATCAAATATTCAGCTTGATACCTTGGTGTTGTAATAGAAATAATTAGTTGACTATGCAAATTGGCGAGCTGCAGTTGGTCGATTTTTATTTTGCAAACTAATTTAGTTTAAATTGCGCATCTTGTTATACTGAAAACGTCTGTATTGTTATAGTTGAATTTTCTAGAAAAAAAAACGGTCGATTTTTCATATCCTCGATTAAACTTGAGTGCAAAAGTTTTGTTTTCATGGGAAAAAATTAATTTATCTTGTGATATGCTATTGAAGAAGCATATACATACTACTAATACATTATGAACATGCATTTGACAATATTTTTGAAGTTGTTTACCAAAAAAAAGTCCTACAACGAAAGAAAAAAGCAAAATTTTTGCAAACCATTTGAAAAGTCTTAAATTTTAACAAAGTCGTTCAAAAAGTTACAAAATCACAAAAAAACTGCCAAAAAACCAAAATTCAAAAACAAAATATTGACCACTATTTGCCATTGTCGCAAAAATTGATGGTGGTAAAAAATGAAAATACAAGTCCGAATATACAAATATTCATTACGTTTTCTTGAAAATTAGCCAGTAAACAAAACCTTAGGTGGTACTAAATCATAGGTAAAATTTGAATTTTTTCATACGTTATAATGAATTCTCATTAACTCTCTGTGCAATTAACTCTCTGTGCAATAATTAACTCTCTGTGCAATTAATACTAATGTGTTTCCTGATTTTTCAGAAAGCAACCACGGCAAAATAAATAATTATAAACATATGCATGCTTTGAAGTGTGAGTCAGCAAAAGTATATTTGTAAGTTTCCTCCATCCCTACTGATGCCTCCATTTTTGCTCATTCATTTATAAAAATTACAATGCCAAACTGTGCACTGGATAGGCGCACAATTTTGTTTCTGTACGTTCCTGGATTCCAGAGACAAGTCTTTAAATGTGTTCCAAAATGTAAGTGGATTCCACAAACAAAATTTCAGTTGATTCCGCATACATATACCTGTAACGTAAGTTTTGTCGGCACATTTGTTTTGTTGCGGATTCCGCAACAAGCAAATATAGCTAGTTGTTTTGGATTCCACAACTGTAAGTGGATTCCGCAAAATGTAAGTGGAATCCGCAAAATATAAGTGGAATCCGCAAATGTAAGTGGAATCCGCAAACTGTAAGTAGATTCAGAATTTTTGTTTTTTACTGAACTTGCATTTAAACAATTAAAAGCTAGAGCTGGAATTATTATCTAGAGCAATGCGGAATTTGAAGGCAAGGACTTAACCATTGTCAGCGGAATCCACGAACAAATCTCAAAACTTTCGTTAACTAAATCGGTGGATGTCACCTTTTAATATTTTGGAAACACAATACCGATTAAGTTCAATATTTGGAGTCATTGGGTTGAGAGTGTATGGAAACACAACACACGGCATATCGCCATTTTAGGTCAATCGCAAACACTGATTTTGGAAGCCTAACGCCAAATAATTTTAATAGTGGTAGTAATTGGCTTGAGAGTGTTTGGAAATCGTCGAATAAGGTCAGTATTTAGGATTGCATCAGTATTTGGGTTCGAAGTTTAGATCGAATTAGGTCAGTATTTGGGATGGGTAGGTAATTATTTGGGATCGAATTTCAGTAGGTCAGTATTTGTGATCAAAGTTGAGATTGAAGTCGACAGGATTTGAGATCGAAGTTGGGCTGACAGGAATTGAGACCAAACGTTTGGTATTTCAACTCGTAGTTGATCAATGTAGTTTGAGATTGATTTTTCTTTGACCAGTAGTTAAAAGATATAAATTTAAACGCTATACTACACATATACATTTATGTAAGCGGAATCTGCAAACAAAATGCGGATTCCACTTAAACGTTGCGGATTCCGCTTAAAGTTGCGGAATCCGCAACAGCTCAATTTAACTTTACTTGTGTCTTATTATGGCTCTTTTCCAGTTCCCTCTTTTTCAAAATACCGAGTTTTAGATTTGTTTTTCTTATGTGTTATTACGGCTAAATGCGTGATGTTACGCTGTAAAGTATGAAGAACAAATATGTTCACAGTTGTCGATTTGTTCACCACACCAAATTTCATTGCATTATGACAACGTTAAATAAGCTTTTCAAAATTGAATTTGAAAGGGGTAACTGGAAAAGAGCTTTTATTATTTGTTTGTAAATTCCACAAACTGTTCTGGATTCCTCAGTTACTGTTGCGGATTCGGCAAAGTCGCCTATTTTTGGAGCGATTTTGAGCGGTACAGTGTTTTAGGTATTTGTTTGTGGAATCCAAAACAGCGAAGAAGATCAAAGAGAAATAGCAAAGTTGCGGATTCCGCGACAAATCTGATTTTGGTCTGTTGCGGAATCCGCTTACAATGCACAGAATGCACAGTTTGGCCTCGTAATGAAACTCTATGCTTGTGTAATATTGGTGTTTTTTACTTAGTTTCAGCTACTGCAAATGAAGCTAGAGATTTTTTTTTGTCGGAAACGCACAAATGTACCCTAAATATAGAATCTGAAATATATAATTTTAATTTGTACCAATGAATTGAAAAATGAGTGGCCTTAGTTAAATAGTTTAAAAAATTATGGCCCTAATAAACTTTGAAGATATTTTGGAAATCTTCCAAGAATGTTTTTGGAAATTTTCAAACAAAAAATTGACATTTTTGGCTTCCATAGTTTTGAAACGTGTCATTATGGTTTTGTAACGGACTATTTTGAGTTTAAAGGCGCATGTATGAAAATTTGAAGGTTAAATTTGCTTGGAAGAAGTGCATTCACTTTTTGCCTCACTTATTAGTTGAAGTCTTCAGTTTTTTAATAATTGTTTTTTATAATCGTAAAAATATTGTTTTATGCCATAGCGTGAACACTAATGAATTTCATATTTTTTGAATTAGTCAGGCAGGAGTGACTTCAATTATTTTCTGCAGATGATCAAACCGCACGTTTAAACTGCAAAATGCTGCAATCCTGCGTATGATCAAATTGCACGTTTAAAAAGTTCAAACATTGAATTAATAAAACTTCTTCTGACTTAATTGATACAAACTTCTAGACCGACGTTCGCTATGTACTAATTGAAAGACGTCTAACGAAAAGTAATTTGCAACAACTAAAAAAAAATTTTAAACAGGCAACCAAAAGTATTCATTAAATAATTTGATCTGAAAAAAATCGAGATGGTTGGAAAAGCAGTTTCTAAAAAAACTTAGCTCCAAGTATGAAACTATGCTATTAATTACCAGAGAACAACTCAGTTATTAGCGTATTAATTACGGAATCAGTATCCATTCGTTGCGTATTCCGTGTATGTTCCGCGAAGTAAAACATTTGGTCACGGAATCCTCAATATCGGTCACAATTTTGATAACGGATGCCGCAGCATTTATTTTAGCCCTTGGTCACAGAATCTGCAGCCAAAAACAACTTCAAAGGAATGCGGCATCGATCGCACTATTTTTTTTCGTCCAAAATAATTGAATCCGCACGGGCGAAACATACACACCCAGGTCTCATATTGAAGATTGCTAGCACTTTTTTTGTTGGGTTATGAAAATCTCTTAAAATTGAAACAAACTTTTCGAATGACTCACCTCCAGTATGCATGATAAGGCGAATAAGAGTCCACAGAAGGTGGCGTTGTCTTCGAGGTAGAGGAGGGCGATCACAAGGAACAGAATGGCAAACAGAGACAACACCCTCCCAAACACCAACAGACCGAAATCACCACTAGAGGAGGAAAAGAAGCAATGTGATTCACAAAAATTATGAAAAGCTGTTTAAAAGGCTTCTAAATGATAGGTTTTTTTCCTCATTTTTAATGCTTTTTTAAAATGTTGTTTTTTGAGCAAGCAAGGCAAAAGCATAGCCATTGTTCTTATGTTTTAAAAGCAATTTTAGTTCGTTCGGCTGAAGCTTCGTGCAGAAAAAGAAACTCAGAAGAAGGCCGTTGCTCGAAATTAATAGAATGTCTAAATTTTTTCGACGACAAAAATTTTTTGACAACATTTTTTTCGACAACAATTATGTTCACCACTGCTATACATATAGAGCTGGCTTTCGTTGAAAGTTTCAATGTTTTTAAACTGTGATAGAGATCTAGAACTATCAGCTAACACAACTTGTTGGCCCTGTGCATCCTTGAGGTCCACGTCGAATTCGATACAGACAGCAGTGCCCACTTCGTGTTTGAAGGAGAGGGGGACACTTTCCAATTGGATGGGGGAGCCACCTTTAGAGAACACACAGTACGTCCACAAACTCAAACTCTGGAAAACAAGAAAAACTTTAAATTAGTCAATGAATTGGTAAGTAGCTATAATGAGACGTTCGGACAGTTCGTTCCGACCCCATTATTCCGACTTGTTTGCGAGGCTATTATGGTGACGGAGAAAATTCACTCATTCCGGTTCGCTGATAAAACTAAGTCGCGCTGTTTAACAAACTGTAAGAATATTTTAACAACTTTGCCCTGTACAACTGTTTGTGGCTCTTATCCTTGTTTGTGCCTCCCCCACATTAAAATTTCAGTTTTGTAAAAACTGATTTTGCGCAATCATAATGCAATGAAATTTGGCGTGGTGAACAAACTAACTATTGTGAACGAATTTGTTCCTCAAACTTTACGTCGTAACATTTCGCGTTCAGTCATTATAACACGTAAGACAACTGAGAAAATGGAAAACTTGAAATGTGGGGAAGGGGGGATGGAATGGAAAAGAGCCCATTTGAAAACTGATTAACAGAACGCTTTCAAAATAAAACCCATAAAAAATTTAATCAAAAGAACAGAAATCGAGGATTGCTGTGCAAAAAAACACGTAATTTTCTGAATGCGATTATCATCGCATGTAACAGATGAAAAAAAAATAAAAATGAGAAAAATACCTGCCTTCAAAATATCCGTTAATTAGGCACAAGGCATTTCAACGAATCAAAATTGACCAAATCGATTAAACGAAAAATCTAAAACCAAAAAAAATTCGAATCGAAGAAATGTGATTCATAGTAATGTTCGCGTGCATTTTTGCTGTCAACTTGCAGTCGCAATGATCGAACTTGTGTGGAGCACTAACAGATACTGTATGTCAGCAAGAAGAGCAAACTGGAATGCTACTAGTATGTTTGGTTTGTTTTTTTTTTCTCATGAGAAATTATATGTATTTGTGACAGAGTTGTCTCAAGCCATAGTAACTTTTTTGAAGCCTAAAAACTAAATTTTTATGTTTTACAACACTATAGAGGTAAAATGAAACGAGGCTTAATTGTATTATCATAAAAGTGATATATGAAAGTTTATATTATAGTTAATTTTGGTTTTGTGTTTTTTCTGTCGCCTTGACAGCAACAATGCTGCTCTTGTCGTCACTTCTTGGTTTCTTTCTTAAGCTTGATTTGGTAAAACGATGTGATTCCAGCATTGGATATATCGCTTCAGCTGGGGGTAATACCAAAATACGGACTTTATCCCACATCGTTCTTTTTTGACTATGGACTAACGGCAATGCAGATCACATTTTCAACGGCGGATGTGTTCAGATAAAATAGGATAGATTCGGAGATGAACCTCATTTCAAAACTATACCTATTTTTCGGGAGCGACGACAGGCGAGTTGCATCAAAGGGAAGCCCATTTAGACTCAATGACTACGAGGTACCCCAAGATAACCAATTCGAAACTTACCAATTTCTCTCGATAATCCAGATGGAAAGCAAAACCTTAGAACAATTTCATTCAATTTTAAGCGGGCTGACAGCGCTGTGCAGTTTGAAAAAAATTTTAAATTTTTGCGCGCCGTTTTTATTGTTAACTTGACAAACAAGGACGCATAAACTGAGTTTTCCAAGTACAGATGACTTCTATAGATCAGCGATATCGTGTGTAAAGGGCGACAAAGACGCACAACTCTACATGGTGACGGGAAACGGAATGGCTGCAGCACCGGGGGGCACTCCAAAACAAAGAGGAGCCGAAAAGCGCTATCCGAGAGGAGTGTGGGCGACCATTCCAGAGGTGCGGAAAGGGAATAAACAAATAGAGATTCAACACGAGGGAGAGTGGAGAGATGTTAGATGAATGCTCGCACAATTATTTTTATCGCTTTTATTCCAAACGGTGAAAAGGAACGGATTAGTAAAATTAGCAGCGTCAATTGAAGCAACAGGCGCATAAAGATAAAAACCAAATTCTTAACTGTCAGTACGCTTATGGTCAGACCACTTTGATTCTTGATGTGAATAATCATTGCGGTTTCTCCAAGGTAGGTGCAAAATCAATGGCATTTTAAAAAAAGGTTGCGAGGAATGACTCCATGTCAGCCGAATTTCAAAAGATCATGGATTTAACCTTAGACAAATGGAAACGGTTGTTCCACAAAAAACGAAGTACGTTATTACGCTCCTGGTTAGAAAAACGAAACTGATTGACGAGCTACACTAGTTGAGATCCCGTTCGCAATTCGAATCGTTCATCGAGTCTATACATAGCCTCTGTAAGTGCCTTCCGACATTAGTGTAAAACTTGGCATCCCTTATGTCCTTTATGTTTAAAAAAAACAGATTCATGTGGCCCACGGAATAGCAAGTAGCTTTAAAAACGTTGAAGAAGCAAGTTGCCAACAGTTTTGAGGGAAAACACTTCGACGTGCGCAAAAAGATATGCATCATGTGCGACATTAACCACATTGGCAGTGTTAGAGCAACTTGGCATGGAATGTTGCAAATTAATCTTGTCTACCTCTCGTTTTGTAAACGCTGCGGAAAAAATTAATCGACAAACAAGCTTGAAATGCTAGCTCTAGCTTAAGAGGCAAAATGTTGGGAATTATGTATTTGACAAAAATTCACGGTGGTATCCGATCAAAAAGCGCTTGTCAAATTGCTGAATGGTAACTGCTGAGGATAAAACGTTAAAAAGAGCAATTCATTCCTTTTGACCTCGTATTCAAGGTTCCAATATTATTTATCAAGCATCAAGTGGATGAAAAACGCTGTACGATGAAACAATTACGGCGGAAGAAATAGCATCAATTGGATGGTTCCAATGATATGCCAAAGGCAAAATTTCAGCCATAAGTAGAAAAAAATTTTTCGTCCGATCAGAGCGGAGTATGCAAATACAACAGACAAATGCCTCCGGAAGAGGGCGGAAATGCATGCGCTACAACTTTTTGAATCTGAGGGTAAAAATTTGCATGTTGGATTTCAACAACAGAAGGGGTGCGAAAATAGATGGAACTATTACTGAGTATAATATGAGTTAAACCGTTCTACATTTTTCTATTATGAATAAAAATTGACGATTGCTGCACAATTCCATACAAATTGCTCGGACGATTCTTAGTTTATAAACATTTTTAAAATTTATTATGCGTTAAATCATTTCTTAAACAAACTTTTTTGTCATTTTGAATCAATTTTTGTCTATTTTTTTTCCATTTTTGTCCAACTTTACTGTTTTTTTTTGTTTCTTGTCACAGAGTTTGAAGAAGGTGATAAAAGGCAAATGATTTTCTAGTCTGTAAAATATTAGTTAAAGGCAGTGGACAAATTTTTGACTGCAAGATTCTAATCAAGTTGTCTAATTTTGGCTGAAAACCGACGCACATCCAGAACTTTTTTTTCAAGCGTGAGAGACAACAAGTATTTTGATAGTTTTGTGATGATGGCTGAAAAAAGAGGTAGTCAAAACCGGCTAGAAAAAATATAAAATCTACATCACAGTTCATTCCCTTTTCGTTAACGGTCGAAACAAAAAGTCGTTATTACGCTTCGGTATTTATTCTTAAGTTTTTTCTTAATAGCTTACTATAGCTTGAGGGTTTGTCGAAATAAATGCGTCGAATGTTTTTTAAACCCTGAAGAGTCTCTTCCAATTTGTGGACGCAACTTTCCTTTGATCACATTTAGAAACTTTGAAATTGACATTTTATCCCCTTAATTGGGAAGGATCATAGAAGAAACAAAACTGAGAAAGCCAGAGCTGGAAAATGAATTAAAGGCCTCATTGATCCGATCGGAGAGAAACTTTATCTCAGGTGTTTTTCATTTTTTCCCACACAAAATTAAGTACCTTAAAAATCATCAGAACGCTTCGAGTCACAACATAACATCTTGGAGCCATTTAAGTCGTTATTTTATCGACACAAAAAAGTTCAAAACCTTTTTCTCATTGTCTGCTAACTAATTTTAAAAAAGCGAGCAAGCGTTTATTGTGGCAACCAAAAAAATCATAGTTCAGAAACAAAATCTCAAAATTTAGCTGTAGAAGACCAGCTTTAGAAGTTTATTTCAACATTTTCCTACTCTGAAATACGCAAAAACTCTGCATATTCAACTACTTGAAAAAAGTTTGAAAAAATGTATAAGAGAATTTGTTTGAATTTTTGTAAAAAATCAATTTTTTGTCATCTTTGTCGTTAAGTTTTCAACAATTCGCGTTTTTGGAGAAGCTCCAGGAGATTTTGAGCATTGCCACTCCCATAAAGCTAAAGACAACTCAAGTTTGAAAAAAAAAGAAAAAAAAAGATTTTTTGTTTCGAAATTAATCCGTCTCAGAATCCATCCCAGATTGTTTTCACTCAAAATAGTTGGTGTTAATTTCCTGTTGGGGTGAATATTCTGGAAAAATGAAGGAATTCAAGATGTTCGAATATCAAAAATTGAAGAATCTCAAAATCAATTACGTTAAGAGTCGATACACTCATGGCTTTGCGCTGACTTCTTAATTTTTGCTAAATTGCTCAAGTTTTCGCATTGTTTTCGAATTATGTTTTCCACACAACCCATGAAGAAAAATGCATAGAAAATGCATTTTTTGCACCGAATTGTATGAAACGCATTTTTTAAATTGAATTTTTATTATACGCATTATTTTGTATGTAGGTCAACCCGGGTGATCTTGAAATTTTTGTGCTCCTTTCACGGCAGTCATTACAATTTGTTTACCTTTTCAAATGTGCCGTTAGAGTCTGATGTGTTCTTCAGGTAAAGTCCTCCGTCTAGGTTCTGCAGGATCATCATACAAACCAATACCAGGTAGAAGAACACCAACAGACAAACCAAGTTGTTCTTCCTACAAAAGCACAATTTGTTTTTGCCATTTGCACTACCTTCTATGCAATATTGTTTGTTGATTTAAGGTAACTTCGCCATATAGCTTACAATTACATTTTAAAAAGTTTGTAGTTAATGCAAAACTGTTTGCAATATCGGTGACTTTGAGCAATTTAATCGGTCAAAAACTCTAGCTTTCTAGGTTTTTTTTGGAAAGATTTTTTGAAGTAAAAATCAGTAAAACACAAATCCGACGTCAAAGTGAGGATTTTTTGTTAAATTGATTTTGTTCAGACTCGTTGATCGAAAAGATATTGCAAACAATTTGGCGATAAATATATAAAGTAAAAAAAAATCAAGTTTTCAATATAAAGTTTTTTCGGCCCATTCTTATTTTAGTCATCCAACCTAGAAACAAAAAGTAACTCCCCCTCCCATGCATCGAATTTTTAGTTCGGGAGCTATAATTTGCTGGTTACTATAGTAAAGGGCCAGTTTTTCTAATTTATAACCTACTCAGTTGAATCTCCCTGAAGAAACAGAAAGCAAATTGAGGTTGTAATCATAATATGACCCTTTCAGCCAAAAATGGAGCTCGCAAAGATATTATCACTAACAAAAAATATCACTAATCAACCTTGAATAATTAACCTCCGGGTTTGGCTTTTGGTTGGTTAATTTTAAAAAATCGTTTATACTTGATTTTACTTTTGAGCCGAAACCTTTTTGCAAATACCTAGGTGTCATTGTAGATGATAAGCTTAAACTTTTTCACCATATACAGAATGTTCAATCAAAACTAGGTCGTCACTGTGGTGTAATATCAAAAATGAGACATTATGTACCAAGATCCATCCTACTGAAATACTATATGTCAAATATCAAGCCAATAATACAATATGGCTTGCTCGTCTACGGCGGCACGAGTTTTTCTTTTTTAAACCCAATTTTGAATATGCAACGAAAAATTGTTCGCATGATCTGCTTCAAAAGGAAATTTGATACCATTACTAAATTCTTTTCTGATAATAAAATACTGACAGTTCATGAGCTATATGTGTACGATTTGATGAAGTTTTGCTTACGATCACTAAATCAAAAACATCCAACTTGTTTTCTCAATTCTTTGTTTACTTTGCCTACAATACGCGAATTTCAGAAGGTCGAACATTTGTTCCACCATTATTACTTAATTGCAATCCTAATTTGTTCAACGGGTAGACGTCAAGTAGGCACATACTGCGCCTTTTGTCTATCCCCTCCATTTTGTTGATTTAATAAATTAAATAAATTGATGCTTGTATTATCAACTATATGGAGAAATAAAACAATTCTTCTTTAATCAGAGTTTTTTGCAGTGATTTTTGTTCTCAAATTAACCATATTGACGCCCTTAAGATATTTATGGGAGAAAATCAGCAGTCAAATTATAGTTAAAAAAACAAAATACTACTTCGCACCAACAAAGTAACGAGTTTCAAAAATCAGAAATTAAGAACACTACTACAAAAAAAGATACAAAGCTGTTGAAAAAGTTTTAAAAATTGATTCATACCCTGGTTGAAATGCTCTCTTATTAGCCAGACTAACAAACTTGATTAATACAAACGGGATTTAGTTTTCGCGTCGAGAAAGGTTTTAGGTTTTTGCGGAGACAGTTAGAACATTAGATCCGCATCTGGCTTCTATTTTAACTTACCTGATACGAGCTCGACATTTTTTGTTATCACAACTGAACAGCATTTCGCTCTCTCTCTTTCTTTGTTTTTTTTTCCTTTTAATGTAGCCTTCTTGTATAAAGATTTAGTGTATTTGGTATCTTTTTCATGTTATTGTTCTGTATCCAGTTTAGTTAATATCAGTGACGGTACACTTGGTTGACTTTTTACTTCAATCTGCTGTGCATGATAATTTTACCAGAAAGTCAGTATTGATCATCAATGGAGTCAAAATTGGACCACTCAAAAATTAATGACAACAATGTGCCAGTTTATTTAAATAATTATATGTGTTATGTTTATACCTGGCGCATTCAGTTTTCAACCCGAACGAAGTTGTGATTTTATGTCTTGACTATAGCGACCACAGTTTAACTATACAAATCGTACAAATTTTTTCCGTGAAATTCGCGATCGAAGAAAAGTTGACCGTTGTTAGTGCGATTATAAATGTTTTTTCTTTTAAAGCCAAAGTTTCAAATATGTTTTTTTCTCTTCTCTGCTCGCCCGCTTTAACCGCTGTAAATTTTAAAATCTGTTTTACGTAGCACTGCGAAAATGGTGTGTTGCAAAAGTAATACGGGAAACCTAAAAACAACCAGACAATAGGAACTGTATTCACACTACCGGGACTGATTGCAGACTTCTGCGACCAACTGCCAAGCAATCGGGAATAATTTCCAGACTAACAAGGCCCTTACTTTTTGGTGAAGTTTCGAATTTCGAGAGCAAACAAAAAAAACTACATGGTATAAAATATCCCACGGGCTGCTTTCCAAGAATAGTTATAAGATTTGAAGGTCGCCTCGACGATGTTTTCTGCGGCCGAGATTTATAGTCTGAACAAGGTTTAATCGTCGCGAAAAATGCTGGAAAAATCAAGTTTTTTGTTGGTATAGTGTAGAAATTAGTCACAAATCAGCCTATAAATAGTTTGCAATTGTTTGCTTATTGACTTTCGATAGCCTGGAGTTAGTCAGTCGTAAAATTGTAGTAAAAAAATTGGATGTTCTGACAATCTAAAATTAGGTCGTGAAAACTGGAATAAAAACTCCAAAACTTCAATGATTTTAATAGTCTCCGTCTGTATAACTTAATCACGTGATTTAGATCCCTGGTTACACCCCCATGTCGGCCGAGTATTGAGTTGACTCAGGGGCTCGTTCAGCGCCTGGAATATATGGGTCCTTTGAGCGCAGTCTTCCACTGAAGCTTCCCGATTAGGTATCGAGCCATTTTCACCAATCAATCTCCTATGGCTTGGCATCCTGTTCATCTCGTACGGCTACATCTCCTCGTTGTCTGCAATTGGCTTGTTTCCAAATACTTGGATCGACATCACATCATTGAGTACCAGTATCACCTCAAAAAAACTACTATATGTGGCTATACACAAACCCAAGAAGTCGAAGTTCTGTCTCTCTATCGTCTCCCGCTAATGCAAATCATTGACATATCGTCAGTTATCAATGTACAAGCCGCACTCAGATTATACAGATAATGTACTTTATGGAAATGAGATAACCCATTTAGATACGTAAACCGAACTACATTGGATTAAACGGATTTTTACGCCAGAAACAAAATCAATTGTATTGCTTAAGAAACGGATTTAAATCCATTTAAATACATTTTTGCAAGGTAAAAAATAACCAAAATCTCAACAAAATTGATTCGAAATAATTTTTTTTTGTTTCGAAGCTTAAGCAAAGTTTTCTACTCAAGAAAATCTCAAGGAGAGCCACAGAGAGCAAAAGTCACTCGAGGAGAGGTTTGTACCGCAAATTTTTGCGTTTGAGGGATTCCCTTCCAAAGTGTGCTAGACTAAGGGTTTTCTCGGCCATGAGAAGTACAACTATGAAAAATTTTCTCGATTGTCATCTATATGATCAACTTTCTAGGCTCAATTTTGTTAAGCAAATACCGTATAATTAAAAACATCCAATACAAAAAAATTTTTGTGAAGAAATTGTAGAGATTAGTAATCCCAATACCTTATTATCAGGCCAAACATCAGAAAGAAATGTCAATTAAAAAGTAAGTTTTAACATTTTTTCCCATCATTTCTCTGTTGTTTGATAGTCTAGAAAATTTGAATATAATTTGTACATAATCTGTATAAAAAGATTAAACAAATAAGTCGTTGAAAGCAATTTAAATTGTTTTAGATCAATTTTCTTGTTAATCAAACCCGTAGGAAAATAAAATCAGAAAACGCTGACAAAAAAAAGGTCTCTGCCACATTATCTGTATAAAATTTATTGCAATCCATTTCTTGTCAGTATGGGAACTGATTACAAGGGGCGAGAAACATCTTCCGAGGTACATGATTTGAGACTGATTTTTTTTCCAGTTTTCAGCTTTTTTATCTCTCAGGTAAGAAAGCTTTAGGATAGTCTTGAGCAGATCTTAGTCTTTTCATTGCGTATTTTTTTTTCATCAATCGTATGCCAGGGTTTTTACGTCGGCTTCTTCAATATTTAAGAAAACTTTCAAAAAAGTTCCTTTTATTAAAGCAAGTATAAGTTGGGTGTTTTTTTTGGTGTAACTTTGGGTTTTTCGGATGTTCATTAAATTAAGAATTACCTTCAAGCAAATATAATTTACCCCTACGTTTAGATTTTTTCACCGAAGTTTATCATGTAAACAAACAAATTTCGAAGATAGACATGAATTTGTTCGAAAAAGTTTTTGACGATATGTGATTTCGTCGACGAAACTGCCTTTAATAGTAAATTAAAATCGTTAAAAAAATTATATTTTTCAAAGAGACAAAAAATTATTTTCGTTGAACGTACTTTTTCAAACTCTTAATTAAAAACAAAATATCATTTAACTTCTTAAGCAATATTTGGTGTGGACCAACTTCTTCTTACACATGCAGTCAAGCTGGTAAGAAGCTAGTTATAATTTTTTAAAGACCAATAATTCTTCTCTAACCGCCGCTTATTTTCAGACAAATATCGATCAATTTTTTTACGATCAAACTATTTTCAATGTGCTCTCCAGAAGCCTCTCATTTTGAACTGTTTTGAAAGTGTGTTGGAATTTTTACTTTTAAAAAATATTGTATGGGAGATTTTAAAAATGACTGACAACGATACTTCAACCCGTGCTCCATATTTTACAATTACCATCTAATATAAGTGTCTGTTTGTTTCTTAGATGTAAAGAAATAGTGTCTTGAAAAAAAATTGCCTCTTAAACTTTTATCCCATTGATATCAATCAAGCTTCGCATCTGGTGTCTCAAATTGAAAAAATGTTTTCTTAGTCTCAGAAACAAAAAATATAGTCTAACCTCCCCGCCGCTTTGGATAAAAGTTAGAGTCATTTTTCTTTGTCTGAGCGAATTGATAACGCGCACTTGTTCCAAAATTTATTTCAACTTCTAAAAAAAGTTTCAAGGCATGTGTTATTTGCGGGCGGTATTTTCACCAATATTCATCTTCGTTGCATTTTGTTTTCCATATGCAGGTACATATTGTGATAGATGGGTCGCTAAATAAACAAACAACATCCCAATATAATTTAAAATCAATTTCCAGGAAGATAAAAACTATCAAACAAACTATTCAAACAACAAAACGCTGGTGGCATTCGGAAATATGCTAAAACTTATGATAACTGTTTAAACTGTCTAATGCGTGACCCATCTGCCACAAAATACTTAAATAAGTGCAGATTGCATGTGTGCGAAATCCTCTTGGTGCAGTGATGCAGCCTGGAGAGTGACTCAGAGGGCCTACTGTCCGCAGGGATTCAACCCACACGATGAGTCATTCTGCGCCGTTCAGTGGGACAGGTCCTCACCAATCACAAGACAACATGTATGTTATACCACTCGCTTAATTTTAACTTTTAAAATAATAAGTGTTTGATGAGCTAATTTTTGAACAATATTGAGAATAATGAAAACTAAACATACCAATGTTTTTAGAAAACATTTTATTTTAATTTCTTCTTGATGCAATTTTCCGCTGATTGAAAAGTGTCTTCTTACTGTTCAGTTCGGCATAGAAGAAATTATTGAAACTTTTAAGATGTATATGCTCATGATGCGATTAAAATGTAACTTCTGGTTTTAAAAAATTATTCTAAGATTTTTATTGAATCGGAACCAACCCCAAATTTACTTCTGTACCACCAGCGGATTTATGGGGTGGGGCGGGATGGCGGACATCTTCTCCTTTTCAGGGTTTCGAGACCCCTGCCGACCCAGAGGGTCCCCCCTTTGTACTGTTTTGAGATATCTATTTTTTTTCTAACTGACCCTTGTTGTGATTCAGTTTTTTTAGTATGTTATAACCTTGACCTCTATTATCTAATTACGTACCAGTCAATGTTAACTCTACGAAGTCCAGTGGACTTCGACTCACTAGTTGCTCTTTTTAGATTACAGTCAGTTTTAATTCAACCAATACTTTTATTCTCTTTTAACCTTAGTTAGATACAATAGTTACCAGTGGTACATCTTAACTCTTTATTATGGCGCAGTCAACAACTGATTCGAACCTGAGGGGAATACCCGCCTTTTGGCCGAACCACACGGTAGAACCCCCCACCCAATGGAACAATTGGATAGACCAATTCCATTTGGCCATTATCGCGAAGGAAAATCTAGACTTAGATAACCTCAAAGAACCAATGGAAGGGGAGACGACGTTACCGATCCTAGAAGGTGCCCAGGAGTCAGAAACTGACCAACAGAGGAAAGCCAGGGAGGCCAGGAATAAAGAAACAATGCGAGTTTACGAACACGCTGAAGAGAAAAGACTAGCAGAAGAAAAAAGGAAATTCGGAGGAATGAGGTGATATGAGGCCGATAAAAAAGTAAGGTCAATCCTATACTTGGCCTTAGGAGCGGAAGGCAAAAGAGTTTTCGCCCAGAAACATCCAAGGGTAAAAATCCTAGGAATCTCATTCAAGGAATTTTACGAAATGCTAGAATTGGCTTTTATCAAACCAACCAACATAACATTTGAATGATACAAACTATTGAGCAGGAAACAAAAGGATAGAGAATCCTATGAACAATTTTGGGGCGCGTTATCAGATTTGGCGAGATCATGTGAAATTGGAATTAATGCAGAACAGGAGTGGATCAGAGACGTATTTATTTTTAACATGAAAAACTGCGACTTACAACGTAGACTACTTTCGGAAACTCTCAATCCATTGGATGCACTAAACCAAGCAATAATTGACGAAAAAGGCTACTATAACCACCTCAAACTGACCAGTATGACTAGATCTTTCAACACGACAGGAAATAGTGGGAGAGGGTATAAAAACTTCAACAACGTAAAAAAGGAACCAAGCTTGAACGTAGAAAGATCAAATACTTGTATGAAATGCGGGAATGCGTTTACCAAGGGTCATCTGAATGTGTGTCCGGCGAAAGAAATCGTGTGTAATATTTGTAAATATAAAGGACATTTTGGAAGACTTTGTAAATCGAAAGGAAGAAAACCCGCGGTAAATATTGTAGATGAAGCTGTAAATAGTCAGAATTGTTCATATTCCCCAGAAGATCTTCAGATGAGAAGCGAAGAAAATTTTTGCGGAGTGATTAACGCTTGGACCGAAGAGGGGATAAGTGATAACGATGACTATTCCGTTCTCAACATTAGAACAATCTACGATACCAATGGTTTGGAAACCAAGAAACTTTTCAACATCGGTTTGGGAGACGACGCGATAGTCAACTTGAACATTCCAGTGGATTCGGCAAGCCCAGTAAGCTTCCTGAAACAAAATGTACTTCACGAATTGAAACTGAGAAATCCACAGTTGAAGATTCAGCCAGTTGAGAAGAAAACTAGGGAACTATACTACGGATTCACTAACGACACAATCAACATCATCGGGAAAGTGGTAGTGAGGTTACAATCCAATGGATGGACCGCGGACGAAACCCCATTTTTTATCACTTCTGGACATGAGAGGAACATCCTGGGTAACGACAATCTCCCGAAAATTGGAATAGAGATAGCCCAACGACAGCCTCTACTACCCGTCAACAACATATCACGCCCAGAGTTGTGTAAGTTAAATAATTATTCAGACACGACCCTTAATCTGTATCATAGGTACAAAGGGCTATTTAACAGAGTGGGGAAAATACCATCGGACAGAAAAGTTACTCATTTCCATTCCCCATTCAAACCTATCCAAACCAAAGGTAGAAGAGTTCCCTTACATCTACTCGATAACGTAAAAACGGAACTAAATAGAATGGAAAAAGAGGGGCATATCATAAAATTGAACAAATGCGATGAAGATTGTTTTTATAAGCCCAATTGTGATTACAAGAAAAAAAGACGGTAGCATCAAGTTGGCATTAGATTCGAAACTATTAAATAATCAGATATTCAAGAACAAGTACCAGATGCCAAACATACATGAACTGATCGATAATATTGCTCTTCAACTGTCAAGGAAAGAGTCAGGGGAAGTTTGGTTTAGTAATCTAGATCTAAAGAACGCATACAGCCAACTACAATTATGCACAGACACTAGCAAACAGTGTAATTTTAGTATCGTGGGGGGGCGAAACCACTGGAACCTATAGGTTTTTAACTGGATTTTACGGATTGGGCGATATGCCAAACGAATTCCAGAGGGTAATGGATTCCTTATTGAAAGACATTCCTTTAACCAATTGTTATATCGACGACATTTTAATAGCTTCGAAAGGTTCTTTAAATGAACACAAAGCGATACTAACAAACATTTTAAACATTTTGGACAACAAGAATATGGCGGTAAAATGGGAGAAATGTGCATTCTTCCAAAAAGAAATAGAGTGGCTAGGTTTCAAGATATCAAAATCGGGCGTGAAACCATTGGTGGGAAAGTCAGATTCGATTAAAAACCTACCAAACCCCAAAAACATATCTGAACTTAGGTCTTTCTTTGGATCGATCAATCAGTATATGAAATTCGTCCCGAATTTGTCCGCTCTAAGTTCCCCCCTACGATCACTTCTTGTGAAGAAATCAGTCTACCAATGGAATGACGAACATACTAAAGCATTTGAAGAACTAAAACAACAGATAGTGAAGATAACAGAGAACAACCACTTCGACATAAAAAGGATGTCAAGACTAAAGACAGACGCTTCCCATAACGGCTTAGGAGCTACCCTAGAACAATGGAATGGAGAAAATTGGGTAACAATAGCATTCGCCTCCCGATTTTTAAACAACCACGAAAGTAAATATTCTACAAACGAACTTGAATTGTTGGGAGTAGTCTGGGCTACAGAACATTTTAAAAATTACTTGTATGGTGCCGAATTTGAAATTGTGACGGACCATAAGGCATTATTATCAGCATTAAATGCAAACCAGAGCAACAAAACTATGCATAGCAGATTAACCCGTTGGGTAAATCGACTGTTACCATTTAATTTTAAGATCAAACACATTCCGGGAAAAGAAATGGGATTTACAGATTTATTGTCGAGACTACCTTCAGGTAAAACACTCCCTATATCACACTACGATAGCGAATTTGTAGTGGCGACAGTACAAAAGATTGTAGAAAACCTCTCTGTAAATAACGATTGTAAAAAGAACAATTGTAAAAAGAACGAAGTGTATAATCCATTGGATGTAAATACGATTAGTAACTTGGATTGTAATAATCCAATGGGTGGAAAGAAAGATTTATCGCAAAGCATCCAACGGTCGTTCTTCTCGAATATTCTGAATTACGTAAACGACACTATCAGAATTTGTAATTCCAATCACTCGCGTTCAGAGTCTTGCACAAGCGGTTGTGTTCCTTTAAATTTATCAAAATTTGATTTCAATTATTTTTACTTATCAGACAAAATTTTTTTATTCTTTCTTGCCCAATCAGTATTATTAATCAATCAGTCATTAAATTCAGATCAGAAAAAACAGTTACAAGAATTTATTACATCGGTCAACTTGTTAAAAATTTCCCTCAGGGCAGAAAAGAAAGGAATTTTCTTGAATTTTAATAACGACATAATGTCAGACCTACACAAGACACTGTTGGCCAAATACAAGGGAGATCTCAGATTGCCAGACAACCCGTTATCACTCTCAGATCATTGTTCGAATAAGCTGATTAAACTCATGACGGACGAAGATAAAATCCTCAAGGAAGTAAAGAAGGCGGTACACGAAGGCAAACCATTGGACAAATTCGGAGCCTACTTAAAGAACTTCCAGAGGGATATACATGTGAAAGAAGGGCTGTTATTCAATGATAACAAACTGATAGTGCCGGCTGCATTACGATCACCTTTCTTGTCACTCCTTCACGAGACTCATCCAGGGCAGTTTGGGATGAAAGCCTTGGCAGAAAACATTTGGTGGCCACACCTATACAGAGAGATATACCATCATGGAAAGAATTGCACTCAGTGTATAATGGCCGGTAAGAACCTAAAAGTGTTACTAGGGACGAACAAGACTGAGAAATTACCGAATCTGACCGAACCAAATGAAGAAGTAGATTTAGACTTGCTGGCCCATTGGACAGGAGTTGGTGTAACGCAAAATACCTTTTGTTATGCATTGATCGCTTTTCAAAGTTTCCGTCTGCGAAGGTAGTAAACAACACCTCGACTTCTTCAATTTTAACCTTCATGACAGATTACTGCCATCTTCACGGATTTCCAAAGTCCATTAGAGCCGACCATGGGTCATGTTTTACTTCGTTTGATTTTAGAAACTTCTGTGAGAAGAACAACATTAATTTAATTCTATGTACGGTTGGCGATCATAGATCCAATGGAGTAGTAGAAAGACTCATTTACACGGTCAAAGCTAAGCTTCTGGCAATGTCGTTCAACGATCCAAAACCATCTTTAAATACGGCTATTGATAAAATTATTTGGAACATACGCTCGACGAAACAATCATCCATTGGATGCTCTCCTTTCTCAAAACATTTTAATAGATCTCCCAATACGTTCTGGAAATCTTTGGTCTCTCACGCAATTAGTTTAGATAAGGATAAATCAATCTTAACGAAGGACAGAGCACAGGACTGGGGGGGCAATGACGCGTTCGAAGATGGCTACCTGGAAGACAGAACAATTGAGGAGAGAGGCTATGAGAGCGACCCTGCTGACAAAATAGATAGAAATCTTCAGCGAGCCCCACTGTCTAATCCTTTCAGCCAAGGAGGTAACTGGTTTAGGAAAACAGTTAACAGGAGGGAAGAGAACCTTATTTTAAACCACTGGGGAGTAAACCTTTGTCAGACACGAGACATACGGTCACATTAGATAACGGACATGTGATAAGAAAATCTGACTTAGCTTTTAACAAAACGAAAAAGAAACTCCCCTTCCAAGAGACGAGACTCAAATACAGGAGGCCCTTCGATGACTAATACACCAACGGATGGAAATTCAAGCAAAAAGAGGAGAACATTCATCACGACCTCGAAAGGTTCAAAATTCGACTTTAATAATCTAGATTCGTCGTTAGTGTTAGACCTTTGGGATAAAGTCATTGACGACTACTTGGGTACGGAAGCGGAAACTGTATATAATACACCGACTGTTAACCTTCATAGTGATTTAGATCAACCAAGGAGTACCGTAACAAGCCAGACAAATACGCAGACAACAATCATTTTACCAACGGGAACAGTTGACGACTCAATTCGAGTGGATAGTTCTCCGGAGAAGTCAGTGGAAACATCAAAGAGCCCGATACCCGCAAAACTTCGTGTAAGAAGAAATCCAGGCCCCCCGAAATTCTATGGCGATAGACGGTTTATCGACCAAGTGACGGTCGGTACGGAGACAATTAGTGCAGTAGACTCCGATGACGAACCGCTTATTACGTTTTCCGGTGCAAAGAGTCCAAAACAAAATCCTTCATTCTGTACGACGTCCCCCTCGGATTATCTTACACCCATTGATGAGATCCCACGTCACACGATTTTGGTTGCTGAAACCACACAAGACGATCTCTCAACACCTTCCTCTCAGGCGACAAGGACCGTATGGGTATCGCCACCATTGGTAGAAGTGACCAGTAATACTCAGGATGACATCGATAGCGACATATCCTCGGGCATCGATACCGATGTAAGAATAGAGGCAGATAATTTCCATACTAGATACAACTCTACGGTCTCAAACTCTGAAAACTTTTAAGCGGTGGTAATACGACATGTTACGTATTTGATTTAACTTTTATCCATTGGATACCCAGAATTTTTTTTATTTACTTAGTTAGTGAGTTAGTTAGTTTGCTTTAATTGTACAAATGCTACATAACCCCAATTGTACATATCATTTTGTACATTCAGTGTTGATATCTGTGTAAACCTGTAAGTAGCCTGTATATATTACCATATAATTACCTCCACTGTAATTTGTACTCTCTGTAAAAATCCATTGGTGCTAAATGCGGTTACGTTTTGTTTCTTCTTTGGCCCTGGTGGAGCGAGGGGAGATGGAGTATATGTGTGATATTGGCTACATCGTTGAGCGGGCAGATATTAATTTTTGTGCACTGGGGAATGTTGTGATTCAGTATTTTTAGTATGTTATAACCTTGACCTCTATTATCTAATTACGTACCAGTCAATGTTAACTCTACGAAGTCCAGTGGACTTCGACTCACTAGTTGCTCTTTTTAGATTACAGTCAGTTTTAATTCAACCAATACTTTTATTCTCTTTTAACCTTAGTTAGATACAATAGTTACCAGTGGTACATCTTAACTCTTTATTAACCCTAGAATTTTTCTAAGGGGGCTTTGTCGCCAAAACATGCTAATTTTGAGAGGGGGGTATTACGTTTTGGTCAAAATTTTTCTTGAAGAGCTCAGAATATCAATTAGGTCGAACTTCAAAAAGTAGTAGTCAAAATTTTCGAAGTTTTTCGAAAATCCGCCCCACTTGATAAAATCCTAGATCCACCCTGCTCTGTACACAGCCAATTACAATGAGTTCAATGTTTTATTGAAAGGTTGTACCGAAAACATTCATAGTTAGTTTTAGCGGAAAGCTTTCAAAGGTTAATTTTTTTTTCGGAAATTTTAGAAAGAAATTGCGAACTGCAACAAAAGTAGAGTAAGAGGAAAAGGTGTAGACAATCAGTCCAAAAATTTTGATGAAAGAAGAAACTTCAAATGCCGAAACTCAACACTAGCAACACAAGATATTTTAGATAAACGTAATCATTCAATAACGATCTGTTACATTTCACCAAAAACAAAGTAAGATGAGTTTTTTGACAGGACTAATTTCAATAAACACTTACTTCAAAATTGATATCAATGCTAGCAAAGCACAAGGGAGAGAACTCAATTAACAGTAGCGAACGCTGAAACTAAATTTTATGTAAAATTTGACTGCTTCTTCACAAAAATATGGAAACATAAAAGCCACAATTGATTTACCATTGGTAATTCTGATTGTGCAGTTGAGGTTAGTCTATATGGCGTTAATGACCAGCATGGTGTGTTAGATAAGGAAAAAACCACCGTCAGAAACCCTGTCAAAACAAATGGAAAAGCAGTGTTTAAAAAAAAAAAAAAACGTTCAAATTGCACAAATTGATAACTGAAACATGAAAAAAATATTGATAACTGAAATACGAGACTGATTTTTGATGCAAAAATAGTTTGTCTGATAGAAAATATAAAATCACCTTAGAGAACATTTTGCCCGAGAAAAAATCATACAAAGAGAAAACCAAATTAGTTATTAAAATAAATAAAAAAAAAAGAGAGCGCGAACCATTGTGAATTTCGGAACTTACATCAGAACACCAAAGAATCCAAGCTGCTGCTGAATAGTCAAACCCAAAAGTTAAAAAAAATCATAATAATAGAGCACGAGAAAAATTGTCATGAAAACAATTTTCATGCCAAAAATAGCGAGAATTAATTTTTTTGCAATTTCTGTGCCCGCTCAGATCTCCTAACGAAAATAATTTTAATCCAAATCCGTAAGTTAATAAGAGATATTTCTCGGCAAATAAATCAGTCAATAGATTAATTTCGGCATTTTTCTATTCATCAGAACATCATATAATTTTTTATCATCAGCTCGTTTTTGGTACAAATCGGCGCAAGCTAGCCACAAGAACCGGTCGGTAATGTCCTGAAACAAATTGCTCTTTTTTGGCGGTCAGCCTTAATCAAGGCTGAACCAAATTAGAACCAAAAAACAGTTAAAAGAGAATATAACCCCCGTTTTTAGTATATTAAAACATGGACAAGTGGGGGACTCGAACCTACGTCAACTGTTATGTCACACTTATAATCGGCGTTAGCTTGGGCCACTCGGCCAACTGTGCTTGTTTTTAAATGCAATTATACTCTGCTTTATATGCATCTATACTCTGTTTTATATGCATCTATACTCTACATTTGCGTTGCAACATCCTCCCCCCTGAAGAAGGAAGAACCGAAGCGAGCTTAACGGTCGGCCGAGTGACTTCACGGGTTGCGGTCTTAACAAGGGCAACCGTCCTGTCCGTAGTTTTGCTTGACGAGTCGATCGAGAGGGTATTAACGACGCGGGCTATCGGGCTCAATCACCCACACTAGATCGCCCGTCTTAAGAGTGAAGTCAGATTGAGTGTGCCACTTGACAAGCTTATTCAGCGAGGGAACATATTCGCGAAGCCAACGAGACCAAATCGCGTTAGCATATGGCTGCGGTCGCACGTACTTTTTTTTGTGATCGAAGTGCTCCCCGGGTAAAAGCGAAGGAAAGCTTGTGGCATGTTGTCCAAGCAAAAATTTTTTTGGGGTTAACGCTTCGAACACACGTGAATCAGTACTAACGGGAGTGATTGGCCTCGAATTCAAAGCCTGCTCAATTAAGCAGAGTGTTGTTCCTAACACCTCTTCGATGACTCGCCTACTGCCTAGTATATCGTAAAGCACGCGCTTCACGCTTCGGACGAGACGCTCCCAGGAGCCGCCTTGATGGGGTGCGCCTGGCGGGTTAAATTTCCAAGTAACACCTTTGTGTGCAAAAATGGTCGGAGCCATGCCATTCCAGCTCTTGATGCAGGCAAGTAATTCCTTTTCCGCACCAACGAAGTTCGTGCCTTTATCCGACCAGATCGTGCTTGGTGTACCACGACGCGCAATGAACCTTTCAATGCCCATGACACAAGAACTGGTGTCCAGAGTTGGTACAATCTCAAGGTGTACAGTCCTGGTGGCGAGGCAAGTAAAAAGAAATCCCCTTCTTTTTTCGGTGCTTCTGCGAACCGGAACGTAAAGCGGTCTTAAGTAATCCACACCCGTATGATTAAAGGGTGGTTGCTTATATCCAGGACGTTCGACAGGTAAATCGAACTTAATCGGCTGGATGGTTTTTGCTTTGCGTTTACGGCATGTTACACATTGATTTTCGATAGACCGAAGTAGTCGACGCAACCCAAGTATTGCATATTTCTTATTTAGAACAAGCGCATGTAGTCTAGAGAGATGGAATAAGAAAAATGTACGGAGAAGACCAAATTAAAGGCTGAAATATTCATGATTTTCTACAACTATTGGAGCATTAGGGCATTTTTACAACTATTAGGTTCTAAAAAAAGCCTGCTTTTTAACGTAATGAGTAACTTTTTTAATGATAGTAAATATTTTTACAAAAAAAAAAAAATTCGATATACGTTTTTTTTCATGGCCATTGGGAAAAAAACATAACTGGCCTGTTAAATTATTTGATCAAAATTATCAATCCAGTAAAATGTAATTCTGAATATGAAAACTTTTTTTTTGAATTTTTGTCAAATTCAACACATTTCTAGCCGTTCTAAAATATGCGAAAGTTGTCCCTACTGATAAAAGACGCAAAAAACAATTTGTTACGATTACCGTCCAACACTATTCTTCAATTATTTCAAAAAAAAAAAACAATCAAAAAACACTTGTTAAATTTAGTGCATATTTTTTCATCTCAAAGAAGCATTGTAGATATCAAAAGAAAAGATTGATGTGGAAATTGATCATTTTGAAAATTTTTTGGGTTGCAACAGTCGGCAAATGCCGTTAGAGTCAGTCAATCACTCCATTCTACTACAACAGAAACAAGGCTTGCAAGTTGTTAATGACTTCATAAAAATATATCTGCCTGATTGTAACAAAATTTCTAGTTTCCGACAATCTAGGATATAGTGTTAAACAATTAAGACACGGAGTGCCAGAAATAATATAACCTGTCTGTTTTTAAAAACTAACATTTAACAGACACATTTAGGAAAACTAATTTGATTTTATAAACTGGAAAACAGATCTCGTTGCCTTATATTAGAGAAGAACTGCACTTTTTTAACATTGCAGCACTGATAAATTTCAGGCGCTAATTTTCACAACGAATTAAAACTCTAAGGAAATTGCTATGCATTAATGGAAAACTCGAACAATTTGATCCCAATTTTGTACTCCTCGTGGGATTTTCTAAGCCAAAGAATGTCGATGAAAACCTCGGTAACCATTGTTGAGCCGCTGTTCTACTATTGAGTCTGTATTTGTAGAACTTCAAACAAAACTACATTGTTTAAGTCGCAAAAACAATAGCAAATTGTGACGCGCTTCATTGATAGGTCCAGAAACTTTGAAGAAATTAGAGCCCTTAAAGGAAAATGAAAATTGCACCCCCTATGAAATAATTACATGTGTGGAGCAGTTATTCAAATTTTTAGCCAAGCTTTTAATATCAGAGCACATAAGCGACTTCGTTAATGGTTTCAACTTCAAAAAAGAAAATGGGTTTTAAGTGTATAAGCAGAATAACAAGTTTACTAAGTGAAATACGCTTAACAGCTACAAGTAAGAAAAATCTCAATTACAGTTAGGATCTTTTACAACACAATTGCTAAAACATATTTGGAAAATTTTATGGTCGGTCTTCAATTTTTTATATCAACAATGAGAAATCGAACCTTGATAGTTGTTTTTATCAATTGAAAGATGAAAATTATTAGATTTTGAGGCGTTTAGAGGGTTATTTTAGCAATTTTGTTCATCTGAAAATATTTTTTAATTTAATTTTGATAGTTTTTTCTTTTTTTTTTCAGTTTTAAAATTTTGAAAACAAAGTAGTATAAATAAAAATATTGGCAAAAGGTTGTAGTAAAATTAGGTAAAGCTTTTATACGGCGCTTTCTAACATGCTATAAAGTAGCTTTCAGCGTGCGTTTAAGTTCGGTGCTCGGTAGATGATGAATAATACAAAGTTAACTGTGTAACAAAGTGTTTTATAAACTGAGAAAATTTTATAAATATTATTATCATCCTGAAGTGTGATTTTTTCTAGCTATAGCTATACGGGCATAAACTTGAAAAAAAAACTATGTTTTTAATTTAAAAACTTTTGTTGTCAATAGAAAAAAAATGTTTTTCCTGATTTCTGCATGAAAGAATAAAACAAATTGGTGTTTTTTGGGTTTTTTTTGCCCTATATTGCCAAGATATCGTAGAACCAAAAAAAATTATCCACTTTGGGCGTCCTAACTTGTTTTTTGACCTTACACAAAATAATATGAAATATTCCCAGTTTCCGTTCCAAGACATACTTCCATAGAAGGTAACTTATGTCTGAAATAAAAATATTAGGACTATTGAAGACTAAATTCAATAGTATCAATTGTCGACAAACGTATATTGCGTGAGAACGTAGTCTCAAAGACTTAGCTGCTGGTCCTACAAGGTCACCCAAGCTATATTTGGCCTTTAAAAGCAAAACTTCAAAAATAAAAATAAACAAGAAAAACATATTATGTATACTAGTTCGAACTTTATCGCGGATTAAAACTCCAGCTGGACGACATTGCTTTCATATTTATTGTAAGTTCAATAGCATAAGTACTGTTCCAAACTTAATTCCAGAGCTTAATCCAGGCTTAACTAATGAACTATTGTGTGAATTACTTGGCTATGACTTACAAGTGAACCTTCGACAATAAGCGCTGAGAATGTCATCCGGGTCATAGAACTTCTAATAAATTGACTATGTTTGAATTATCTGCAGCCAAAAAAAAATTTTCGTTGCTTTTTTGTTGAAATCTGTATGCTCGAGTTAATTGTCTGCAAACATTTTGAAATAAAAATAGGTTAAAAAAGCAAGCAAACACCAGGTTGGTTGATATTTTTAATGATAAAGATGAATTGACCCATATTTTTATAGATACTGTTTATATTCCGATGACGCTCACCCTCGCGAGGTGCATGGTGACTTTTTCTGTGCCAGAATTTAGGTTTTTCAACAAACCAAAGCACGATATCAAGTTTGATATCATATTAAAACCCTACTGGCGGTAATTCTCGGTTTTAAAAACCTTGCGTTAAATGATTTCTAAAATTTACCTGTTCAAAAAAATTGCTCTTAGCTTTGAAGTCAATAACTTGAGCCTCAGTTTTTGCAAAGCAAATAATTGGACGGCGAAGAACTAGTGTTAAAAATTATACCTAATCTGTTTTTTTTCGGGTTGAAAAGGAAAAAATATGATTACATACTGAAAAAAAAAGAAAATGTTCATATCAACGATTACACATAATTCAAAAAAAGTCGATTGTAAAGAATCATTTTTTTCAATGGGCGCACTATCCGGCAGGATGGCAACTATTTCTGAAACATAACAACCGTTAATTTGTATCCCCCTTTTTTATCCACTCAAAAACAACCAAGCCGACAAAATAGCCCACGCAAATTAAAATATTCCATCTGATGAATGAAATTCAGTTCAAGGCGTACAAATTTCAGCGCGCGTTTTGTATCCACCCATCTTTTGAAATATCAAAGCGAAAAAAAAGCGATGTTCCAGGATGACTCGGCACTGTGGTTAAAAAAGATGACTTATGGTCTAAGGATCAAGCAATCAATTCACGGTGGATCAAATCATTAAAATAAGCTCCAAATCGATGAAAATTGCAAAAAGTCCCCCAAAACACCAAAAAAACTTGTTTTTGGTATGGGGGCTCGGTGAGAGAAAAGGTAAAATTATTGTTGTATTCGCTTCTACCAATTCCCAAAAATGGTAACTCTACGATGTCTATAAGTCCAAAAACTTACGTGTTTTTAGAATATAGATAAAAAATTCATTAAAAAGCCGACAATTTAACAAAATTATGCCGGCATATTATCGAGCTGATATCTAAGAGCTTAAGAGTATAAAAGTATAACCAGCCAGAGAATAATAGTTATTAACAACATCTGAGTTTTTGTAAGAGTTTGTGATTATAAGGACTTTTTCATTGAGTTCGCGGTAATTTTTACAGATTTGATTTGTGTTACCGCTGCTCAACTTCAAAAAATTGAACATCGGATTGAAAAAGTCGATCTAACCATGTTCCATACGAATGGGGGGTGACTGCCCTGGAAAAGTGACGCAATGCCGTTATGCCAGCCTTCAACTTCATTGGTTGTTTGAATGAGTCATGCCGCTTCTTTATCGTTGTTATTTTAGAGAGCCGCGCTGTTGTCGGCCAAAAGTTTCTCTATTAAGATATTCATGGTGAAAATATGATGCAAATTTATCAGTTTTCTCGAGGATATCGGCTCATATGTCAATTTTCTGGGTGGTTTCTCAAACTTGGTCAAGGAATAGAGGGAACGCACACTCGATATCTGACAGAAGAACAATTTTGAAGCTTGGATCGTTAATGAGTTTATAGGTATCTTAGCATTGTTTTCTTAGGTGTTTTTCAGACCTATCTCTGCGACTTTGCAATGTTTTGCTTAGATTAAATAGCAGCCTTTGTTTTCAGTTTTTCTTAAGACGAAAAAGTACCCAGGCGCGCTTGCTCGAAGACAATAGCAATTTAAAGAACCTACTGTAAGTGGACTGAAAATATCTATAGATTTCTGTCTCAAAAGAAAAGATTGATATGGAAGCAAATAGCATTTAAGAATGAATTTCTCGTTCTCCTCTTATCCGCTATTATGTACAAAAAAGGCAAAAACTTGTCGAGAATTCGAAATGATGGTTGGTGGATCAAGTCACTTTGAGTGGTTTTGCCGATTAAGGGTTCTTTTCAACGCTGCACGTGAAGGAAATTAAAGCCGAATTGCGGGATTTTCGTTCACTGCCTGAGGATTTGCTACTATCTACTGGTTCTTACAAGGTTGATTTGAGTTTTTGAACTTTTTTTTCCATTTGACTAACTATTTCCCTTGCTTCTACACGATTGAACTCATGTGTTTCTGAATGAAACAAAAATTGGTTTTTCGAACCTTTATGTGAACATCATTTTTTGCGCAACGCTACTGAGTGTTAGATTTTTTATCACGTTTTTCAGCGAATTCGTGCACATTTACGATAACCAACTTTCTGCTGTGTTGAGTTTTGAGATATTTAAAATCTTGTGTCAATTGGGACGTCTTGCTATGGGATAATTTGGATTGAGATATTTTTTGAATGGGATAATTTGCCCGGTCACTTTTTGCTGTGTTTCAGAGATATCGAGCTCTGACTCTCAGAGGCTTGCCTCCCTCTGAAATATGCGACAAGTATGGGGTCAACAGAGACACAGACATGTTCCAGATATGTGATGCCCTGCCAACTGACACTGTGTCATGCAATACATACACTCGGTCTAAATCTTTGAAGTTCATGACATGTGACGAGATTGAAGAAAAATATGGGGCTACGAGTGTGAGTATTTCTAAACTTTCAAATGAGTATATCTAACCTAACTTTTTAAAAATCTGGTTGTGAATTTCTAACCTTTTGTCAAAACAACTGTGTCATCAATTTTTATATAGCTAAAAGAGTAGTGAGTTTATGGGGGCATTTGAGTTTTTCTTTGTAAATTGCGCTGTCAATTGTAAATTATCCGAGCTCTTACAATTAACCATGAAGTTACTAAATTGACTAAATTTTCTACGCCGCAACTTTGGAAACAAAAAACAGGTCAAAAAAGGTGATCTGAAAAGTTTCGACCAGAGTCGTTTTTGAAAGTTTCGACCAGAAAATTGTTTTTGGAAAATTTCGACCAGAAAATTCCATTTATTCGCCGCGCTCTTCCCCCTCAACTGTATCATATGTTCATACTAAAAATTTAAGGGTCGGCCTGCCAAAAATGGAAGATTTAAAAAAGTACCAGCCAGAGGGGGAACTTTGTGTTTCCAGGAGATCATGTGGATGAGTTTTTCAAAAGAGTGTTTTAGACTACTGAAATGGCGTCCAGTACTCCAAGCCCTGTTGCAAGTAGACTTCTACCCCTTACATTGAGCTCGATCACTTCCAAATTGAATCCGACTACCTCCAGTCCCCTAAAAACCAGTGCAGAAAAATCGGGTCTCTTGTTTCTTAATATTAAAACCTACCTTCTAAGAAACAATTTGCAGAAATTTTTCGAAAATCTGAAAGTTTTTAATATAGAGATTGCCTTAAAAAAATTCAAAAATTATCGTTCTAAAATTGCTCGAAAATAGAGAAAAAACGATCAAAAAATTAAATCCGGTTTTTCTCGACACGGAAGTTTTTTTTCAGTCATTCAAAGCACGACCAGAACGGCTTTAATATGATATATCACTCAGCCCAGTGCGATGATTACTTGAAGTACCTGATTTTGCATGGAAATAAAAAAAAAAAGAAAAAAAGAAAAAAAAAAACTAAAACAACCGACTACAGAGTTACTCCCCATTTTCAATGGTCCTAAAAATATGTAAAAGAGCGTCAAAAAAAACTACTCACACCAAGCTGTGACTCAAAATTTGACATTTATTAAGCTTAAATTGAAAGTTTTTCAAAGAGTTTCTTACCCTATTCTTTGGTATAACTTACCCTCCCGTTTTGATATCTAAGTGATAATCATCGCTGGCTTATAAAAGTCAGAGTTTTCCATGGCTGACTCAGCTTCTGATGAAGTCTAGACAACAGATGAATCAGTGCTGAAAATGTCAGTACCGAAAAATTCCTGATGATTCATCTTGTAAATCACTCCGAATTTATGGTATCAGCGCTTCATCATTTCTGATTTTCAGACATTCTGGAAAATTCAAAAAGCAAACGGTGTGATAAAAGCACCAAAATTAAAGCCGATAACTTAAGCTCATTCATCATTGATAGGCAAAAATGACTCAAAAGTCAACCAAAAATGTTGGAAATAAAAAAATGTTCTTTTTCCCAGATGGCGCTCAAAAAAAAATGAAAATTGAAGTATTTGGTTTGAAATTAAATTTTCAGGGTTTGAAAAAAAGTTTCCCGGCTCATACTTCAATAGTATTCCTGATCGTTCGCTTTACTCTATTTTGAACCAGTTTTTCTCGATACTATTGTTTTGCCGACTAATCAATTTTCTACAAAATCACCAGCCTTGAAATTATAATTCTTTCTTTCTTTTAATTTTAAAACAGCTTTGCAAGTGTATAACAACTTCGAGCAGAATCTAGCGAATGATAAGCAAAAGACCCGTTAATACGTCTGAACCCGAACCAGTTACTAAAACTACTGTGACAGCTTCTGAACCAGTTGCTGAAACTACTGTGACTGCTTCCAAACCAGTTACTAAAACTACTGCGACTGCTTCGAAGCCAGTGGTTGAAACTACTGTGACTGCTTCCAAGCCAGAGAGTACTAGTGGTGAAAGGATTGAGATTGACATTCTTATTGTGAGAACGGACGAAGATGGTGGCACGGTGGAGGAATCTGAAGATGAGTTTACGGTGGGGATTTTGATTTCAGTCTACCAAAGAAAAAAAACGTTCATAAACAGTCAAGCTAAAATTGGTTACCCAATATTTTTCTTGGAACTATTTATTTATGTGAGTCTTATGAGCTCAATTTAAGTAGTTTGCCTCAAAATGCTCAATGTTTTTGTTGTAATTAGTTCGAAAAACTTCTAATATTACAGCAGGAATGAAAATCGAGCTTGTTTATAGGTCGAATTTTTGTTTAATTTCTACCAAAAATGCATTCATTTCGAGTTTTTTTCCCTTATTTAGAAGGATATCAAAAAACCGTTATCAATTCTCGCTCTGAGACGCCTATAAAAACAGGTTTAATCTAGTCATTTGTCGCTCTCTCAAGTTACGTTTTTGTCTAAATTTCTTAAATTGTAATTCCGTTCTTGAAATGATTTCACTTGGAAAAAATTTATTATTAATATTCCGTTTTAAGTTTTGTATTTGCTGGAATATAAGTAAATGAATAAATAATTATTATTATTCAACGCTAAAATCTTCATTAAAAAAACTGATTCCGTTATAAATTTTAGATACAGAACAGCTAGCAAAGACAGCTGAGAGGATTTTCTTGATTTTTGGAGCATGTCTAGCATGTAAAACTTAGATCCAGCTTGTTTTGCCTCAACAACGGCAAGTATACCTTCTTATTTTTTGATGCGTTCCAGGTCATTTTTCCTCTTTTCGACATTCTGAAATTGTTTTTCCTTTTGATGGTCTGTTTTATTATCAGAAGTACCATCTAGTTAGACATTATCCCACGTCTTGTCACATACCAGCCTATTCAGCAAAAAACTGACAGACCTGATATTTCAGTGGCCTATTTTCACGAAAGCGTTACCACTGTAGATGATGTTTTATTTATTGTCAATGCTTCAGTTCTTTTCTTTGTAGCTAATTCAAGATCTGAACAATCGCTCCGATGGCCGCGATGGATCTCGTAAATGTTTCTTTCAAACGTTGAATTGGGTGTGAAAACGCCTCTAAGTTCCTCTTCCAAAGCATTGAGGTCCATTGTCTCATAAGACAGGAAAAAAATGCAGCTTTGGTTTCGAGTTTCGTAAACGTAAGCCATTGATCAGGAGGGTTACCGTAAAATGGGCTTAACTTGCCAGTTCACAAATGATTGGAATCAATTTTAATTGGCCGGCATTTTTGTGTTCCACTTCTCAGCCAATCATCGTTCTTGATTTCTGAAACTGATGCTGAAAAACTGAGAAACCATAAAAAAACAACTTGAGTGTAATACGACACCAATCTTTGCTTCCTTATACGCTCCGCCTTCTTTTTACCAATTTTCCCCGTCTCTACTCCGCTGGTCAAAATAGGCGCACTCCCGCTTTTCCGATATTAGCCTCCTCTGATCGCTCAGCAACCGTATGTTCTCCCTCGGAAGGTTTCGTTTCGAATCCGCCGGATGGCTTTGCTCCGACTTCTGTACTCCCTTTGGCAAGTGGCGTACTTGCCACGTTTCTATGGCCAGGCCCAGACTCCAGCTCGTCACTCACAGCTCCCAGTCCAGCATATTGCGTAATCCGCAATGGCTCGTATTCGGAATCCGACTCGGAGCCGTCATCGTTGTCCCAATTTTGCTACCTTAGCCGCTTTCTTAAGGCTCACATTTGCTTTTTCTGCCTCCGCTTTTTTCTGTTCGATTCTTTTTTCTACATCAACCATCGTCGGAGGTTTTGCCGATACATCCTTTGCGAATTCCGATACAGCCGAGTTTTGTGCTTTTTCCGCGACTCCATTTTTTCTAAGCACAGACCCATTTGCTAGAGTTAAGTTATGTTTAGATTCACTAAATACTTTTTTTTAGTGGTCTATACCTTTTATTGCTATCTTTGATGCGTTCGAACAAGAATTCCGTCCGCCGTTCGAACAAGAGTTCCGTCCGTGTTTTTCTCTCTCCTGGAGTTTTTGGTTGCATCCGCTGGCGCCGTGCCCATGTCAGCTATGGACACCAACGGGTCCTCCACGAGTTTCCTTGGATGGTTTATGTGTTCAACGTCATAATCGGCGTCTGACCTATCCTCCCAATTAGTCATCTCTGGGTGCGGAAGATTGACGGCCCGCTGGTCATTAGAATCTAAAAAGGCAGATTTTCGTTTCAATACCATCTCCCAATTTAGGTTTTGCAACGATGGCTTTTGTGTAAGATTCCGAAGGACAGTATTTGTCTCCCGGCCATGATGGATGTGCTTCGAACGGCGTTATTTTGAGTGTAGCATTAGCAGCAAATCTAAGAGCACTAAGCGCGCGTTCTACCATAGTTTCGTGATTACCATGATCTTTTTCTTTCGCCTAGGTTAAAACAATTTTTTTCAGACTGCCAATTGTGCGTTCGACACATTCAATGGTTCGGTGATTGTATACGGGGGAATAGATAATTTTTATGCCCTTGGAATTACAAAATGACTTTTCCGCTTTTGACGTAAAGCTGGACCCTTGATCCATGAAAATTTTTCTAAGCACACTTTGATGAGAAATCTATTGTTTCATAAACTTTAGAACTTTATCGCTTCTATTGTTCCCGCAAATCATTGCCGATGGCCATCGCGAAAACCAATCAACCGCCGCAAGAATGTATTTATTCGACTCATTTAGATACTCAATTTGACCCCAAAAATCTAATTGCAGGCCATCGTTAGGCTCCCTAGGTTCGTAAATCTTCCCAATGTCACCTTTGGCGCACATTGGTTTAAGGCTTTTAACTGCTTCGGTGCATTCTTTGCACCCATCCGAGCCCGCCACCAAACTCCGGTGGATGAGGGGAAACACACGTCGCTTGCCGCATCGAACATTTTTGTTCGGTCAGGATGGAAACAATGGATCCCGTTGACCACCGCTTTCCTGAGAGGAACAGGAATGACCAGTCGCTCGTCCATGCACAGGCAATTTTCACGGACGTGAAAATCATGGGTGTGCTGTCCCAAATAAGCACCAATTGCTCGGACCTTCTTTTCAATATCGGGGTCTTTATCTTGCACCAAATCCTTGACAGCGCGCATTTGAGGGACTCCCTTGTATTTAGCCTCCACTAGCTTGAGGTTAATAAATTCTGGCAAAGCATCACTTTTCCGGACAATTTTACAGTCTCGTGGAATTACGGACATGACCACGTTTGCCGAGTATGTCGCCGGAAACAACCCCCCCCCCCCAAACGCCGAAGGAATTGAGATAACAGTATTGTCTCTGGTTCCCGCCGTCAGCGCCTCCAGTCTTGCATCCACCATTTCCAACTCGCTGCTGCTCCCGCAGGTAATCTCTGGATATCGCAAAAGTAATTTATTTAATTTCTTCAAGTAAATATTGGGCATTGCAAAATTGTTGTTGTTTTGAAAAGGATTATTGCAAAGTCAGGTAATTGACACTCAGTAATTGATTTGACTTTTTTTCGCGCCTTCGCGGTCATTACACTCATTTATAAGCGTTGCTGCATTCTTATTGGTCTTTGACTTGCTAATAGCCACTCCGGTGGTGTTCTGCCCTTTATAGCCAAGGAAATTAGAAATTGACTGCAATTTTGCAACTGTGAATGAGTTCTCATAAAGGCTCACCCGCGTAGCTTTCCCCACCGGGTGCCTTGATAAATAATCGGCCAGGCCGATTTTAGCCCATGGCATATGTTCAATTCGATAGATCCAGCGGGTCAGGCGACTAAACATGGTTTTATTTTTCTTATTGTTTCCGTTTAAAAAGGACACTAAAGCTTTATGATCTGTTACCACAGTAAATTGCCTACCGAAAATGTAACTTCTAAATTATTCCCAACACCGGACTACAGCTAACATTTCTAATTCATTGGTCGAATTTTTCCTCTCCGCCGCAATCAAAAATCGAGACGCGAGTGAAATAGGCCGCCATCCATCGGAACCGAGTTGTTCATGGACTGCTCCTAGGCCATTAGGTCGCACATCACACATAAGTCGGATATCTTTATGCTTGTCGAAGTGTTTTAATTCTACAATATTTGCGACTTGTTTCTTGAGCATTTCAAACGCCAATTGGCATTCATTCCTTTTTCTTGCTTAGCAGCGGTCGTTGTGGCGCTGAAGATTCCGCTAGCAATGGTAGGTGTTTATGAAGACTATGTATCGAAACCATAAATGACTTTAGCTGCGATAATGACCTCGGATCAACCAATTTATCAATTGGATCCGTTTTTCGAACCAACGGCAAAATACCAGATTTCGTGATCCAATGGCCGAGCTAATTGCATTCGTTTTTCGCAAATTGACATTTTTCCAATTTTAATGCCATAATTTCTTTATCTAGCCTCGTTTAAAAAATTTCAACTAGAGCAAGGTGTTCAATTTCCGCGCCTTTTGATATGACAAAAATTTCGTCAATAAGTGCGTGCGCATACGGATATTCCGGAAGAATGGCATCCATCTCCCGTTGAAATTCCGCCGGCATAGTTGTTAGACCGTAGAATTTCGTTTTAAATTGGTACGTACTGGTAGAACGACCTCCTACCAAGAGAAAATTGCAATGTATGCTTGTAGTTTCACTCAGCGGTAACTGCCCGTATGCGTATGTTAGTTCCATTGTTGAAACAAAAACAACCCATTGTTGAAAAAAAAACAAGTCCCACATTGTCCATTAGCTCTTCAATATTAGGCATTCGATACTTATTTTTATGGACTTGCTTATTCAGTTCTCTTGATTCCAGTGCGAGTTTTACCGAGCCATCCTTCTTCACCGTAATAACAATAGGGGAGACAAAATATTTATGTGATCATTCCTCCAACTTTTGGATATGTCCCTGTGCCAAGAATTTATCAACTTTTTGTCTACATTCTCTTACAACCTTTTGGGCACTCTTCTGCCCTTTTGCTGGATTGGTATCAGAGTCTTGAAAAACTCTGCCTCATATTTATAGTTACGAATGCGCCCTACCATGTAAAAAAAGATGGTGAAATTGCTTGTTTAAATGTCTTTGCCAGTCATCAAGGTCCTCTCCTTGCTCCGCAGTGTCACTTTGCCTCTGGATGCACCCCCTGCTCCGCTGGCGCTTGAACAATGTTAATCCCAGCTCCGGCATCAAACCCTGGTCGATAATAGATGGCCGGCAGCCTCCAATTACATTGATGGTTGCGTTTGTTGTCCATCCATTTGACTGGAGTTTAATGACCATCTTACCCATGAACTTCAGCGGGTTATTCCCGTAGTCCCGGAACTGGTCATCGTTGGGATCCAACAGTTGCAGACGTACATTACATGTCCCTAAGGTATGTTTCAATTCCCCTATAGCAAAAATAGAAATAGGCAATCCGCTATCGAGCCACGCCTGAGTTGCGTGCCCGTTGATTCGTAACGCCGATTTTGCCTCCGCAATTTTTAACTCTTCCTCCTGTTTCCGCCGGACCAACATTAAAACATAAACTGTTGAACTGTCTGAATCCCATCCATTTGTTACCGCGTTTGAGTCGGTTACCCATCCGACGGAACTGCCGTAGTTCGATACATTCTCCTCCGGATCGTTTTGAAGAAGCCTTCCTTCGGTGTCATCTTCGTAGATCAACCCCACGCGTCCCCTATTCGCCGCTCTACGTCCTCGACACGTCCGCGCAGGACACTTTGCAATATGCTACGGAGTAAAACTACCCTGATTGCAGTGAAAACACTTTCGGTCCACTCCTCCGCCGCCCCTGTGAATTCCTCTAGCGAATCCTCGTTCGCCCCGTTGGAACATTCGACGATAGCCACCTCGAATGGCGTTTATTGGCTCTGTTCTTATCTGCAATGCCCCGGGCTGGTGCTGCTGCAAGACCACCACCGGAGACTTTTTACGTTTTGGCATATTTATCCCCCCGCTCGTATGACAAGGCAATTCGGTAGATCTCATCCGGCGTCTTAGTCGAACGACAGAGTTCCGTTTGTGCTTCTTTATTAGTTATATTTACTATAAATACGTCACGTAAGATACGTCGCTCCAGAGTTCCTAAAGCACACCTAGCTGCTAACCCACTCAATACTGAGTGGAACGTTTCCTGTGTCTCACCTTACCGTTGCTTCCGAGATAGTAATTGAAATGTCTGGAAAGTTTCATTCCTTTCCTTTCTGAATACGCTTACAAATTCGTCCAACCTTCGTGGATATCGGGTAACCGCCAGATCCAAATGAGGCTTTCTGTTGTGAAGCTCGTCCTGGCCGTGTTCCCCCAAACAAAGATACAGGTTAGAAATCAAGGTTTGGTCCGCCTCCAGACGATTTTTCCCATTTACCTTCGCCGGCAGATCCGTAATTTGCGCTTCGATCAACGTCCGATCGACGTAGAATGTCTTCTGATTGAATGAATGTTTAGCTATTACCCCCCATGTGAAACAGGTAATCCAATGCTGCCACAGCATTGGCGCTTCCGTGCATTTGCTAGGCCAAAATGCTGTAATTTTGAGTGGGTTCTTCCCCGTTCCCGCGCCATATCCTGCTTGCTACGCCATGAGAAAAAAACGAAATCAATACTGTAAATTTCCAACGATAATGAACAACTTAACTCGTAACTCACAAAAGCTTCAACTGTTTAAGATGGCAAGTGTACACGACCACCACTTGTTTTTCCTTTTGGTGGTCTGTTTTATTATCAGAAGACCATCTAGTTAGACATTATCCCACGTCTTGTCACATACCAGCCTATTCAGCAAAAAACCGACAGATCTGATGTTTCTTTTAAACGTTAAATTGCGTGTGAAAACGCCTCTAAGCTCATCTTCCAAAGCATTGAGGTCCATTGTCTCAAAAAGACAGGAAAAAAATTGCAGATTTGGTTTCGAGTTTCGTAAACGTAGGCCATTGAACAGGAGGATTACCGTAAAATGGGCTAAACTTGCCAGTTTACAAATGATTGGAATCAATTATGATTGGCAGGCATTTTTCTGTTACACTTCTCAGCAATTAGCCAATCATCGTTCTTGATTTCTGAAACTGATGCTGAAAAACTTAAACCAAAAAAAAACTTGAGTGTAATCTTACTGAATTTAACTAATTAAATTTTTTTGCCGTAAATTCGTCCATTGATTTCCCCACTTTTTGTTTGAAAGAAAGTCGACGTCTTGGATAGTGGTGTCACTCTTATTTTTTTCGAGTCTATTCTCAAAACAATTTTGGAAAACCGTAGCAGAAATCTTCATTCCTTGTGGTAGTTCTTGCGCAGCATTTAGTGGGCTTCGATTGCACCATCACGTCTGCTTTTTCATTTATTTTCATCTAGAGGTAACGTCTGGCGGGTCAGACTCGTCACCAAACTTGGCTCCGTGTTTTAGTGGATTGTTGCCTCCGTTGGTGAATATTGTTCCCTCAGTTTTTCGATACTGAAGTTAACTCGGCACGAAGTCTCAAGCAACTACTTTTTTTCTGTGTCAGGACAGTAAAACATCGGTTATAACTCGGGTATCCCTCACTTGAGTTTAGATTGCTAAAACTGGCTGCAGTATACTCTGCCTGACAATCTTCTTATTCTGTTTTTTGCTTCTTGGAAGCTAGAACCATTGTTTTCAGCTTTACCTGAGTATTGCAATATTTGCGTATCAAAAATATTTCTCATAACCCATATATCGCACCTTGAAGTGGTAGAAACATGTTTGAAAAGCTCGAGATTTGGTTTTTTTATACTGTTAAAGGTAGTTTTGATTAGATTTGAATGTTCCACAACAAATCGAAGGTTCCATCAGACGTTCTTGCTCCATCTGTAACTCTAGTACAACCAACTGTAGTTTTTTTGACAAAATACTGAACAAGGATCCTAACCTTTTAGTCTATTTCCGTTTCCACTATTTTTGCAAGCTACTGCTGTGCAAATAGGACAGAAAGTTCCGACCGTATTCCAAAAAAAAAGAATTGTTTTTTTTTCTTCAAATTATCGTTTTTTGTGCGTGTTAGGATGAAAAATTTGAAGAAAAACCAAGAACACACGCATTTTTGTCAGGAGGAAAAGAGGCATATTGGACAATGCTTTTCTTAGAATATTGAATAAACAAAAAGTAAAAATTTAGCAAAAATTGTTTTGATTTTCTGTATTTTTTCTCCAAGATGGCGTTGAAACAACCAAAAATCAATTTTATTGCGAAAAAAAATTAAGAGCTTGAATAAAAACTTAACAGCTCAGTTTTTAAATATCGCCTAAATCAGGATTGCAAGGGTTTTTTACATCATATAAAACCCATTTGGATGATTATTTAGACTACCTGATTTAGCGTGGAAAACAAAAAGAAACACTAAAATCCATCCGAAGACAAATTTGCTATTTTTTTAATCCCGAAGAACAAACTTATCCTCAAGCGGGTTTCTCCTACTGTTTGGAGTGTATGATCATCCTGCTTTGAAGTCTTTCTTGTTATGGTAGAAACATGTTTGAAAAGCTCGAGATTTGTTTTTTTATACTGTTAATTTGATAACCTTTGATGGTGAATATTATTTGACTGCTAACTTCACTCGAAACGATACGAGAAAAACACCAATAAGCTTAGAAACAGATCTTCAATAGTTCAAATTCAACAAATCTGGTATATTTGCAAATTGTAATTTTTTGAAATAGCGCAACTTTTGTAAAAGTAAAAGTTTCATGTTGTCTGAAATTTCATGCCATAGCAAAAAAACCTTTGCTAATCTTTAGAATATGTTTTGCCAAGTTTTGCTAGATGTGTTAATCTACAGCCTGCGAGCATAAGTTTTGTTCATTTTTTTGAGCTTGTGATCGTTTTAATTACAAAGATCTTGGCCTATTTTACCCAGCCTCAATCTCTGTTTCGACTGTGCTCAACTTATGATTTTTTCTCGACCACTGTTGAGTACGGCGTAAGCCCGACTCGATTCCTTTTGTAGAGGTTTTGAACTTGTACTACCGAACAAGTTTTTTTTTCAACAACAAAACGGTTATTTTAAATTGAAAAACAGCATCTGGTAGACTGAAATATTTGTCAATTTGTGGGTCTCACCTGATGACGAGGGGTGTCCAATGGGCTACGATGATCTGGAGGACACAATACTGAAGAGTACTCTCGAGATGTTGCAGAACAGCTGCCCAAGTGCAAGGTATTCTCATTATATTGAATCGCAAAACCTTTTCTTTATCGAAACAATTTTGTTTGACAATCAAGCTGGAAACGGGCTCTTCTCAGGATTAAAAGTATAAATGCTTCAACTTCAAATATAAATAATCTTCTAAATGTCAAAACTTCAATTTTAGCTATAATATTACCATCTTCAATAGGAGTATTACTTCTTAGTTTGCTCTTTTGCTTGCTTAAAAGAACCCTAACACCAGTTACAACCCAACAATTAACATTTATCTGCAGTCTGCAATATTACCCATTATTTCCCAGATGCAAGTCCAATTAGACTTTTGTTCGCTCATTAAAATTGCCCTAAAAAAGAAATTTTGGAGTAATTAAAAAGGGAAAAAGTAAAGTAGAAAAAGTTAACTCCTTTTGCAAAGTGTTCATTTTGGAACTGCTTTTTTCAAAATTTACAGATTACTTTGTTGTGATGTATTTAGTGTAATCTGCGCTTAGCTCATACCACTGTATGTCAATAACTGATTAGAACCGGCCAGTTGTTCCTCAAATTGAGCGATGTCGAATTTTTTGTTACTAAGCATTCGCACTATCTGCGACGAGAGAAGTTGGAGAAAATATAAAACTTTCAAGCCTCGGACTAGGTAATGACGGTATTCAACATATGAGCATACCTTTATATTCCGCCAGCCCGGTGATTTTTTTTGTTCAAGTTGTGCTTCTCGAAATCATTTTAAAAATCATTTCAATAGAATAACGAGTCAAAGACTATTTTTGTAGTTTTAAAAACAACATATTATACATTATCGGGAAAAAACGGTATAAATACATATTCGAACAATTGGATTTGCTACAAATTTTTTCCCTCACAGTTTGGGTCACGAGAGGAACATAATTGAGAGCGACAATCTTAGCGAACTTTTCAAAACTTCAAAGACGTTTGAAAACGGACCATTTGGGCAAAAGACGTTATCCCATGTTTCGCTTTGGGATATAGTTGTTACCAATATCGTAAACTCGTCTACAAATTTGTGAGCCTATTATCAACTTATTTATAATTATTAACTGGGTATGGGAGTGTCACAAGGAAGATGTCCTGCAGCAGTGAATAAAACTGAAGACCAGCTGAGTCTGAGAGAAAGAAAATCAATTCTCTCTAAGTTAAAAGCCGGAAACTGGAACATGGACTTAGACGAATACTTACTTATAGAAGAACACAAATACTTAGACGGAAACGACATCATAGATAGAGGCTACTGTAGTAAAAAAACGGGGGACACCGGAAGGAAACCAGTAAGCTAGATTCGAAGGAGACACCAAGAGATTAGGTGGATCCTTTCAAAATCCCAGAATCTTTAAGAGACAGAGGTGCTCAAGTAGGCGAGTGTTCCAGTCGTAATCATAACTTGCAGATGCAGCCTCCTAAACTTAAAAACCAACAGTCGCAACCCTGGGCAACGAGCACCCTTCTTCAGCTGGCCCTCAAACCGCAATGACCAGAGCGACACATACTCATTTGCAAATCTGGACACTAGCTGGGCCCTCTAGACACTCCAACTCCAATTGAAAATTGCCAGTTAACCAGATGATTAAGAGAGGTAACATTTCTCATACACAAATCAATACTGGAAACGAAACCAAAAACGCAACGTGAGTTCTCTAAATACAACGAGGAACGCATATTTGCGGACGAATTTGGTAGCGCAAAGTGTCTTACCGCAATTGCGCTTCCGGATCCCAAAAACAGATTATTGCTAGCTCCGTCATTGCCTTCTTTTTCTTCTTCGGACTTCTTGCTCCCAATTGAACAGTTTCAAATTCATACAAATACTTAAGTAGCAAATACAGAAACTTCAGACAGGTCCCATTACCATTAGTGCAAAGGCCGGATAATTTATCCCACAACGAATTGATTTCACTTGTGGTTATATTGCAACAATTTCGGAAGAAGCTCGTACTAGTGAATTCTCCTCGACTATCATTTCAGAGTAAACAAAAACAACGGAGGAACTTAAAAAAATGTTACTTTCTTATAAGCTTTTTTATTTCATAATTTTACCTTTCTTAGAAAACTTAACTTGTTTTGCAAAAAACGTGGAGAAAACGTGGAGATAATTTTGTCCGACGGATGGTACTCTAAGTACATTTGTTTGATTTTCAACTTTTTTGCGGGAAATATCTTGTTTTTTTTTCCATTCGCCCAGTAAAAGGGTATATTGTAGTATGGCTACCCGCACTGACAGAAAAGGTTTCCGGTCGATTTAAGTTGATTTTAAATCGATTTTTAATCGATCCAAATTGATTAACCATGTAAATTTTACGAACTTAAATGGATTTTAAATCAATTTAAATTGATACTTTTGAAAATGTTAAATCGATTTATGCGTCTCAAAATTGATTTAAATCGATTTCGATGGATTTTCCGACTCACTAAAAATCATCCAAATCTCACTTAAAGCCATTTTAAATCTATTTAAATCATTCTTTTTGAAAATTTTATATCAATTTAAGTGTCTAAAAAATCGATTTAAAACGATTTCGATTGATTTTCCGCCACTCCGGCAAAACAAAACGTGCTATTTAGAAAACTAATTGTAATAATTTATTGTTGATTTCTTAAATAAAAAGACACGTGCCAGATGTTTCAGAATTTAAGAAATAAAAAAATTGTTAATATAAACCAGATTTTGAGCTTAAATTTATGCAATAAAATTATTTAAAAAACTATCAATGTAAATCAGATATTGGGCAAAAACCAATGTTTTAAATAAAAAAAAAAGTCGCAAAAAAATCAAAATTTGAGCTCAAAACTATGCAACAGAAATCCAGAAACTCATCATTGTAAATCAGATTTCGTGCATGAACATAAAAAACAAATCAAGAAAATTGTCAATAAACTAGGTTTTGAGCTCAAAAATATGCAGTGAAATCAAAGAAAATTATCATTGTAAATCAGATTTTAGGCATAAACATATTTGACAAATAAAGAAAAATGTCAATATAAATCAGATTTGAGTTCAAAAAATGTTGCTTTCTTACGATTGTTTTGCTTCTTTTTCTGTTTAATATGACGTTTATTTGTTGCATTGACATTCATTTGTTGCCTAAGACAGCACAGGCAGAGAACCAGCCAAGCACAAGCGACGAAGCCAACTGCGCCTGAGGCCTACACAGCATTTTAAAATTTAATACAAATCTTAATAAACCACACAACACAACACAAAGCAAACAGTGCGCGAGCAAATGCACAGTTTGCCTACCCCCTCAGCTAAACTGAAAGCCTCAAGAGCGCCGCGAACGAGCAACTTTAACCTTAGACACCAGACCAAGCAAAAAGCCACTTGGGCTAAGCAGGCAACACAAAAAAAAAACCTAAGCTAGCACTAGGGGAGGGGAGAACACGCATACCTGAGGTTGAAGAGACGGTCCAGGAAGACAACTGCTGCACCAGGCAGCACAGGCAGAGAACCAGCCAAGCACAAGCGACGAAGCCAACTGGAAACTTACTTCTAAAAACTTGTCCTAAGCAAGGTGAAAAATATGAAAGTTTGGTCGAGCATGATCAAATCATACCTCTAGAACGGTAACAAAAATTCTTCAGGAACCACTCGAAAAATAACTCGATCAACGACAAAATAACTCGATCAATTACACTTTGAACCCAGAATTTTTTTTTTCTAAAGCTTTTACATAAGATCATCACAGTATTTAAAAGTTTTTCCACAACAAATCTTTGACATACAGCAACTGACGGACATTTAACGTTTCATTGCAACTGTAAAAATCGAATTTCAATTTTGTTTGATGGAGAAGGTAAATGTACTGAGTATTCTTGGATTCCTTTTTTGTTGTTTTCCTCCCGCGCCTGGAATTTTATGATACAAAATTTCAGTAAAAGTTGCTTAATTAATTTCAAGTTCGACTTATTATAAATTGAAGATTTGATGAGTACTCTACTCTAGCAAGCTCGAAACATATCTCAATCACTGTCGTCGACACAAACCTCTAACACATAAAAACCATACCTCGGGTTTGTCAAAATTATCAAACTTCGATCCAAAAAGCTCGAAACATACCTCGATCACGGTGGGAACATACCTTGAGCACCGTTTTCCGCGGCTAAACAAACAAATTGACGAGTATAAAATTTGTTGTTACGCTTATGACGCAAATTGTACAACAGAATCTCATTAAAGTGGAAAAAAAAGAGGATTCAAAACTTACAAATGACGCCAATAATTTTTACTGACGATAAATTATAATTCAAGCTTTTGTAACCTTATACTAGCTCAAATTTGCATCACAGACATTTTTGGTCGAATAATATCTCGCTTGGGTAAAGCAAAATCGAGGAAAAATAAACATACCAGGTTTCGGTTGCTACGTTGCATGCTTGGGTCAAGCATGTTCGATCACATTTTTATTTGTACGAAAAAACCGAACCGAGTTTTAACTAGTTTCGGTCGAGGCGTTCGAAGCATACAGAAAATTGGTTGAGACGGCCAACTCATACCGAATTTTGGTTAGTATGGTCAGTATGGTCACCTAAGTATTTTAGCCTTTGAGGCCGAACATAAACATCACGTAAAAATGTTAAGGTATTTCGACCCCTTGGCTGAAGGTATTTCGACCCCTTGGCTGACTGACCCTAAAAGTTTTCTACAGGCACCATAATCGATTTCTGGAAAATTTTTGATCAATTTAAGTGTCTAACTTAAAGAATTTAGAGGAAAAAAATTACATCTGGTGTAACTGATAAGGGATGGGAATTGGGAGGGGGGGGGGGGGGGGGGTTGCGGGATAAGAATTGGTGGGGGGCATGGGGGACGGTTGATCTTGTTTTACAAGGTTTCTAGTCAATTTTGGTATCTGTAACGACAATTAACAAAAGTTTTCATTTTTTTTCTGTCATTCGAAAATTTGAAGAAAAAAAAAGTGAAAAAAATTGATTTAAAATCGATTTGGATTGATTTCAGTTTAGGTCAGATTTAAGATCCACTCGAAACGATTTAAAATCGACTGGAATCGATTTTTTAAGCGTTGAAATTAAATCGATTTAAATCGATTTAAAATCGATCCAAATCGATCTGATTTTTTCTTTTTGATTAACTTACTTTTTTACAAATTAAATCGATTTCAATTAAATCTGCATACTTTTTTCATACTAAAATCGATCGAAATCCGTTTTTGTCAGTCCGGGTAGTACGCTGCGTTAAATTTTTTCCTGGTAAGAGGGAATGCTGTGACGTGTTTTGTTCAATCGCGTGGTTTATACCACTGGAGGTCAGTTGGTAATTAGTACCCGCCAGTTTTCACTCAAAATCTAATGGTCTTCGAGATTCAGTTGCCGGTATTTCAAAACTCTATGGTGGTCTTTAGCTTAATTTCTCATCGAATTCTCTTGTTTTATTATTTTAACTTTATGGGTTTTTTGAAGACTCAATTAGGGTTGAAAAATTACGGTATGTTTTGAGCTGAAAAATTGAGCGTAACTTGATGATAACATAAATATGAAGATGTGCAACAACTGAAAGATTCCAAAGATTAGGAGAACTCGAATGAAAAAATAATCTGATGTCTTTACTGTTGGTATTAATCACAGATATGACCGTTTCTGAACGGACTAGATGGTTTAAAACGTATAGGCACTGCTTTAATAACAACGCTGTGTCTATTGAAGAAATAGAAAATTCTACAAAACTCAGTGGCTAAATTATACCACGCCAAAAATAGTAAAAGCAAAGAAAACTTCTTTAAATTATGCTTTTTTAGACAAGAAATACACCGCATTATGGCTGAAAACTGTCTAGATTCGAACTATGCAGACCGAATTTCAGACGCAGCATTAGTCAAGGATTTGCTCAGTTTGTGCAATTTGCACATCCAAGATCCCTTCAATCTCGACAACACATGGAATCAAACGGAAAGCAAAGAAGACGATGACAATGAATTGGACGAATTAGATGAATCAGATGAATTGGATGATCTTTTTGACAATGTGACTCATTTGAGCACAGAGGAGCCAAGTAACACAACTGAAGTTCAAGACGAAGAGTCAAATGATGAAAATGAGGGGTCAAGCGTATCAGAAGAGGGCGAGTCTTTTATTGAGAGGCTGTTTCATTGGGTTATGTCTTGGGGCTAGAGTCAACCCATATATTCGGTTCAAAGGGTCACGTATAAATGCAACTATTGCGGTTTCGGGTCACATTTGCCATGGAATTAATTCAAAATTTTGAATTTATAGTAACTCAAAGCAAACTGAAAAAAAAATTGTTCTCTTTAGAGCCTATTAACTACAAAACGAACTCTTTTTTTTCTATCAAGATTTGAAATGAGTTCTATGAAGAAGATATTTTGCTAATTTGAAGTGTAGTTTGAAAAACTTATAATCAGATTCGTTTCTTTTTTGATCGGAAACTGTTGAAAAAAAATGCTTCTGATCTCGAAAAAGTAAAGCCACATTAAGCATGGTCATGAAAAAAGTTCATATAATTCAGGCCACAAACGGTATACTGAGAGTCTTGATCTTGGTATCACATGAAACTTGAATCGCTATTTTCAATCGAAACTGATGCATAGTGGATATTATTTTAAATTAAAGCAAAAGGTTGCAGCTGTAAAATACACATAAGTCCAGAGCGATCAAAATATCTGACTTGAGTCAAACAGAATCGATGAAGTTCAAAACATGCCGTACACTTGATCATTCAGTTCAAAAAGAAGATGTTGCCTCGAGCCAGAAACATTTTGACATTATTTTAACCAAACTCAATCAAAAAGAGCAAAAAAAAAGAGTTAAAATATAAAAATTAAATTCTTAAATTATAATTTTCGGGAATACGCATTTGCAAATCATATTATCTTAAAACAAACAATCTTTGTAAACTAAAAGCTACAGCTAAACTGAATGCAGACTTTTGATACAATCTACTGGTTGTTAAGTTTGGAACTGTGGACGCTTTTCTGGGCAGTGTGTTGCGGAGGTTACATGGCGTGTCTGGACTGCTGTTCTGGCAACATATCTTCTGCACTGTCTTGTTGTACCACGTGACTCCTGGGTTGGAACAGTTATTGAGTCTGTCGCAGCCTTTGAACAGTACATAGGATCCACTGGCGTCTTCGCTCACCAGAGTCTGAAAATAAGAATAAAACTGTGTTTTTTCAAGAAAAGTAAACTCCCATTTGATTCTAGAAAGTCAAACGTTTCAATTTGCTTACATCATTCGAAGCAAGAGAAAAACGCAGAGGTTATAATTATGGCAAGTCCAAAAAAACGGCATGAGTGATAATTTCATTGGCATAGGTCATAATATAATAATTGCGTACGCTATATTCAAATAATTTATATCTATTAAACTATAGGTTTTGATTAATTGAATCAGTGCTTGAGGCAGTAAAAGTGGAATCAGTGAAAAAATCAAAACCATTAGCAAAAAATCAATGATCTAAACTATTCAAGCGACTACTTTTTTATTCGAATTACATTCGAAATAGTCAAAATTATGGAAATCAAAAATCAAATTGTGGCAAAGTATGAACGGCGTTTTGGTCAACTGCATTTATTATAAATTTTTTAAAAAAGTTTGTTTTTACTACATGAGAGTAGTTTTGGCTACTCACCAGACAAAATTTCTCTTTGCCAGTGCATCTGGCGTCTAGAGACAGTTCGTCGTTCATGAAACAGGGGTTGGTTGTCCTCATAGAACACAGTTTGCAAGTGAAGTCTGAAAAAGGTAAGTTTTATGCACAAAGTCTAGTGGGAGGTTTCAGTTAGTCAGAAACTATTAGTATAAATTACAAAAGCAAAACTGCATAAACCTTCATATATTAGCCTTTTCTTCGAACAAAGTGAAATGTAACAAATTTTCTCTCTACTTTAAAAATCTGCCCGGTAAAACTTAATATTTGGGTGGTATACTTCGTTTCGCATTATGCGTATTGCTACGAGGTGCATTTTGAAAGCAAGTTTGTACTTATGAAAATTGACCGTGTTATGCGTTGAGTTTTTGATAAAATTATGAAATAAAATTTACGATTGAGCTACGATTGAAAATAATTATCTGTCAGATGCGCAGAGAAAAATTCCAAAAAGCGCAAAAAAATTGAATGCTAAGATAAAAAAAACTGTCACAGGTAACCACCCTAAGAAATCCATTACTCAAGATACTTTCGCTAAGATGGTGCAATTCTCTTCTACTATTAAAGTTGTCGTGAATTTGTGGAACAAATTATCTTAATTCACTTTTTTTAAATATCAGAGAAAAATTTTTCGCAATGGTTACTTTCAAAGTTTATCAAACGATCAACAGTGAAATAAACAGACATCATTAGCAGAAAAGCAAGCATAAGAATTGAGGAGCCCATCAAGTCACTGCAAATAAATAGTTTCCTTGTAATTCGATAGAAACAGCCATTCAATTAGTATACCAGAATTGTTGTTCTATGAGTGGACATGAACAATGGCCTAAAAGGAGTCATTGTTCTAATCATTTGAAAAATGCAAAGGAATTGAGAAATTTTGAGTTCGGGTGTATTTTAGTTATTTTTTTGTTTTCCACGCAAAATCAGGTACCACAAACAATCAACGGAATGGGTCGAGTTGTATATAATATTAAAATCCTTTTAGTCGAACGACAATAGAAAATTGGAAAAATTCTTTTCTCAGTGTCGAGTAAAACTTGTTTGAAATTGTAGAGTTTTGGTCTCACTTCCAGCTAATAAGGTCAGCGTGCAGGCATTCAATGAATTATTTTGGCTTAATTAAAGCCGTGAAAACTTAGTTTTGATTCAGCAAAGTTAATTTCTAGTAATTTTAGCGCCATTTTGCACATCATAATTTCAAAAAATCAAAAAACTTTTTCTAAAAAATAGATAGGAAGCTTTTGTGATTTTTATAAATTTTCATTACAATTTTTTATTCGTTTTTTAAGCATTTTTTATAATGTTTTTTCTAAATGGTGTATTCGACTATGATTGTCGAATATGTCTGATTTTTTTTATTCGTTCAGATCTTTTTCATCAAATCGCACAGAAAAACATCACTATTTTTAAAAAAATGTTTTTATTTTGTTACGACTATGGTCAAAATATTTTTTGCTATTTGCAAAATAGCCGGTTATGCTTGTTTTTGTTTTCATTTTTCTCAAAAAAACAATCGCACGGCGCCGATTTTGATATGTACTAAAGCTGTTAAACTAAGATTTTAAAAAATTAACAGAAAAAGTCTAAAAATGCCAAAAAGGTGGTGTTTAGTTTTTTATTTTCCAAAAACCTCCTTTAATTAAGTTAGAGCTTTTAGACTAAAACATTTACAAAATTCTTTCTCAAAAAACTCTTGCTATCCAAGTGGAACTTAAAATTATTCAACATCGACTTTTAAAAAACATTCAACAAAAAATTTCCGTTTTTCTCGTTGTTTTCAAAATTTTATTGGAGCGATAACTTTTACTTGCTGATCAACTGGTTTTCTTTCTTCGATAATTGAATTGGAGATTTGAAGGAGTTCTCGAAAAAAAATGTAAACTCATATTCTATTGCTAAAATTTTTTTGTTTGATCTGAAAGTCAAGTGAATTCATACAATATCTTATTCATTGTTTCGAATGTAGGAGAAAGCGTATGAGAATTAAGTGACACACAATTTTTTATCAACCCGGGTATTTTAAAAATTTCTTTTTCAGGATTTCAGTTACAGGACTCGTCAATAAGATCTACAAGGCAACAATTAGAAGCCCCAACTTGGGGCTTTTAATTCTTGCCTTGTAGATCTAATTGACGAGTCCTGTAACTGCAGTCCTGAATTTTTTTTAAAAAAAAACACCCGGGTTGATAAAAATTGCGTGTCACTTAATTCTTGAAGAAAAAATTATTCCCTGTGCGGGTACGTCAAAAATTATCAAAGTTCGATCCAAAAAGCTCGAAACATACCTCGATCACAGTAGAAACATACCTTGAGCACCGTTTTCCGCGGCAAAACAAACATATTTACTATTATAAAAATTGTTGTTACGCTTATGACGCAAATTGAACAACAGAGTCTCAATAAAATGGATAAAAAGAGGATTCAAAATTTACAAATGACTCCAATATTTTTTTCTGACGATAAATTGTAATTCAAGCTTCCGTAACCTTATACTAGCTCAAGTTCGCATCACAGACTTTTTTGGTAGAATAATATCTCGCTTGGGCAAAGCAAAATCGAGAAAAAATAAACATACCAGGTTTCGGTTGCTACGTTGCATGCTTGGGTCAAGCATGTTCGATCATATTTTTATTTGTACGAGAAAACCGAGCCCAGTTTCGACTAGTTTCGGTCGAGGCGTTTGAAGCATGCATAAAATGGGTTGAGACGGCCAACTCATATCGAATTTTGGTTAGTATGGTCAGTATGGTCATCTAAGTACTTTAGCCTTTAAGGCCAAATTTAAACTTCACGTAAAAATGTTAAGGTATTTCGACCCCTTGCCGACGACAAAATTATATCTGGTATAACTGATGGAGGATAAGAATTGGGGGGGGGGGGGGGGGGGGTTCGCGGGATAAGAATTGGTGGGGGGCATGGGGGACGGTTGATCTTGTTTTACAAGGATTTTAGTCAATTTTGGTATCTGTAACGAAAAGTAACAAAAGTTTTCATTTTGTTTCTGTCATTCAAAAATTTGAAGAAAAAAAAGTAGTGAAAAAAAATCGATTTAAAATCGATTTGGATTTATTTCTTTTTAGGTCAGATTTAAGATCCTTTCGAAACGATTTAAAATCCACTGGAATCGATTTCTTAAGCGTTGAAATTAAATCGATTTAAATTGATTTAAAATCGATCCAAATTGATCTGATTTTTTCTTTTTGATTAACTTACTTTTTTACAACTTAAATCGATTTCAATTTAGTTTGCATACTTTTTTCATACTAAAATCGATCGAAATCCATTTTTGTCAGTCCGGGTAGTGCACTGCGTTAAATTTTTTCCTGGTAAGAGGGAATGCTGTGACGTGCTTTGTTCAATCGCGTGGTTTATACCACTGGAGGTCAGTTAATAGTTAGTACCAGTTGCCAGTTTTCACTCAAAATCTAATGGTCTTTGAGATTCAGTGGCCGTATTTCAAAACTCGATGGTGGTCTTAAGCTTAATTTCTCATCGAATTCACTTGTTTTATTATTTTAACATACTGGAATTTTTGAAGACTCAATTAGGGTTAAAAATTACGGTTTGTTTTGAGCTGAATGCTCTAAAATTGAGCGTAACTTGATGATAACATAAATATGAAGATGTGCAACAACTGAAAGATTCCAAAGATTAGCAGTACTCGAATGAAAAATTATTCTGATGTCTTTACTGTTGGTATTAATCACAGATATGACCGTTCTGAACGGACTAGATGTTTTAAAACGTATGGGCACTGCTTTAATAACAACGCTGTGTCTCTTGAAGAAATAGAAAATTCTACAAAACTCAGTGGCTAAATTATACCACGCCAAAAACAGTAAAAGCAAAGAAAACTTCTTTAAATTATGCTTTTTAGACAAGAAGTACACCGCATTATGGCTGAAAACTGTCTAGATTCGAACTATGCAGAACGAATTTAATTCGCAGCATTAGTCAAGGATTTGCTCAAATTGTGCAATTTGCACATCGAAGATCCCTTCAATCTCGACAACACATGGAATCAAACGGAAAGCAAAGAAGACGATGACAATGAATTGGACCAATTAGATGAATCAGATGAATTGGATGATCATTTTGACAATGTTACTTATTTGAGAGCAGAGGAGCCAAGTAACACAACTGAAGTTGAAGACGAAGAGTCAAATGATGAAAATGAGGGGTCAAGTGTATCTTTAGAGGGCGAGTCTTTTATTGAGAGGCTGTTTCATTGGGTTATGCCTTGGGGCTAGAGTCAACCCATATATTCGGTTCAAAGGGTCACGTATAAATGCAACTATTGCGGTTTCGGGTCACATTGGCCATAGAATTAATTCAAATTTTTGAATTTATAGTAACTCAAAGCAAACTGAAAAAAAAATTGTTCTCTTTAGAGCCTATTAACTACAAAACGAACTCTTTTTTTTCTATCAAGATTCGAAATGAAATCTGTGAAGAAGATATTTTGCTAATTTGCAGTGTAGTTTGAAAAACTTATAATCAGATTTCCGTTCTTTTTGTTCGGAAACTATTGAAAAAAAATGCTTCTGATCTCGAAAAAGAAAAGCCACATTAAGCATAGTCATGAAAATAATATAATAATATTATTATGAAAATGATATTATTATGAAAATACATTACATTAGTATGAAAATAGTATTATAGTATAAAAATATTATTTTAAACTAAAGCAAAAGGTTGCAGCTGTAAAATACACATAATTCCAGAGCGATCAAAATATCTGACATGAGTCAAACAGAATCGATGAAAATCAAAACATGCCGTACACTTGATCAAGCAGTTCAAAAAGAAGATGTTGCCTCGAGTCAGAAACATTTTGACATTATTTTAACCAAACTCAATCAAAAAGAGCAAAAAAAAAGAGTTAAAATATAAAAATTAAATTCTTAAATTATAATTTTCGGGAATACGCATTTGCAAATCATATTATCTTAAAACAAACAATCTTTGTAAACTAAAAGCTACAGCTAAACTGAATGCAGACTTTTGATACAATCTACTGGTTGTTAAGTTTGGAACTGTGGACGCTTTTCTGGGCAGTGTGTTGCGGAGGTTACATGGCGTGTCTGGACTGCTGTTCTGGCAACATATCTTCTGCACTGTCTTGTTGTACTTATTTATACTATGAAATAAAATTTACGATTGAACTACGATTGAAAATAATTATATGTCAGATGCGCAGAGAAAAATTTCAAAAAGCGCAAAAAAAATTGAATGCTAAGTTCAAGAAAACTGTCACAGATAACCACCCTAAGAAATCCATTACTCAAGATACTTTCGCTAAGATGGTGCAATTCTCTTCTACTATTAAAGTTGTCGTGAATTTGTGGAACAAATTATCTTCATTCACTTTTTTTAAATATCAGAGAAAAATTTTTCGCTATGGTTACTTTCAAAAGTTTATCAAACGATCAACAGTGAAATAAACAGACATCATTAGCAGAAAAGCAAGCATAAGAATTGAGGAGCCCATCAAGTCACTGCAAATAAATAGTTTCCTTGTAATTCGATAGAAACAGCCATTCAATTAGTATACCAGAATTGTTGTTCTATGAGTGGACATGAACAATGGCCTAAAAGGAGTCATTGTTCTAATCATTTGAAAAATGCAAAGGAATTGAGAAATTTTGAGTTCGGGTGTATTTTAGTTATTTTTTTGTTTTCCACGCAAAATCAGGTACCACAAACAATCAACGGAATGGTTCAAGATGTATATCATATTAAAACCTTTTTAGTCGAACGACAATAGAAAATTGGAAAAAATCTTTTCTCAGTGTCGAGTAAAACTTGTTTGAAATTGTACAGTTTTGGTCTAACTTCCAGCTAATAAGGTCAGCGTGCAGGCATTCAATGAATTATTTAGGCTTAATTAAAGCCGTGAAAACTTAGTTTTATTTCAGCAAAGTTAATTTTTAGGGATTTTAGCGCCATTTTGCGCATCATAATTTCAAAAAGTCAAAAAAGTTTTTCTAAAAAATAGATAGAAAGCTTTTGTGATTTTTATAAATTTTCATTACAATTTTTTTTTCGTTTTTGAAGCATTTTTTATACGAATGTTTTTTCTAAATGGTGTATTCGACTATGATTGTCGAATATGCTTAATTTTTATTAGTCTTTCAGATTTTTTTTCATCAAATTGCACAGAAAAAAAATATCACTAATTTTAAAAAAATGTTTTATTTTTGTTACGACTATGGTCAAAATATTTTTTGCTATTTGCAAAATAGCCGGTTATGCTTGTTTTTGTTTTCATTTTTCTCAAGAAACAATCGCACGACACCAATTTTGATATGTACTAAAGCTGTTAAGCTAAGATTTTAAAAAATTAACAGAAAAAGTCTAAAAATGCCAAAAGGTGGTGTTTAGTTTTTTATTTTCCAAAAACCTCCTCTAATTAAGTTAGAGCATTTAGACTAAAATGTTTACAAAATTCTTGCTCAAAAAACTCTTGCTATCCAAGTGGAACTTAAAATTAGTCAACATCGACTTTTAAAAAATACTCAACAAAAAATTTCCGTTTTTCTCGTTGTTTTCAAAATTTTATTTGAGCGATAACTTTTACTTGCTGATCAACTGGTTTTCTTCCTTCGATAATTGAATTGGAGATTTGAAGGAGTTCTCAAAAAAAACTGTAAACTCATATTCTATTGCTGAAATTTTTTTGTTTGATCTGAAAGTCAAGTGAATTTATGAATAGATGCTCAACTAATGAATCAATTCTGCCAAAATTTCCATCTCTCTTTTCGAAAGTTTTTGCGATTAACAATTCATGTAATGAATAGTGCTAAAAATTTCATTTATTCTCGTTTTATTTATAGCGCTCAATGAGAAGCTATTTTTTAAACGTACGAGACACTACGGATTGGTAAAACCACGTAATATTCACAATCGGCGAAGATAACTGCAACAAAGTTGTTGCTTTTTTTCACTAGAGTTTTTTTCATAGTTGCGAGAAAAAGGTTGAGTGATTTTCTCGTTTTAATGCTTCAGAACTAGTTGTAAAATCAAGCCTATCCGCCTAAATATTTACCTATGAGAGTTAAGATTTATGGTTTTCTTATATTCAGGGTCCCTGTATTTGAAAACAAAACCAAAAAAATTCATAGAATGTGAAAACCAAAAAGTCTGCGAATCGATGGTTTATAAGACAATGCTAGTCGAACAGCTTCATAAAATGAAAAAAATTACTACTCACCGAGTATTCATGCAATATCTTATTCATTGTTTCGAATGTAGGAGAAAGCGTATGAGAATTAAGTGACACACAATTTTTTATCAACCCGGGTATTTTAAAAATTTCTTTTTCAGGATTTCAGTTACAGGACTCGTCAATAAGATCTACAAGGCAACAATTAGAAGCCCCAACTTGGGGCTTTTAATTCTTGCCTTGTAGATCTAATTGACGAGTCCTGTAACTGCAGTCCTGAAGTTTTTTTTAAAAAAAACACCCGGGTTGATAAAAATTGCGTGTCACTTAATTCTTGAAGAAAATGTTATTCCCTGTGCAAGAAAATTATACCAATAAACACCAGATTAGTTAGATACAACCAAAACCCTATTACGAAGACGACCGATAATTGTGTTGTTTGCCCAAATCCCATTTTTTCCTGATACCATTTTCAATTTTCTGACTGTTTTACTCTAGACATATCGCTGGTTCTAGACAATCGTAAATTAATTGAAAAACACTTGATGAATTAAAAACACTCTATCGACTTGAATGGACGCAATTTAATCTTTTTTAGGAACGTCAAACCATCTGGTTGACACTACACGACTCGTTTTGTTTCCTATGATGTATCTGGTAAAAAAAAAATACTACATGACATTTATAATTGATACATAACCGATTGATTCTCAAAATGGAGATCATTGTTCGACTGCCTGCTATTCGATTGTCTTGCGAAACAATGGAGTCTTTTGTGCTCAAAAACCTGCTTCACAATTCCAAACACATTGTAGAAATCCCTAATTTGGTGTTAACTTATATACCCTGTTAAAAACAAAAAACGTAAAAACTAAAATCCGCGAGAAAAATTTACATTACCAAGTTACGAAAACAACGGCTAAAGCATTTCGACCGACAAAAATTAATTTTTTGGAAGTTTCAAAAAGAAAGATATCAAAATTCTATTAAACGCAGACAAACTTTAGATAAACGGGAGAAATGGAACCCTGGATACTTCGGTTATTACTGGTTATAACAGTTGTAACTAATGTGGTCTACTCTTGTTACCAGAGCAGTTGGTGTGTGGAAGAGGACTGGCTCGCCCCACCTGGGACCCTGGGCGGTGACAGTGACTGTGTCAAGAAGTCCAGAGTGAAGTCTGGACAGGGGTTCTGTGTGGTCCAGAGGGATGCCACCAACGGGCATCCCGTGGTAAGTAAATTTTTTCCAGTTCGAAAAAATTATTAATGCACACATATGGTGTTGATGACAGAATAGCTGCAGTAGATCACGAGGTCGAGGGAGGCCCCCCCCCATCCCCCCCCCCCCCCACCTCACATAAGCATCTATTTATTGGTGTAACGAGGGGGTTTTACAAGGCTAAGTATGAAGATCAAATATGTTTGCATAGCCTTATTAGTCCACCTATATTGCTTGCCCATTTCTAAAAAATCGGACAATGTGAACAGAAGAATTATTTGTAAAAGTTCACAGGTGGGGGAGAAGAAAAGCGCCCTTGAATTTGACTTTTTCATCCTTGCTTTGGTACCGTTTTCCAACACTCATTTGGAGCACTTAAAGTTTTTCAAAAACCTGAATTTTTCTTCGATTTTTTGGCCTGTTCTTCAATGAAAACTAACGAGAGCATTTGTGCATCTTTTCAAATTTTTATTCCCGCGACGTGCAGAAAATGTGACGTGAAACCCATGGAAAGAGCCTTTTTATTTATTCGAGAGAGCTCGGAAAAATAGTTTAAAATACAAACCGACGAAAACGAACTGTCTGCTATGATCAATTAAGCCTTTCAACTTGAACTCCTGTTCTTGAAATGGAGTATGGGCCGGATATATTTACATGTACACTTTTTGCAGAGATACCGTGCGATCTCGCCTGGCAGTGACGTCAGTCCTCACGACATCTGCTTCGAGTACGGCATCTCCCCCGTGGAGAAGGACGAATTCCTCGTCTGTGTGGGGGAGGAGTGCAACAGAGCTGACAACATAGCGGGGGAGCCATTCCTCAAGTGTGCACAGATCGAGAACATGTTTGGAAAAGACGAGGACCAAAATCAGGCATGATACCTTCATCACCATCGGGTATTTTCCATTATAGCCCCCCCCCCCAGCTTATTAAAAATGTATAGCCCTCCCCCCCCCCCCCCCCACACTATGATTTCATGGGGACGATACTTTTCTGGCGGGCTATAATGGGAAATTTAGTCATCATACACTTTTACTCTTCATAAAGATACAATAAATTTGACCAAAAATTGTCAACATTTTGACAAAAAAAGCAAATAGTGTTTATAAAACAATCGGTTTTTTAGGAGATTTAAAAAAACTATATTTTTTTCTCAATTGTCACAATGATAATGGTGCTGTTGCTGCATATTTGTTCAATAAATTAATGTTTTTTTTCCAAATTGTTTTTTACAAGTACCTTTTCCAAAATTGAAAACTGTAAAAAAAGTTTTAAAAAAGCGCAAAAAGATATAAATCATTCTCTACGTTTCCTCAGGGATCCGGTACAAACGACGCCCCGATTGAGGCTGCCAATCATGGAATCCCAATTGTTGTCGTGGTCACAGACGAAAACGACACGGAGGTTGAGACGGAGGACTCATTCCAAGTGTCTAGTTCGAACCCAAAGTGTCCCTCTGACTTCAAAGGTGTGGAAGAGACTGTTCTACAGGCCACTTTGGGCAAACTGGACTACATTTGTCCAAGCGCAAAGTAAGTTTGTCAAAATTGAAAAACTAATTATGTTTGACTGGTACCGTCTGTCTGTTAGGCCGTTCTTTTGGCTTTGACCTTCAAGGTCAGTAACTTACCTATTTCTCTTAATTTAAATAGCTTTTATAAAGTTAATTTAACTAGGCCTTAATTTATATAATCAGTGTAGATTTAGATAATCATCTAGATTTAGAGTTATAATCAGTGACTTGTTTAGTTTATATAATCCTCCAGCATGAAGGCTTCCTTCAGAATTAGTTTGCTATTTCACAAAAAATTTTAACAAGAAAAAATAGCCAACAAATTTATCCATCTCCAAACACTTTCTAGTCCAGTTTTTTTTGTCATGCAAAGTCATTTTCTATACATTGACTGCAATAGAGAAAAAAAATTTTGATTTCTTTCACTCAAAACTTGAGAAAATGCAAAAATTTTAACGTAAATAAAAACTGTGTAAATAACTTTAAAATGGAAGGGCTAGCAGTTCAAGCTAGCACAAATTTAAATTTAAACAGCTCCGAATATTAAACAAATAGTACCTAAAGTAAGAAATTATATAGTTTCCATTTTTGGTTCTTGAAGTTGGAAATGTTACGAAAAACTCAAAATAAAAAAAAGCTAGAAAAAAAATCGAAACTATGATTTTTTTCTCCAGTGCGGCTATAATAAATCTGCTGGCCGACTACTGTGAGGGTCGCACGTACAGTGGGTGGGTGTCCCCCTTGACCAAAGTGGACGGGATTCTGGACTTCTGTGGAATCACTCTTCGGCCCAGAGGAGTCCCGGAAGAGGACAATGAAGATGACAAAGAGGAAGAAAAACAGATGGGATTCTGGACCAAAATTTGGCATAGTATTTTTGGATGAAGCTAGAGACATTATAATAATTAACTGATACACTAAATAGATAAATCATTAACCAGACAGGGAAAAAGATTGCACAAAACTGGTTTCAGGAAATTTTAATTGCTGCGACTTATTATAATTGAACTTAATCAGCGCAAGAATCTCTAATGGTTTACATGGTGGAGGATTTTATTGAAATGGAAGAAGTTTAATTTTAGAGTTTAATATACAAATGTTGTATTGCCAACTGATTAGTAGTTCTAAGTTAACCCAATGAACACCGTGAATTCACAAAAAAATTTTCGAAAAAGAAGTGGTTTGAAAATATTTCTAAAAAAAATAGAAAAAAATAGAAGTTACTAAGCCTCGATAATCAGAAGACTTGAGCAGTTGCTGTAGCTATTTCAGTGATGTTACATAGTTGATTTATCTCTGTAACAGTGCTGTTTTTTATCGCTGATTTATCTCTGATCAGAGATAAATTGACGCTGGCGCAGTATCGTAACAGTACTGCTTTTTACTGCAAGAGTACTGCAACAGTACTGATTTTCACTGCAATATTGACCCAGGCTGCTCTAAAATCAGTTCTGAATAATTTAAGAAAAATGACTTCATATCTGAAATTTTGTTTTCTGGCTTAAAAAATACAATTTTGACCAACTTAGGTGTTTCAGTGCTTTACGTGTTCAACTAGACACTAGCAATTCCTGAACAAAATATCTCGTCAGTCGTTGCTGCGATATGTTTCCCTAATAAAAAGAGAGACATGGAAGTGCATGAAAATACAAGTTTTGATAGATTGATGAATGATTATTAATATATATTTCTAAAAAGTGGACTATAGGTATAGTTTGAAAAAACTAAAATAAAAGAATCAATTTTTTAATCTCGAATTATAGTTGATTATTCCAGCAAAAAGTCAAACATTGCAAATTCACAAAATTGCCCCAAATGGATAGAATATGTGCATAAAACATGGAATGTAAAAATGAAATGTGGAACCTTCAAGAATGGGTTATTTCAGTTTTTCTAGATCTGTTTTAATTTGAAAAATTTTCGTTTTTCATGTATTATGAGATCTGAACAACCCTATTTCAGTTTGAATTTTCAGATCAAAAAAACAATAAAGGAAAGTATACAGAATTTCTGATCTTTTCCCAAGATTTTACTCTTTACTGGTAGGAACTTTCACCACTTCGTTTTAGTTTTGAAAATAGATGAGTGACATCATCTTAATAAAAACAAGCAAATTGGGAGAATGACCAAAAACTGCATACGCAAGTTAACAAACTCATAAAACAGTTTCGCGTTTATTTGGCTTAATCGACCAAAAAATATATGAAATTAGTTTTTTTAGCTTTTTCAACGCCCTATTAAAGTTTTTTAAAAAATCTGAATGGGCTGACTAAATGTAATCTTTTTATCCCTAACTAGCTGACCAAAGAATGAAGCATCAGAAAAAAGCAAATTCATTTAACTTTTCAGAACTATCAATAAAAAAAGACTCGAAGTTAATTGTCATGCGGTTAAATCTGTCCATAAACAAAGTAAGGATCTACCAGAATCGAAAATTTTTTACTCGTGAATATTTCCCTTTTCACCTCTTCACGTTCCTCCCAGATAATGGGGTCGTAGTAACTATCATAACACAGGGGAGGGTGAATCTGGAAGTCGCAATTTGCCAGGAGTGGCTTTGAGACTGCCAAACCAGGGAACCTCCGGGTAAAAAGATGTAAGTTGAATAAAATAGAGAGATATGATATTCAGGTGAAAAAAACTGATCCGAAACATGGATAGCAGAAGAAGCCTAAATCCAAGGAACCGATGATGATTAAAGCCTCTAACTTTAGAAAAGAAATCCTGCCAAATCAAGCTTTGAAGAAGCTACAAAATAGCTATATCTAACCATGCAGGCGGCAAGACATTCAAAGTGTTGCAATGCAAATGTAGAGTATATATGCATATAAAACAAGAGTATAAATGTATATAAAATAAGCACAGTACATATAAAATAAGCACACCGACCGGTTTTTGTGGCTAGCTTGCGCCAAATGATCTTAAAAAAGTCGTTGTATAAAGGTCAAAGAGTGACTGAAACAATCGTACCGAAACAATCGTAAGTTGATTTTGTGATCTTGATTATGCAAACCGTTTACAGTTGCTTATTTCTTGTTATGTGTGGTGTGTTTACCGAAAAATACCCATAATTAAATTTGTTTAATACAGTTTTTTCAGAGATTGAGCGAACATTTTGGCGCCCCACAAGGGACCGATTGTTCTATTAACGAGTGACACCGAAGTCTATTTTTCACGAAGTCGGTCGACACAATTATTCACGACTTATCGGACACTTATTTACGCATTTGCACAAAGGACCGAAGACCGAAACAGAATGCCCGAGTGTCTAGTTGGCCGATTGACCAGTTAGCCGAGTGTCTAGTTGGCCGATTGCCGATTATCTATATGGCCGATTGTCCAGTTGGCCGAGTGTCCAGTTGGTCGAGTGTCCAAATAGCCGAAAGTTGTCTGTAAGCCGACAGACGACAAAGCAGACAGACGAAAGAACAGACTGGCGGAAGAGAGGCCTGTTCAGGTGTCCGGATTGTTGACTTTTGGTTCAAGTGCAGCTGTGTTTTTCTCGGCACCCGAAGTTTTTGGATTTTTTTCCCGGTGACGCCAATCTCCGATTAAAAACTGTAAAAAGTTTCCAAAAACTTTTAAAACTTTCCATTTGTGCTATAGTTTTATATACGATGTACTATATGCTAGAATTTTTCCCGCAAGCTAGCACCCGGTAATTTTTCTCAATACCCAAAAATTTTTGGACAGTTCCGTTGAACTGAAATATCTTACAGTCGGTACATAGACGAACTGACTTGACATTTTTTCTCGATACCGAAATTTTTGGATATATGTGAACGGAATATTATTCCGTGAAATCGGAACATAGACAAGAGGTATGGACTAGTTTTTTGGATTGGTTTATGACTCGAACCTGCTGACCAAAATTTTCCCAAAAATTTTTCGAAAAAAGTTTAAAAAAATTGCCAAAAAGTCCTCAAAACGTCCCCAAAATTCTGCGAAACTGTGCTGTAACATGACACCAACCTTATGGTAAGTGGTCTGGTAGCAAAATATTGGGCAAATTAAGTGAAACTGTGATTGGTGAAATAGGCCATTGGTGAAACTGAAAGCCAGTTCGCTTCAAGTAAATCAAGGCCGTTTCAGGCCATCCGTTTATTGACTTCGTTGCATGACAGTAAAATTAAGTGGTCAGGTACTGTGATTAGGCCATTGGTGAAACTGAAAACCAGTTCGCTTCAAGTAAATCAAGGCCGTTTCAGCCCATCCGATTATTGACTTCGTTGCGTGACAGTAAAATTAAGTGGTCAGGTACGGTGATATTAAGTGAGTTAAGTTGAATTTTTTCATCCTCAGGTTTACTCCGTGTGTGTTGTTGGAGTTCAGCCGACCTACTTAATTTTCCAACCCCATTGGTACTTAAGCGTAACGAAGCCGTCGCATAGGTCCCCTTAAGTATATGATATTTATTCTAAGAGCTAGTTCCTTGGATCACGCGCTCCGAAAACTTACCGCTCCGTCTCAAAAGCTCGTCAAAGATACTTGCTCTACCAAGCCAGTGTTAAGTTTAAACTTTAACGCTAGGGACTCCCAGAGAGCAATACAGTACTACCTTCATCACTACTTGTCTCAACGTAACGACTTTGTAATTTGGCACGACGCCATTAATAACTCGATAAGTAGGCACCGCAGTAACAATAACCGCAAGCTGAGTAGTGAGCAACTTGTCAATTTGTTATTAAGGTATAGGACAAACATTTGTGTCTTCGTATGCTGTAGACGGAAAAGAACCGAGGATATAGAGGAAAGTTTAGGTTCAACAGGTATTCTCGTTCTGAACGTCGTTAAAGACTTTATATCTAAGCGTAAGGCTAAGGACCAGGTACTAATTGAGAAGTACAAGGAGCTTCACCAGCCTCCTTCCCTTGAGTTAAAGACTCTCCTGCTTCTAAGGCGTTATAGCGCTAATCTTAACACCCTTAAGACACGTAAGAAGCAGAACCGCTTACCCCTCAAAGCTCGGAAAGCTATAAAAATAAGCTTCAGGCAGAAGCTTTGAGACACCAAGATCCCCCATCTTGTAAGCTAATGTTGATTTATTAATGCAAATTTAATCACGTACCAAAACAGTATCTTATTTTAATGATTGTTTTCTATAAGTGAGCATCCGTAGAGTATTGTCAACTTCTGAAAAATATGGACGAAAAATTCCAAAGTAAGATACGCAAGTTCTTTGAAACCCATCTAAATCTAGAAAATGAGCTGCTTAAAGGTCACTCATTATTACTTGAGTACATTGAGAATAAGTGTCGCACCATAAAAACTGACAAACCTGATTACAAATGTAAATTTGCGTTGGAAAAAGCTGTCGATGTCAATGAGCAATTAATTAGGTTAGCGGGAAAAACGGAAAACCCTGAAAAAATTATTGCTCAGCAAGACCTTTGGCTTAAGAAAGTAAGCGAATTGAACGATAAAGTAATGCATGAAGCTCAGAGTTAAAAGATGAGCCTTCAACCTTTGTCATTTCCAGCATTCGGCATTACAGGGAGCAAGGGATCTTTACAACAAACTAGGTCTGAGACATCCTCCCGCTCGCACAAAACAAGAGAATCGGAGGCACGAGTATCTGAAAACAGATCTAAAGTCTCTAATAAGTCTAAGGAAAGTAGAAAACGTGAGTCACATAAGTCTGATAAATCTGCTTCCACTCGTCATACCTCGACTGTTCACACTATGTCATCAAGTGAGAAACGGCATGAGTTATCTTAGATAAAACGACGCCATGAGGAGCTGGAAAGGCAGTATCAAGTATCTTTAATACTTAAAGAGCAAGAAAACCGTCTTAAGTTCGAACGAACCAGCTTGAACTAGAGCAATTGGCTGAAAGACATAAAAAGCAACTAATTGAAATGGAACTGAAAGCGTTTGAACTTGAGGACAATTCATCTGAGGTTAGCGAGAAGGTAGCGGAAAGTAACTCGACAGAAGTAAGTCAACCTTTTTCAAAAGTAGCAACCGATCGGACTAATGATTGCGTAGACTCTGTTAGTTCACAAACACCTCCTGACGTTGCTAGTGCGCCAGGTTTACTGGCCTTCACTCCTGTACCAATTTCGTCGGAACCGACGACTTCCGCACACCTCGCTCAAGCAACAACAACAAGTTTTAGTCATAACCATGAGCACACTGCATTTAGTGACCCTGGAATCCATAGTCATGGATATCGGGCTATGCCTCAAATTGGCAGTGCAACCCTTTTGCCATTGCAAGCTTCTGTTTCATCTGTTTCAGTCCAATTTAACAATATGCATTCTAGTGCACACGTGTTACCACCACCGTCTGCTTTTCCTTTACAGACCATGAGTTCAAACATAACTAATGGTAGTTTTGCCATCGCGCAACCGGAATCATTACCTTTCCCAATGTTACCGGCACAACCCGGTTCTGGTTTTGTTTCTTTGTCACCTGCATTTGCTGGTGGTGGCTTCTCATCTTCTGGAGTAAACCCAACGCCGGTTTTCTTTTCGGCACCTAATTGCCATGCAGCGCCAGTCCAGACGCAACATAATCTTCCCTTTGTTCCGCAAACTGTGTCACCTAATTTTAACGATTACTACACAAATGATGCAAACTTATGGCGATTGGTAGCTATAACTCCAATCGTCACGCCTGCTCAGTGTTGTAATGCTGGAAACATTTTTTCTAATGTGACAACTGTTGTCCCATCGTGTAACACCGCCGCTCCGTATACTAGTGGTAGGACTGTGTATTTTAAAACTCCCCCAGTTCATCCACAACATGTTCCGCATTTTGTCAATCATACTAATACTGGTTATCAGCCAGTCAACGAAGACTACGCACCGCCTTCGGCTTATCCAAACCAAAGTTGTTCATCGGATCGACCTCTCTCTGCTCGTGAATTGGCGGAATTTTTTATGCATAGCAGCAAAGATCATCTTCCTGAATGGAAGTTAGCCCATTTTGACGGCAACCCGTTAAGCTGGCCCGAATGGTTTGGTCAGCTTAAGTCCACCGTTGATTCCGCTGTTCTCACCGATGATACAAAACTGACATACTTAAAAACGCAATTGCAAAGCAAAAACCGCAATTGCGGAATTTAGTTATAGTGGCGTTATGTAAAAGGATGCACTGGTCACGTTGCAACGGAAGTTTGGGCAACCACATGCCATTGTTGGTGCGCATCTTGATAAGCTGAATACTTTTCCTCCACTTAAGATGCACAATTTGGAAAATGTCATTAGTTTCTCCTCTGCCATATTTGACCTCGTAGCAGTTTTCAAATCATTGTCATTCAACGATCATCTGAGTGTTAACCTGTTGAACCAAGCTGCTAGTAAACTTCCACCTAACCTCAAGGAAGCTTGGTCAATGCATACTGTTAGGCATAATTGGCAGCGACCAACACTCTTAGACTTTAATAACTGGTTGAAAGCGAAAGCCGAGGGGCATGAAAGATTACATGTACTCAACTCTAAGGCAAAAAACGAGGAGCCATTTAAACGAAAAACAACTAAAATTTTTGCAGCCAATAGCCAGGTAACTAGTAAGGCTCAGGATAAGTCTAAGTTTCCGCCGTGGGTTTTGTGTAAGGGTAGTCACGCCTTGTGGAACTGTGCCGTTTTCAAGGAAAAGAATGCTACTCAGCGAGCAAAATACGTAGCTGAACAGAAACTTTGCTTCGCTTGCCTCAATGGCAATCATAGTTTCCGGCAATGTTCTAGAGCGAAAAAATGCCCAAAACCAGAGTGTGATAGCACACATAACGTCTTGCTCCATGGTAGGAGTCCTTGCCCGCAATCAAATTTCGCTCCGTTTTTTGTGACGGACGATACCAATTCCGATGTGGTAGTTCATCAGTACACTCGCTATATTTTCGATGCACGGGATTCACCTACGTGCGCCAATTTCGCGTTGCAAAAAACAGCAACTGATAATATGTCCACATACCCTGAGGCCGGTTAATTTAGTCGTAAATTGAAAATTTTACATGGACTACTACTTGGATTCATTCGAGAACGTTACCCATGCAATTAAATTTAGTCGCCATTTGGTTTCCTTACTAAAGTTGGGAGGATTTAATTTGACTAAATTTGTCAGTAATGCTGATAAAATCACTTCAGCAATGAACCCCGAGGATTGCGAAGCCTCGTCTTCACCTATCAAGGAAATATGTAACGGTACTGAACAAGCATCACACGTCTTAGGTCTTATAAGTGGGACCATGTGAAGGACACATTGGTTGTTAGCAGAGGCGTGGATCGTCCTCTCGATAAAGCAAAAACCCAACGAACCGTCTTGAGTTTCGTTTCTTCTGTGTTTGACTCTGTTGGGTTGGTAGCTCCATACACAGTTAGGGCCCGTCTTTTGCTTAAAGATATGTGGAAAATCAGTGGTCAAAGTTGGGACGACGAATTGCCGGAAGACATAAGAGTTAAGTTTCTCGAGTGGCACTCCGGTCTCCCTCTTAGGGCAATTGACTATTCCCCGTTGTTACTTCACAGAGCTGGTGGATCAAATTGAGCTCCACATGTTCGGTGATTGCTCGCAGGACGTTTTCTTTGAGGTTGGGTTTTTGCGTGCGCGACTCTCGAATTCGCACAAAACTCAAATATCCTTCATCTTTGGTAAAGCTCGCGTTGCGCCCATGAAAGCGCTATCTAGACCAAAGCTAGAGCTTCAAGCTGCTCTGCTCGCCACACGACTGAAAGATGATATACTGACCGCCCTTGCTGTCTCTATTAATCATGTCTACATGTGGACAGATAGTACAACAGTTTTGCAGTGGCTAAACTCCACTGAAAAATTACCTGTATTCGTCGCTAATCGTGTCGGCGAAATCCTCGAATCGACTACTATTGATGAGTGGCACCATGTTCTGAGCGGCGATAATCCAACTGATACCGGTACATGGGGGATTTCTTCGGAAGCCCTCAAGGATAGCAGCTGGGTTACTGAACCGAGCATTCTCAGGACTACGGATTGGCCGTTTATACCCGACGAACGTGTAATCAATAAAATTCGATTGAAAGGTCCTTCTTGTGATGTTGATAATTGCTTGGAGACACCATCTTCCTTCGTCACCGATGTCACATCCATCAAACATCCCGAGCACGGGTTCAATTGGGAAAGGTTCAGTTCCTTTACAAGATATAAACGAGTAGTTGCTTTTATGTTGAGCATGCTGCCTTCACATAAGCATTTTTGAGGTAAGGACTTACGAATCACCAACCCCATTGAACTTGATATTGCAGAAAGCAAACTGATTCATCTTGCTCAGATGGAATCCTTCTCCGTTGAGTTAAAAACACACACCGCTGGCATTTCTATCAAGAATAGTAGTAAAATTGCCACATACTCGCCATTTATTGGTCCCGCTGAAATCATTCGTTCCACCGGACGGATCGTGCGCTTAGTGAATACCGAGTTTGATAATAGGCACCCAATCTTACTCGACGCCCGACATACCCTAGTTCGCTTGTTGGCCCGCAGCCTCCACCATAAGCATTTTCATCAAGGACTAGAGTACATGCGCTCCGTTTTAATATGAATTATGCAATACTTGGGTTGCGTCGACTACTTCGGTCTATCAAAAATCAATGTGTAACATGCCGTAAACGCAAAGCAAGCACCATCCAGCCAATTATGTCCGATTTACCTGTCAAAGGTCTCGGATATAAGCAACCACCCTTCAATCATACGGGTGTGGATTACTTTGGACCGCCTTACGTTCCGGTGTTCGCAGAAGCACTGAAAAAGATGGGGATTTCTTTTTACTTGCCTCAAGAATTACTTGCCTGCATCAAGAGCTGGAATGGCATAGCTTCGACCATTTTTGCACACAAAGGTGTTACTTGGAAATTTAACCCGCCAGGCGCACCCCATTATGGTGGCTCCTGGGAACGCCTCGTCTGAAGCGTGAAGCGCGTGCTGTACGATATCCTAGGCAGTAGGCGAGTCACCGAAGAGGCGTTAGGAACAACACTCTGCTTAGTTGAGCAGGCTTTGAATTCGAGGCCAATCACCCCGTTAGTACTGATTCACGTGAGTTAGAAGCGTTTACCCCAAACCACTTTTTGCTGGGACAACATGCCACAAGCTTTCCTTCGCTTTTACCCGGGGAACACTTCAATCACAAGAAAAGGTACGTGCGAGCGCAGTCATATGCTAACGCGATTTGGTCTCGTTAGCTTCGAGAATGTGTTCCCTCGCTGGATAAGCGTGTCAAGTGGCACACTCATTCTGACTTCACTCTTAAAACAGGCGATCTCGTGTGGGTGATTGAGCCCGATAGTCCGCGTGGGTACTACCCTCTCGTCCGAATCGTCAAGCTAAACTACGGACAGGACGGTTGCGCTCGATCGGCCCTTGTTAAGACCGCAACCCGTGAAGTCACTCGGCTGACCGTTAAGCTCGCTCCGGTTCTTCCTTCTCCAGGTGGGGAGGATGTTGCAATGCAAATGTAGAGTATAGATGCATATAAAACAAGGGTATAAATGCATATAAAATAAGCACAGTGCATATAAAATAAGCACACCGACCGGTTCTGGTGGCTAGCTTGCGCCAAATGATCTTACGAAAGTCGTTGTATAGAGGTCAAAGAGTGACTTTTGGCAGTATAAATTGAACCGAAACAATCATAAGTTGATTTTGTGATCTTGATTATGCAAAGCGTTTACAGTTGCTTATTTCTTGTTATGTGTGGTGTGTTTACCGAAAAATACCCATAATTAAATTTGTTTAATACAATTTTTCCAGAGAATGAGCGCACACAAAGTATCAAAATGAAAAATGAAGGGCTGAGAAACGAAATGGCGTTTTGTTGAAATACGATACACAAAAAAAGTTGCAACGCTAAATCAAAACTATGATAACCAGTTATTGTGCAAGTAGCACAAATTGTTCCGACCATAATTTCCGACCAGAAAAAAATTATTGTAGAAAAATGACAAGAAAAATGGAACTAAATCGTAAGAAAACCAAAGAAAACTTTCAAAAGGTTTTTGAACGAAGGTTTTGCTAACATTTTTTTTCGACTGAAAGCAAAATTTGACTGATCTACTAACTGAAACGGCTTTAATATAATAATAATTTTTCTGTTACCTAATTTTAAGTGAAACAAAACTAAAACACACCCGAATACAAAGGTCTTTTCCATTTTTAATGGTCGGAACAACTACAAAAAAGTTTACGGCAGTCCACAAAAAATAAAATACATGCCTACACAATTACAATATCAGATTGAAAAAGAACCAATAAAATTCAAAGTTACAAAACATTTAGCCATGTTACACACTTTTTCCGTACTAGTTATTTGCATAGCAAAGCAAAATAACAAAAAAAATGATAACTTGTTTAAATCAGCATTGGACACAAAAGTTATGAAGCAAAGGCTACTTGAAAGTATGTACGAAATGCCTACCCACATCAAGCGCCCACGGATCATAATCGATTATAGTGTCCTTTCATAGTCAGTGTCTACAAAATTATGAAATAATCGATAAAAATCAGTTAAAAAACGGAACATAATCATAAAATTATGTCAATATAATCCATCAGAATCGATTATTATCGTTCAGAATAGACTTTTTTGGAGAGGTTCTTGAACACTTTACAATTTGATTTTCAGTTTATCTCATTACTGTGTTTATTGCAGTTTCAACGTATTACGGTTCATAAACTTCATATCTTATCAAGATTTGAAATAATAATAATTTGCTACTTTTCCGTTGTCCTAATTTAAATCTCCATTTCCACCTAAAATAATTTAAAAACCTAGCTGTTCAATGGTGTAAACCATCTAAGCGTCAGACAACAAAAGTTATCTTAAACTGATTGCAATTTTTCCCCCAAATATAGAAAAAACAAGGAAATTAAAGTAAAATCACTTATAATGAGTTAAAATCAGTGAAAACTCAAGCAAAATAGTTTTTTTTTCACTTTAATTTGCGTTGTCAAATTTTGCCCCAGTTTGAATGATTTTTATTTTAAATTTTGAGTTCATAATTTCAAAATTATAAGAACTTTATAGTAGTTAGTTGAAAATTCTCTAATTACAAAGTCGAACTTTGAGCACAAAAATTCACACCGAGCAGCTATTTTGTAACTTTCCGCAAAAATCTGAAAAAATACAAAGCATTAAAACAAAAATTTGTATGATGCTGATAAAAGCTATTTTCAGAATAGTGGCAAATGATAGATTATTGGTCAGGCTTTTGAAGAAGTTGACCGAAGACATGTGCTTTTAGTGACCATTTTGAGACTTTTTAAATCATTTGAAAGAAATTAGTATCTTCGGCCCACGTTTAGGAAATTGCAACTAAATTTCGTAGAATTAAGAGAGCTAGAATAGTTTTTCAAAAACGGCCAGTTTGTGACGGTGAAATCGATATAGAGTTCCTGTTCTTCACGCGGAAGAGGCGGAACGGGTCTGAGAAAGGTCTGAACTGAATTGAGTCACTATTTTATGTAAAACACTAAAAAATTTCGGTCTTCTTAAAACGATTCTTAATATCAACTACCTGAAAAATGTTTTTTTTCTGATATGATGCCGGATGTGCATTTGAAATTTTTTTCTTTGAAATTTTCATTCCTCTTTTCCGTAAACAATGTTTTTTAAATATTAAAGGGCTCAATCTTGTTACCAGCAGTCTTGTTTTTTTTATTATGCAGTGTGAAGATATGCAAAGATATGTTATGAATTCTTAACAAGAAATGCAAAATCTATTTCAAGTTTTGTTCTGACCATTTCGTTTGGGACGATCTACGTGCCAGGCATCAGTTTTTTTCTCAGTTTTGACTAAAACAAAACAAAAACTCGCTAAGAGTAATGTGTGCTATGATGTTAAATCCTCAATGGTTGGATGCGGATTCCAACAGCTTAAACATGTGTCTTGTGGTTGAGAATTCCGAGCCATAAGATAGAGGCTGACAGGGTAATTTGATCAGAAGCTGACCTCCAATTATCAAAAATTTTATGATAAATGCAGTTCGTGAATTTGACCACTCATTTGCGCGTTTTTTCACCTAAGTCAATCATCTTTTACAAAAAAATTAACCGGAAGTGCGGGACAAAATAAAATGGATTTTTCCAAAATCTTGATTGTTGAAAAATAAACGGGAAAAAAATCCTCAAAATTTTTTTAAAACAAGAAGTAATTCAACTCAAAAGGGGGTTGATTTAGATCTCCACCAATATGAAGAATTTTTGAATTTCCAAATGTCTGTCACTCAAAAAAAGTTTAAATAAAACAAGACGAGCAAATTGTTTTCGTCAATTCAATTTGGAACGCTTTGATTGCTGTCTACTTTCAGTATATGTGCATAAATATATTGTGCGTATATATTGGCCAATTTGGCAAAATACAAGCTCACATAGTTTTACAAAAAATTGATATCCGACAAAAAAAGGTTTTAACAATTTAAGCTCAGGACACTAACAGTTTTCAGTCTATATGAAAAAAAATCTACAAAATGGCATGTTAAAAAACCTAAGTGTGCTGACGTTTGAAGACGCTTTACCTAAATTCTCTCTTCAATTTTCTAAGTTTCCATTTTGTTCAGTTTTCAAATGTTTTGCAGTGTAATTTTTTATCAACTGTTTGATATTTTTGTTTGCTTTTTAGGTTCAATTGAATAAATTGATAAAATTTTAAAGAATGATGTCATTAGCGTATTACTGTTATTAGTACGAAATGATGTATTTAGTGTAATATTAGTTCAAAAAACATTGGTTAAAGTCAAATTAAAACAAATTTTGAGACATAATTTTATGCCGTTTTTGTACCAATAGCACGAAAATGGAGCTGAATATTTTACAAACCGACAAGTGATCAAGGGTAACAGATTTTAATATTTTTTAGCTCAGGTCATCAATACCTTGATAAACTTTTGTGATGAGGGATAGAGAAAATTCTGCCAAAAAGGCTGGTTAAAAAGACAAAATTAAATTGGAGAAAAAACTACCCCATTTCAAATATTCGGTCTTTTTCTTCGAAAGTCAGCAAAAAATTGAGTTTTGATGGCTCGAAGGCATCAACTGAATCATGAATTGCTAATTTGACCTTTTTTTAGCGCATTTAAAAAAACATGATGCCGTTATATAATTGAGGATTTAAAACTAAATGAAACGAGACAACTCGTATCATGGCAAATCTTTGAATTTTCTAACTGCTATTTGAAGTCGATGAAAAGTGAAAAAACTTGTTTTGTTTGAAATTGATCAAATAAACAGAAAAACAGCAAAATTTTTCTTTCGTTCAAAATTTATCTTTTTCTTATCCCCCCATACAGTATGCAAAAAAAACTAAGCGATACATATTTAGTTTTGTAACGCATTTGTTCGAGCAAATTGTTTTCGTCAATTCAATTTGGAACGCTTTGATTGCTGTCTACTTTCAGTATATGTGCATAAATATATTGTGCGTATATATTGGCCAATTTGGCAAAATACAAGCTCACATAGTTTTGCAAAAATTGATATCCGGCAAAAAAAGGTTTTAACAATTTAAGCTCAGGACACTAATGGTTTTCAGGCTATATGAAAAAAATCTACAAAATGGCAAGTTAAAAAACCTAAGTGTGCTGTCGTTTGAAGAAGTTTTTCCTAAATTCTCTCCTCAATTTTCTAAGTTTCCATTTTGTTCAGTTTTCAAATGTTTTGCAGTGTAATTTTTTATCAACTGTTTGATATTTTTCTTTGCTTTTTAGGTTCAATTAAATAAATTGATAAAATTTTAAAAACTGATGTAATTAGCGTATTACTGTTATTAGTACGAAATGATGTATTTAGTGTAATATTAGTTCAAAAAACATTGGTTAACGTCAATTTAGAACAAAGTTTGAGACACAATTTTATGCCGTTTTTGTACCAATAGCACGAAAATGGAGCTGAATATTTTAAAAACCGACAAGTGATCACAGGTAACAAATCTTAATGTTTTTTAGCTCATTTCATCAATACCTTGATATACTTTTGTCATGAGGGATAGAAAAAATTCTGCCAAAAAGGCTGGTTAAAAAGACAAAATTGAATTGGAGAAAAAACTACCCCCATTTCAAATATTCGTTCTTTTTCTTCGAAAGTCAGCAAAAAAATAAGTTTTGATGGCCCGAAGGCATCAACTGAATCATGAATTGCTAATTTGGCCTTTGTTAGGGCATTTAAAAAAACATGATGCAGTTATTTAATTGAGGATTTAAAGCTAAATGAAACGAGACGACCGTATCATGGCAAATCTCTGAATTTTCTAACTGTCATCCGTTTGAAATTGATGAAAAGTGAAAAACTTGTTTTGTTTGAAGTTGATCAAATAAACAGAAAAACTGCAAAATTTTTTATTCGTTCGAAAAATATCTTTTTTTATCCCCCCCATACAATACGCAAAAAAACAAAGCGATACAAGTTTAGTTTTCTAACGTATTGGTACGATCAAATCGCTTGCGTCAATCCAAGGTGGAACGGTTTAATTGCTGTCTACTTTCAGTATATATTGCATAAAAATATTGCGCGTATATTTAGGCCAATTTGGCAAAATACAAGCTCAAATAGTTTTGCAAAAAATAATCTCAGGCAAAAAAATTCTTTATTTGAACTCAGGTCATTAATAGCTTTCAGGCTATATGAAAAAAACCTACAAAATGGCAAGTTAAAAAACTTGAAATTTTTCTGCATATCAAAACCGCCGAGCACAAATATTCTCTAGTGTTCTTCGAAAGTCGGAACACAAATTCACTCACTAATATGAACCACCGTCACCTTCCGATCACGTTCAAGTAGGGGATGAGAATTTGATGGTTGAGCGGGGAGGGGGAGTAATATTAATTTTTGGAGGGGAGGGGATTGATTTGACAAAAAAAATCGAACTCATTTCCAAAAATACTGGATTAAAATTGAAATCAATGGGTTATATTATTGATTTGATTGTCTCGCAAATCCATTATAATCTACCAGCAGTGAGGTTCCGTAGATAATAGTTGGACGGGACAATCGAATAAACAATGTTTTTTGAATATTAAAGGGCTCAATCTTGTTACCAGCAGTCTTGTTTTTTTTATTATGCAGTGTGAAGATATGCAAAGATATGTTATGAATTCTTAACAAGAAATGCAAAATCTATTTCAAGTTTTGTTCTGACCATTTCGTTTGGGACGATCTACGTGCCAGGCATCAGTTTTTTTCTCAGTTTTGACTAAAACAAAACAAAAACTCGCTAAGAGTCATGTGTGCTATGATGTTAAATCCTCAATGGTTGGATGCGGATTCCAACAGCTTAAACATGTGTCTTGTGTTTGAGAATTCCGAGCCATAAGATAGAGGCTGACAGGGTAATTTGATCAGAAGCTGACCTCCAATTATCAAAAATTTTATGATAAATGCAGCTCGTGAATTTGACCACTCGTTTGCGCGTTTTTTCACCTAAGTCAATCATCTTTTACAAAAAAATTAACCGGAAGTGCGGGACAAAATAAAATGGATTTTTCCAAAATCTTGATTGTTGAAAAATAAACGGGAAAAAACTCCTCAAAATTTTTTTATAACAAGAAGTAATTCAACTCAAAAGTGAGTTGATTTAGCTCTCCACCAATATGAAGAATTTTTGAATTTCCAAATGTCTGTCACTCAAAAAAAGTTTAAATAAAACAAGACGAGCAAATTGTTTTCGTCAATTCAATTTGGAACGCTTTGATTGCTGTCTACTTTCAGTATATGTGCATAAATATATTGTGCGTATATATTGGCCAATTTGGCAAAATACAAGCTCACATAGTTTTGCAAAAATTGATATCCGGCAAAAAAAGGTTTTAACAATTTAAGCTCAGGACACTAATGGTTTTCAGGCTATATGAAAAAAATCTACAAAATGGCAAGTTAAAAAACCTAAGTGTGCTGTCGTTTGAAGAAGTTTTTCCTAAATTCTCTCCTCAATTTTCTAAGTTTCCATTTTGTTCAGTTTTCAAATGTTTTGCAGTGTAATTTTTTATCAACTGTTTGATATTTTTCTTTGCTTTTTAGGTTCAATTAAATAAATTGATAAAATTTTAAAAACTGATGTAATTAGCGTATTACTGTTATTAGTACGAAATGATGTATTTAGTGTAATATTAGTTCAAAAAACATTGGTTAACGTCAATTTAGAACAAAGTTTGAGACACAATTTTATGCCGTTTTTGTACCAATAGCACGAAAATGGAGCTGAATATTTTAAAAACCGACAAGTGATCACAGGTAACAAATCTTAATGTTTTTTAGCTCATTTCATCAATACCTTGATATACTTTTGTCATGAGGGATAGAAAAAATTCTGCCAAAAAGGCTGGTTAAAAAGACAAAATTGAATTGGAGAAAAAACTACCCCCATTTCAAATATTCGTTCTTTTTCTTCGAAAGTCAGCAAAAAAATAAGTTTTGATGGCCCGAAGGCATCAACTGAATCATGAATTGCTAATTTGGCCTTTGTTAGGGCATTTAAAAAAACATGATGCAGTTATTTAATTGAGGATTTAAAGCTAAATGAAACGAGACGACCGTATCATGGCAAATCTCTGAATTTTCTAACTGTCATCCGTTTGAAATTGATGAAAAGTGAAAAACTTGTTTTGTTTGAAGTTGATCAAATAAACAGAAAAACTGCAAAATTTATTATTCGTTCGAAAAATATCTTTTTTTATCCCCCCATACAATATGCAAAAAAAAACAAAGCGATACAAGTTTAGTTTTCTAACGTATTGGTACGATCAAATCGCTTGCGTCAATCCAAGGTGGAACGGTTTAATTGCTGTCTACTTTCAGTATATATTGCATAAAAATATTGCGCGTATATTTAGGCCAATTTGGCAAAATACAAGCTCAAATAGTTTTGCAAAAAATAATCTCAGGCAAAAAAAATCTTTATTTGAACTCAGGTCATTAATAGCTTTCAGGCTATATGAAAAAAACCTACAAAATGGCAAGTTAAAAAAACTTGAAATTTTTCTGCATATCAAAACCGCCGAGCACAAATATTCTCTAGTGTTCTTCGAAAGTCGGAACACAAATTCACTCACTAATATGAACCACCGTCAACCAGCAATTTTACCAATTTTTTTCTTAAAAATGAAAAAAGGGGCCGAAAGATTCAAAGCTGAAAATTTTTTTAATTTAAGAAAAATGACAAAACGACAGAGAAAACGAGACTCGAACTCAATGTTTATGATGCAGAGTCACGAGTTTCAACCCCTGATTTTCCCAACGCACCCTCACCACCGAATACTACTGGAGTTGAAATCGAAACTTGAAAAAGTGTTGCCGCCCATTTTCCGACGAAGTCCTTCAACCGATATTGTCCATTATCTCTCAGGTCGAGTCGAACATCCATTGTCCAAAACAGTTCCAGATACACAATTGAAAAACAGAAAAATAGCCCAAACTTAACGCTCTTGTTTGGAATTGTTAGCCCAATTGAAACCTCTTAAACAGGTAATACTTCTCAAATTAAAACTACCCAACGAACACCACGAACATCACACTGGACTGCTTATAAATTACTTCAAAGGAGTAGCCGGTTGCACAATTATATATGTAAAAAAAATTTAGTATATTGGAAAAAATAATTTTTTTTTTGCAGAATAACTTTTTGGTTTTTTATTGGTAGTAACCCGCACAAAACTCCCATGGATCTTATTTGATTATATAGTCTGTATCTATAAATTTACAAAATAACCTTATGTAATCCATTAAAAATGGACTATACTCCAAATATTTCTAAATCAATATAATCCATTATATCGGATGTTTTGAGACCTTTTTGATGAAATTTTTAATAATGCTTTGAATTTATCTCTTTTGCTGTGTAGTGCAGCTGCTACGTAATACCTTTCTGAATTTATTATTTCTCACATTTTTCATTTTATATAGATTTTTTTTTTTTCCTACTTTTTCAAATCTGAGTTTCTGGTAATTTTTCTAATTCAAAATGACCTTTCGCCGAACCTCCCCCTTCCGATCACGTTCAAGTAGGGAGTGAGAATTTGATGGTTGAGCGGGGAGGGGGAGTAATATTAATTTTTGGAGGGGAGGGGATTGATTTGACAAAAAAAAATCGAACTCATTTCCAAAAATACTGGATTAAAATTGAAATCAATGGGTTATATTATTGATTTGATTGTCTCGCAAATCCATTATAATCTACCAGCAGTGAGGTTCCGTAGATAATAGTTGGACGGGACAATCGATTATTATCTATTAAAAAAACATAGTTTTAAAAGAAATTCAATTTACCATGATCCATTTTGAATCTATTTCAATGGATTATAAAGGATTTTAATCTGTAAAACTTTTCCAAGTTTTTTGCATTTTTTTCAATCTCTCTGTAAAACTTATCAATTTTATAAATTTCCTCATGTTTACTTTATTTTTGCAAGACCATATTCATTGTTACTTGAAACCCAGGTCTTACCAATTTTAACGGCCAAGTTGAACAGCCCAATTTTACCTCCTTCCCCTCACATTTATCACAACTACAACCACCCATCCTACGCCATGAAGCATCTACCATACGCCATGAAGCAGTTAATGCCTTTTACTCCCTCCCCTTAACCAACACTTTTTTTGGGGATGGGCGTAAAGGTCTGTAGGAAGCGTGGTATAGAAGTGTGTGGGTTGATGTGTCGGGGTGGGGTTGTTCACGCGTTTACGATAGTTTCACGTATTTTAAAGGTGAAATTATTTTAGGGTAAATGATGGGGGGAGGTGAGGAGAGACAAGTAGAAAAAAGACAAGTCAAATGAAAACAACATTTTGCTGCAGCCAAATGTAAAACTCAATTTTGCAATTGCAACGTTCAAGTTTTGAGTATTTTCTTTCAAAGTTTTGGAAAATCCACGCTCTAGCTCATAAAACTTTTTTCTAATCCATCTTAAACTATTATAATCCATTATAATACATTATAACAGATTATAATAGTTCGAACTGATATCTACTCTATTTGTTTTTTTATCGATTATTTTGGAAGTTCATTGAAGCAGATCATGAAAATCCTTTATAATCGACTATTATCCATGGAATGTCATTGCGGGTGTTAATATCCAACGGCGCTCTAGGTGGGAAGGAGAGATGGAGCTCTTTTAAAAGCAAAATCAATTAGTTGAGAAAAGATTACCCGTTGGGTTAGGCTGCTTGAGTTTCCAAAAACTTTTTGAATTAGTGTTTTTTTTTCAATTTATTGCATTTCATATGAATTTTTTTTATTGTAAAAACCCAATCAAAACCTTATACAAATAGCATTTTGCTAGTCACCCCTGTCTGCTGCGATGCAGGCAAAGTTTTTTTAAAACATCAGCAAAAAATGCTGTTTTTGAGAACGTTTTGGAAGTTTCTGTCAAAGCAATTACGTATGTTTACTTACTGTATATTGGCGCTAAATGAACCTTCAGTAAAAGTTTAGTTTAATCGAAGAGAAACCTTTGTCATAAAAGGGTACCGAGGGGGGTCCTTTGGAAAAATTAGCCTACCAGAATTAAAGGCGGCGTTCACTCACGCTCATTTCGGCACGCTTCTGTATAGGTAGCTCACTGGCCTCAAAGGAACCGTCGTTTATGCACCCGTGTGCTTCTAACTGGTCGTGTCTCAAAGAAAGACTACGAGATCTTTAAAATCATAACCTTCTCCCTCCACCCCCCTCAACATGAACTTTCCTTGACAAACGTAACATGGAGAATCAGACCACCAAACAACTACCCTACCCTTACCCTACCCTACCCTACCCTACCCTACCCTACCCTACGACATTAGCTACTTTGTCGAAACATAACACACTCATTTCGCAGTTGAACTTCTGTTTACACCGTTTCCGTAAATCAACAATGATAGCTAGTTACTGAGTTACTGTGCACGTAATAAAGAATGTTCCGACCACAGTCTTAGAAAAATACAAAAAATTTATTTTTTGAAATTAGTGTCGTTTTTTTTGGCATGGCGCATGGCGTGTTAAAAAGATCTGAAGAAAAAAAACTTACGCATTTTTGACAATCATGGTAATATAGGCTAGTCGGAGAACAAATTTTTGAAGCAAATTGACTAGAAAAACGAAAAGAAAATGGTTTAAAAAATTCAACATTTTTTTCAAAATTTTTTTGCGGAAAATTTTGGATTATTTAACCTTTGTTTACAAAATGGCCCTAAATAACTTCTAAAAAACTAATTTTATTTGAGCACAACTAAGTTTTCACGGCTTAAAGTAAGCTTAAATAAACTATTGTAAGCCTACACGCTCGCACCATATTAGTTCGAAAATAGAGCAAAAATCAATTATTTCAAACCAATTTTTCTCGACACTGTGAGAAAGTTATTAAAATCTTTTAATGTCAATCGAATCACGATAGAAGGAGCTTTACTATGTTATATCACTCGACCCATTCTGATAATTATTTGTGGTACCTGATTTTGAGTGGAAAAAATTAAAACTAAAACACACCCGAATACAAAGCTCCTTCCCAATTTTCAAGTGGTCGGAACAAAAACGTCTTTTATGCAGTTCTTTGAAAAAATCCAAAAGTAATCTCACTTTTTAACAAATTAACGTGTATCCTATTATAATGCAATAATGAAAAATTACAAATGACTTCACTAAAATCTCATTTTTGACAGATAAACGTATTTTCTATCATATTAGAATATTAAAAAATTACAAATGACTTCACTGAAAAAATTTCACTAAAAATGACCTCACTAAAATTGACCTCATTTTTTGACGGAATAACGTATATACTATCATATTAAAATATTAAATAAATACAAATGACCTCACTAAAAATGACCTCACTTTTTGACAGATTAACGTATATCCTATCATATTCAAATATTAAATAAATACAAATGACCTCACTAAAAATGACCTCATTTTTCGACAGGTTAACGTATATTCTATCAAATTAGAATATTAAAAAATTACAAATGACTTCACTGAAAAAATTTCACTAAAAATGACCTCACTAAAATTGACCTCATTTTTTGACGGAATAACGTATATACTATCATATTTAAATAATAAAAAATATACAAATGACCTCACTAAAAATGACCTCACTTTTTGACAGATTAACGTATATCCTATCATATTCAAATATTAAATAAATACAAATGACCTCACTAAAAATGACCTCATTTTTCGACAGGTTAACGTATATTCTATCAAATTAGAATATTAAAAGATTACAAATGACCTCACTAAAAAAATTTCAATAAAAATGACCTCATTTTGTTGACAGATTAACGTATATCCTATCATATTAGAATATTAAAAAATAAAAACAACCTCACTAAAAATGACCTCAATTTTTGACAGGTTAACGTAAATCCTATCATATTAGAATATTAAACATTACAAATGACCTCATCAAAAAAATTTCACTAAAACTGCCCTCGATTTTTGACCGATTAACGTTTATCCTATCTTATTGGAAACTTAAAAATACAACTGACATCACTTTTGATTCACTCGAGAGAGAAATTCAGTGCGGACTATTCTAAAGATTAAGTTTTTTGAATGCCTTGTTTTTTGAGCAGAAAAATGATTTTGAGGAACAAAATTTTGACCGAATATGGGAATTTTTATTTTGGAACTTTTTGTAGCTATATGCTTCATAAAAATTGATTATATAGAAATTTTATAAAAATAATTTTCCATACAATCGAGATACTAAATGGTTAGCGTGGCCATTTTTCCACATGCAGTTGTATGATCAACGTTTTTTTATTCATCAACTTCTTTTCCCAATTTTTCAAAGATTTTACCGGGTATTTTTTTTTGTTTGTAATCTTTAATTACTTATTTTCTTTCAATGCTTTATGAAATATCCATGTCTGTTTTTATACGCGTTTGGTCATAATCTATTTTCCAGCATATCCAGAACGTTAGAAAAAATACGAAAAGTTTTGACTTTGCAGCTAGTTTTTCAAAACACGCGTCAAAGAACGTTGCAAATTGTTTCATATGTTATTTTTTATTGAAATTCAAAATTAAAGGTCGGAAAAAAGTTTATAACAAGAATGTTTAAAAACTCAATTGCAGAATTGGAGTATTTGCGAGCAAGTGGAGAAAAAATTTCAACTGCTATGTTTTTGAGAAGGCAGTTGCTCAAAGTGAGAACTAATTCATCTCGATTTTTCTTTTTAGACTCAATATTGAATATGAACTCAGAAGAATTTGAATAAGGGCTTCAATTTTCACAGAAAATAATGTTGAGAACCTGAGCTGCCTATTACGAATGGATAAAGGACGTAGTGTATTAGAAAATCGAGTTGCAGTTTTGTGTTACGGGTGAAGCTGCTGATACTCAAAATTGACGAAAACAATCAATATCGGAAAAATTTTACAGTTTCTACCGACAAAAATAGACAAAAGTCAGATAGAATACACTGACAGATAGGGTAAGCATAAAGCTAAATTTGAGGACCTACATGAGCATTTGAGAAAGTATAAAAAGTACAGGAGAAAGAAATCTGTTGCGTGATCTAATAGATCACACAACAGATCTAATACCATGCCTCAACTCAATTTCGAACACTTTTTTATACGGATTAAACCTCCGCTTACTCGTTAATTGCACAAAGTGGCCACTTTTTAAACATAATTGTACAAAAAAAGCTCACAGGTTAAATATTTTTAAAAGTTTGAGCTAAAGACAACAATACCTTTCGGCTGACAAAAAGATTTGTCAAAAATGGCTAGTAAAAAAAATCTATGTTTGTCTGGAGAAAAAAAACAACCCGGGCACAAAAGTTTCATCACTTTTTTGGAAGTCGAAACAAATTTTATCAATTTTTCAAACTAGAAAATCAACAAAATTTTGGCAAAAATTGAACAAAAGCTTCATAGAGTGAAGACGTAAAGAAAAATTCTTCTCAAGCAGATGCGCAATGAAACTTGGAGAGAAAATTTTCTGTGACCAGATTTTTTGAAACAGAATTTTACAATAGAATTCAAAAAATAGCTAAAAACTATCGTAAACGCGTGAACACCCTCATTTTAGCTCCATTTTGGGAATCAAAAACTACAAAAATTCAAAAAATTCTGCAAAAAAATCTGAAAAGTTTTTTGATTATTTAAACCTTTTTCTACAATTTTTTTTTCGTTTTCCAGTGATTTTTTTCACAAACTGTTTTCCAAATAGCTTATTTTACTATGAGTGTTTAATTTCATATAATTTTGTTCCGGTCTTCTTATCACACCACGCAGAGTAAACGCTACTTGCACAGTAACCGGCAATCCTTGTTGATTTACCAAAATTGTGTAATCAGAAGTTCAACTGCGAAATGAATGTGGTATGTTTCGACAAAGTAACTGGAAAAGGCTGGAAGAAAGTATGTCGTAGGTTAGGGTAGGTGTTTGGTCTGATTCTCCATATTACTTTTCTCAAGGAAAGTTCATTTTGAGATGGGGGTTATGATTTTAAAGCCCTCGTGGTCGTTGTTTGAGACACGATCAGTTAGAAGCACACTGGTGCATAAACGACGGCTCTTTACAGGCAAGTGAGCTAGCTATACAGAAGTGTGCCGAAATGAGCGTGAGTGACCGCTGTCCTCAATTCTAGTAGGCTAATTTTTCCAAAGGACCCCCTTCGGTACAATTTTATGACAACGGTTTCTCTTCGATTAAACCTAATTTTTACTGAAGGTTTCTTTAGCGGCAATATACAGTATATATACGTAATTGCTTGGTCGGAAACTTCCAAAATGTGCCAAAGAAAAAAAAACATTTTTTGCTTAATTTTTTTAAAACTTTGCCTGCATCGCAGACAGGGGTGGCTAGCAAATACGTCTTGAATGAAGTTTTAGTTGGGTTCTTTAAAAAAGAAAAAGTGCATTTGATTTTCGATAATTTCATAAAAAATCACGAGTTCAAAAAGTTTTTTGAAAACCTAAGCATCCTAACCCAACGGGTAAACTTTTCTCAGCTAATTGATTTTGCTTTTAAAAGAGCTCCATCTCTCCTTCCCACCTAGAGCACCGTTGGATATTAACACCCGCAATGACATTCCATGGATAATAGTCGATTATAAAGGATTTTCATGATCTGCTTCAATGAACTTCCAAAATAATCGATAATAAAACAAATAGAGTAGATATCAATTCGAACTATTATAATCTATTATAATGTATTATAATGGATTATAATAGTTTAAGATGGATTAGAAAAAAGTTTTATGAGCTAGAGCGTTGCTTTTCCAAACTTTGAAAGAAAATACTCAAAACTTGAACGTTGCAATTGCAAAATTGAGTTTTACATTTGGCTGCAGCAAAATGTTGTTTTCATTTGACTTGTCTTTTTCTACTTGTCTCTCCTCACCTCCCCCCATCATTTACCCTTAAATAATTTTACCTTTAAAATACGTGAAACTATCGTAAACGCGTGATCACCCTCATTTTAGCGCCATTTTGGGAATCAAAAACTACAAGAACTCAAAAAATTCTGCAAAAAAAATCTGAAAAGTTTTTTGAAATTATTTAAATTTTTTTCTACGATTTTTTTCGTTTTTCAAGTGATTTTTTTCATAAACTGTTTTCCAAATGGCTTATTTTATTATGATTGTTTAATTTCATATAATTTTGTTCCGGTCTTCTTATCACACCACGCAGAGTAAACGCTACTTGCACAGTAACCGGCTATCCTTAATTTGAGTGACATTGGCATTTGCGGTAAAAAATCATCTGTAACCTGCCACAAGAGTCTAATGATAGAGCGGCACAAGCTCTAAAATGCTCAAGAATTTATTTCAACTCGCTGTTTGTCAGGCTGTTTCCGTACGTAGCGCAGACAACAGATTAGTTTTCATGAAAATTAGAAAAAAAAGAATTACTTTACGCTACTGTTTTACATCGAGTGGCTGGAGCTACCAAATAACAAAATTGGTCGAGATAAAACTGCACTTGGAAAGTTTTTATTGTTGTTTGACGCCCATGGAACAGCCATTGATTAATATAAAAAATAATAACATTTTCAAACATAAAGAAAAAATTTTGATTTCTTTCAGATTTTTTAAAATTGTTTCAACTCGCTCTATGTGAAGCGCCGAGTGATTTTATTGTATCTAGTATCGTATTACTGAAACCAGTAACTGGCGCCCTTGATTTTCGGTGCAATTAGAACTTATTAGAAATTAGAAATGTGCATGAAATGATCAAATAGTATAAAAACGGTTTTCTGAAGAACCAGTTTTTACCTGTGAAGTTGAGTTTATTTTTTCCTAATTGATACTATTTTTTCCCTTTGAAACGCTTGTAAAATTTTTCTCAATTAACAAAATTGGGATCAAAAAATTATGCACTGCTGCTGTTTGTGCTCAGCCAACTTCAGTCCGTCATTGTGTTTTCCAAAAAAAACTTGTATTTTCCGCTTACAAAAAACATATCTTGATTGAAGCGATCTAGGGTTATTATGTCCCATTAGATTGCATGTTTAGCAGCACTTGATAAGCAAGCTTAGTTTTTTTTGTGATCAGGCGTATTTTGAATGGAAATTTAATCAATCAAGATTTTCTATATCTATCATTCAGTTTGGTTAAACAAATCAGAATTGATAACTAACCTGATGTAACAACTTCGGAACAGAGCAGGAGGAGAATTGCAATGACAGCCGACACCTCCAGTGAAAGCCGACTTCTGATCAGGAAAAGAGGCAAAATGATACTCGTCAAAAACATTTTCTTCACTTGTTTTCTTTCGCATCCCCCATTTGAGATTTCGGGCTCAATTTGAGGAAAATAAGTGCTGGATAAGCGTAGTTCGGATATAGCAATAAGTTTAACCAATAATTAATTTTGGTGATAGTTTTTTAGGCAATATCGGTAAGACAGGTAATTTAACTTTCATCAAGGGTTAATGTCATCAAGGCGGTTTCCATCAACAAATGTTTTGTGATTATTCGTCCATTTGTTCACGCCTAAAAAGTGATCAAAACAATAAAGCAAACAAAAACAGCGACAAATGCTCTAAAATAGGCAATCAAAAATGATCAATAGTCTTCCACATAAACCTCCGTTTGGGGTAAAAAAGGGTAAATTGGCGGGGGAAGTTTAAAAGGTGGAAAAGGGACACACAGGTTGCCAGATTAAAAGGTAATAGATTCAGGGAAGCCAATTTAACTCCGTTAGATATCACCTTCAAAAGATTATATCGTTTTATTACTCGAAAAAACAGGATGTAAAAACAGCGAGATTTCAAACAAAATGAAAAATTACCCTCAATTTCCTCAAAATGATTCGATTTTCACCATAGTTTAGAAACAATTTGAAAAGATTTCAAGATATTTTGTTATTTCTTAAATGTTATTTTTCAGTTCTGTTTTAGGTGCAAATGCGACAATTTTGAAATGATTAAAATTAAGGTAAAAAAATGCATCGATTTGGGCAAGCTTAAAAAAGCTTTAAAAAAATTAATGAGGCTAGAAAGACTTAACAAAATTTTTTGACTATTAGAAGAAATGTCCATTTTTGATGAAGTTGCCTCGTTATTTTAAATCGCATTCCTGCAAAAATTGGAATTGTGCTGATTTGCAATTAATTTATGACAGGCGATGAAGGTTTTTTTTGAATAATTTAACCAGCGTTGAAATATTAAGATTAGTATTTCTAGGAGAGCAACCTTAGATTAAAAAATCACATCGAATTTTCATTATTTTCGTTGTATTTTTGTCCTGAAATTTTGTTCAGGAAAACAGAGGTTGTCTGATGAACCGCCAGTGAAATGGTGGTTGATAGAAAAAAATGCGCTGAATTCTGAAGTCAAATGAGCTTTCATTTAAGACTAAATTTAATATCAAATGACAACTATTCATAATACCATTTCGATGAAGTGAAGCCTTTCGAAAAAATCCATAATTCAATTTTATAAATGGGGTGCGCTTGTCGCCTTTTAATTTCAATTTTATCGGCCGATGATACTTGAAAACTATTTCACAAATTTAAAATGAAAAATAGTCTTCATATAATTAAGGGGAAAAATTGACAAAGTACAAACGTGTCAGACAAACTAAATACAAACATTCAGACGTGTCATCCGTAAAATGTGAAGAGATTAAATTTTGCGATTTTTTTGCTCAGAGTAATAGTTTCTTTGGAGGATGTACTACCCACACTTATAAACGTTCAAATCGATTAAAACTATAAACAGTTTGTCAATTACCCTTATTTAACTATTTAAATTGTTCCTCTTTTTGAATTTCATACCCGCCGCTCTTGAACTCTAAAAAAATTTGTTCAATTCTTTTTTTCCGCTCATTTTTTCATGAAGTGGAAATATCAGCGAATTAGCTTTACATGACAACTGATTTTACTGCTGTGAATCTACTTTACCTAAGACAAGGATGCTAAATTATTCAATCATTGCTTGTGTTTTTGAAGTCATTTTGGTCTACCATAAGAATACCTGAAATAAATAAAGTCAATATTTCAGATCAGGGGCGGATCTAGGATTTTCTCGAGAGGGGAGGGCGGATTTTTAAAAACTTTTCAAAAATTTTGTCTACCTTTTTTAAGATCGAGCAAAATGAATTTTCGAGCTCTCTCAAAGCACTAAAAAGACCCTGTTTTGGTAAAACTTTCTGCACTGCGGGCAAATATTTGAAAAACAGGCCAAAAAGGCGTTTTTAGTCACTTTTTGAAAAATTTTGACCAAAAAATTGCGTTTTTTTTTGGCGCGCGCTCCCCTCTCAAAATTAGTATATGATGACGCCGAAGGCGCCTTTAGAAACCATCAAATATGGATATCTCAAAATAGTACAAAAAGAAAAAAAGAAGACCCGTCCCCCCTCCTACCCCCCCCCCCCCCCCCCCCCACGGCCCTACAGAACATTACATATCACCACTTTCACTCTTCATTCCAAATTTACAAATGAAGTTTTTTTTACATAACTTGCTTGGGTTTTTTAGGAAACATTTCGAACGATTAAAATATGAATTTTTAAACCCATATTTCTTTCTCAAATTTGGTCATAATTAAACGCAAATTGTCTCATAACAAGGTAATTTTCAGCATTATCAACCGTTTTCAGTCATTTTCAGTCATTTTGAGTCTTTGATGTTGCAGCGCTGTGTCACATGTGTCAGTGCGAAATACGTGATTAACATTAAAAACTACTTTCATGTATGGATGCAGTGATTTTTCCCCAAATTAACAATGCAGACTTCAATGCGAGACCAATTGTCGGAGTGCTAGCTCTCTCCCCATAATATATAGTAGCAATGGCACCTGAAGTTCTTTAAAAAAACTATTGGTTAGTCTAAAGATTCAAATCAATTAAATTATAATCAAAAAATGGGTCCGGTCCGTTGATTGGCGACAAGGTTGAACTCACAGCGAAATTGTTGCCCCCGATGAATGACAAGGAAATGGGTATGACCTAGGCAATTAACCTAAAAATGAGCAAAAAAAACAAACTAAGTGAAAAACAAAAAACTGGGATAATTGACCAAGTTAAACAGCAAACAAATAATCGTTTCACTACTAGCTTGCCCAAAGTTGATCGAAATTGAGACTAACTGTTGTAATAAACAGTGATCAAATAATTGTTCATAATTTTTCTTCTACTTTAAAAAAAATCCATAAATAATTTTCTTCTTTTTTGGTGCCTTGCTTCGTTTCTGTTTGTATTACTGTCTCTCATAGTTGTACATTAAATTCAGGTGTCTAGAGCAGACGCGTCTCCCTGTCATTCACCTCCTACCAACCAAAAAAGTCAAAAACTCAAATTTGAAAAATAAGAAAAACAGCTTTTTCATAGGATAAAAAACGTGGAAGGTTAAATTGGTCAATCTACCGTATTTTAAAAAGAATGCTTGACCTTGTATATAAGTTACAAAGCGGCGACTCAGTTATATTTCATTTTTATTTGAGACGTTTTTCGTTCCACAACAAAAGAAAACTCTTGATTAAATTTTTTTTCTAAAGGGCCATGTGACAAGTCAAATTACTCTCAAATTGAGACTGATGGCTTTTGTTATTATAAAAACTATAAAAACTGTAGAAACTATAATTCAACAGAATACTAGCATTGAACATCTTGAGCGTTTGAAATCCGAAGTAAATACAAAACTCTGATTTCAAAACAATACGAGATGCTCAAAACAATATGGGGAGCGGTGTTGAAGTGATTACATCTCCGCCTCTCAATCGAAAACTCGGATGTTTGAGGTCCACCATGATCCGTGCTCGTTGCTTGAGGTTGAAGCAACGTTATCCAGCGCAGAATAATAACCAAAAAAATTGCATGTGTTTCTTAAGCAGGGGCAAAACAGCGGTTCGCCGTGATGAGCTGTACAGCTCTTGTGTTGGTCCTTTCGCTGTGGATAAATGGTCTTAATCTTTAAGTAAAATGGGAAGACACCAGTCAAAATAACAAAAAAAAGACCTCATTATATTGGTGATTATTTCAGGCCACAATGTTAATAATTCAAACTACATTAATTTATTAATACTAATTAATAAAAGCAAATCTTTGCCTCATTATGTAGCCTCATTCTTGTTTCGTCATTATGTAGACAAGACTTCTAATGAAAAAAAATTAAAGCAAAACAAAAATAAAAAAAATTTTGTATCAAAAGTAATAATCATAACTAAGTTAATTGCAAAAGTAATATAAAAAACCACATTACCAAAATAAAACGTGTAGCAAAACAATCATAGAAAAAATTTTGATATAATCTAATCATCATGAAATTATTTTTGATGAAACTATCACAATTAAGATAAAAAACCTAATAAATTATCTTAATTTCAATTATTTAAAAAATGACAAAAAATAGGCGTACGCTCTGCCGGTCTTGTTTCGTCAGAGCAAAGGCAGCCCATGAAACTTATTATCGGTAGGATGTTCGCAACGCCATTGTTTAAAAAACGTCTGCCGATTTGAATGGTTTTCTTTGAGAAAGATTAATGCCAGTTTTATCAACAGAAGTAACAATGTTTCAACGACATGTTAATTACAATCAGGTTTTTTGATGTTTCGCTAAGTAGTAATTTTTCACTTCAATGATTATACCTAGGTTTCGCCAAAAATAATCACTTCTCCGATACAGACAAAAAACAAAACAGTGAAAGTTTCGCTAAAAAAGAAGCAACATCGCAATGGCCGGAAGAACCCTCTTTTTTTTGTAATTGTATAAAACCGAGTTTTGTAAGACATAGAACTGCTTTCTTTCTAATTCAAGCGCTTGCTCTTAAAAAAGTCCTTACAATCAACAAATGTATTTGTTTTATCTAAAAAGGCTCTAATTTTTGTTTAAAAAACCGAATTGACTTAAGAACTTCATAAATTTCACACACGTATTGCTGATTTAAGCTATGTCAGGTTAAAACACTCAGAATTTATGCTCATAATCTCAAATTGGAGAACCTAAAATCAGCAAGTTTTCTCAAAGCATAGTGCTTATTTAATGAATAAAACCTTTGCTCAATGATAAATTCCTAGAACATTATAGGAATTCATATTTTTGTGTTTTAACAAACACGGTTGTGTAATTAAACAAAAAAATTGCTGAAAGGGTGGTTGATTTTATCTTGTTTCTTTTTTACCCATTGAAAAGATGTCTCTTTATTAATCTTTGTCGAGCAATATCAAAATAGAAAATTCCGGCAAATTTATTTTTTATTATGCTTTTTTGATAAAAACCCCAGGAAAAAAATATTTCTTTCCAAAAAATGCAAAAACTGTGATTAAATAGAAACGAAATTGTGTAAGACTTCTGAAAATAGATGAAGCCGGGATTTTAAACAATATTTGGCAATGATCACCCTTCAGTTTGAATTTTTGACAGGGCGCACAAATTGTTGAAGCAAATGGTACGTTGTGTTAGAGCGCACGTGATAATTTATTTAAGAGCAATCATAATGTAAAAACCTTTAAATTTATAATCGAGAAAAAAGAACCATAATAATTTCAATCAAAACATTAACAATAAATATCAAATTAAAATCCGAGTTTATCTAATTGCCTAAAATGTCATAGTAAAAACTGTACAAGTTTTTTTTTCAGACAAACTATGTCTGCAATTCAAACCGTTTGACCTCGACACGGAGAAGGCTTTTTGGAATTTTTGAAGCATCCAAAATCTACACTGAAACAAGACTGCTTCTATCCGGGCAAATACCGGCATGTTCCAACTGCGTTTTAAGATCTATGGAGTAGTGTATGTTTTAAGAGAAAACTGATGAAAATTTTTTTAAATAAATTTTTGAGATTTTGTTTGTAAAATAATCACCCCACACGCTAAGTTAAGAACGAAACGATATTTTTAGTACATAGCAATGTATTGAACAGACAAAATAGCATGCCTCAATTCAATTTGAAACGATTTTAAATACGAGCCAAGCGATCTCAGTAAATACGCGTTAATTATTCCAAATTAGCCTGATTGGCAATCTGAAAACCTTAGCGAAAATGATCACCGATTAATTTTCTTTTAAGATTTTGCTCATGACAACAATAGGTTTTGATTGTTAAAAATTATTCCGTAAAAAATGGATAGTTAAAAAAGTCGAAAAATGTCTGGAGAAAAAATCACCCGAGCACAAATATTCCGACACTTTCGATAGTCGGAACAAAAAAGATACTTTTGACTAAATAGTTGAAGTAAATGACTCGGTAAAAACTTGCGAAGACTATAATTGGATATACAAAAAATCAGTTTTGAATGATGCTTGGATAACTGAAATTTTGTTTTGAAGCATACAAAAGAGAAAAAAGCTGGATCAAATAAGCTGGCCAACAATTGTTCTTGTTAACAACTATCATTATGATATTATTTTACTGCGGAACAGCTCCGGCCTTTTTTGAAGTTGGAAGCAATGAAAAAATTGCTTGGTTTCTTATCGGCAATTTTAGTTGCATAAATTACTCGTCGGAGATTGAGTTTTTTTTCAAGAGATTTCTTTTGTTATATCGATTCAGAAAAAACATCGAGCACAGTTTCACTTAAAAAAGTTAAATACACTGTTAGGCAGTGCTTAAAGTGATATGGCGGACTTACCGTTTTTGGGATCTTTTTTTTGAAGAATTTGACCGGAATTTAAACGTGCTTCGTCACGAGGCTCCCTCTTTTGTTCATAAGTGTTAGAGCCAAAAAGCGCCAGTGGAAAATTCCACCAAGAATGGATGTTTCAAAGTATACATAAAAGGGAGGTCGAATCTTGGAGGGTCCAAAAACTAAACTATCCAGAATTTAAAACCTAAACTAGATAGGTGTCACAGCTCAAAAATTTTAGGCTGAACTTTTTATTAAAATTTTTATCAATTCACAAAGTAATCCGTTTTTTTTCTCAATAAGTCGAAAAAAGCTTTGAACAATTTTAAATCGGCTGTAAGCTAGCGTTTTTAATTGCGGGTGTCGACTTTCTGACATTAAATCAACCGATTAGTCCCGCTTTAGCGAAAATTCGTACCTTACTCAATCAGCAAAATTTTTCACCTTATCGACAAGATATAATTATAGATACTTTTAATGGTGATAATCTAAAATCAATATTAAGGATTCAGGGAACCATTTCATTCAATATATAAAAATAAATTAAATTGAATAACAAATATGTTTGAACTATTTTAAATTCTAATATTGGGAAAACTACACTTTTTGTTTAAAATTGTTCCTACCTTATTCATATTGAATTTCCGCATCATTTCATTCAACGGAAGTAAATTACTATAAACGGAAATATAATAACAAAAAAGGGGTAAAAATGAAGACGTAAATCTCTTTGTTTCCACTGATTTAGAACATCATTTAGATCAGTAGTTCAGGGTAAAAATTAATAAATTTGAATTTTGACCCGAATTAGGGAAAAGGGTCGCTCAAAGTAATCTGTCACTTTGATTCTTCTCATTCAAATATCGCAGCTGGATGTGTTTTTGAACAAAAGAGATTTTAAGTGGCCATTTGAAGAAACAAACTAATCCAAGTAAAATATAGAACTAGACAGAACACAATTTCGAAATTGAAAAGGCAATTTAATTTAGGTTTTTCTAATTTGAGTAAGTATACTTCTTCTTAATTGAAAAACGACGCAAGCAAACAGCAATTTGAGTTTTTTTAAAAAAATTTAAAAATTTTAGGTTTTCATGACGTTTTCTTAGAAAAATTAATCAATCAGGCATCGAAAAATGTCGCTTTGCGAAAATGAATTCTTCTGCCATTAATAATGAGACAAAAATAGCAAAATTACCCCCAAAAAAATCCGAAAGAATTTTGTTAAGAAACTGAAAAAAAATGAACTTTTTTCTTCTAAATCTCCTTCGTTTAAAAGTTCAGGCCGAGAATTGACCAGACAAACTACAACAGAGCTTATCTGGATTAAGATTGACTTAAGTTGGATTGTTAAAAGAAAGAATGGCTGCAATTTTGTAAATCCCCCTTTTCCATTACAACGTCAAGCTCCACCTGTCTGCATTGGACAAAAGATTGTTTACTTTTCCTTGTTTGTTTTTCCAAATCCCAGATCTTGTTTTTTATTTATGGTGAAAACATGCAGACAAAAACGAGCCTCTTATTTTTCCTGTTATTCTGAGAGCTTCAGATTTGTATGAGCCTTTTTTATTGTAATTGTGACCGTTTTGTCTCTCCTAGAATCATTGTTTGTGCTGAAATGTCAGCTAGCTATTGACTATATATAAGTCCGCCCATTTTGGGGCGTGTCTTCGGTTATTTGAAACATTGTTGAAGAAACAGTATTAAGCATTGACAGGTAATTTGAGAAAGACGCTGAATTCGTTTGCGGCTCTTAAGGTTTCGAACTACAAGCAATTAAGCAAAAGCAGATATATGTGCGGATCTCTGTTATGAATGGCTATTATAAATCTCTAGTGTGTGGTGTGTGTGTGCGATTTAATGAATAGCTATCAGTTTTATGAAAATTTTTATAAGAGCAAAAATGTGTGTGTATCTGTGCCTAATCGTTGAGCGGTTACCCTACTGCTGGCTAACAACTAATCCAGAAAAAGTTTCTTTCTGTAGTAATGAAAACCTAGGATCAGCTGGTCACTGTATGATAGACTTTCAAAAGTGATTGTTCCGATTTTCGAAGAGAGTGGCGGAATATTTGTGCTTGGCGTGTGGTGTCTTTTTTAACAGACAGCTTAACCAGTCCTTGTGGGTTTTTACTAGTGCTTTTTAACGGAATTTTTGTACCATTTGAAAATGATTTATTTTTGAAAACTGAACCAATTTTCAAATAAAACAAGATTGCTTTTATCAAATTGAAGCCTTGATTGCTCCGACTGCCTTTTAAAGTCAATTGCGTATAGTTTTTTTCTGAAAAAAAGAAAGGATGATTTTTCACCAATCGAATTTTAATTTAAATTTGAGCTCAGGGCCACGATACCGCTCAAATGATAACTAAAAATTTCGTAAGCAAACAAGACTGCTCGTATCAACTGAAAACCTGAATGTTTCGACTGCCTTTCAAAGTCTATGAAGCAGTAAAAACAGAGGGTTGTCACGGGAAGACTAAAAGTATTTCTTCTTCTCTTTCCCCTCACCATCAGTTCTTGGTATTTTTGTTCCTTTTAAATGTTCATTTTCTTCAACTGTCATGAAAAATGCCATGTCTGCTATTTAACTATTGATAATTTTTTGCTCTTATAAAAATTTTCATAAAACTGATAGTTATTTATTAAATCAACAGGTAGAAACTCTTTCAACCTTCAGTAAACTAAAGTCCCCATTGAAAAATCAACAGCGTTCTGTGCTAAAATTTATGGTTACAAGGCTAAGTGGGCTTCAGTGAAAAATTCAATTGATTCCTATGGTGAATAAAGGACACATGTTATGAATACAGTTTGAAAAAAAACGCGTTTAGAGATAATTTTCAAACCTAAGCTAAAACCAGTTAGAGCAATTAATGCAGCTCTAATTATTCCAACTTGATTGAATAAGTTCTGTTTGATCTCAATATTTTGTGACTAGATGCATTCTTTTTTAATTTGTTCTTTCCAAGTGCGTGAAGAAAGAAATCATTTTCAATGAGAAATCAAATTTCTTCTTCTTTTTAAAAAATTTATCATTTTTTTTACCCTTAATCTATTCCATAGACTTCAAAGTGTAGACAAAATATTGAAAGTTTGGCCCTGATACGAGCAGTGTTGTTTAAGATTTACAGCAAAATCCGCATAAACGCATAACCTCAAAGATATTCGTATGCGTGAAATTCACACAGAAGGCCTATTTTCTCAATTGCTGTGAAGTGAAATTTTTTTAGATGTATTCAAAGAGGTTTTTTTCCGAACATGTCAATATTTCCGAACATTTCCGTGTTTTTTTATTACAAAATTAGTTACACCAAGGAAATCAAATAGATGCTCAAAAAAGTATCATCCCAAACCCCTATCAGTCGGGACTTAGATTTCAATTAAAATTAAAAAAAAATTGTCTGTGGTAAAAAAAAGGCTTGTAGTTTTCTGTTCTCTAAAAAGCTGGCACATAATGGCACATAATTTACTTATGGCAAGCAGAAATTTTTTCATTAATGATATCTCAATTAAATTTTCCAATGATTTACAAGGAATTTACAATGATTTAGTATTTTTATCATGTCACTTATTCAAATAAATTGCCCTTTACTGGAAATTGAACAAAAAATAAATTCCTTGAAAAAAAGTTATATATATTTTTTGCATTTTCTGTACTTCAATCGTATTGATTTGAAAAATTTGTATTAATTGTTCATCAACCTACTATAGTTTTGCCCTTGATCAGCTTGATAATCTTAAGAGTTGTTTCACGGATTTTTTTAGAGATGCCTAAAAACCTTTTTCAATTTTTCTAATTAAAAAAAAAACGACAACTTATATCAGCTCAAAAGTCTGACGAATCACGTTTGTTGTACAGCTAAAAATGTTATTCTAAAAATCTAAAAAAATTTGAAACTGGTTGGTTAAATTAGATTTCAGAAATTAGACCCTGAACTGACGTTGAAATCTAATAGAAATTCAAAGTTTTGTGAGCTAGCTGTAACACAAACCGGCGATTTACTGTACGAAGTTTTTTTGATTTGATCACCTCACAATACATCTACAAAAAATTACAGTTTTGGAGTGTAATAAATTATTAATAAGAACCAATGACTTGCTTCAGCTCAATTCGGAAAGATTATTGAGTCGGATTAAGAAACATATTGAGAACGAATTCCCAAATTAGCCAGATGGCATTTTGCAATCCTCAAAACCTTCAACAAAAATGTTTGTAGGTGAATTATCATACTTATTTTAAGTTCAAGGCATCATTATATGTCATCTATCCTGTAAAACATTACTTGTTTTAAAACTCGAAAAAAAAAACACCTCGAGAACAAACCTTCCGTTAATTTCTTCAAAATTGGAACAAATTTAATTTTATTGGCTGAAAGATAGAGCTGAAAATTGGTTTCAAAATCGGATAAGCTTACCAGTGACCCTATTGTCGATATTACAGAGCAAATTAGAATAGGTATCGGCATAGAAATTTACCAAACTTCCATGTCTCCTCTTGAAGCTCAGTAATGAAAAAAAATTAACAGTGAAATTGTATTCTCTTCTCGTTCCATCATTTTGAAAATGAAATTAAATATGACTTTGTTTTTTAAGGCAAATGCAAATTTGTATGTCTCAAATATAAAAGAAACGTATTGACAATAGAATTAGATGGAAATTGGATTTTATAGTTTTTAAATGCGATAAATTTCAGTTTTTAGGTTGAAACGTTTTCGAAATGACTTTTCGATTCTGATTTTTTTTTTGATTATATTATTTATGGGGAACAAAATTAGCTGTTACTCAATTTGTTTTTGAAAACAAAGTCTAATTTTCCAGTCGAGTTATATTTTTAGAAGTTGAGTATTTGGGTCATTTTGAAAAATTTTGAGAGCTCATAAAACACGGTATAAATTGCCTAAGTTTGACCCAAATGCTCATTTTCTAAAACCAAAAACGACTGGAAACTAGAATTTGTTTTAAATACTAATTGGTTAACCGCTATATTTTGCCATATAAATAAATTCATCGATAAACTCCGGCGGCAAGATAAGATAGAATTTGTTTTAAAAAAATAATTGATTAAGACACTATCGACAACCCCCTTTCTCCGGCTTTTTTCGGTTCTAAAATGGATCAAAATTATTCAAAAAGGCAAGTTATAATATGCAACTGGTCAAAACGAAACAGTTTATTTTCATTTAGTCTCAAGCTGCCTCGTATAATGTTTTTTAGCCAATTTCTCTACTCTTATGAGAACAAATGCGTTTTTATTGTTCCGATTTTTGAAGAAACCGGAATATTTAAGCTCGGTGAGTTTTTTTATTCAGTCAATTGTCATCAATCGAAATATTAATTTTCAGCAAAAATGTAAAAAGATACTTCAAATATAAAAAGATAATTTTGTAAAGTGCTGGGGGTTTAAATATTGCCAAATTTGCTATATTCTGGACTAAATTATGCTCGCTTTGAAGAGTTTATTCTTAATGCTGAGAGCGTAACGCGAATTATTTATGCGTGGCGATTTTATCCCGCAAAACAAAATCGTTTCAAATTGAATTGAGGCTAGCTTATTGGTCGTATTAGTTTTGTACGACTCAAAGCTTTACACATTAATATTGTCCAAGCTGTATAGGTTTTCAATATTTTCTTTTCCCAAAAACTATTCGATATAGTAAGGGACTGTCGGAACATTCAGGGCTTTGCCCTGTTATACGAGCAGTCTTGGTTGATGTTTAATTACATATTGTGTATAATAGTAGGTTGACTCAACGCTCGCAAAATCAGACTTGCTTCTTTTCCAAGTAAGAGCGATCCAAAACTTTGATGAAAATGTCATTATTAAATTTTATCAGTTATGGAGTATATTCCCCTCCAATCCCAAAAAATCCCCTCCAAACCCCATTATCTTAACCCTTTTCAAACTATGCAAAAAATTGAGTGTATTGTGGCGAACATATTTTTCTTGCGTTTAGATTTTTGAAAGACACGTGAAATAAGAGCATCGCTTTTTAGATAATAAAAAGTAGGCCGTATGATGGAAATAATCAAAATGCCAGCAGTAAATACGCTTTTAAACGGTTTGTTACCTTTGTCGGGGAGACCGATATCGTAGAATTAGAAGCAGATTTTAACAACTAGGTAATATTGTAGTTGCAATATGTAATTAAAAAGCAAACTCTTTTTTTTTTCAGAATTACTTCTCTGATTCGAAAAAGCCTTGATGACGAATATTTAAGTTTGATGCCAATTTTAATGGAATAAATGTTCGACCAATACTCGAGTGGCGAACAAAAGCGATCTGCAGACTAAATTTGAGCACTCCTTATTCAAATAGATACACAAGAGATTAACAAAACGAGCAAACTTCGACTAAATACCATGCAACTCACTCTAGATTAACTTAATCATAGGATCACAAATTATGTTTTTGAGATAGTTTATGATTTCGAATTCCTGCAAGGTCTACTGGGTCTAAAATTGACACATAGGTGAAGTAAATGTTGCATATAACAGAAAAAATTGCAAGGTCTTAGTTGATGAGCAAAAAAATATCAAGTAGCGACTCATCTTCGAAATATTATCTCGGTCATTTTCTTAGACAAATCAATTTTTCTTCGGCTTAGGTAATTTTGAGAAATCAAACAGAAGCCGCGTTTGCCAATTTTGAGAAGTTTGCAGCTTTTTAAAAATAGAAAAACCTACTTTTTTGCTCCAAATTTGTGCTTGAAATGTCTTTTTTTAGACATTTTCTTCGAAAAACTTTTTTCCAAAATCGAAATGAAATCTACATGAACGAAAGGTCTCAAGGCAATGTTAGTACAAAACTACCCCACTTGGAGAAGCAGTGCTTATGCTAAACTTTTGGCTCAGCAACTAAACGGCCATGCTTAAACGTGTGGTGGAATCAATGGAAACTTTTTACAAAATTGTATTTCCCGCCAAACAGTTCATTTTTTAATTTTTTTCAGAAAAAATAACTGATTTTTAAATTTAAATAACTGAAATTGATTATTTGAAAAACATTTTGTCTGGTCCAGATATGTTTTTTTTCTTCAATTTTTGGAATTATTTAAATGGAATATAAGTTTTCATGCAATCATGCGTACTGAAAAAAAAAGTTTGATTATATGATGATCAGAAATGCAAACTATTTTTTGATGGCTTGAGCTAAAATCATAGCAGTGTTTCAACTGCGATCAATTTTCAAAAAATAATTGGGTGTAAGAAAAACTGTTTATGTGACAAGTTAGTGATAATTAATGCACGGAAAGTTCATGGCTTTCTATTAATACGTAGCAAACGTATGCTGCAAATTAAACTGGATCGAAAATCACCCAAAAAGTACTCGGCCCAAAAAGTAGTAAAAGATTCAAACATTACTTTCTTAGAGCAAAATATACAGCATCTCTCTTCAGACTGCGTGCGGGCAAAAGTTACTCAAAATAAAATGCTATTTGGTTTGCAAAACTTCAATAAAGGTAAGAATATGAATACAACTTCTATTTTACGGATTTTACGGTTTCACCTTGAGTTCCCAAATGTGATGGACTCAATTTTTAGCGAGTTCCCGCAATTAAACACATTCATGGACAATATATTGATAACAACCGAAGGGGACCAAAATCGAGGAGAAAAAAAGGGACTACAGGGGACCAAAAATTGGCCAAATTTCGATCGAAGCGCTAGCAGCTCCAAAATTAGTATCGCAGCTTAAGTCGTTCATGGGCTCAAAAATCAGCTTTCATTAATATCTACCGCGTTTAGCTGAACTATCGTCGCCCTTAAGATTATTATGGAGTAAACAGAACAAATTTAAATGGAGAGAAGAATGCCTATCCTCGTTTCAAAACATCACAATGGACATAGCGAACATAGTCGAAGTGAAACACTTCGATATACTTGAAGACATTTGGGTGGTATGTGACGCTAGCCACAACAGTTTTGGGGGCAGTGCTCGATTAACTAGGATCCGAAAGGTTGGCGACCAATTCCATCTGCTCCACGTTTTTTAAACGCGGCCGAAAAGAAATGTATAACCAACGAGCTAGAAATGTTAGCAGTTGTGTGTGTTTTGTGTGGCGGAGGGGGGAGTATTTTCATAATTACATCCTAGAAATACCCTTTACTATAAAACAAGGATCATAAAGCCTTAGTTTCATTACTTAACTGAAATAACAAAAAGAATAAAAACTTTTTTTTTTCAAAATTAACCAGGTGGCTTGACAGACTGATATACTTCGATTTTGTTATAAGACATAAGCCGTGAGCAAAAGTCGGTTTACCCAATCATTTGTAAAGACACTTAAGCAGTCCCCAAAACCACTTAGTCGATACGATAGTATGTTCACGGTAGCCAAAATCAGAGCAATTAGAAAAACCCATGGTTTCAATCAAAAAATCCACCCTTTGGTAACACAACTCAAAATGCTCTTAAAATTGTCAAGTTAAAAGCGGCTCAGGCAATCAAAATCGATAACAAACAACATAACTATTTAAACTAACGGCTGAGAGCGGAAAGTCATACGCGAGACAACAAGCAATCACGATCGAGAAACTTGCATACCGCATGATCAACTGGATCCAAGGGACAATTAGCGTGCGCAAAATACCGTTCCCCTGGAGGTCCTCTTGATTCGAAAAAAAAAATTTGCCAAAACTTAAAAAAATGGACCAAAATTCTGACTGTTTGTTTTTCCGGTAAATGAAAGAAGTTCTAAGCCAAAATCCCCAGTAAGACTGGACTCGATTCTCTATACTAGTGATAAAAAACAATTAGTAATGTTGAAATCAAACTTTTACAGGTGAAAAGTTCAAAATCTCCAAAAACAATACCTTATTGTCAATTCCTTTCAAACTTCCTGGCGAATGATTTTCCGCAATAAATCGCAATCAAAGAGTTATGTCTATTATTCCACGTGATTGCAAAAAAGTTAGGAAAGTCACATCATTACCTGAGATTTTTAATCTAGAAATTATTGCTTCTAATAAACCGGCGGACATTTTTTTGTTAAAAGTGCAAGAAGTTTTATAAATGAAGGAAAACGCCAAGGAGGAGCTGTCCAAACTGGAAAAGTACTGTGCATAATAAGCCAACGAAAGAGAATCCCAGGGGCCAGGAAAAAACGAAAAAACCCAAAGGGGATAAAAATTGGTTTCAAACACTAATTAGTCCAGGGAGAGGAATGGCTAAAATCAAGGCAGTCCAAAACCTTGCTAATCTTTTAAATTAAAAATAGGTTACTAAGCAATTAAATTTTTCAGCCATTCTTATTGGTTGTTAATTGAATGACAATCATTTAAGTTGTTGTTCAGATTCGTGAGAATTTAATCAATCACTGTAAGGTGTTAGCAGGTACCTGCCAGTCAATCTGTATCTAACTCTGTCAGGCTTATTCTGACCTATATATTAGAGTCTAAATTTTACAATCCGACCTACAGTTGAGTGAAGATTATGACTATATCGTTTTACGAATCCTTATTAGTTTTTGTCTTTTCTACAGTAAAAAAACGGAACGATTTACCTTGTCTCAATATAAATTGGAACAAGGATAGCCGTTTAATGCACAAGTAGCTCAGAGTGTTCCCAACAATTTCATAAAAAATTACAGAAAAAAAATTTTTTTTTCGTTTTTTTTCGAAATAGTTTCTTTTCTTGTACGTGGTGTGATATGACAATTAAACGAATGAATAGAAAAAAATACTTCAAATAAAAAAGTTTTTTTTTTAAATTTAAACAAATGTATTCTCATGGAAGCTTTAAATTAAGATGAATAATTTTTTTATTGAAATCATGTTTTGTTTATTATTAATGACCAAAGATAATCCTTATAACGAATGTAACTTAATCGTTTCAGTTGCTCGAAATTGGACAAAAATTCAAAGTTTTCATTACGGTTTTTCCCGACACCGCGACAATATTTGTTGATTTCTAAATTTGTTTTCACTTCAAGATTGAAAAATGCTCAAAATGATTTATTTCTTGACCTAATCCGGCAATAGATGGGCACTAGATATTGTGGTTTAATGAAAAACTTATAAGTACAAAAAATCCAAATTGCACCCTAAAACGAAATTCCTCCTGGCACCAAAATCTATTATATTGATCTCCAAAATTAGTATCAACAAACACCCCCCCCCCCCCCAAAAAAAAATCTGGAGTGAAAATTGATGAACATTTTTTTGAGCAGAGACAAATAAAAATAATCGAAAGAAAGCAATTTTTTTTAAATATTGGAGAAAAGGCAAAAATGCAAGTGAAAGAAAAAACTGTCTAAATAACTATGAAACTAGCAAGAAGAAAGCAATTCAGACGCGTGAAGTTTTGTTTTCATTCACTGCAGTTTATTTAAGCAATCTTCAAACAGAATGGTAAGAATCTACTCAAGTTACAAAAGCATTTGAGTAAGAGAATTGTCCAAGGTGAATCTTTTTAATTTTTTGGACTAAAAAAGAAGTTGTTTTAGACTTATAAATTGTTTTAAAAACAAACAAAATGTTGGATTTATGGTTAGTGTTCTAGATGAGATGGTGAAAACAAAAAATTTGAACGAAAACAATTGGGTTATTGATTGACAGCCGTAGCTTTCCCATTGCTTCTCAGGATCCAAAAAATTTGCATATTCAATTGAAACTCTTCAGTTTCCAACTTCTTTTCAGTTTTTCCTTAAATTTTTAATGCGAATCAGGCTTCTGCTCAGACGTAAGAATATGCAATGAAGGAGATCTAATTGTGACAATAGCAGTTCTCTTGATTTTTGAGATAGATTTTGTAGTTTTTTTCGAAACAATTAATCTATGTTAAAAATGATTGTATTTGTAGGTTGAACTTTTGAATTATCCATACAAAATCTTTTCAGCAAATTTGTTCAATATAAGCTATTCCAAAATGAATCTATTTTATTTACCTTTTTCCGATTCTACTTGATGAATGCAGAAATTAATGTCTCTTCTCTGAGATAAATCTCAAACTTATTTTTAAGTTGCTAAATCTACTCTAATGTGAAAATTAGTCGGGCGACTAAGAGAAATTTCTAGCGCTTTTTAAAAATCAAATTGCATTCGTATTTTTCTGAAGCTTGATTTAAGATTATTCAGTTCAAAAAAACCATTAGACTAATTTTGAGCTGAATGACCTGAAAGTTTTTGCTCAAGATCATCTTCAAAAGCAACATTTTTACATACTTTTTTAAATCTTCATACTGTAGACTTGTTCTCCTTCAAAACTCTGTCGAAATATTTCACGGAGGTTGCAGAATTTTTTTGCATGTTTCACAGATCAACCAAGTTTATTCAAGATTTTGCTCAAAACTTTTATGAAAAGAAAAAACTTTCCCACTTTTTTATCTGCTTTTTTTTAGCTGTTTCAAATAATTTTATTCTGATAAAAATCATCCACCGAATAGTAGAAACTTTCCTTTTTATCCAACAATATCTTTATAATGTGCACAGTTGAACTTGAAATCATCCTCAAAACGAGCAAACTGTTTGTTCCATGCTGTTTAATCGCCCATAGAGAAGCAGCGCTGCAACTGCCCAAAAATCAGAACGAAAAACAAGCTAATTTTTCCTAAACATTATATAAATTTTTTTTTGCGCAATTAGCAAAAAATAAGAGCTAGATTAAAGCACAGTTTTTAAGGACAAGTAGACGTTGAAATACTGTTTGGTTCATTCTAATTAGTAGACATTCAAAATAATGCAAAATATCAAAAGCACAGCCAAGCTTCAACGTATACAACCTTCAGGAGGGTAGGCGCAACTTCAGTTTTGACTGATAATTCTGCTTGAGTTCATTTTTTCAATTTATTTTGCGAAAACTCGGGTTTTCCCCGATGTTTATTACACAACATTTATGATGAAAAATCAATCCATAATCTCCAAAACCGCTACGAGACCATTAGCCCCTCCAAATTTTACCCAAAAGTTTTATGCATTTGTCTATGCTCCGCCCCTAGGAGGTGATGATTGATGATCAGGGAGCGGAAAAAAGTAAATATATTTATTTACTTTTTCGCTCCTGAATTAAGTAGGAAAAAAGATATATTTTTGCGTTAATTTGGCCTAACAACTGGGGCTTACGATAAAAAAAATTTGGCCAAAAACGTGATTTGTAGAAAATACAAATCGAAGACTGTTGCAAAACTGCGCGAAAATGTTGGTTAATGAGTTTATAAGACAAAGATTGTGGGTTTTTGCGCGTACTTTTTTGGGCCATCAAAAGAAACTAAAGACTCTTTTTTTCGCCTTACAAATTTATTTATTTTCGCTCCGTGGGATCTACTTAACAATTGCCCTCCCTTTGGTACCTACTTAAGAATTGCCACCCCTATTAATAAACGCAGTAAATTAGCGCTAGAGCTTTGTATTGAGACTTCTAATTTTGCTGCAATCTGATTGGTCGAAAATGCGTTATATTAATCTTCTTAACAATTACCCCCCCCCCTTCCTAAAAAAGTGTGTGGGGGGGGGGGGGTAATTGTTAAGTAGATCCGCTCCCTGTTGATGATCTTACAAGTTAATCGTTTTTCAGCCATTTCTGTTCATTCATGAAACATCTTTAAGCTTACAACAAATTCGAAACAATGAAAAATTGTTTTTTGATGTCTGAGAAGTTTACAGAAGGTGTCTTATTGACATGGCCATTACATCTCGCAGTCTACTTAAACTCATGATTAACGACGTCGCGTTTTGTTTTAAAAAGCATATTTCACGATTCGCAGTTTTTTTTATCTGCAGAAAGGCATGAAAAAAACTCTTTTAGCAGCTATGATCACCAGTTTAGCTTAGTTCACGCGAAGTTTAAAACAAAAAGAAACAAAAATCAGCCTGATCAAAACAAATTATCTAGCTTGGATTTTTTTATTCAGACTTTTTATTGTTTTTTCATTATGTTGTCATATGTCTAGGAGAGCGCGTCACACTAAATAATTACACTTTGAAAAATGCACCGGTGAGCCTTTAATTGCATGTAATAACTTCGTGATGAGTTTTAAAGTGTCTGGTATAAACAATAATCATAATAATCCGATTGATGGTAATATGTTCAAACTTCATAATATTTTGGTTTATATTTTTTCAAGTTGTTTGTAAACTTAAGCTCGCCATGATTTATGAAACTAATTGGTTTGTTCAGCTTTTTCAATTGTTGGATAGTAACTGTTGCTAGAGATAAATTAGCCAACACAGTCCAAAAAAAACTCGGGATTCTTTTTAAAAATATATATATTTTCGTTTTGTAATCTACCACAGAAAGTTATTCCTCGAACAAACTAATCATCCTAATTTAACTGTCTCAAGAGTATTTTATTTATTTAATTTTCTATAATAAATTTCGAAAGGTAGTTTTCGGAAAGTATTTTTTGAGACTCATTTCTGTTGCAATTATTGTTGAGCTTACAATGATGGTGGTTGAAACGTATTCAACCGAACACCGGGAATTTTCCATGCCAAGTGGAATTGGAAGAGACTTCAACGCTGACAACGTCCCTGTTTCCCCTTTTCATTCACTTGAGCAAAAACTAACCCTTCTCGCGTCCACAATCATAGTCGGACCCGACTCCATTCGTTCGGGTGTCAGAGGACAGTACATAGCCGAGCACGGAAACGAAGACGAGGATTCGAAGGAGCTGCGCGACTATGGCATGATAGCAATCGAGTTGCCCATACGTACTAAACTTCCACACTTCGTCAAATCACATATTGATGTTATTGCGAATGAGTTCAAATCCAACTACACGACCAGACCTTGCACGGTAAGTTTTTAGAATAATTGTAAAACGACATATTTTTAGATGAACCCAGGGACCGATTTAGGGGGGCGGGGGTGCGGGGGCGGACCCCTCTCTTTCTCAGCGTTTCTACCCCCTGCCGACCTAAAGGGTCCACCCTTTTGTACTATTTTGAGATATCCATTTTTGGCTGATTTTTTCTAAAGACCCTAATTTTTTCTAAAGTCGCGTTCGGCGCCAACATATATTATTTTTGAGGGGGGAGTGCGCTCCGAAAAAATGCAATTTTTTGGTCAAAATTTTCCAAAAAGTGCTTAAAATTTGGCCTGTTTTTCATATTTTTGCCTGCGGCGCACAAAATTTTACCAAAACACGGTCTTTTTAATGCTTTGGTATAGCTCGGAAATTCGCTTTGCTCGACCTAAAAAAAAGCCGACAACATTTTCCTAGATCCGCCTCTAGACGAACCAATCTATAAGTTTTGTTTTCGATGCAAATATAAACTGATTTCGATGCAAATATAAACTAATTTTGAGGAAGAGCGCAATTAAATAAAAATATACCAATATTTTGGTCGAAACTTGCCAAATTTAGTTAGGAGGTAGAATTTTTGGGGGGTAAGTACAATCAAATTTGAAAAATCCATTCGACCAAATTTTAAATCTACTCACAACATACAAAATTCGAAAAAAAAATCAGAAGAAACTTGCAACGCAAACTGTGGAAAAACATTCCTTGTTATTTGCGCGTCCTGTTCTTACTATTTTTAAACTACGTATGTATATTAAACAATGATTTATGAAATTAATCATTTTCAATGGAAAGTTTTTTGACTATTTACATTTAAGGGTTATGTTCTAAACTATGCTTCTGTAACGGTGGTTTTCTGTTGCAGGTTCTGGGCATGGAGCGACAGCAGCCTATTGCCTCCCGGGTTCCGAAGCCCAGTCGGGAGTTCCTCAAGGTCATCAATGAGTTCCGATTCCAGAAGAGTGTGATCGAGGAGGAGGAGGCGGAGAGGAGACGGAGTCTGGGACTGAGGTTCAACAGGAGTCCAAAGACATTATGGAACGTCGTGCGAGTTTTTCTCGAAGGTGAGAAGAGACTTCATTTTTGTTATCATTCCGCCAATTGTGCCAACAGAATGTTAATTGTGTTTTTTTTTTCTCCATAAAGTTGAATATCACAACAAAACGTAATTAATCTCTTCAACCATAATTCCCAGTTTCCAGAAACATTTTACAAAAAACCTCAGAAAATGCTCCACGTCGCAATCTTTTGCTTAGAAAGGAAATTTCCAAAGTTTTTTTTCTAAAGAATTCACGTAGGGTGCCTTCAGCTTCAAAAACAATCTTTCTTCTGTAGCTTGGCTAACTAAAACTTTCCTCTCTATCCAAACTAATGTTCTAATGAAAGGGCAAGTTTTGTTTTACAAAAACCAACGTGCAAATTGCGCAAAAAGATGTAAATTACTTTCAGCTTCGAACAATTTTTTTTGTTCCCCGCAGAATCTAAAAAGTACCTATTGAAACAACTTTCCTATTTGGATTAAATTTATCATTAAGACTGTCGGATATTAAAACATTTTCTTGAAATTCAATGAACACTCCTTGAGTTCATTGACTCTTTTCCAACTGCTTGTTGGCTATCGTCAAGAATATGGCTTCAACAAACTCAGAAAAAAAAATTGTTAATCCCATTTTACGATTTTAATTACAATTTAATTCCGAACTCAGAAGCAGAAAAATCGGACACAAATTTTTTTGCCAGATCAAAACACGTCTGATATATTCTACCGACATTTTTTGGCGCTATCAAAGCGTTCCAGATCGAGTAACTTTTCATATGGTAATTGGTTATGTCCAAGCGCTTTGTGAAAAACATGCAAAGAGCTTGGTGGACGCTTTTTTTATTTTCAATCAGTAGCGGATTTAGGGGCGGGGGGCGACGCTCCGTTCTCTCAGCGGTTCGACCCCCTGCCGACTCAAAGTGTCCCCCTTTGTAGTATTTTGAGATATCCATTTCTGGCTGACTAACGCTACAATTTTTCTAAGCGCGCATTTGGCGCCAATACACGCCAATTTGGATTGGGAGCGCGCGCCAAAAAAAGCAATTTTTTCGGTCAACGTTTTTTCCAAAAAAAAAGACCTAAATACGCTTTTTTTTGGCCTGTTGTTTTCAAATTTTTGACTAAGGCGCAAAAATTTTGGACAAAATATGGTCTTTTTAAAAATATGGGAGAGCTCAGAAAAAGAAAATCAAGAGATTCGAACTGGTCAAATTGTGTATTTTGTGAATTGTACGCGGATTCCGAAAAAGGACGCTCTCTTTGTTCTGTTGTTGTTCTTTCGTTTTCTTTGATTGTTCCGGAAAAATTCTGAAATGTGCTAAGACTTGTCACTGGGTTGCATGCAGGAACATACACACCAAATTAGGCGCCTATTCAGTGCACAGGTTGGCCTCGTAATTTTTTTTTTTAAATCTTCCCTCCCTCGAGAAAATCCCAGATCTTCCCCTTTTGTCACTGAATCAGTTCGGATTTCATGCCCAAATTAAACACCTGCAAGCTACATTGAACAAAGCCAATATTTGATATTTGTTTTAAGTTTTATAAAAAGAGCTCTGATTTGGAAATTTTGCCCTCTTACCGCAAAAGACCTACAGGGTTCAGTGCTTTTGGCTTTTCAGAGTCTTGTTCAAGTTTTATTGCTTTGATTTTCGAACTTTTTACAAGAATTTTACAACTTCTTACAAAATTAGGCTCCAAAAATGTTACAAGACAAGGACTTTTTCTCATTAGAAAATTGTAAGATAGTGACGTTTCTTAGAAGAAGGTTGTAGTATAGGAATTTTTTGAGATATTTTTGCAAGTTTATTTTCAAACGTGTTGTATTACAACCAGTTCAAATTTTCTCCGCTGACGCAGAGTACCATAACGGAAACTCAAAAGCCAAACCACTTGTTTTGCAATGTGAGCATAATGAAAGACCTACTATTATTATAAAATTACATATTTGCTGAGAACTAGAAGTTCTGTCGATATGTACCTGAACCCCACAGACAACACGTTCGCAGCTATATGGCATCGTTTGTCAAAATTGAGTTTTTATCATCTCCACAATAATTTCAAACCGCTTTTATTACGTATAAATGGGAGAATCATTGAAAAAATTTAAATTTTTGTTTCGGAATTTTTTGTTCGAAAAGTGTAAATTATAACCACTATCTGAAAATTTCTAAATGAATTCAAAAACTGGCGAAAATTTTCCAAAAACAGTTTTTATCTGTTATTGCGATGTAGAAGTTCTAAAACAGGGAATTTTTTAAAATGCTGCAAAAGTAGGCTAAAAAAATGCCAAATTAGCTTTTAAAAAATGTGCCGTGTAATTTAGCTCATGTTTAGTTTAGCCTGAAAACCAGAAAAGCTTAGAACATTTTGTCTCGGCACAGAAAATTTTTGTTTTTGGAAATCGAATCAAGACCAATTAGAAAATAATACCATGCTAACAAAATTAAGAAATCCCTTCTCCACTTTTGCGAAAACCTCGGAAGTTTAGCTCTTTTTAAACTTTAACTCTGTATTTAAAACATCTAATTAATTTCAGCTGCTCGAAATTTCAAATCTGAAGGTGCCAAACGCAGAAACAGAATCAACAACTCCATAAACCGACAGAGAAAAAGATCAAAGTCCACACCCAAAAGAGTTCGGGAAAACTTCAGCCAGAAATTCATCGACACCAATGGTCGGGTCAAAAGCAGTCGATCAGTCCGATCCCAAATCAAAGTCACTCAACAGGAAAAAGATCAGTCGAAAAAGCTCAAAGAGTTTTCCAACAAGGGCAAAAATTTGACCGAAGCTCAGATTAAAGAAGCCAATAAAATTCTGTACCAGAAATATTTGGAGCCATCTGATGAGTTGAATGGATATTCGAACGGACATGCTGTGAGTGAGGACGAGGATTACGATTACGAATATGGAAGTTGATGAAAAAGTCAAAAACTGCTGAGTAGCTTTTTTAATAACTGCTAAGCTGCTGATGTTGCTTAAAAAATAAAATGATGATGAAAATAATTTAAAGCACTTAAAAATCAAAAATAATTTGTTGAACTTAATTTATCTTTCCCAAATGCTGTATAAATACTTACATTTAATTTAATTCTCTAGAAAAAACGGGGATATAATCAGGGGCGGATTTAGGGGGGGGGGGTGGGGTCGGACGCCTTCTTTCAGGGATTCGACCCCCTGCCAACCCAAAGGTTCCCCGCTTTGGTACTTTTTAAGAAATCCATTTTTGGCCGACCGACCCTAATTTTGGCTCTTTTCCAGTTCCATCCCTTTTAAAATACCGAGTTTTATGTTTATTTTACGTGTTATGACGGCTAAATGCGTGATTTTACGCTGTAAAGTATGAAGAACAAATCTGTTCAGAATTGTCGATTTGTTCACCACGCCAAATTTCATTGCATTATGACAACGTTAAATAGACTTTTCAAAATTGAATTTGAAAGGGGGGGGGGGGAAACTGGAAAAGAGCCCTAATTTTTTTTAAATTTTTATATACACTAATAAAACCCATAATATACTAATTTTGAGTGGGGAGCGCGAGCCAAAAAAACGCAATTTTTTTGTCGAAATTTTCCAAGTAGTGCCTAAAAACGCCTTTTTTGGACTGTTTTTTCAAAATTTTGCCTGCGGCGCAGACAATTTGGCCAAAACAGGGACTAAACCGTGCTAAGGGAGAGCTCAAAAAATCAATTCGGTCGACCTAAAAAAAAGGGGGGAGTCGACGAAATTTTCGAAATTTTTTTGAAAATCCGCCCCCCCCCCCCCCCTCAAGAAAATCCTAGATCCGCTCCTGGGTTTAATAATAAACATGTGTGCCTACCGTTGTTGTTCCGAATTTTAGAAAGTGACGGAATATTTACTATTGGGATGTTTTCTTTCAGACCAAGTTTTTCAATTAACAGCCTTCAAAAAAACTTCCAAATTTTCGTTATATCATCTAAAAAGTATTCACGTGCTGACTCATAATTAAATTGTTGGAACCATTTTTATAAAATTATGGGTGATTGAAAAAAGCCAATCGGCCAATTTGAGATAAAAGTGTGCGCTATTTATCAGCTTACTATTGAAGTGCATCAAATGAAGCAAATCAAATCTATCCAGGTTAATTTGATACAGCTTCCAAAAAATTAATAAGAAAAATCAACAAGAATAGCCGGTAACTCTGCAAGTAGCACAGAATGTTCCGACCATAGTCTTAAAAAAACATCGCAAAGTTTTTCAAATCATTATCGTTTTTTTTCGGCGTGGTGTAATAAAAGGAGCTGAACAAAACTGCAAATAAGGTATTTTTGACAGTCATAGTAAAACAAGCAAAAAAAATTCAAGTTTTGCAGAAAAATTTCTTGAAAAAAAAAGAAAAAAAAATCCAAAAAATCAAGTATTGAAGCTTTTTTGATTTTTTGAAATTGAATCCAAAAATGCGCTAATAAGTTACTCAATATAAACTAACGTTTCTCAAGTAAAACTAAGTTCTTACTTTTTAAATTAAGCTATTATAAAATCAAAAATTTCAAACCGGTCTTTCTTTTTTTGGGAGTTTTTAATTATGGATCAAATCCCGACTGTAAGGGCGCTGATATGATAAACCACTCAACCCAGTCCGATGATTTTTTGTGAAATCTGATTTCGCGTGAAAAACAAAACGAAAAAAAACTAAAACACACCCGAGTACAAAGTTTCTCCCCATTTTCAATGGTCGGAACAATAAAGCACTTTGCCAGACTGGTGGAAAGTTTAACAACGAAATGAAATAAAATAAAAGAAAAAATAAGTTCTAGAATGGAGCACAGACTTAAGCATTTAAGAAATGAAATCCGGCGACAAAATTGTACGTAGAATCCAACTTCTATACGGATTGTAAAAATATGTACCAAGTAATGTAAATTTTGCCGGAATATCTGAGTTAAAGCAAGTTTTTTGAATAACGTTTTGGGCATAGACATTGTTATTTAAGTTTTGTCGGATTTTAACCTCAATGCTGTGAAAAAAACAGTTTGGAAACCTCTGTTTATGGTTTGAAAGTAACTATCTACAAATTATCAACAAATTTTTATCGGAAAACAGATGTACAAAACCTCTAATTTTTTGTTACCATTTGTCTGTTGAACTTTTTTTGAAAGTATGGCACGGGCAATTTATGGCCAAACATACAAAGAAGTAGCAAGTTGAACTGAAACATTTTTAGAAAAGGATACCCTATCTGCCCTCCAGTTTCATAAAACAAATACCATCTTTGAAATTGAGATTTTCTCGATGACTAAATCAATACATACACAAGAACATCGTTAAGTTTTGGCCAGGAACACAAAAAGTTTTCTGGCAAAAACCATAACAAAAACTTTTCATTTTGTGCCTGAGAACTTTAGGAGAAGTTTGAACTGAGTAAAATCAGCGATGAAAGGAAATTATCATTTCTGCAAAAAAAGTTGTGTGGGACAACGTTTTGCTTCAAACAAAACAAGGTAAAACTTAATATTTTTCAACCCGAAATTCGAACACCTACTAGTGTCGTCGTTTATCTTCTATAGAAATCTAATGTTTTTACAATAGCCGCGACAGAAAAAAGACGTAGCTTTTGATTTTTTTGTTTCCAACTGAAACTTAATGTTTCAGGGAGACTGATACTTCCTAAAATGCGGCAGTTTTGCATCCGCACCTGAAAAGTTGAAAAGTGGCTCATTGACAACTACAATCTAACATTTCCCTGGGTACCATTGTTTCCGGATCTTAAGCCGGTAGAAAATCTTTGGGGGTTCCTAAAAACAATGCTTTAAAAAAATGTATCTTCAACAGAAGTGAGGAAAAAGTTTTTGCTAATGAAATACAGAAGGTTGAATTGCGCTTAATTAAAACCATGAGCGTCGCTGAAAAATTAAATTTTCAAGGTCAGAGTCATTTTAAAACTTTAGTTCAGAAAGATCTATGCCTGGAGCTAGCATGTGGAGCTACTCTATATCTCTGAATTCCACAAAAGCAAAAAAATCAAAGAAAACTTGTCTTAATAATTGGTCCACGACAAAGCCTTGTCCAACTTGGACGCAGAATCCACTTAAATTTCAAAAGTTAACAGTTTGGCTTCGTTTTGAAGATTTTCATTTTAAAGTTTTTTTAAACTATTGCATATACCTTAAAAGGAAGTCAAAACCTTCAGAACCTTTCACTGATGCAAACAATTTTGTTCAGGTTTCAATATCAGTTGATTTCTAATTTTTGACTTTTTGAATAATGGACAAATTCCATGCTGGTAAATTCCATGAGTTGAGTTTTTGGCTCTTTTTCCTTCCCCCCCCATCTGCAAAATTTTACACGTGAAGTTTTGTTCACTTTATCTGAATGTTACGAAAATTGGCATGCGAACTATCTGAGCCGTGACAAACATTTTTGGTTTTTGGTCTTCATAATCAACCTTGTAAAACCCCTCGTTACACCTTAAAATTGACCCTTATGTGAGGTGGGGGGGGGGAAGGAAAGAGAGCCGGTTTTTTTTGAGAAACTAGAGTTTGAAATAAGTTTCATTAATCAAATTCCAATAACGTTTTTGGGAGCATAAGGCTAACTTGCGCTATCTTCACACTTAATTCAAACGAGCATCATTTTGATGACATAACGAGTGGTTTTACAAGGTTAGAAATGAAATGCAAAAAAATTACTCATGAAGTCAGACATTCAGACCATGCATGGGAGCCAAAGTCTTATAGCGAAAAATTAATGGCTGATTCAACGATTCGTGAGACCAAACTGAATTTCTGCGATCTTTTAAAAACACTATTAGATTCAATTTTGTCAGATATCAAAAATAGTATATGCAAGGCTGTTCGTAAATCAGCGCAAAGCCCTGAATGTTCCGACTGCCCCTTAATCCATACCTAACAGTTTTTGGGAGAAAAATATAAAAAACTATAAATTTTGGACAACATCAAAGATCAATTGTGAAAGTTTGAATCGTACGAAATCATTATGACAAATTAGCAAGCCTCAATTCAATTTGGAACAATTTTGTTGTGCAGGACAGTTCGCCACGCATAAAAAATTCGTGTAACGATATCAGGATTATGGATTAAATCTTCAAAGCCCACATAAAATATTCCAGAGCAAATTTGCAATTTTCAAACTCCCAAAACTTCGCAAAAAGTGATCAGAGGGAAAATATATTTTCAAATATGGTTTTGAGGAATTGATATGTTTAATGGAGCAAATAAAAATTTTTTGTTAAAAAATGTTAATTCGATTGCCAAAAATTGACTGAGTAAAAAACCACGCCCAGCATAAATCTTCCATTTACTTGAAAAGTCGGAAATGCAAAAAGCACCTTTAGAAAAATTCGTTCAACTGAAAATGGAAATCAAAAATTGTACAAAAAAAGGACCACTTGGAAAAATTTGGCAACCAGAACTGAAAAAAAGCCCGCTTCCATATCCCTTGACGCGCTACATTTATTGTTCCAAATTTAGCAACCAAATTTACAAAATAGTTGTGCTCGGAGTGGTTTATTTATTCAGACAAATTTCGACTGTTAAATAGCTATTTTGATGATTTTTTTTGTATCAGTCAAAAGGTACTGTTGTCTTGAGCTTAAATTTGAAAAGATATTTTACTTGTGATCATTTTTCATAAATTTATAGTGGTTTAAAGATTGCCACTTTAGCAAATTTGTGACAGTTCACGCGTCGCGAGTTTTTTCAAACTATTACCATGTAAGCGGAGATTGAATCCCTAATTGAAATTGTTCTAAATCGGTAGAAGCAAACTTATTTTTCCTTTTTTTATTTTCTACTAGGACCAAAATCTATCACCTTGTACTTTATATGGTGCGTGGGAGGATGATTTTCACAACTTTTTTTCTTGTTATTGCTGCTCCCTAGACCTTAAAAGGCAGTCGGAACATTCAGGGCTTTTTCCTGATACGAGCGTTTGTTTTTCATTTGATCGAGCATAGCGATCAATTGAGCTCTTTTTAAAGAAACTAATGAGGCCAAAACTGTCTGCAACGCTTTTTCTACATAGGATTTTAAATTTTGTTTGCTACAAAAAAATATTATCAGCAATAACCGATTTTGCCTTCAGCCCTGATTAAAGCAAAATAATCAAAGTTGAGTGTTGTGGATTAGTTTAAAAAGAGGACCTTTGGTTAGTAATAATTTTGTTGAAAAAGATAGTTGTATTCTAAAAGTTATAAGAATCCTTCGCTAAAAACAGATCTTACAAACTTATCTGTTCTCCTAGAAAACTGGAACACTTTTATTAACTAAGATTCCCATTTCTATACTAAATCATTACATTTAATACACCTGAATTAGATGTTCCAATCCACCTTCATCGGTTCAATCGCAGGACATAGAAGTTGCAACTTTTAGTTTTCAGGAGATGAAATGAACAAAACTGTTTTACACGTTTGTGCTAATTTATCTGCAACTACTTGGCTTAGACTAAAGCCGGATAAAAACCCGTAAAAACGTGTGTTTCAGGTTCCGTTTGGCCATTTAACCAGAGGGTCCTCTCAGAGTCAAAAACTCCCCGTAAACAGGAGAAGCGTTTTGAAACTTCATGTTTGAAAGTACTCGTTGTAAAGTTTTCGTCACAAAAATCAGGTACCAGCAAACGATTTTTCTTTCATTTATTGCTTTTTTGTGTTTCTGTTTTTAAAAAAAACAGATTGAAAATTCCAATTCTGCAATGAACTTTCGGTGATTAAAGAACCCATTTAACATCATATATCACAGTCTCGTATTTTAAAATAATTGATAATTGGATAACTTTATATTATCTGAGTTATTTATAATCTTCCATAACTCAGTCTCCCTTGTTCAGAACTCCCCCTCTCCCCCGTCGTCGCCCCCCTCATCGTCATCCTCATTGGAGTCTATCCCCACCTCCTCGTAGTCCTTCTCCAGGGCAGCCAGATCCTCTCTGGCCTCGCTGAACTCGCCCTCTTCCATACCCTCCCCCACGTACCAGTGGACGAATGCTCTCTTAGCATACATGAGGTCGAACTTCTGGTTGATTCTGGCCCACGCCTCACTTACTGCAGTCGTGTTGCTCAACATACACACTGACCTTGAAAAAGCATGCCATTATTCACTCAAAGTTTACGGCAGTCAAATTTTAGTGCAACTTCATGTTTTTCACTTTTTTTCGCAGTGCGTCCTTAGAAAATTGGCTGCAGTTTACTTCGAAAATCAAATTGTACTGAGCAGAAATTTATTCCAAGAAAACTCAAAAAATGGCAAATTAAAGAATTTCTAGAGCTTAGTCAAAAAACTAAATCCTAACTTTTTTTTGGATAGTTTTTTTTAGAATTTAGTTTGTGAATCCTCCACTTGACATATACAAGTTAAAACAAACCTCTGTACTTTAGCTAGATCCCCATCGGGCACTACAGTGGGGGGCTGGTAGTTGATGCCGACTTTGAACCCAGTGGGACACCAGTCCACAAACTGGATCTGGGTCTTCTGTTTGATCGCACTGATTGCACTGTTCACATCTTTGGGCACCACATCCCCGCGGTACAGCATGCAACACGCCATGTACTTGCCTGGAAATGTAATATTAGTCCAACTTTTTTTATTGAAACTGGACAAGAAAAAACAATTGTCAGAGGGAATAAAAATCAGAAATCATTAGGTACCTGCAAGGAGACACAGTATTGATCCAATTTTCTCAGAGAAAATGGACGAAAAAATTATCTAATGAAAAAGAAAATTTTAGGAATCGTCATTTTTTCGATTTTTTGAAAAATTAGAAGTTTTACCACGGTTACATTTCGTTGCCTTCTGTTATACCACTTAAAGTGTTTTGAACCTGGAGCCATGTTAAAAACGAGTCAAATCTGGCTTGTTTTCGTTTCCGTTCAGAGTTGTGTACCAGGGTCAGTCGAATGACACAACCGTTCGTGCACGACAACAGATCACGATGTTTTTTGTGCAGAAAAAAAATTCAAGTTAAATTCAGACGGAACCTACAAAATTGCTCGGCAATTAATAGACTAACTTAAATTTTTGTGTTTCATTTTTGATTTTAAAGCCCCTTTGGACGTTCTAAAGACAAAACGAAAAGAGTTTGGCTCTGCTATCAAAATCATTTAGTTCCTTACCATGTCGTGGATCACACTTCACCAGCTGGTTAGACGGATCGAAGCAGGCCGAGGTCAACTCGGACACCGTGTGCTGCTCGTGGTAGGCCTTCTCGGCCGAGATCACAGGGGCATAGCTGGCCAGGGGGAAGTGGATTCGAGGGTAGGGGACCAGATTGGTCTGGAACTCAGTCAAGTCCACGTTGAGGGCCCCGTCGAATCGGAGGGAGGCGGTAATTGAACTCACAACCTGAGCTAAAACAAATCAATTTTATGATGTATTTTCTTGGGAATTGAATTGCGAGTTCTTGTTAATAAAAATAAAATCACTTAAAAATAATTTCTTGTGATATCATTCAATGACTATAAGTTGATTCCAATGCGGCTTCACTTTTTTTTCACTGACTCTTGCGACGAGTTAGCTTTTTTTTAAATGCCGTACAGTGGCTTATTTCTCACGCCATTCCATGTTTTAGATTAGTTTTAATTAAAACGATTAATCCACGAGGAAACGTACGAATTTACCAGCTCTTCAGCTCTTTGGGAGAAGCTCTGTTGTGCCCCCTGGTTAAAAATTAGATGCAGTTTTTTTAACAACTGGGTAAGCATTAGGAGGCCAAACTGTGCACTGAATAGGCGCACAATTTAATGACTGTAAATGCTGAAAATCAAAGACAAGTCTGTAAGCACGTTCCAAAATGTGAATGGATTCCACTTACGAAATGTCTGTAAAATTTGTCGGCCCATTAGTTTTGTCGCGGTTACTGCAACGAAATATTAGAGCTATTTGTTTCAGATTCCGCAAATGTACGCGAATTCCGCAAATTTATGTCAATTCCGCTCATATATGCGGATTCCGCTTACAATTTGCTGATTTGTGTTATAATTTGCGGATTCCGCCTACAGTTGGCCAATTCCGCTCACAATTGGGGATTCCGCTCACAATTTGCGGATTACGCTCACAATTTGCAGATTCCGTTTACAATTCGCGGGTTTCACGACAGCGTACTTTTACTATAGACTGTCAACAAGATCTTAAGCCAACAAGTCTTGAACTAGTCTTAGTTTAAGTTAATAGATTAAACCAATCGACGGTTTTATCCTAATTTTTTAACATGGCGCAGTCAAATGAGTCGAACCTACGAGGACTAGAGTTTTTTTGGAACAAGACATCGAGTGAAAACCAGCACGACTGGGAAAATGGTCAGAAAAGTTCCAGCTAACAATTATCTTGAAAGATTCGGTGGACATTAAAGACGTAATCAACGCCCTGGCAAGACCCTAACTCGCATACCCAATAGCCGAACCAACGGATTTTTCCGATGACCAACCCCGTCGGGCAGAAAAAGACGAACGTCACCGACTAGCTATCCAAGAGTACAACGAAGAGATGAGAAGGAGAAAAGCAGAAGATAACGCAAAATTCAATGGACTTCAAATCGGAGATATCGACAAGAAATTGAAATCGCAATTATACCTGGCACTTGGAAGAGAAGAGCAGAAAAGTTTCTCACACAAAAATCCTGGGAAATGAATACTGAACATTAACTTTGCTGAATTCTGGGAATTACTAAAAACTACTTTACGGTTACTACAAACCTAACTTACGAGAGATATAAATTCTTTGGCCGAAGACAGAAGGAAAACGAGTCTTTGAAAAATTCCACGAAACATTATCTGAGTTGGCGAAAAATTGTAAATTGGGAGAACTCGAGTGAGAATTAGTCAGAGATATTTTTATTACAAACATGCGAAGCGTTGAGATCCAGAAGAAACTAAGTATCGAATACTTGACCCCAGAAAACGTGCTATCTTATGTATTTGTCCACGAGAAATGTACCAAAATTCACCAACAGTACCTAAAAATCCCTGTCTATAATGCGGTACAAAGACCACAATACGTAAAGAACGAACCAACCCTAAATATCGTCGAAAACAACAAATGTCGAAACTGCGGTCAGCAGTTCAAGAAAGGACATCTAACTACGTGCCCAGCCAGAGATAGAAACTGCAATACGTGCGGCCGTAAGGGACATTTTGCAAAAAACTGCAGGAGTACTGCAAGAACGCAAACGAATGTAGTCGAACGAAACCAAACATCTCACAGTAAAAAATAGCCGGGCTAGCCAGCACAGCAAGAGAATCCCGAATTCGAAATCAACTTGGATGATTTTTTAGTTCTAGCGGTGGACACGGATAATCAAATAAAAGCAGTTGAAGACAAGATTGAGCGTGGAGTGCGAACCGTATTCAATCACGAAGGCCTAGAACCAAAAAAGACGCTGATGGTATCCTGGGAAATTTCAACCCTTACCATACCGAAATTCAGATTGACTCAGCAAGCCCAGTTTCATTTGTAAAAAAATATCTACTTCATGAATTGAAAATTCGAGATAGGTTTTTAAAGATAGAAGCATTGGGCGAAAGCACAAAGAAAGCATATCAGGGCTTCGGGAGTACAATAAACATCATTGGAAGAGTTCGGGTGAGGATTCGATCGAAGGGTTGGGACGCTACAGATCAAAAACTATTCATTACCAAAGGAGCAAAAAGAAATCTCCTCGGAAATGACATACTACCGAACCAGGGAATAGAAGTATTTCAGAAACAACCACCACCCAATGGGTCAGAGTTACGGAAAACCCAGAAAAGATCTCCCATCGGGACAGACGTCAACCAAATAAAATTTGCATCGGAATGAAAATCAGACCAGGACCAAGACACACCATTACAAAGTGAGTTTAAAGCATACATATCAAGACAATTTTCCGACCTTATAAAAAGATCCCTTAGTCTTTTAATCTAGTCTTTGATAAAAGCCTACTAACGAAATATTAGGGATCTTAAACCAACAAGTCTTAAACTAGTCTTAGTTTAAGTTAACAGATTAAACCAATCGACGGTTTTATTCTAACTTTTTAACATAGACATACTTTATTAATTGTTTGTGGATTCGACAAACTGTTCCGGATTCCGCAAACTTGTTGCGGATTCCGCAAATTTTGTGGGGATTTCACAAATGCTGTTACGGATTCCTCAAAATCGTCTGTTTTCGGAGCGTTTTGGAGAAATACAGTGTTTTAGCTCTTTGTGCGTGGAACCAAACACAGTAAAGATAATAATAAAAAAAGAAGCAAGGTTGTGAATTCCGCGACAAATCTGTTTTCAGTCTGTAGCAAAAGCCGCTCAAATTTCACAAATACACAGTTTGATCTCGTAATGAGTTTGCCTGGCCGTCAAGCAACGAGAACGGATCATAGTGGGCCAAGAATCTGAAACCTTTTTGTTGTGAATGCGAAAACTTCGCCACTGTCTACCTAGTGCTTTTCTGGTTGCCACCGTAAAAATTTTAAAGAAATTTATACTAAATTAATTTGTGAAATAACACCTCAGGAGAATCGTTTTTGCATTTTTAGTTGTTTTAATTTTTACTCCTATTCCCGTCAGAGCTCACCAACTAGTCTGTTGAGGTTTGTGTAAGTGGGTCTGGGAATGTCGAGGTTTCTGCTGCAGATGTCGTAGATGGCCTCATTGTCCACCATAAAACAACAATCCGAGTGCTCCAGGGTAGTGTGGGCAGTCAAGATTGTGTTGTAGGGCTCCACCACCTAGAAATAGGCAGGATAATTCTAAAAGGGACGGATTTAGAGTTTTCTCAAAAAAAGGGCAGGCACATTCAACTCAATTAATATTGGTCGACTGTTAAATTCGGATAGATTCAAAAACTTGAAAAATATACCATACTTAAACATTTTGTAATCTATGTAAAATTTATTATAAAACAAAAAAGGTGTTTTTTTTTGCATTCTTAAGAAGTATTTGAAACTTGATTCTGTCAGAAACATTGATGCTGCAAAGTAGCGTTTTTTTTTCAAAAATCACATAATATTAACGTTAAAAAATAACTAGTGCACATATTTCTGTTTCTGAGTTCCCCTCCTTTACCTCGCGTTTAGTTTAGATTACTTTTGGTACGCGCTGTGAGTAAAAAGTTCAATTCTCATTGATTCAAAGTTCTAACTTAGAGCGAAGTAAAAAAAATACCCCCCCACCCACCTCAAATTTCTTGGGAGGGTGATAACTTGGCCCCTAATTTTTATTCAACTACATTTTTAAACCCTAAATTTGAGTTAACCACTGGACGAACCGCAGTGGATATTTTGGGCGCAGGGTAGACGGCGAACTCCAACTTGGACTTCTTCCCATACTCCACCGACAACCTCTCCATGAGGAGGGAGGAGAACCCACTCCCGGTCCCCCCTCCGAAAGAGTGGAAGATGAGGAAGCCCTGCAGGCCAGTGCACTGGTCCACTAGCTTCCGGATCCTATCTATGGTCTGGTCTACGTACTCCTTACCCACAGTGTAGTGGCCTGGAACAAATTAACTGAACACTTAGAAGTCATAATTGGTTTGATAAGATTGCCAAAAACTTCTTAAGATTTTTAGACATTTCAAATTTGAGCCCATTTCCAAAAAGTCATTAAAGATTTTATATATTTTTTCAAAAGAACCTTTTTTGTGCTTTTATTTTAGAAAAAGTCGCAAAAATAGACAAAAAGTATTTTTTAAATTCTCAAATTGCCCTTCAAACTGTACTCCATACAATAGAACAAAACGATCATCTGCCATTTTTATAGACTTTTTCAGTTCCTTTTGCACTCCAATTAAATTTTCTTTCTGCGCAAATGGGAACTGGGAAATGGCCAATCACAACTATACAAAATAGGTTTTTTTCATCTTTTTTTTTGCCTTGTCACCTTTTTTAGCTGTTTTTTTCGTGCGTGAATGGCCAATCACAAGTGTACAAACCAACCCCTGGCATAGTTGTTGGCCGCATCCTCCTTGCCACTGATGAGTTGTTCCGGATGGAACAGTTGTCTGTACTTCCCTGTCCGCACCATGTCCACCACACTGGGTTCCAAGTCCACGAAGATGGCACGTGGTACATGCTTGCCCGAACTGGTCTCGGAGAAGAACGTGTTGAACGAGTCATCCCCACACCCTAATGTTGGAATAAACCGTTTTTGGAAAAAAAATAAGATCGCTTTATTCACACCCCCCCCCCCCCTTATAGACAAGTGCACCTAAGAAAGAATAACGACCCCTATAAAGAAATAAACCAATAGTTAAGCATATGCGGATGCGAGGGGAGATCCAAAAACTAATTTTTTGCCGTTTCGAATTTATCGTTGCAGAAAAAAAAACTCAGCAATAGAATGTCGTAGCAATTATTTTATTTGGTTTTTTTTCTATGCTCATTCATTTAATGAAAAAAAAAAACAAATGAAGGTATTTCAAAGTTTGACCAAATAATGTTACCAAAATTTTAGACATAAAATGGGAATTAGATTTTTTTACAGATACTATACCATTTTACTTTGTAAAACTTGTCCCTTTGAATTGTCCGTTCAACTATTTCAGTTGCTCATTGTAAAAGAAGACACTGACCGATGGTTTTGTCGCTGGGCATCTGGCCGTCCGGCTGTATTCCGTGTTCCAGACAGTACAGTTCCCAACACGCATTGCCCATCTGGCCTCCCGCTTGACCCACGTGCACTGAGATCACTTCCCTCTAGTAAACAAACAAACAAACAAAAGCAATAACATAAACTAATAAAAAAGCCCGATTGGATCTCGGATTTCTTCTTTTATGCGCCCAAAACTGATTTTTTGTTGTTTTGAAAATTGGATCAAAATATTTGAAAATGATGATTTTAGATTACTTTCCTTCGAAAAAATTTAAGATTTTTATCCAAAAAAGGAAACTCAATCAACAATTTTCGGTCGCATAGCAGTAAAGACCTCGAATTTTTGTGGAAGATACAGGAATAAGTTTGATCAAGTAAAAAACCTAGAAATGCATATGCATTAGATCTACATCTAGTATTCATCGTCGTCTTCTTTTAATGAGCTGAATTTATCTTATTTTTTTATTTAGGTTCCTAAAATAACACAAACTGCGTGCTTATTCGAAGATAATTATTAGCTTACACAACTGTTTCAAATGTACTGCATGACGCTGAAAATGAAATGAATTCCAGGACGCTGATACTTGCGCCCAACGCTCTACCCAGTCTATAGTTAGTTAAATAAAATAGCTAAAAAAACTAACCATTTTGTAGGTTTAGATGACGTTAAAAGTATGAAACTGAGAGACCTTTGTGGTGGTTTATGGAACTTCTATGCGAAGTTATTTAGCAAATTTTCAGTGAGTTATTACTAAGGAAAGTGTATTTTATTAAATCCTCTTTTTTCACTTCTTGTGTATTTAATTTATTTTTTGAGGTTAGTCAGCCTGCACAAACTGCAAACTCTAAAAGGCAACATGTTGCATATATCTATCTCTATTGCATATACCATCTGGCATCAAAAACTGCATGAAACTGAAAAAAGCGGACTAAAAACTAACTTTGAATGAACAAAACAAACATCATAAATCCATACTGAGATTACAACCAACATTTTGAGCTGTTTTCGCATTACGAATTTTCAACTGAGGCGGCAAAAATGAGTCATTTGTAAAAGCTGTAAAAAAGATGCACATAGAAATAGAAAAAAATGAACTTAGTGAATGATTATAAAATCCAAAAACAACGGATCAGTAGTGAATATCCCGTATCTTTTTGATATGGAGAGGAATACATTAACGTGTGACAATTGGCATGCATGTTTTTCTAATAGACAGGGAAAAATTTTTTGAAAATTTATTTGTCTTTGATAAACTTTTTGTTACAATTTTTGATTAATTCGTCTTATAGTTCCAAAAAAGGCAAGCACGTAGTTTTTGACTTTTTGAAGGAAAAAATAAAATAGCTTTTGGTGAATTTGTGAGACTGCTGTTTTCTAACCTTTTTTTGCTGTAATTGCACTTACCATCGATTTTCTTTAACAGTCTCATTAATTCGTAAGGTCACAATTACGTACGTCCAGAAATATTTTTTTTCTTCAAAAAATTAAGATGTGTGAGTTGAAAACAGTTACGAACAGTTGATCAATCAATGACGGAAGCTCTCAAAACTCCCGTGTCCTAAAACAATTGAGAATAAATGTGTGACTTCAGGTCTATAGATTGTAATTTTAATCTCCGTTAGGAGCAGGCGCGGATCTAGGAATTTCTCTGGGGGGGGGGGGCGGATTTTCAAAAAAAATGAAGCTTTTGTCGACCTTTTGTTTTTTTAGGTCGACCAAATGATTTTCTGAGTTCTCCCAAATCACTATAAGGACCCTAATTTGACAAAACTTTCTGCGCTGCAGGCATCTTTGTGAAAAAACAGGCCAAAAAAGCGTAAAGGGGGCCCGTTGGGTCGGCAGGGGTCGAATACCTGAGGAGGGGTATCGTCCGCCCCTCCCCTAAATCCGCTACTGGTTAGGAGAGTTTGTTCTTTGCTAAGAGAAAGTTTTGGTTCGGAATTTTTTTTCGACAAAGCAAAGCTGTGAATAACTGCAATGATAATTCTTTGTAATCAACTCTATTGATTCATCGAGTAAATTTATATAATATCGAAAACTTTTTAGCGCTTAGCATTTAGAGATTTTCAACTTTTTAGCATGGATTTTTCTTTTTATTTTCTGAAATTGTATTATGTACAAGACACATATAGTTAAAATCCCAGTGAAAAACACAGAGTTGAGTGGACCCCAAAAACTTTTAGAATTCTTTTTCATCTCAGAACAACCAATTTCAAATAATAATTTCTACATTTTGAGTGATGTAGCGAAACAGCTGCTAAAAACACGATTTCTAGTGTCTTGTCGTGTTGTTTTTAGCAGTTGTTTCCCTTTTTTTTCTAGCTCCGAATGTAGTCAAAATTGAGATGAAAGTTGAGTCGGAATTTCATTCTAATTTTTGCCTAATTGAAGTAATCAAAGCTTAAATAAAACAAAAAAGTCATTTTTTGATTTATTTTTGTCGTCTGAATATCTTGTAAGTGAACTCTTCTTGTGTTTTTTTCTGGTCTGGTTAAATCTCTAGAAGTTATTTGAAACAACCTCAAATAGTTTTCCGAATAATTTTTATTTTTGGCTAATTCGGCTTATTTATAAGTCGACTTAAAACTGTGAACGAAATTTTTTGAAATGCTGTTGAAATTTAATTGGCTAATTTTAACCAATCAAATTGAAGCAAAATAGTGTCATTTAAAGACGTTAAAGAATTGACTTTTGGGCGGAATTGGTAAAAAGACCCGAAGATGTTCAGATGACAAGGTAAAAAAAATGATTTTTCATTTTTTAAACTTTGATTACTTCAATCAGACAAAAATTAGATTTATAATCCCGACTCAACTTCAATCTCAAAAGAGACTAATTTAAAGCAAAAAAAGAAGTACACTTTGAAGTCAAATTAGCCAATAGCGGATGAGCATATTCATGTGACAACGCGCTTACCTGATTGTTTAAACTTTATCTGTTTTTTTTTGTCTTAGAAATGCAAAGGTTAATTAATTAGCTTCCTATTTCAATGTGCATTTAATATAATCAAAAAAAGTTGTCGTCTTCGCAACTCTCGTTATTTTAACCTGACACTGGAACAGTGTAGTGGCCCGGAACAAGGGAACATTTGATTTAAAATAACATTGCCATTATCTTCATAAGATTTGTAAACATTTTAAACGTATGCCCATTTTTAAAAAATCATTAAAAAATACATTTTTTATATTTTTCAAAAGAACCTTTTTTGTGCTTTTATTTTAGATAAATTCGAAAAAAAATCCGGTCATCGTCCAGTTTGTAACTCAAAAAAGACAACGGTTATTTTTAAATCTTCAAATTGCCCTTCGAATTATACCCCATATAATAGAAAAAAAACCCCAGCCCCTGTCATTCTTAAGACCGTTTCAACTCTTTCTGCGCTTTAATTACTTTTTCTTGCTTTGCCTTGTCACCTTTTTAGCTTTATTTTTCCTGCGTGACAGCCAATCACAAGTGTACAAACAAACCCCTGGCATAATTGTTGGCCGCATCCTCCTTGCCACTGATGAGTTGTTCCGGATGGAACAGCTGTCTGTACTTCCCTGTCCGCACCATGTCCACCACACTGGGTTCCAAGTCCACGAAGATGGCACGTGGTACATGCTTGCCCGAACTGGTCTCGGAGAAGAACGTGTTGAACGAGTCATCCCCACAGCCTAATGTTGGAATAAACCGTTTTTGGAAAAAAAATAAGATCGCTTTATTCACACCCCCCCCCCCTTATAGACAAGTGCACCTAAGAAAGAATAACGACCCCTATAAAGAAATAAATCAAAAGTTCAGCATATGCAGATTCGAGGGCAGATCCAGAAACTAATTTTTAAAAGCCGTTTCGAATTTATCGCTGCAGAAAAAAAAACAAAAACTCAGCAATAGAATGTCGTAGCAATTATTTTATTTGTTTTTTTTTCTATGCTCATTCATTTAATGAAAAAACAAAACAAATAATGGTATTTCAAAGTTTGACCAAATAATGTTTCTAAAATTTTAGACATAAAGCTGGGATTAGGTTTTTTTACAGATACTTATGCCATTTTATTTGTAAAACTTGTCCCTTTGAATTGTCTGTTCAACTATTTCAGTTGCTGATTGTAAAAAAGACACTGACCGATGGTTTTGTCGCTGGGCATCTGGCCGTCCGGCTGTATTCCGTGTTCCAGACAGTACAGTTCCCAACACGCATTCCCCATCTGACCTCCCGCCTGGCCCACGTGCACTGAGATCACTTCCCTCTAGTAAACAAACAAACAAAAACAATAACATAAACAATTATAAATGCCAAATTGGAGCTCGAGTTTTTTTCTCTTATACGGCCCAAAACTGATGCTTCAAACTGATTGGTTAAGATTAAACTGATTGCGGAAAATAATTAAGATTTTCATTCAAAGAAAGAAAACTCAATCAACAATTTTCGGTCGCATAGCAGTAAAGACCTCGAATTTTTTGTGGAAGCTACAGGAATAAGTTTGATCAACTAAAAACCTAAAAGTACATATGCATTACATCTACATCTACAATTTATCGGCGTCTTCTTTTTATTAGCTGAATTTATCTTATTTTTTTATTTAGGTTCTTAAGATAACACAAACTGCAGGCTTATTCGAAGATAATTATTAGCTTCCACAACTGTTTCAAATGTACTGCATGACGCTGAAAATGAAATGAATTCCAGGACGCTGATACTTGCGCCCCACGCTCTACCCAGTCTATAATTAGTTAAATAAAATAGTTTAAAAAAAAACTAACCATTTTGTAGGTTTAGATGACGTTAAAAGTATGAAACTGAGAGACCTTTGTGGTGGTTTATGGAACTTCTATGCGAAGTTATTTAGCAACTTGTCAGTGAGTTATAACTAAGGAAAGTGTAATTTATTAAATCCTCTTTTTTCACTTTTTGTGTATTTAGTTTATTTTTTGAGGTTAGTCAGCCTGCACAAACTGCAAACTCTAAAAGGCAACATGTTGCATATATCTATCTCTATTGCATATACCATCTGGCATCAAAAACTGCATGAAACTGAAAAAAAAGCGGACTAAAAACTAACTTTGAATGAACAAAACAAACATCATAAATCCATACTGAGATTATGACCAACATTTTGAGCTGGTTTCGCATTACACATTTTCCACTGAAGCAATAAAAATGAGTCATTTGTAAAAGCTGTAAAAAAGATGCACATAAAAATAGAAAAAAATGAACTTAGTGAATGATTATAAAATCCAAAAACAACGGATCAGTAGTGAATATCCCGTATCTTTTTGATATGGAGAGGAATACATTAACGTGTGACAATTGGCATGGATGTTTTTCTAATTGACAGGGAAAAAATTTTTGAAAATTTATTTGTCTTGATAAACTTTTTGTTACAATTTTTGATTAATTCGTCTTATAGTTCCAAAAAAGGCAAGCACGTAATAGTTTTTGACTTTTTGAAGGAAAAAATAAAATAGCTTTTGGTGAATTTGTGAGACTGCTGTTTTCTAACCTTTTTTTGCTGTAATTGCACTTACCATCGATTTTCTTTAACAGTCTCATTAATTCGTAAGGTCACAATTACGTACGTCCAGAAATATTTTTTTTCTTCAAAAAATTAAGATGTGTGAGTTGAAAACAGTTACGAACAGTTGATCAATCAATGATGGAAGCTCTCAAAACTCCCGTGTCCTAAAACAATTGAAGATAAATGTGTGACTTCAGATCTATAGATTGTAATTTTAATCTCCGTTAGGAGCAGGCGCGGATCTAGGAATTTCTCTGGGGGGGGGGGGGGGGGGGGGAAGGGGGGGCGGATTTTCAAAAAAAATGAAGCTTTTGTCGACCTTTTGTTTTTTTAGGTCGACCAAATGATTTTCTGAGTTCTCCCAAATCACTATAAGGACCCTAATTTGACAAAATTTTCTGCGCTGCAGGCATCTTTGTGAAAAAACAGGCCAAAAAAGCGTAAAGGGGGCCCGTTGGGTCGGCAGGGGTCGAATACCTGAGGAGGGGTATCGTCCGCCCCTCCCCTAAATCCGCTACTGGTTAGGAGAGTTTGTTCTTTGCTAAGAGAAAGTTTTGGTTCGGCATTTTTTTTCGACAAAGCAAAGCTGTGAATAACTGCAATGATAATTTTTTGTAATCAACTCTATTGATTCATCGAGTAAATTTATATAATATTGAAAACTTTTTAGTGCTTAGCATTTAGAGATTTTCAACTTTTTAGCATGGATTTTTCTTTTTATTTTCTGAAACTGTATTATGTACAAGACACATATAGTTAAAATCCCAGTGAAAAACACAGAGTTGAGTGGACCCCAAAAACTTTTAGAATTTTTTGATAAGCTATAATGATTTTTTTTTAATTTTCACTACTTAAAAAATTTATCAAAACTGTTATTAAAACAACAACTTTTTTGAACAATTCTTTTTCATCTCAGAACAACCAATTTCAAATCATAATTTCTACATTTTGAGTGATGTAGCGAAACAGCTGCTAAAAACACGATTTCTAGTGTCTTGTCGTGTTGTTTTTAGCAGTTGTTTCCCTTTTTTTTCTAGCTCCGAATGTAGTCAAAATTGAGATGAAAGTTGAGTCGGAATTTCATTCTAATTTTTGCCTAATTGAAGTAATCAAAGCTTAAATAAAACAAAAAAGTCATTTTTTGATTTATTTTTGTCGTCTGAATATCTTGTAAGTGAACTCTTCTTGTGTTTTTTTCTGGTCTGGTTAAATCTCTAGAAGTTATTTGAAACAACCTCAAATAGTTTTCCGAATAATTTTTATTTTTGGCTAATTCGGCTTATTTATAAGTCGACTTAAAACTGTGAACGAAATTTTTTGAAATGCTGTTGAAATTTAATTGGCTAATTTTAACCAATCAAATTGAAGCAAAATAGTGTCATTTAAAGACGTTAAAGAATTGACTTTTGGGCGGAATTGGTAAAAAGACCCGAAGATGTTCAGATGACAAGGTAAAAAAAATGATTTTTCATTTTTTAAACTTTGATTACTTCAATCAGACAAAAATTAGATTTATAATCCCGACTCAACTTCAATCTCAAAAGAGACTAATTTAAAGCAAAAAAAGAAGTACACTTTGAAGTCAAATTAGCCAATAGCGGATGAGCATATTCATGTGACAACGCGCTTACCTGATTGTTTAAACTTTATCTGTTTTTTTTTGTCTTAGAAATGCAAAGGTTAATTAATTAGCTTCCTATTTCAATGTGCATTTAATATAATCAAAAAAAGTTGTCGTCTTCGCAACTCTCGTTATTTTAACCTGACACTGGAACAGTGTAGTGGCCCGGAACAAGGGAACATTTGATTTAAAATAACATTGCCATTATCTTCATAAGATTTGTAAACATTTTAAACGTATGCCCATTTTTAAAAAATCATTAAAAAATACATTTTTTATATTTTTCAAAAGAACCTTTTTTGTGCTTTTATTTTAGATAAATTCGAAAAAAAATCCGGTCATCGTCCAGTTTGTAACTCAAAAAAGACAACGGTTATTTTTAAATCTTCAAATTGCCCTTCGAATTATACCCCATATAATAGAAAAAAAACCCCAGCCCCTGTCATTCTTAAGACCGTTTCAACTCTTTCTGCGCTTTAATTACTTTTTCTTGCTTTGACTTGCGACCTTTTTAGCTTTATTTTTCTTGCGTGACAGCCAATCACAAGTGTACAAACCAACCCCTGGCATAATTGTTGGCCGCATCCTCCTTGCCACTGATGAGTTGTTCCGGATGGAACAGCTGTCTGTACTTCCCTGTCCGCACCATGTCCACCACACTGGGTTCCAAGTCCACGAAGATGGCACGTGGTACATGCTTGCCCGAACTGGTCTCGGAGAAGAACGTGTTGAACGAGTCATCCCCACAGCCTAATGTTGGAATAAACAGTTTTTGGAAAAAAAATAAGATCGCTTTATCCACAACCCCCCCCTTATAGACAAGTGCACCTAAGAAAGAATAACGACCCCTATAAAGAAATAAACCAATAGTTAAGCATATGCGGATGCGAGGGGAGATCCAAAAACTAATTTTTTGCCGTTTCGAATTTATCGTTGCAGAAAAAAAAACTCAGCAATAGAATGTCGTAGCAATTATTTTATTTGGTTTTTTTTCTATGCTCATTCATTTAATGAAAAAAAAAAACAAATGAAGGTATTTCAAAGTTTGACCAAATAATGTTACCAAAATTTTAGACATAAAATGGGAATTAGATTTTTTTACAGATACTATACCATTTTACTTTGTAAAACTTGTCCCTTTGAATTGTCCGTTCAACTATTTCAGTTGCTCATTGTAAAAGAAGACACTGACCGATGGTTTTGTCGCTGGGCATCTGGCCGTCCGGCTGTATTCCGTGTTCCAGACAGTACAGTTCCCAACACGCATTGCCCATCTGGCCTCCCGCTTGACCCACGTGCACTGAGATCACTTCCCTCTAGTAAACAAACAAACAAACAAAAGCAATAACATAAACTAATAAAAAAGCCCGATTGGATCTCGGATTTCTTCTTTTATGCGCCCAAAACTGATTTTTTGTTGTTTTGAAAATTGGATCAAAATATTTGAAAATGATGATTTTAGATTACTTTCCTTCGAAAAAATTTAAGATTTTTATCCAAAAAAGGAAACTCAATCAACAATTTTCGGTCGCATAGCAGTAAAGACCTCGAATTTTTGTGGAAGATACAGGAATAAGTTTGATCAAGTAAAAAACCTAGAAATGCATATGCATTAGATCTACATCTAGTATTCATCGTCGTCTTCTTTTAATGAGCTGAATTTATCTTATTTTTTTATTTAGGTTCCTAAAATAACACAAACTGCGTGCTTATTCGAAGATAATTATTAGCTTACACAACTGTTTCAAATGTACTGCATGACGCTGAAAATGAAATGAATTCCAGGACGCTGATACTTGCGCCCAACGCTCTACCCAGTCTATAGTTAGTTAAATAAAATAGCTAAAAAAACTAACCATTTTGTAGGTTTAGATGACGTTAAAAGTATGAAACTGAGAGACCTTTGTGGTGGTTTATGGAACTTCTATGCGAAGTTATTTAGCAAATTTTCAGTGAGTTATTACTAAGGAAAGTGTATTTTATTAAATCCTCTTTTTTCACTTCTTGTGTATTTAATTTATTTTTTGAGGTTAGTCAGCCTGCACAAACTGCAAACTCTAAAAGGCAACATGTTGCATATATCTATCTCTATTGCATATACCATCTGGCATCAAAAACTGCATGAAACTGAAAAAAGCGGACTAAAAACTAACTTTGAATGAACAAAACAAACATCATAAATCCATACTGAGATTACAACCAACATTTTGAGCTGTTTTCGCATTACGAATTTTCAACTGAGGCGGCAAAAATGAGTCATTTGTAAAAGCTGTAAAAAAGATGCACATAGAAATAGAAAAAAATGAACTTAGTGAATGATTATAAAATCCAAAAACAACGGATCAGTAGTGAATATCCCGTATCTTTTTGATATGGAGAGGAATACATTAACGTGTGACAATTGGCATGCATGTTTTTCTAATAGACAGGGAAAAATTTTTTGAAAATTTATTTGTCTTTGATAAACTTTTTGTTACAATTTTTGATTAATTCGTCTTATAGTTCCAAAAAAGGCAAGCACGTAGTTTTTGACTTTTTGAAGGAAAAAATAAAATAGCTTTTGGTGAATTTGTGAGACTGCTGTTTTCTAACCTTTTTTTGCTGTAATTGCACTTACCATCGATTTTCTTTAACAGTCTCATTAATTCGTAAGGTCACAATTACGTACGTCCAGAAATATTTTTTTTCTTCAAAAAATTAAGATGTGTGAGTTGAAAACAGTTACGAACAGTTGATCAATCAATGACGGAAGCTCTCAAAACTCCCGTGTCCTAAAACAATTGAGAATAAATGTGTGACTTCAGGTCTATAGATTGTAATTTTAATCTCCGTTAGGAGCAGGCGCGGATCTAGGAATTTCTCTGGGGGGGGGGCGGATTTTCAAAAAAAATGAAGCTTTTGTCGACCTTTTGTTTTTTTAGGTCGACCAAATGATTTTCTGAGTTCTCCCAAATCACTATAAGGACCCTAATTTGACAAAACTTTCTGCGCTGCAGGCATCTTTGTGAAAAAACAGGCCAAAAAAGCGTAAAGGGGGCCCGTTGGGTCGGCAGGGGTCGAATACCTGAGGAGGGGTATCGTCCGCCCCTCCCCTAAATCCGCTACTGGTTAGGAGAGTTTGTTCTTTGCTAAGAGAAAGTTTTGGTTCGGAATTTTTTTTCGACAAAGCAAAGCTGTGAATAACTGCAATGATAATTCTTTGTAATCAACTCTATTGATTCATCGAGTAAATTTATATAATATCGAAAACTTTTTAGCGCTTAGCATTTAGAGATTTTCAACTTTTTAGCATGGATTTTTCTTTTTATTTTCTGAAATTGTATTATGTACAAGACACATATAGTTAAAATCCCAGTGAAAAACACAGAGTTGAGTGGACCCCAAAAACTTTTAGAATTCTTTTTCATCTCAGAACAACCAATTTCAAATAATAATTTCTACATTTTGAGTGATGTAGCGAAACAGCTGCTAAAAACACGATTTCTAGTGTCTTGTCGTGTTGTTTTTAGCAGTTGTTTCCCTTTTTTTTCTAGCTCCGAATGTAGTCAAAATTGAGATGAAAGTTGAGTCGGAATTTCATTCTAATTTTTGCCTAATTGAAGTAATCAAAGCTTAAATAAAACAAAAAAGTCATTTTTTGATTTATTTTTGTCGTCTGAATATCTTGTAAGTGAACTCTTCTTGTGTTTTTTTCTGGTCTGGTTAAATCTCTAGAAGTTATTTGAAACAACCTCAAACAGCTTTCCGAATAATTTTTATTTTTGGCTAATTCGGCTTATTTATAAGTCGACTTAAAACTGTGAACGAAATTTTTTGAAATGCTGTTGAAATTTAATTGGCTAATTTTAACCAATCAAATTGAAGCAAAATAGTGTCATTTAAAGACGTTAAAGTATTGACTTTTGGGTGGAATTGGTAAAAAGACCCGAAGATGTTCAGATGACAAGGTAAAAAAAATGATTTTTCATTTTTTAAACTTTGATTACTTCAATCAGACAAAAATTAGATTTATAATCCCGACTCAACTTCAATCTCAAAAGAGACTAATTTAAAGCAAAAAAAGAAGTACACTTTGAAGTCAAATTAGCCAATAGCGGATGAGCATATTCATGCGACAACGCGCTTACCTGATTGTTTAAACTTTATCTGTTTTTTTTGTCTTAGAAATGCAAAGGTTAATTAATTAGCTTCCTATTTCAATGTGCATTTAATATAATCAAAAAAAGTTGTCGTCTTCGCAACTCTCGTTATTTTAACCTGACACTGGAACATTTGGAACGATTGTGAGCCACGCTTGAATAGTTCGCTCCAATGTAAGGTCATTTTGCACAATGGGATGGAAGTCCACAAATTGTCTCTGAAAATTGTATAAGAAGCAAAAACTTTTTCAAATTGATATAAATTTTTTTGTAGATCAGGTTTAAATTTTTTTATTAAAAAAAAAGCTAGATAAAGATTCCAAAACAAGTTTCCATGTATTGAATTTGAATTTCTGACTGCTTAAAAAAATAATCATTTAAGACCTCGTTTTTTGATTTTAATTTAAAAAACTCACATTTTTGTCATTACCGCGGTTTTTTCTCGAATTTGTTTCAAATATTAATCGAAAAACGACTGAAAGAGCTGCAAAACTTTGTATCACTTGACCCTGTTCAAATTTTTTTTAAAATTTTTTTTGTAACCTGAATTTGATAATAAAACCAAAAAAAAAACAGGTATACTGGCATGTCCTTGGCAATGATGTTTGATTGTTGCAATATGTTCTATCTCTTTTCTCTACTTATTGCATATTTGTATGCTTCTTTTGTGTTCTCGTTTCTGCAAGAAATTCCTCCAAGTTATATTTTTCGTTGTTTTTACCGTGATTGAATATTGCAGCTAATCTTCTTCCCAGTCTCGGCAGTCCGTTTTTGATGCCAATTCGACCAACTCAGAATGTAATTGTTTGAGTGATTTATTTTTTTACTAAACTCTTTTACTAACAATTTGCCTTTCAATTGTAATAAATCTTTTTGCCACAAAAAAGTGTCTTAGATTTCTTTTCACAGGTCTTCGTTGATATTCTTTTATAAATCTAGGTCCGGTCTTCTTTGCTAGATACTGCGTTGTATTTTTGATGTCTCACGGGATGGTACCACATATTACTCATGTACTCACTGTTTTTTTATTCTGATTGACTTTTTCCTCTTGATTTTTGTATTCCCGGTCTCTCGTTTGTTCTTTTGTAAGGACTCCTATATCTTCCTCTAGCTTTGAAGAAACTGGTCTGCGAGGTGTAGTTTGTCTGTTTTGCTATTGTTCTTTGAAGGCTTTTAGGGCAAATTTTGCCATTTGCAACCGTATCACCCATTCTAAGCATTCAAATGGTTGCTCTTCTGTGCGCTTGCGCCAAACTGGTTGGGAGCTCATCGTTTTTGGTTTGCTGATTGCTTTATGTCATAAGATTATGCTATTATCCATACAATTTTTGATGGTATAAGAGTAGGTATGACTACACTGCTATCCGTAATGCACTCGAAAAAGTTACGACAACAAAATATACTGCAGACTGTTATTCAGAACTGCAAACAGTCGACAGATAAACTCACAAAGAGAACAGGCTCTATAACTTTAGCTGGTGGCCTTTAAAGATCAACCGAGCTCCATGGCTTCCAATTCCAAAAAAAAACAACTAAATTCAATTTCACGCATAGACCACATAGAATGAATAAATAGGAAAAAAGCCGGTCGGATAGAGATCTAGTTGGTCTTGATTCAGTAAATTTTGACTGCTTTATGTCTAAGAAGAACATCCGATACGTGAAACTTCCCAACTGGAATAAAAACAAGGATTGTCGATTGCTGTGCAAGTATTTTACAGAATGCTCCGATCAGCTTCCTAAAAATTTTCTTTTATTTTTCAAATTAGTGTCATTTTAGCGCGCTGGGATGGAAATCCACAAATTGCATATGATATTTGAATAACAAACAAAAAAGGTTCAAAATATTTTACTTTTTTCGCAAAACAGTTTCAATTTTTTTTTTTACTTCTTAAACTTCGAACTAAAGCTAAAACTCAAATTTATGTCATTGCCGGGAATTTTTTTTGAATTGTTTTAAATATCACTCGAATAACGACGGAAAGATCTGCAAATTGATCTATCACTCGAGCCACTTCAATGATTATTTGATTTGTTGTACAAAAAAAAATAAAAAAAAAACAGAAACAAGAAACTAGTACACACTCGAAGGCAAATTTTTTCCCCACTTTGAACGATAAACTTATACCATGACGTTAGAAGTTTAAACACAAGACGTAGTTCAATAAGCCTATTCCAATTTAGCCAACTCTCGGGTTAATGTCGCCGGCTCCTAATTCCATATAGAGTCATACCATACCCTCTATCTGCAAGCTCACACTTTTGTGCCGTGACTGCGGTGGCCGTTTTTAATTCGGCCAAAAATACATCTATTAGGCGAACACTAGAAATCAAGTATTTGACATTCTTTTTGAAAAAGTCTGATGTTTGCAGTATTAAACATGTTTTTCGTATGTTTGCAACACAAAAACTTTTTGGTTTTTCGGATGTTTGACATACTGAACCCATATTTTTTGAGCAAAGTTGTCCCTTACGAATGGGCTATTTTAAAAATTCTTAACCAACTTTTAAAAAATTTTACTATCCTTTCCGCATTTTGGGAAGGAAAAATAAGCTAGTCTAATGGTTTAAGTACACTCATAATACTCGCATTATATACTAGATCATTTTTCCAATTTTTTCAACGTGAATTAATAATAAATGAACTTCTTGCTATTAATTTACATTCAAGCTCTAAAAGCGCACCTTCTATATGAAAACAGCTGATTCCGTTTCAACGTAAATCACTACACAGTTTTAAAGTCTGCGCATTTTGGCTCAAAAAGCGGAGCATTTGAAATCATTCTTTATCAAACTTGGGTAAACTTACTTTGGGTGAAAACAGACAACATGAAAGGACAAATATTTGTTTAAATAATCAAATAAAGATCACTCATCGCTCCAAAACTTCGATGCAACTTCTTGATTCTTGTTCTTTGTTTGGGTGACCGGAAAATAGGACGACAACAGTTAAGACGACAATAGTTTTTGACGGGATTTTAATTCTCGACATTGTATTTTTGAGAAGTTTAAACGCTTAAATTCGAACTGCTCATTTTACATGCATTAACTCTTATTTGTCGTCTTAATGTCTTGACGTCTTAATGGCCTGTCGTCTTATTTATCTAGCACCCTTTGTTTGTGGTCAAATCATTAGTCGAAGTACTTATGACAAATTAACTTCTCGAACTTTGAATCAACTACACTGAGTTGCAAAATTTAGCATAGGACATAGCTAATTGAAGAGAGCAATTGACTTATTTGACAAAATTTAGTTCCGAGAAAAGCCAATTTTTCAGACTAAAAGTATGTCTGAAAGTATATGAAAATATACACAACTGCAGGCAAAATTGAATCAAAACCAACAGAATACTGAGAATACTGCTCTTTTTAGTTAATTCAGTCTTTAGAGTCGCAAAAAGCTGGAACAGACAAAATTAATTAAAAAGAACAACAGACATTTTCAGAAATGTTTCGCATGCAAAGATTAATATTTCCGACAGAAAGGATGTCTCAAGGTCACCTTAAAATTCGAATTTGCATGCGAAAATTGCTCAAAATTGGTAGATTGCTCTTTTAATTATTTCTGTCTGTTCAAACTTTTTGCTACTAATTATCGTTTTAAACCAATTTATCGGACAACGTTTGAAAATTTTGAAATAATTTTGACCTTCATGCTAAAATGAGTTCGAGGATCTTGTTAACTATCCCCCCCCCCCCCCCTTTGGACCTTGTTAACTATTCCCCCATGCATGTTTTATTTTTGACAACCATTTCTGTATAAAATATGCATTTCAGAAATGTCAACAATTTAGTGGGTTTTCATTTTTGCGCGTTCGTATTTGTTTTACTCACTATCTATATACTACCCTCGTAAAAAATTTTAAATATAAATATTTTTTGAAAATTTTGAATGGTTTTAACTATTGAAAATTGGGCCGCCAAATTTGAATTTCTGAAAATCGAAATAGGGGGCGGGAGGAATTTTTGGCCGGCGTTTTATGTGCTAGTTCTCATTGAAAGTTGCATGATCAATCGCTGGTCATTGGAAATTGTTCTGAAGTTATGGGCTTTAAGTGATTCAAAAAAACTGCCGTCTCTGAAAAAGCGCAATCGTTTTGCACTGCTCTTTTGACAGTTCAAACGCAACTTGAAAAAAATGCTTGCAATCTCAACGCCATTTCACTGTCTCAAGGGCAAAATTATTTCAAAACGTTAAGACGTCCGATAAAACTACAAACTATACATTCGAAGTTTTGCAACTTAAATATTACGAACTTTTTTTTCTAAATAATTTCAATTGAAAGTTGAATTAGTTTATGTTGTTATTAGATAGTGTTATTTGATTAAAGTTATCAAAAACTTACCAATTATGCTTTACTCTCCGCCCATAAAACTCTACCAACAGACTATTTTTCCAGCTATCAGACAATCACATGCATTTATAGCCTTATCAGTTTGTTTAGTGTTGACATCCATGCTTCTGATAAATGACGCGTTGGAGAAAAATCAACCCTTTCAGTATTTGCCCAACTTAAACCCAAACAGATCTGCTCATGACTTCGACCCTATTCCAACACGGATCAAAAAATTTGCCCGATCGTATTATAAATGCGACAAAAACATCACATTGTCGAAATTTACTCACGAAGACTCGGAGTCCAACCAGTTATTTTTTCTAGAAACTTCTGGAAGGACTTTCATAAAAGGGCGTCAAATGTGTTCAATTGAATCTGCTGCGTTAATGTCGGAATTGAAGCTAAAAATAATTTTGAAATCGCCAGTTTTGGACTTGTCGAAAAGTCGGAGTTTGTGCCATATTTTCTACTCTTACGACAATGTCGGTTTTTACGCACTGGATTTCAAGGGTTTGCTTCGTGACACGCCAGCGGAAGGCTTGGAGGTAAAGTGTCGCATTATACTTGGGTAATTGAAGGCTCTTTTTCCTTGTCCCCCACCTCACATAAGCATCATTTTTATGGTGTAACGAGGGGTTTTAAAAAGTTAAATATGAAGACCAAATATGTTTGTCATGGCCTAATTAGTACGCGTGCCAATTTTCGTAACATTTAGATAACGTGAACGAATTTGCAGGTGGGGAAAATAGAAAAGAGCCTAATTGAATTGCCGCTTTTAAAACTGTTTCGTCTCAGTTTTTTAAACAGACCCTTTGCAATTTCGAAAAAACGCATGTTAATTTTTCAGAAAAACTATTGTCACGTTGAGCAACTGGGGGACCGGCCTATCAGCATGTGCGTCGAATAGCATGCCCATGTAAAAAAATATAGTTTGAAGATTCGCTTTTTCACGTTTTGCTTACTCAAATTTGAAATTTAGAACAGCTGAATTTTTAAATAGGTGAAAGTGAAATAAAAACTCCCCTTACAAATCAAAAGATTTTCGAAATTATTTGAAACTTTAAGCTAATTTGTTTTTCGTCTGAAAGCACGCGCAGTTAAAGTTATTATCGCATGCTAATGGGCACACATGCTAATCGTTACACCTTCGTTTTGAGTGGGGCTGAAACCGCAAAATAAAACGCGTTTTAGGACATTTTTCAAACATTGGATCAAATTAACATCCTTCCCCCCCCCCAAAAAAAATAAACCAAGTTAAGCTCCTCCTCCACCCCAGCGCTTAATATAAATTAAATTTGCCAAGCGATGCATGTAAAACGCTCGATTCTGATTGGCTGAAAAATCCCAACTTAAAACCAAGTCAACATCCTCCCTCCCCCCCCCCCCCCCAACGGCTTTTAACTTAGGGGATTTTAACTTGGTCACAAATATTTTACCAGATACGGTCATTCTATAGCTCTGCAATTCTCGAAATTATCAAAACGGCAGTTTTTTCAAAATGCTCACCATTTGTAGGAGCGCGTGTCATTTGTGTTTAGGAGCGCGTAGCACGAGTGGTTGGCCATCAGATGGTGCACACAAGTGACATAGCCAGACTGGCTCTGGCTTACAAGTACGGGGGATTCTACCTCGATCTGGACATCATAGTGCTCAGGAGCCTCAAAGAGTTGCACAACTTCCTCATTCTGGAAAATGGAAAACCCAGCATGTATGCAACTTTTTCTCTTTTATTGTTTCTCAATCAGATAGTTATTGTTCCGACTTTCGATACGAAAGTAACGGAATACAGTGCTGATTTAAATTAACCGGACAAAACGCGTTAAACCTGAAATTTAAAACGCGTTTTTTTTTTCAAATTGGGTTGAGTTTAGGTGAAAACTTATGAAGACAAATCTTGCTTAACATTTTAGCAGAATTAATATGGCGTAATTTGTTTTGCAAAATTCGGGCCTTATACTGTAAGAAGAACATAACCTCTAAAAAATTGTATAAAACATTTTATTTTTGTTTGATAGGCAAAAAAGGTAGTTTTTACTATATAAAATACCAACTTTTTGTTTAAAAACAATTTTTAAACAATTTGCAATTTTTTTTAAAGAAAATACCCTTCTTAAAATTTTTTGGGCTACGTAAGGGGCTCACTTTGATATAATTATGTCTATGATCGACTCCGTATTTTTGGCGTAATTTTTGATTAACTAAGAAAAGCCAAAATGAGCTATTTTTGGGGTAAAATTTTGGGCCCGAATTTTGCAAAACAAATTACGCCATATTAATTCTGCTAAAATTTTGAGCAAGTTTTGTCTTCATAAGTTTTCACCTAAACTCAACCCAATTTGAGAAAAACGGGTTTTATTTTTCAAGTTTAACGCGTTTTGTCCGGTCAATTTAAATCAGCACTGTATTTGTGAGAGGGATGGGTTTTTTTTCAGACAAATTTCGACTTTTTAACTCGCCATTTTTGACGGACTCTTTTTATATCATTGGAAAGGTATTGTTGTCTTGATCTCAAATTTGAAAAGATATTTCACCTGCGATCGGTTTTCGTAACGTTATGGGGGTTTAAAGATTGCCATTTTGGCCAACTTGGGACAATTAACGCGCGATAAATTTCGCGTTATTAACGCGTAAGCGGAGATTTAATCCGTGTTAGAAATTGTTCCAAATTGGTTGAAAATAGCTTATTTGCCATAATTTATTTGTTACAAGGAGCGATATCTATCCTTTTGTACTTTATATGGCGAGTGGGGGGATGATTTTCATTTAAAAAAAAATCAAATTTTAGGAAACAATTTTTTCATTTTGTTTTATTTCATTTAATCTTTCCATGTTATTACTGCTCCATAGACCTTAAGAGGCAGTCGGAACATTCAAGGCCTCGCCCTGATACGAGCAGTCTTGTTAGTTTATGCTACTGAAACAAGTGTTAACGCTGCTGGTTTGCTTTGCTGATTATGTAGCTTAGGTAGATTATTTGGTTAAGTGAACGCACCCTTTTGTTTTGTGCTAATACACCGGATTAAAAGGTAAGTATTCAAATTTTTTTCTAAATTCTTTTCTTTCCTGCGGCGAAAACTACATATGTATCGGCTCCTGATTTTGAAGGCCGTTTTTATTTCTCCAATAATTCATCGAAAAAACGCAACTTACCTCAAAACTGTCGACATTATTTATGATGGAACAAATTTAGCTGGTTGCTCTGAAAGTAGCGCAAAATGTTCATCGATTGCAAAAAGAATTAAAAAAGAATCGTAAAAACCAAAAAAAAATCAATTATGTTTTTAAAATATGTTTTTTTTTCTTGATAGTCAGTTTGGTAAAACTTGCGAAAATGACAAGTGAAAATAGGTAAAACTAATGAGAAATACGTAGACATTTCAGTTTGTTGCTTTTTTTGGAGGCCGAAGCACGGCCGAAAAAATTTTTTAAATTTTTTGACACTTGACCCCAAAGCTCTTTATTTGAGGTCAGAACAAAACCAAAACAAAGCCGAAAGTTAATCACGTTCATATCATTTTTTTGACCAAGTGTCGTAACTTGCTTTTTGTTGACTTTCGAAGAAAATGAGGAAGGTATAAGCCTGGGGTGTTTTTTGTACTCAGAACTTTTTGGATCATTTGGTGTCTCCAAACCTTGAACTACCTGGACCCCTGCCGTGCGCGCACACCACTATGTTAGCGTAACTGGTGGTTCAATATAAATCGAGTCTTAAAAACTGATCGTTTTATACTTCGTTGATCATTTTAGGCCGAAAACTTCAAACGAAATATTTACGCCTGTTGAATTATTCTGCACCACAAAATTGTTTCTAATGGAATTGAGGCAAGCTAACTTGTCTAATTATTGTTCCGACTTTCGATACGAAAGTAACGGAATATTTGTGCTCGGGGTGGGTTTTTTTTCTTCAGACAAATTTCGACTTTTTAACTAACCATTTTTGACAAAATTGCCATAATTTATTTGTTACAAGGAGCGATATCTATCCTTTTGTACTTTATATGGCGAGTGGGGGGATGATTTTCATTAAAAAAAAATCAAATTTTAGGAAACAATTTTTTCATTTTGTTTTATTTCATTTAATCTTTCCATGTTATTACTGCTCCATAGACCTTAAGAGGCAGTCGGAACATTCAAGGCCTCGCCCTGATACGAGCAGTCTTGTTAGTTTATGCTACTGAAACAAGTGTTAACGCTGCTGGTTTGCTTTGCTGATTATGTAGCTTAGGTAGATTATTTGGTTAAGTGAACGCACCCTTTTGTTTTGTGCTAATACACCGGATTAAAAGGTAAGTATTCAAATTTTTTTCTAAATTCTTTTCTTTCCTGCGGCGAAAACTACATATGTATTGGCTCCTGATTTTGAAGGCCGTTTTTATTTCTCCAATAATTCATCGAAAAAACGCATCTTACCTCAAAACTGTCGACATTATTTATGATGGAACAAATTTAGCTGGTTGCTCTGAAAGTAGCGCAAAATGTTCATCGATTGCAAAAACAATTAAAAAAGAATCGTAAAAACCAAAAAAAAATTATTTATGTTTTAAAAATATGTTTTTTTTTCTTGATAGTCAGTTTGGTAAAACTTGCGAAAATGACAAGTGAAAATAGGTAAAACTAATGAGAAATACGTAGACATTTCAGTTTGTTGCTTTTTTTTGGAGGCCGAAGCACGGCCGAAAAAATTTTTTAAATTTTTTGACATTTGACCCCAAAGCTCTTTATTTGAGGTCAGAACAAAACCAAAACAAAGCCGAAAGTTAATCACGTTCATATCATTTTTTTGACCAAGTGTCGTAACTTGCTTTTTGTTGACTTTCGAAGAAAATGAGGAAGGTATAAGCCTGGGGTGTTTTTTGTACTCAGACCTTTTTGGATCATTTGGTGTCTCCAAACCTTGAACTACCTGGACCCCTGCCGTGCGCGCACACCACTATGTTAGCGTAACTGGTGGTTCAATATAAATCGAGTCCTAAAAACTGATCGTTTTATACTTCGTTGATCATTTTAGGCCGAAAACTTCAAACAAAATATTTACGCCTGTTGAATTGTTCTGCACCACAAAATTGTTTCTAATGGAATTGAGGCAAGCTAACTTGTCTAATTATTGTTCCGACTTTCGATACGAAAGTAACGGAATATTTGTGCTCGGGGTGGGTTTTTTTTCTTCAGACAAATTTCGACTTTTTAACTAACCATTTTTGACAAAATTGCCATAATTGATTTGTTACAAGGAGCGAAATCTATCTTTTTGTACTTTATATGGCGTGTGGGGTGATGATTTTCATTAAAAAGTTTTAGAAAAAAAAAGTTTCGTTTTTTTTTATTTCATTTATTTTTTTAAATGTTTTTACTGCTCCATAAAACCTTAAAAGGCAGTCGGAACATTCAGGGTTTAGCCCTGATACGAGCAGTTTTGTTTTCCTATAAGACTCAGTTTAAACACTTAAAGTTTGATATTATCAGCCTGAAAACAGAAAACAAGATTTCAACCCCCTGCTCCTTCAAAGGATGCCCCTTTTGTACTATTTTGAGATTTTTATTTTTGGCTGAATGACCCTAAAATGTTTCCAAGAACGCCATCGGCGCCAAAGTATATTTCTTTAGAGGAGGGAGCGCGCACCAAAAAAAACTCAAATTTTTGGTCCAAATTTTACAAAAAAGGCCCAAAAACGCCTTTTTGACCTGTTTTTCTTCGAACGTTGCCTGCAGCCCAGATAATTTGGTCAAAATAGGGTCATCATGGTGATTTGGGAGAGCTCAGAAAATTATTTTATTGACCTAAAAAAATTCAACGATTTTTTCAATTTTTTGAAAGTCCGCCCCTGCCTCGAGAAAATCCTAGATCCGCCCCTGATTGGGAACCTTCAGGGCTTTACACTGTTACAAATAGTCTTTCTGTTCCGGCTTCCTAGGAAAGTGAAGAACATATATCTCTTGATCTCTCGATCTCTTGATCTGCTTTGGCGCAGCCGAGTGTGTTAACCACTATAATAATTTGTCACGAGTCTGTCTAAACTGCTCAATTTTTAGTTAATGCGCGCGGTGAATTATGTGCGGGCAGCTAATGAATTCCATACATGATTCAAATTGAAACACTTAAATTTTTCAACTTGACACGATATGATTAGCCTAAAATTCATAGTTTTGCCATTACTTTATTAACCAAAAAATTTTCCAGACCAATTTAATGGCAGTGGAATCCTTCGGCGCTTTGGCCTGAAGTCTTTTTGGTTATATACGAGCAGTCTTTCGGATCAGCTTTTTTGGTTATAAAAGATTATTTAATTGTTTGTCTAATGAGCATAGTTGTTCAACATGTTATTAACATGATCGCCTCTTAGGACACTCACTTTTGCTGGGGATGTTTTTGTTAACTTCGGCTTTAATTTTTCTGATTTGAAAAGATGCTTTTTTAAAATACGCGCCGAGAACTTATAGGAAGAAAAATTTTGCAGCTGTTCAGCAAGCTCTATGAGGAGGGAAGGAGAGAGGAGTTAGTTATTTTCTAATAACATATCTTGAGACGTTTTTAAAAAAAATTCTGATCATTTGTCCTGATTCAAGATTATAAGAGTGTTTCTCGCAAGGTTGGAGTTTACCCCCATGATTCTCAAATCAATGGTGGGTTAACCCAAATCCCAATTTTAACTTCCATCTTCAAAATTGAATTTTCTTGCCCCAGAACAGTTTTTGGAATGCTTTTAATTCCCTTCGAGAAGAGCAAATCAATGTCTAGAAAAATGCAGCTATGTCAACAGCACATTTTTATAGTGCAAGCGGGTCTAAGACAACAGGATTTCCAGTATTTCAACGAGACTAAAGAATTTTAGGGTCGGTCAGCAAAAAATGGATTTCTTAAAAAGTACCAAAGGGGTGTTGAGGACAGACGAGCTCAATGCCAGACTAGTGAAATACCAGACCAAACTCAAGGTCAGACTTGAGCAATAGAAACCTAATTAAAGGTCAACTGGTATAAAACTCAATGCACTCAGACAAGGTCAACTGGTCTGCTGGTATTTGATAAACTAATTAATTAACTGGTAATTAATTAACTGGTACTATTTGATGCTCAGTTTGTCGTGTCATTTTAAAACACAATCTCAATTCATTCTTCAACAATCAGTATCTCTTCTCTCTCCTCAGTTGAAACCTCAGATAACTCTCAAACCTCTATCCCCTAGTCCTACTTGCTCTAACTCTGAATCTTAACAGGTTATGGGCCCAGATTTCTAAACTTTTTGATTTAATAATTATTTGATTTCTGACAGAGTTTTTTTTTAGCTTTTATCTAGCCTTTAGCAAAGCAGAGATGGACTTGAAACTGGCTGGATTCAGTGGAAAGTCTGAAGATTTTCCAGCTTGGTCGACGAAGTTTGTGGCACTGATGCATACCAAAGGCCTGTTCAGGACTGTGATGGGCAATGACGATCTACCAGAAGCTGAACCTACGCTACCTGAGAATCCGAATGCTGACCAGATGACGGCGTACAACACCAAGATGCAGGAGCGAGCTGTGCTGATCCAGCAGAGGAAAGACAACCGAAACACAGTGTGGTCACATCTAGCTCTGGTCCTGAACAACACCACACTGATGTACATCAAGAACGACTGCGTGGCTGCGGATGGCTATGGCGATGGGACGAAGGCCTGGAGACTGCTGCAAGAGAAGTTTTGCAGTGTGGAGAGGCCTACAGTGGTCAGTCTAGTAGGCCAGCTTGCGAAGCTGCGCCTAGGATCAGAGGAGGATCTCGATGACTACTTCGTTCGAAGTCAAGAGCTGATGACGCGGCTGAGTGAAGCTGGGGAAGCAATTACGGACACACTCTTCAATGCGCTCGTGATCAACGGACTGCCTGACAGCTTTGAGCATTTCGTGGTGCAGGAGAGCTTCCAGCCGGCCAAGACTTTTACAGAGCTGAGAACGAGGTTGAGGAACTATGATGACTCGAGACGAGCTCGATGTGGAGAGAAGACTGGGAATGGACACATAGCTATGCAAGCTGTGAGGAAGAAGAAAGGAGCGTCGGGTGGTGGCTGTTTTGTGTGCGGTCAGAAGGGTCATTTGGCAAGAGATTGCAGATCCAGAAGTGACAGTGGTCAATCTGGTGCTCGAGGCAGTGGCTCGAATGAAGCAAGTGGTCCAACTTCAAGGAAGCAAGGGTGCTTCAAGTGTGGACAACAAGGACACTTTGCAAGGGACTGCAAGCAGGCAAAGACAGGGTTCTTCAGTTGTTGTGCAACAACCTCAATGAAGGGAGATGATCTCATTGTGGATACGGGATGCACCGATCATGTAGTGCGCGACAAGGCTGTCTTCTCAAGCTTTGAGAAATGGGATGAGGGGACAACAGTTGAGAATCCGAACGGTACAATATCAAAGATTGAGGGCATAGGCTCGGTGGAAGTGGACATACGAGACTGTCAAGATGTGACGAGGAGCTACACTTTCCACAATGTGCTGTTTGTGCCGAGCTACAACGTGAATCTGATGAGTGTGAGCTCAGCAATAGCTAGAGGGTCTAGTTTCAGCTTTACATCAGACTCTTCTCATCTTGTGGCACCGGATGGTCGACGGCTACCAGTGAAGCAGCGCGGCAAGTTTTTCTTCCTGGAGTGCAAGTTCAAGAGGAACGCGATGACTCTAGCTACGAAAGCGAAGATGGAGACAAGTAGTGCAATGCTGTGGCACCGAAGGCTGGGGCATCTCAACAAGCATGATCTAATATCAGTTGTTGATGTCGGCGAGCTAGGGTTCTGCGAAGTGTGCACAGCTTCGAAGATGCACGAAGTAGCAATGCCAAAGAAGACAGAGAACAGGGCAACTGCAGTGGGGCAGCGGGTCTTCAGCGACATCCAGGGACCATTTGAAGTTGCGAGCATGCATGGAGCGCGCTATGCCGTGAGCTTCATTGATGACTTCAGCCGTCTGGCAGTGGTCAAGTACCTGGTTAAGAAGAGCGATACTCTTTCGAAGTTCAAAGACTTTGTAGCTGAGCACGGAACACCGAAGTGCTTGAGAACTGACAACGGAGGTGAGTATTCGTCGAATGCTTTTCGGATGTTCTGTAGAGAAATGCAGGTGAAACAGGAGTTTACAGTACCTAATACTCCGCAACAGAATGGCGTGGCAGAGAGGTACAACAGGGTGATAACTGAGATGACTCGATGTCTACTGGCCGATGCAAAGCTCTCAAAGATGTTCTGGGTACGAGCAATGTCAACGGCAGTCAGGGTTCGCAACTTGTGTCCTACATCCAGCAATGAGCATCGCATTTCATCAATGGAGATGCATTATGGGAAGCCATCGAAAGTCAACTACCTGCGAGTGTTCGGATGCCTGGCGTACTACCTGGACAGAGGAAACCGGCGGAAACTGGATCCGAAAGGCAAGAAGAGCAAGTTCATTGGTTATGACGAGGAGAGCAAAGCCTACTTGCTGATGGACCTGGAGACAAAGCGAGTGGTACGAGCAAGAAGCGTGACGTTCAATGAAGACATCATTCCAGACGACTTTCTGGTAGACAGTGAGCAGTCACAAACACTGGGTCTATCAATCGAGGGATGCATTGATGTAGAGGAAACTAGCACGAAGACCATCACTGAGTCTACCAATAAAGCGAATGATAGTGGAGCAGCAGCTTCAGTGGGGGTTACGGAAGATGACCCAGTCGAGACTGAAGAATTGGAATCACCTTCCACAGAGCCTCCAGAGCAGAGGCCAACAGAGATTCCAGAGCAGCGGTCAACTAGAACGCGGAACCCTCCCATCCGATACGGACTGGCTTACACTCATGCTTCAGTGATAGCACAAGAGCCAAGAAGCTACTTGGAAGCAGTATCTGGACCAGAAAGGGAGCAGTGGCTAGCAGCTATGGCTTTGGAGGTGCAGTCACTGAAGGCAATGGGCACCTGGACACTTGTTGATAGACCAAATTCTCGCAAGGTCATTCCTGGACGCTGGGTGCTTGCTGTGAAGAGAGATGCAATGGGACAAGTGGAGCGGTTTAAAGCCAGATACGTGGTGAAGGGTTTTATGCAAGTGGAAGGACTGGACTTCAATGAGACCTTTGCGCCAACCTGTAAACCAGAAACAAAGAGAATACTACTGGCTTTGGGAGCGCAAGATGATCTTGTACTTCATCAGATGGACGTGAAGTCAGCCTTCCTCAACTCGCCGTTAACAGAAACTGTGTATATGGAACAGCCCGAGGGGTTCAGCAGCGGGGACAACCAAGTGTGTTTGCTACAACGCAGTATCTATGGGCTGAAGCAGGCAGGAAGGGACTGGTACCAGACGCTGAGCACGTTTCTTCTGGAGACTGGTTTCACTCGAAGCACCAATGACTTCTGTTTGTTCACGATGAGGGGAATGGATGATGCTATGATCTATGTTCTAGTATGGGTGGATGATATCATCATTGGCTGCAAACTGCAAGCAGAAGTTGACAGGGTGAGGGACCGATTCACTGACCGATTCAAGATGGATGATCGCGGTCCATTAGCCTGGTTTTTGAAAATGCAGGTCAAACGGGCACCTGGTTCTGTCACTGTGAATCAGTCTCGCTACATTGAAGACTGCTTGGAGCGCTTTGGGTTGGCTGACTGCAAACCAGTAGGGACACCAGCTGATATCAGCACTCAGTTGACGAAGAAGGACTGCCCTGGAGCGGGCTCAGAAGAAGCAGTGGCAATGCAGCGTGAGGACTACAGAGGCATAGTGGGCTCGTTATTGTACATAGCCAAGCAAACGAGGCCAGACATCCTAGCTACTGTGACTCAACTTTCACGGTTTCTGGAGAATCCTGGGAGAACACACTGGGTGGCTGCTAAGAGAGTACTGCGATACCTGAAAGGAACCAAAGATCTGGAGCTGTGCTACATCAAAGATCCTGATGGGTTCAACCTTTATGGTTCAGCAGATGCTGACTGGGCTGGTGACGTTGATGACAGAAGGTCAACAACAGGCTACAGTTTTCATGTGCAGCGGTCAGGAGCAGCAATCAGCTGGAGTACCAAGAAGCAACCTACTGCAGCAATATCTACCAGCGAAGCTGAGTATCAAGCAATGGCAGCGGCTGTTCAGGAAGGCCTCTACTTACGATCCCTACTCAATGAGATGGATATGACGTGTGATGGTCCAACTGTGATCAACGAGGACAACCAGAGCTGCATCAAGATGTGCAAAAATCCCGTAATGCAGAAGCGTACAAAGCACATTGATGTCAAGTATCACTTTGTCCGAGAGCGGGTCGAGGATGGAACATTTGCGCTCGAGTACTGTCCAACCGAAAACATGGAGGCTGACTTGTTGACGAAATCCCTGAGCAAGGCAAAGGTGGATCAACATCGTCGAACGCTGATGGGTTGCAGCCTGACATTGGACAAAGCCAATTCAGCCTGAGTGGGGGTGTTGAGGACAGACGAGCTCAATGCCAGACTAGTGAAATACCAGACCAAACTCAAGGTCAGACTTGAGCAATAGAAACCTAATTAAAGGTCAACTGGTATAAAACTCAATGCACTCAGACAAGGTCAACTGGTCTGCTGGTATTTGATAAACTAATTAATTAACTGGTAATTAATTAACTGGTACTATTTGATGCTCAGTTTGTCGTGTCATTTTAAAACACAATCTCAATTCATTCTTCAACAATCAGTATCTCTTCTCTCTCCTCAGTTGAAACCTCAGATAACTCTCAAACCTCTATCCCCTAGTCCTACTTGCTCTAACTCTGAATCTTAACAAGGGGGGACCCTTTGGGTCGGCAGGGGGTCGAATCCCTGAGGGGGGTTGGGGGGGGGGGGGTATTGGGTTCGGGAACGTCCGCCCCCCCATCCACCGCCCCCCTCCCCCTAAATCCGCCCCTGCTAAAGATCATACTTATAATGTAAGTTGATGTAATCTAAAAATTGTTAAGGCATACTAATCGTTGTTTCTAACAATGCATTTTTTAAAGATCATTTTCCGTTGATGCACAAGCCGGTTTTTTGAACTCCATCTTATAGACTAGGAAAACGCAATCTACATTGTTTTGAATTGTGACATTCCGAGACATCAGTGAAATGCTCAATTTATTCAAAAATCCAATAAACGTTAAACAATCTCCATTGAAAGGATAAATAAATTGAAATAATAGTTTCATGTTTCAATTTTGTGATTTTGGAAAAATAAACTCTGGCTTGATGTCCCTTTTTTAAGATTCGGCTTGATAAGAATCAGTAATCCTAATTGCCATAAAGTTTTTAAATCATATTGGTGATAATGAAAAACATCTTGCTCATATTAGAAATGACTCGCATGACAATGATAACAAAATAATAAAAAAGAAATCAAAAAACGTTATAAAGCTATCCAAGACATCAAAACTGTTCTCTTAGATTAAAATTTTTGCCAGATAAAGCAAAAGTAATTCAGCATGTTGAAACATATTTTCCAACTATTAGTATCAACGTTATTTTCCAACTTACCAACTTATTTAAACTTCTTATAAAATTTTGAAGTTTTCAGCAAAAAATGTAATGAATAAAATGAAATTACAGCAGAGAAACGAAAAACACGAGACAAGTTTTTCTGAACTAAAAAAATTTTTTATACAAACTTTGGGAAGCTTTTCTTAAATATTACATATTGACTATCAAACTTTTTTTGAAAATGCATTAGAATGCTCAAAAAAATTAAAATGCCCATAAAAATCCGACTTGCTTACAAATACAAAAAAGTAGTCTATTAAAACTTTAATTCTATACAAAACAAACGCAATATAAGCAATTTGGTGTTCTTTTCAACCTTTTGTAGCTGAGCGTTTTTTATCAAATTAATTTTTATCATCGCAGTCTTTTTGGTGCCTCCTTGGTTTTTGGCGGTTTTCGACTGAGTAATTTTTGGGTCATGCATTCGTAGTAAGCTTTCTTTGGAGATTCACAATTTTTTGCCCTGCTCACGCTTTGGTTCTTGTTAGGATAAATTTTCGGCGAAATAAGGCTGGTTTGAAATTTTTAAAAGTTTGAACAAGTTTCAGCAAAAACAATTAGTTTTAATGCCAATTGATGAAAATTTTCCGGCCTAAATAATATTAGTCTAGCTATTCAGAAAATTTTCAAGGATTTGTAGATCTATGAGCTCATAGAAAGTAATTATAAAAACTTGATAGCTAAATAGGTGTATTTGAACTGATATGACGTATTCTTGGAAAATACATTTCAGATTAAACAATTTTATCACTAGAAAAAGCAGCCATTTGCTGCGTAAGAAGCACACAATGTACTCATCGATCTAATCATTGTAATGAAATTGATTTATTTTGTGCCAACATATTTTTTCCGGTAGACCAAAGGTTTTTTTTAAAATGCGAACAATTATATAAGTCATAACGATAAGAAAACAGCTCGTACATCAAGGTAAACTCTGAATGTTGCGACTGCCCCTTTGTTCAATTTATCCCAGTTTTTCTACAAGATTGAAATACCTCCTCATAATTTAGGTAAATTTACGAAAACTAAGCACTTTAGAATATAATAATCGTTGTTCGTAACAATGCACTATTTAAAGATGGCGTTTGGTGTCGCATCAGCCGGTTTTGTGAAATGCATAAATTGTACACTAGAAAACCACTTTCCTTAATGACCTAATTTTTGATATAAAGAAACCTCCTGAATGTATGTAAAAGCTTTAAAAAATTTCATTAAACGGATAAATAAAAAATATGATGTTCTATATATTTCAATCTCGTTTTTTTTTCTAATTAAAATTTTTGGCTTCATGTCTAGATTTTTAAAATTTGGCTTGAAGTCTTGTTGGCTTGAAGTCCTTAATTTTTTTTTTCGAAAGTCGGAGCACAAAAAATAGAAATCAATATGATTATAACAATTAAAAGACTACCCTAATAATCAAAAATCTCATAATTATCGTAATTATGAAAATGAATATAATCATAGCAATGATAATTAAAAATTTCTTACTCATAGTAGAATTGACAATCATAATACTCATGATAAACAAAGAAGCAACGCAGCTGGTTGAATATCGGCAAACATATATGCAATGTTTTCAGGTTCATCAGCAACGAAATTAAGCTTTCTCGTCCATCCAAGAATTTTTTTATCAAACATTTATAAAGAAATTGAACAAATCACAGCAAAAAAACATGAAAACCTGAGACAATTTTTTCTGGACGATAAAGCAATAAAGTTTTTTCAAACAAGTTTTGGAAGTATAATCTGCTTTAGTATTACGTTTTGACAACCTTAATTTTTTTAAAAGCCTCAAAATTCGCCCAAACAAAGTTAAAGATTCTTGGAAGAATACAAACTTACAATGGTGTAGACTATCAAAATTCTGCTTCAATACAAAACAAACGAACTCAAACTCTTTTTGTATCTTAGCAACTAATATACGCTTTCCGCTAAATTCCTGAAAATTTTCCGCAAATAATTATAATGATTAAAACCAAATCCCAACAAAAAAGCTCCAAAAAAGTTTCGAACGAAATTTTGAAAGCTTAGCCTGCTTCAATATCCGATTTTGACTCCCGTAGTTTTTTTTGAAATGCCTTAGAATGCGCAATAAAGAAAAAGGCTCCAAAAGTATCTTTCTCATTTTCGCTCGCTTGGTACAATACAAACATACAAGGGAGTAGTCAATCAGATTTTTACTTCAATACAGAACAATGGCAAAAAAATCAATTTGGTTGATTTTTCAACCTTTCTAACTGAGTTTTGTTCAAAGTAACTGATTGTTTGTGCTCGTCCTATTTATGACATTTTGGATTTTTTGCTGCTTTTGACTGAGCGTTTCTTCTTATTGTCCAAAATGGATGGTTTTCAAATAATTTCATCGCAAGTAACTATTCGATATCGATTAAGGGGAGTCGGAACACTCAGTGGTTTGCCTCGATATAAGACTTTCTCAATGTTTACTGCTTCATCTTTTTAATTAAATGGAACAATTTAATTGAAAAGTTTGGCGACTAAACAAAATGGACGTTCTTGACGTTCTTCATATGCGAGTATTGTCAGAATTTTCAAAGGTATCAAAAAAGAAACTATTGCGACGACAGTTTTTGGGTTTTAAAAATATAAATTAGTTTTTCGTTGCTCCTGAAAAAAGACAGTTCTCAAAAACTTTTTAATGCGTAGTTCTAATGCTTAGTTGAATGATTCCTAAAATAATACCAAAGGGGGACATTTTGGGTCAGCAGCAGGTCGAATTCGTGATTTTGAGGTTGCGAAGGCCCTCCCCTCAGGAATTCGACCCAGTGCTGACTAAAAAAGTCCCCCTTTTGGTACTATTTAGGTCAAATAGGTTTTTCAAGGGTTGCTTGGGCGCCAGTATATAATAATTTTTAAGGAGAGCGCGCCAAAATAGCGTGTTTTCTTTGGTCAACATTTCTTCCAAAAGTGCCTGAAAAGCATTTTTTCGCCCTATGGCACAGTTTCCGACACAGTGGAAAAAAAACACAATGAAACTGAATTTGTTTTCATATTTTTTTCAAGAAAATGCACACATCACGATTTGATTTAATTGAATTTATTTTTTTGAAGTTTTTTTCTCGGAAATGTGTTGAGTTTTTAGGTTTTTCAATGTGCTTTAGTGGACGTACGGATCCAGAAGTTTCTCAAATATGGTACAGGCGGATTTTTAAGAAACTTTCAAAAAATTGTCGACCTTTTTTTTAAAGGTCGACCAAATTGATTTTCTGAGCTCTACCAAATTACTATAAGTACCTATTGTGACCAAATTTTTTGCACCACAGGCAAATTTTTGAAGGGGATTTTTGGGAAAATTGTTGACCAAAAAATTGCGTTTTATTGGCACGCGATCTCCTTCATATATTAGCTGGCAAGGCGCCTATACAAAAATATAAGTATCAGTCAGCCGAAATTTTTTGTCCTTATGTACTACCAAAAGGGAGATCTTTTGAGTCGGCAGTGGGTTGAATTGCTGAGCATTTTTGTTGCAGGCGCCCTCCTCTCAGGAAAAAAACCTGAATCTTATTTTTTAGCCCAATTAACTCAGCCAGGTAGGTAGTGCACATCCTTAGAAAAATTTTCTTGAGTTTCTGATTTCTTGGAATCCGCTGAGAAAAATACAAAGCACTGCATCTGGGAAGCCAATGCCATTTGGATGCAGGCAACGTCAACAGACAAAAAAAACAAATGTTCTCCAAAAACTGCTTCCAAAACTAAAAGCGAAGGTTCACAGGAATCATCCATCAAATACAAATACAAATTCTGAAGTGTAATGATAATTTTGTTGTTGTAATAAATTTTGTGTAAATAAAACATCAAGTGTACTCAGGGACGGATTTAGGGGGGCGGGAGTGGACGCCCTATCTTCTTCCTCAGGGATTCGACCCCCTGCCTACCCCAAGCGTACCTCCTTTGTACTATTTTAAGAAATTTTTTTTGGCGATGGACCCTAATTTTCTGAAAGTGCATTTGGCTCCAATATATACTGATTATGAGGGGTGAGCGCGCGACGAATAAACGCGTTTTGTGGTCAAAATTTCGCAAAAAGAGCCTACAAACAAATTTTTTGGCATGTTTTTTCAAAAACTTGTCTGCGGCGCAGAAAATTTGGCCAAAGCAGGGTCTTTTTAGTGCTTTGGGAGAGCTCGGAAAATCAATTTGGTTGACCTGAAAAAAACGAACATTACGCGGAAAAAGTGAAGAAAAAACAGCGATCGCCATTGATGAACTATCGTTGATCATTGCCACAATAGCAAATTTTATCAAAAGATAATTGCTAATTTATCGAAAGATTTGTCGCTAAAGATTATCGATGAAACTGCAATAAAAAATCTATTAATTTGAGCAAAAAGTAGTGAACTACCTGAGTTCGACCCCGAAACTATCAACTTATTGGACATGTATGCTACCTCTGTGCCACGAACGCTAAGATATCCGTAAGTTAATGGGTTTATCAACTCATACTCTCATTTGAAAGCTACTACAATTTGAAAGTTTTAGCGCTGATTTTCTTTCTATGGAAACATTACTGAAATAGCTCTGAAGTATCTCAGGCTTAGCTATGCTAAGTGTTGGTGTTAGCTAAAAATGTACATAATAACTGAAAGTTGTGCGTGCCTCAACCTTCTTTAGAATCAATTGACGGTAAGTCGGCCCAAAGTTGGGCTCGTTTTCCTTCCCCCCACCTCGTATGAATATCAATTAAATGATGTAATGAGTAGTTTTACAAGGTTAATTATGAAGACCAAATATGTTTGTCATGGCCCGATTAGTCCGCATGCCAACTTTCTCGTTAATCGGTTTGTGGGAACAGTAATTTTACTAGTAAAAAAATGCAGGTGTGGGGAAAGAAAAAGGAGCCAAAAGTTGTTGTCCTGAAACAAAACTAAGGGTTGATTTTCGAGTTTTTAATTACATTTTCACATAAATTTTACATAATTTTTTTGTTAGATCTTACATAATTATTATTGCAAAAATTATAATATCTTGACAAATTTTTTTTTTGATATGCTGCACCAACGAAAGCACAAACGTCAATTAATAAAGAAAATACTAGTAATAAAAATTACAGTTTTGCATCTTAAAGTCGTTTCCCTAAATATGATAGTGATTTGAAACGACCAGCGCTGGAAATATCTATTTTTTTCATCAAAATTTCAGAAAAAAATGCTCAAAATGGAATTTCTGGTCTGTTATTTTTTAAATTTTGAATTGTTTAACATCAGCATGCTAAAAAGTTCAAAAATTCCCCCTCTTCCCAGAAAAAATTTGCATCCGCCCTTTTTTCTGTTTATGCAGAACTATGTCTGAATCAGACAAGAGCTGTCATCTACCCTCTAGACGACAGAGGGGCCAGAAGTTGAACAACGGCCAGATGCACTTCTCAGCCGGACACCCCTTCACCCGATACATGCTTATGTATTTGAACCAGACCTACGATCCGGATCTGAACTGGAGGTTCCAGGCTGGACCACAAGTATGCACTGCTGTGGTCAAGGAGATGTATGGACTGGCTGAAGTGGTCAACATGCAAATTGAGTCTTCAGGTTTGCGTTGGATTTTTAACTCCGATTATCATTGTTAGCATTGCTAACAATGGAATTTTCATATAGAATTTTCAGCCAATCAGAATCAAAAGTTTTGCAGGCAGCGCTCAGCAAGATGAATACCTATTTCAATTGTCCAAATTTCATTGGAAATTAATACAGGTGGCTAATTTTTGTAGTGAGTCTTTCTAAAACAACTTTAAATATACAAGGTTTTCAGAACTTATTAAGTGATGTTGGCTTGAGGTGCGTTCATTCGAGGTGCGTAAAAATTTTCTGAACTCGAAGCTTATGAAAGCAAGAGAACGGAACTAGAAATGTAACAACTTTTTGCCCTAAACAAACTGCGCACCATGATAAAAAGTTGCCTAGACTTCGTCCTTCAATGCCCTATGCCAATTCCAATCGCCTTTTCTCATCTTTGATTGACCTGCCAACGCCCGTTTGTAAAGTCAACCATTTGAATATGTTCAGGTTTCATGTTCGTGTAACTGTGGACACTTTACGCGAGCCATTCTTCAAGACCAAGATGATAATTCTGGAACCATAAGTTCCAGAATTAATTCCGGAATTTATGTTAATTTTTTGTCATTTTTTTAACTTCAGAAGACCGAAGTTTCAACATCCTTCCTGACTTCACCTTCATGCCAGCTTCCTTCAGCCGGATCAAAGAGCTACTCTGGCCCAGACAACCCAAAAGTACAGAAGAGTGGAATGATTTGTTCAGATGCAGCTACGCTGTACACTACCACTCACATGTGTTCGGAAGCATCAAAGCCACAGGGGATCCGGAGAAAGACTTCCTGTCGTTTCTGGCTCCCAATTTGTGTCCTATTTCATACCAAAATGTAGACGAAGTTTGAAGTACGAAGAATTATCTTAGAGCTGTTCGAGTTATTTGTTTTATTGTGTATTAAATTTATTTGTTTAACTTGCTTTGAAGAAGGAATTTAATGTTTAAATTAAAAGTATCTCCGCAGCAGAGTTTTTATCAGGTAAAGTTTTCTATATATTTTTTTATTTTGAGACAATTCCAAGCCAATTCTAAGAAATTTAAGGGCACGGGTGATAACTTGGTTTTATTTTGAATTTTCAATCGACCAAAATCGAGAAATGCAACGCAGAGCTAAGTAATTTAAATTGAAATTAAAAATTGTATTTTCTCTTTCCCTCCTCTGAACAAGCAATTGCTAGCGGTATTACAAGTGCATTTTTTCAACCTAAGCCGCACATTTTAGTGTTCAATTACTGTGTACATTTTCCTTACAGTATAAATAAACAAGACTGCGCGTATATCAGGGCAAAACCAAGAATGTTCCGACTACACTTTAGGGCAAATTATAAAAAAAAATTGGAAATGCTGATAAAAAAAAGTTTTTTTTTTTCATTTCATTTTGCTCCCACTTGCTTTGTTAAATACATGAAGAAGTATTTAGCGCCTTTTATCCTTCCAATGAGACCAAAACTATTTGTCTTAATCTGACTTTTACTCCTTTAAAAAACGCAAATAAATCGATCAGAATGATTTGATCAGAAAATTGATCAGAATTGACTGAATAAACAAAAACTAACACAATGTTAAAAACTCTTTTGTTGAAGATTCGTTTTGTAAAAGTTGATAATTTGTTTTTTTTTTCAGAACCTTATGATCAGATGATCGAAATTTTGCATATAATGTTAGCTCCATTTTTTTAATTAACAGAATTATTGTGCACGCTGTACTCAGAGCAATAATCAGACTGAGAAACATTTTGGTAGAAGAGCTAAAAAAAAAAATTAGAAAAAAAAATTGTGCAAAAATTGTTTTTCAAATATCGTTTAATATTTTGTAACAATGAAATTCGTGTAATCAGTTTATTTTCGATTCCTGGGTAAATACTTTGGTTTTTCCGAATTCTTCTAACTGGAGTTTTGTTAAAACACTTCATGATCTTTTCTATAATACAGGATAAAGACATCTTACTGAAAACAATGTCTTTGAGAAATTACACAAGAAACAGACAAATTGATTCTTTGCAAAGTGGAACAAAACTTTTGTTAATAATTGGAGGATTTGTTTTTTTTGTCCAATCATTGGTCAACTCCAGGGCATTTTGTTTCAGCCGAATAACTTTTTTTCCAAAATTCAGAGTTGGCTTTAAGAAATCTTTTCATTCCCGCAACAGCGCCTGTTTATTTTACACATAAAAACAGATGATACAAAAAGTCAAATTATGTTTTGACTAGTCTTTTGGTACGTGTAAACTTTTCAGTTCATCCACGAATCGATCATACCAACCTGGAATGGATCCTCGATTTGATTTTTTCTTTTTTTTGGAATATATTTTCCTAGAAATATTCTAGGACTTGACAAAAACGCTTCAATTTACTTCAATGGCTGAAATAAATTTAAATTTTTTCAACATTTTAAAAACATAAAGAAACTAACCTAAAACATGCGCAAAAGTTTAATAGTAAAATCAATTTGTCTTTTGTTGCTGCAAGGACCTACCAAAACATTTTTTTTGCGGCTGCTTTATTTTCGTCCATCACAAAGTTAATTTTAGAAGACTTGAAAAAATCATTGATTCAAGAGAAGTTTAGGCAGGGTGAGATATTTTTTGAGAAAACTTTGACCCCGAGAACTAACTTTTTCAATCCAAAAATCAGTTTGTTCAATCTTACAGATTTTGTTGGTTGAATTTGGGTTCAGGCAAGCAACTCAGCCTAGAAATTTACTATAACTTATAGCTAACAGACCGCGAGAAAAACAACCGATTTTTTTAAATAACTTCAACTTCTGAATTTAAAAGTATATAATATACAACCTTATAGCTTTTTGAGCTTCAAGAAAAAGGCTTTATTTGTTCTGTAAGTCTGTCATTTGCAAAAATTGTGAAAACAAAACTTCTTCGCAGTTTTTTGTTTCAATGCGCAAAAATTATTTTAGTCGATGAAGATGTACAGTGCTGATTCAAATTAACTGGACAACACGAGAGAAGCTTGAAATTTAAAACGCGTTTTTCTCAAACTGGGTTGAGTTTACTTGAAATCTCATGGTGTAATTTGTTTTGCGAAATTGAGGCCCAGCGTTTTACCCCAAAAATGGGTCATTTTGGTTTTTCTTAGTTAATCAACAATTACGCCTAAAATACCCAATCGATCACAAACATAATTATATCAACATCAGCCTCTTACGTAGCCCAACAAACTTTAAGAAGGTATGTTCTCCAAAACATTGTATAACTCAATTTATTTTTGTTTGATAGACCAATTTTAAACGATTTGCAATTTTTTTTGAGAATATACCCTTGATAAAGTTTGTTGGCTACATAAGAGGCTCACTTTGCTATAATTATGTCTGTGATCGACTGGGTATTTTTAGCGTAACTTTCGTTTAACTAAGAAAAACCAAAATAAACCATTACAAATTACACCATAGTAATTCTGCTAAAGTTTTAAGCGAGTTTTGTCTTCATGAGTTTTCACCTAAACTCAACCCATCTGAGGAAAACGCGTTTTAAATTTCAAGTTTAGCTCGTTTTGTCCGGTTAATTTAAATCAGCACTGTACATCTTCATCGACTAAAAATGACTTTTGTGCATTGAAACTTTTCAAACGGCGAAGAGGTTTTGTTTTCACAATTTTTGCAAATGACAGACTTACAAAACAAATAAAGCCTTTAAATAAAGGGCAATAACTCTTATCGAAAAAACTCTTTGAAAAATTTGATAAAAAACAATGGCTAGACTGAGATGTTGTTGGTGTTAGAGAACCTTCTTTTTCCGTCAAGAAACCTATTTAACTACGATTTACCTGGCTCATCAAAATCCCATGATTTCTAGATTGTGTCACTTTCTATAGAGAGTTGCTGAACTTATCATAACTGTTGCAAACAACAATACAGAAAGAAAATATATTAGTTCTAAGAAAAATATGTAACAATTCATATATAATTTCATTTTTATCACCGAGTTGACGATTTGTAAAAATTACTCGAGAAAGCTATATAACAGCAAAATCGAACAATTTAGGGATAATTCAAAGAATTTAGATATTTCGGATATCTGAATTGCTCATTATATACGTTTCCCTGGAAAGAATGTAAAACTATAAAGGCTACGACC